>NC_060127.1:86486326-87686326 GCF_021461395.2 Schistocerca americana | reverse complement strand
AGGCTAGCAGGATCGTCGTTTGTATGCACTTGTTGCAGGGGGCGCGCATGAAGCGGCGCGGTCCAATTCCGCTCACCATTGGCTGCCGTTTCCTCGCAGCCTCCTCTGCTCTTCCGCTTTGCCTCTTCGTCACGGTGCTTGTGGTAACGCCAGAGCAGCAACAATAAATCTTGAGTGAATTGGAGACCTCTAAAAGGGTGTACTACATTTTTCTGGCAGCGTATTAATAAACAATGTACTGAGCATTATTGCACTTCATTTGTAGGGTAAGTAAAAATATAAAATAAAAAAAATGTTTATGGAAAAGGATTCGATCCCACGACCGTCTGATTACTATCTGATTGCAATCGCGGAAACCTACACAACCATAAATGATTTAGTTTTTCTAAGCGGTTGCCCATGTAGAACTCCCACACCTATTACTTTCCTTGTGGTCAAGTCCAGCCTGTATCACAGATTGAACGAAATTTGTGAAAACCGCACTTTACAGTTTCGTGATTGTGGAGCCAGCCCCCCCCCCCCCCCTCCCAGTTGTCATTCATACTGCTGAATACAATTTCAAGCCGATGGTTACATTTTCACAGAGTGTGCGCAAGACGGGTGTCATGGCAGCTGATACAGACGAACCCAGGAGCAAACGTCTGGCCACTGGGCCGATGTTCCTCCAGAAGCCTTAAGAGCAAGGCGACGAGTTTCTCGCACCTATTGCCATCGTCACCGAGGTTAAAAGATAAAAAAATAAATATTAAAAAAGACGTCCTTGTCATGTTCTACTCTAGAAACAATTTCGAACTCCTAATTATGAAATTATTTTTAAAGCTCCTTGGAAGACGCTAAGTGCTCCCGTTATCAAACCGGAATAAGAAATAAGATATGAGATGGAAAGAAACAACCGCTAAGAAACTGTGTAAAACTCGTGAAGCGTTTATTAATGAATTTTTCGACAGCTGCAGTACGTGTTTTGGTGACTAGTTTCGAAGCAACCGGTTTATTTTCGAGCCTGGCCTCCTGAACCTGCACTGAAAGTACCTGATCTCAATAACAGACACGGAAATGGCTGTGCAAGCATTATGAAATGTGAATGATTGTCACAGTCTGCCTATGCCTCCTAGCAAGACTTTGATTTTGACTTGCTAAGGCTCACAGAATGAACGATTGTTTCCACTTTATTTTCGACACCTGTCGGGTATCTCAATTCTTTTTTATGCATACGATCGAGTATGTAATGATATTTTGTCTTATACTTGATTTGTGAAAGATAAACGTATAACTTGGAACGTATCAAGTCACCAATGATTGCTCAGTGGGATATGGTAAACGCCAATAGTCATTTTCTCCTGATCGTATTGAGCAATGTATATGTAAATTTCTTTATTCAGCAACACTACCATTACAAAAAGCGTATTACTCAGGTACAGTCTTGTTTTTTTTTAACATCATAATTTTTGGCAAGTTCGTTCTGCTATACACTGTCCAACAGAAACTGCTAATTATCTATAACAATCAATGTTGTTTTTAGGTGGCTTTCCACATCCCACTAGGTGAATACTGGGCTGTTCCCCACGTTCCGCCTCTGTTACACGACCTGCAGACATTTGAAAACGTTGGCACTATTTCATGGATTACACTAGATGTAGACAGCTGGGGTATACTAGTTCCATCCCAGGGGGTTTGGGGTGGCGGCAGGAAGGGTATCTGGCCACCCTCTGCAACTAACATCTCCAAAACCATAGTAACGATGCCGACCCTGCGTTGAAGCGGGACAAAGACCCAAAGAAAATGATGATGATCTTCAACAATCAATAGTTTCGTGAAGTAAATTTAATTATAGAAGGAAATTAGGAAGGTAGTAGAAACTGGAATTTGTCATTTATTAATTTCACTAATAATACATTCAGACATTAATCTTTAGTCAACAACATCAAACAGTCGAAACATCTGACACTTTGTGCTACAAATTATATGCAACATAAGATGAAGACGATCATAATTCACTTACAAAAATGCAAATGCAATGCCACAAGTGTACATAATGATAGTAAATAGGTATACGAGGTGCATCCAAGTTATAAGGCCTCCGATTATTTTTCTCCGGCCTGGAAAGAGATAGAAACATGCGCATTGTTTTGAAATGAGGCCGCGTTCATTGTCAATACGTCCCAGAGATGGCAGCACCGTACAGCAGATAGAATTTTACCGCCAGCGGCGAGAATGAGAACTGTTTTAAATACTTAAAATGGCGACGTTCTCCTTACTTGAACAGAGTGCAGTCATTCGTTTTCTGAATTTGCGTGGTGTGAAACGAAATGAAATTCATGGACAGTTGAAGGAGACATGTGGTGATGAAGTTATGGATGTGTCGGAAGTGCGTTCGTGGGTGCGACAGTTTAATGAAGGCAGAACATCGTGTGACAACAAACCGAAACAACATCGGGCTCGCACAAGCCGGTCTGACAACATTATCGAGAAAGTGGAGAGAATTGTTTTGGGGGATCGCCGAATGACTGTTGAACAGATCGCCTCCAGAGTTGGCATTTCTATGGGTTCTGTGCACACGATCCCGCATGACGACCTGAAAATGCGAAAAGTGTCATCCAGGTGGGTGCCACGAATGCTGACGGACGACCACTTGGCTGCCCGTGTGGCATGTTGCCAAGCAATGTTGACGCGCAACGACAGCATGAATGGGACTTTCTTTTCGTCGGTTGTGACAATGGATGGGACATGGATGCCATTTTTCAATCCAGGAACAAAGCGCCAGTCAGCTCAATGGAAGCACACAGATTCACCGCCACCAAAAAAATTTCGGGTAACCGCCAGTGCTGAAAAAATGATGGTGTCCATGTTCTGGGACAGCGAGGGCGTAATCCTTACCCATTGCGTTCCAAAGGGCACTACGGTAACTGGTGCATCCTACGAAAATGTTTTGAAGAACAAATTCCTTCCTGCACTGCAGCAAAAACGTAGGGGATGGGCTGCGCGTGAGCTGTTTCACCAAGACAACGCACCCGCACACCGAGCTAACGTTACGCAACAGTTTCTTCGTGATAACAACTTTGAAGTGATTCCTCATGCTCCCTACTCATCTGACCTGGCTCCTAGTGACTTTTGGCTTTTTCCAACAATGAAAGACACTCTCGGTGGCCGCACATTCACCAGCCGTGCTGCTATAGCCTCAGCGATTTTCCAATGGTCAAAACAGACTCCTAAAGAAGCCTTCGCCGCTGCTATGGAATCATGTGTACGTCTGCAGGGCGATTACGTCGAGAAGTAACGCCAGTTTCATCGATTTCGGGTGAGTAGTTAATTAGAAAAAAAATCGGAGGCCTTAGAACTTGAATGCACCTCGTATGTTGTCAGAGCACAGTGAAGAGCAGATAGTGAACTATGCTTCGTTAGGTGCAACACTTGAGGCTTATATATATACAAAGTTTTATGGAAAACAGTCCGAAATGAATTCTTGTGCGCTTCAATGATCTCTGGAAACATTTATGAAATTCTCTGTTACTGAAAATGGAAACGGCAAGTTGAGCCAGAGGTATGTGGCTACTTAAGTGAAGACAATATTCGTGGTGAACATTGTACCCTGATGCTACTTGCACTGTCAGAGCCAATAACGATGCCTTATAACTTTGATTCCTTCAGTATGCACAGATGTATTCATAAGAAAAAGCCTGAGTCAAGAGCAGTTTCACCAGCTACGCGGTTCACGTAAGTCATGGCGACTGTAATGACCTCACTTTGTACGCTATCAGCTTGACAGTATCTGGTTTCTCACGGAGAGTCCGGTAGTATCTGCACACGACTACCAGAGAGCACAGGTTGAACACTGGAAGGAAAAAGTGAGAGATACACAAAGAATGTAAGCAGAAGTTAAGCATATCAAAATATAATGAATATTACTGAGAAATAAATCACTAGGGCTATACATCAGAAAATGAAAACTTATGTTTACATTGAAAGACACATCAACAAATGTTTTACGTCACCACGACACGTCACGCAGGTGTGTTGCAATTGTAACTGTTCCCTTACCAATCAGAAGGTCACATCTGGCGCTTGTAAGCATACACACAGCTGCCATGAATGTTACCTAGAGGTAGAACGCCGTGCTCGAATGGACTGAAACATTTCAGTGGAAAATACAGCAAGAGTAGGGACGCGTTAGAGACACCTCTAGGACAGTAATGTGAACATCCATCATGCCGCGAACAACAATCGGCACGAATCATCGGGTCTGCATCAATACGTTACGCGCAGCGGGTTTGTCATCCAGGAGAGTTGCTCAAAGTCTGAACCGAAAGCAGTGGGATGTAGTGCGGACGTGGAACCGGTTCCAATTGACAGATAGTATTGATGACTTACCCACGTTTGGCAGGTCCATTGAGGAGCGTTACACTCAGGAGAGGTACCGATGTCGGTCAGTGAGGCCTGGCACGATGTCCGCGTTCCGAAACATCCCAAAGGTGTTCTATACAATTCAGATCAGAACTCTGTGCAGACCACCCCACTACAGGGATGTTATTGTCGTGTAACCACTCCGCCACAGGCCGTGCATTATGAACAGGCGCCCGGTCGTGTTGAAAGATGCAATCGCCATCCCCGAATTCCTCTTCAACAGTGGGAAGCAGGAAGGTGCTTAAAACATCAGTGTAGGCCTGTGCTGTGATAGTGCCACGCAATACAACAACACGACCACACCATAAAACCACCACCGAATTTTACTTTTGGCACTACACACGCTGCCAGATGACGTGCATCGGGCATTCGACATACCCACACCCTGCCATCGGATCACCATATTGTGTACCGTGATTTGTCACTCCAAACAAAGTTTTTGCAGTGTTCAGTCGTCCAATGTTTACGCTCCTTACACCAAGCGAGGTGTCGTTTGACATTTACCTGAGTGACGTGTGGCTTATAAGCAGCCGCTTGACCATGAAATCCAAGTTTTCTCACCTCCCACCTAATTGTCATAGTACTTGGTGTGTATCCTAATGCAGTATGGAATTCCTGTGTGTTGGACTGGATAGATGTCTGCCTATTACACATTGCGACCCTTTTCAACTGTCGGCGGTCTCTGTCAATCAACAGACGAGGTCGGCTTGTATGCTTTCCCTTCACATTTCCATTTCACTATCACATCGAAAACAGTGGACCTAGGGCTGTTTAGGAGAGTGGATATCTCGCGTACAGACGTATGACACAAGTGACAACCACCTTCGAAATCCGTGAGTTCCGCGGAGCCCCCCATTCTGCTCTCTCGCGATATCTAATGACTACTGAGGTCGCTGATATGGAGTAACTGGCAGTAGGTGGCAGCATGAGGCACCTTGTATGAAAAACGTGTGTTTTTGGGAGTACTCGGATACTTTTGATCACTGAGCAAGGAATCATGCTAATGGACGCACCACGATTGGAATCGGGGGTTGTTTACAGGCGAAACTCAGATCTGTTTGCACCCTGCTAATTGCAGACATCGTGTCTGGAGACAATCTGGTAATACTGAACGCCACCATCACTGTGTCCCACTTGTGTAAGAAAGGTCTTGGTGGAGTGATGTCCTGGAATGGCATTAGGTTGGGCCACCGTACACCTCTCGTGTTGTTGGGGGCAATATCCGTGCACTGCGGTCCAGAGACGAGATTCTACAACCGGTAGTGGGTCTGTATCACCAACATTTTGGTAACAAGTTTATCTTGATGAATGGTAACTCGTGTGCTCAGCGTGCTGTTCTCGTCAGCAGGTTGCATCACCACTCTGGATTCACAACACTGATGTGGCCTGCCTGCTCACCAGACATAAACACAATGGATCATGTGTGATATCGACTGATGCGAGCTGTTTCTTCTGGATGTCGACAACGAGCATATACTCCGCGTGAGTCATCACTGAAGAGCAGAATAGTTTGGACCAGCTGAGGATTAGAGCCTGTATCCGGGCAAATAGGATGTTCCACCACTTGGTGTCATCGATCAGCACTTGGTGTCATCGATCAGGAGTGCTGTGAAACACCCATCATGCGAAAGAGATGACTTTGTCGTCACATAAATGTTGATTGTTACTGTTATTATCTGGTAATCTAACACATTGCAAATGAATATATACACATTCCTCAGAGCCAGTTTTTGTTTTCTGTATCTTGAATTTCGAAGTAAAGGGGTGATGCAAATCATTTGCTAGTGTGTGTACGTTTCACCTTTCTATAGAATTATAAACCATTCATTCAGTATTATGAGAATGAAAGTGACTACTCACCATATAGCGGAGATGCTGAGTCGCAGATAGGCACAACAGAAAGACTCTCACAATTAATGCTTTCGGCCATTAAGGTGTTTGTCAACAATAGAAACACATACCCACACACACAAGCGCGCTCACACGCACACAGACACATACTTCCGCAAATGCAACTCACACACACGACTGCAGTCTCAGACAACTGAAACTGTGGTTTTAGTTAACTGAGACTGCAGTCTTTTGTATGAGTCGCGTTTGCGTAAGTGTGTGTGTGTGTGAGAGAGAGAGAGAGAAATATATTGGCACAAAAGTCATTCTACTGACTAGACGTGTTTATGTGCTACTAAGTAACAGAGTTAATTTTAACATCATCATCTGTTATCAAAACTGGGTATCTCCTCTCCCATTCTGCAGCTACACATATCCTCAGTCCATCACCGGCAGGGACTTCCTGAAACTCTTCTTCCCTGAGATTGACATTGCAGCTCTTTATGTGGAAACCTGTCTATCCTCTGGTATCTTAAGAACTTCCTGTTGAAAATTAAATCGGTATGTTTCAGAATGATGTATTATATATTCTACATGCCGCTGTTGCCACTACTCCTCTGCCCCTCAAAGTTATGCCACATAGAGAATGTACGGATCTCATCTGTGCGATGTTTATTCTGCTTCCATCATTTTGTCAAAGAGCACCGCCTTCACTGGCGTACCAAGGAGCCAATTTTGATACATTACGACATCTGAATTACATTTCTTTTCTCATTTAATTACCAAATCTTCTTTATAATATACCATTTAATTCATTATGCTTACTGAGATTGTTCTCTAAGGCTGAGAGAGGTGGTTGTTTAATGTTGTCGTATCTGTACTCCTGGTAATCAGAAATATTTTGCCCAGGAACGGCTTATAAAAGAGGGGTGTTTAACAAAATTATGATTCCTAGATAGGTATGGCAGATAAAATGAGGGTGTATGCACTTGTCACGACTCCGTTCATGAACAATGCTGATTATCATGTACTCCTGGCCACGACACAATCCTTACCTACAATGCTTGATCCATAAAATGAATTTATGTTTTTGAATATGGCCATCAAAAAAGGTTGGTAATAGTTCTCATAACGGATAACTTGGAGGTCTTTAAGCTATAGGTGACGTTACGGACGTAGCATCTACATTTATTTCATTGCATATTCCGAATATGATTCTTATTTTCTTGTAAGGGAACACACATGTCGTGTTTACATTGTTCCTTTTTTGGTAGCTTCGTGGGAGTGGGTGGAAATTGGAATGCATGATATAAAAATCACCTAATGAGAACAAAAGATCCTTTTACCACAAGTGGTGACAGTGTCTTTCAATTAGATATGTAATTGCCACAAAGATACACTTTAAAATTCATTCACAGTGTAGAGTGTTCATGGCACGAACACGGGCAAGTAATTCAATGTTCTATTACCACTTCTTGAATATTCATCAACTAGAGGGATCCTTAACGGTATATCAAAATGGGATGCAGAGAAAACATTGATTCTCTTGTAAGTGAATTCAGCCTCGTGTTTCTGACATTATTTGTTTCATATACACAAAAACAATACCATAATCCTTCCAAGTAAATGATTAATTTCTGCCTATTGTACAATCATATTTTCGTGGCACATTATATAAAATCTCGGCTTCAGAATTCAGAGTCGAATATGTCTTACACTGATAAGCCAAAACATTATGACTACAGCGCCGTTGTATCGCGCATGGTGGCGCTGCGGGCACATGAAGCGATGACAAATGTATATAATCGGATCAGACACCAACGATGGATCAACCTAGCGAAGATATGGGCTCCAAACGGAGAAATCCGTTGAGATAAGCGACTTTCACAAAGGACAGATTGTTATCACAGACAGGCTGTGAATGAGTACCTCGAAAACGAGAAAGCTGGTCGAATGTTCACGTGCTACTGTCGTGAGCATCTACGGAAACAGGAAGAAGGACAGTTAAACTACCACTAGGCGCTAAATTGCTGGACGTCCACGACAAACGTGGAGTTCGGACGCTTGTCCACCCTGTAACGCAGGATAGATGGAGATCTGTGGCATCTCTGCCGAAAGAGCACAATGCTGGCGCACGCACAAGTGTTTCGGAGCACACCGTCCATCGTACATTGTTGAACATGGAACTCCGCAGCACACAACCCCTACGTGTTCACATGCAGACTCAGCGACATCGTCAATTACGATTGTAGTGGGCAAGGAACCATCGGAATTCAACCGTCTATCAATGGAAACGTGTCGGCTCTTTGGGTGAATTACATTTTTGCTACACTATGTCGCCGGTCGTCTCCACAAACACCGTCATCGAGATGAACGGCGGCTCGAAACGGGCACCGCGCCACGGACGCAGTCTGGTGGAAGCGATATTATGCTATGGGAGACATTCTCCTGCGCTTGCTTGGGACCTGTAGTAGTAATCGGAGACACACTGACAGCTGCGAATCACTGTATCCCTTCATGCGTGATGTCTTCAACAACGGCTATGTCACCTTCCACGAATATAATTATACGTCTCGGAATCAGAACCGTGCTACAGTAATTTGAGGAGCATTATAGTGAGCTCACGTTGACGTTTCGGCCACAAAATTTGCGTGGTGTAAATCCTATAGAACCCATCTGGATCGTTACCAGGCGCCATCGCCGCGTACGCAAATCAGCGGCCCATTATATACGCGAATTGCATGACCTATGCGTAGGCTTTTAATGCCACATACCTCCGCAAATACAGCAGCAAGCTGTCGGATCCCTCATAAGCAGAATCAGTTATGTAATTCTTTCCAAAGACGGAAAGAAAAACTATTAAGCAGATGGTCATAATGTTTTGTCTCGTCAGTGTATGTGGCAACTCTTGACAACACCCCAATCGCTACGTCTCTCTGTCGCCGTATGGTTGACCTGTATTTAAGTGTTTCAATTATGGTAGACTAACTATACTAAATAATAAACTTTCCAAAAGAATTCAAATATCACTCTTTCAAAAATGCCTCGTGGGATTAGCCGAGCGGTCTAGGGCGCTGCAGTCATGGACTGTGTGGCTGGTCCCGGCGGAGGTTCGAGTCCTCCTTCGGGCATGGGTGTGTGTGTTTGTTCTTAGGATAATTTAAGTTAAGTAATGTGTAAGCTCAGGGACTGATGACCTTAGCAGCTAAGTCCCATAAGATTTAACACACATTTGAACATTTCTCTTTCAAAAATGAAGTAACGCTCTTTAGGTGGATACACTGGTTACAGACTGTGCCATAGGACATATCGTAAAAGAAAGGCCAAAAACGTGTAAACTTTATGAAGCCTTATTAGAGAGAGAGAAAGAGAGAGAGAGACATGGAGAAGTGTTGAAAAAAATGAATTGATCATATCAGTCCCCACTGGAGTAAGTTCGGCCACCACATGGAAGTTCTCTAGTTGCCACCACATTGAGTGACTTGCGTATCAATGGTGATAAAATGATGAGTACAACACAACATACAGTCACCGAATGGAGGAAATCTCCGACCCATCCGAGATTCGAACCTGAGTCTACTACATGACAGTCAGACATGCTGACCCCTCATTTAAGAAGGAGAAATAGTAATATGACGAGTAGAACAAAGGAATTTACTACTACTACACTATAAACCAAGTCCAAGCTATCAGTGAAGAAGATGTTTGAACGTTAGTTTGAATATTACGGATTAGTAAACAGTAATGCAGAATTAAGCTTAGTCAGTGCGTCACAAAAGTCATTTCAAACTTGTAGCACTGGGAAATCAAATGCGTTCAGTAGCAAGATTGAATCAGTTTTATATGTTTTGTGAAACTGGCTTAGCGGGACATTTCTAGTACCTTAAGAAATAATGAAAAAGGAACTGCATAATCGTAGTGGCTGTTGAGCGGACTTTGTCCCAGTCTGTGTCAAAATTGTATACTTACACACATAGATGATGATACAAACAAATACTCCTACTTTAAGGTCAACAACAGCGATTGCACTATCCGAAAAACCACCAGTGTATACGATAACGCCTATTACAGCCATTACTATGGTCACCAGGATTTCCGTAGCGACCCACGGAAGAACCATGCCAGACTTTTCCTGGAATATAAAAGAAAAAACTGACGTTACTGGGACAGATTTGCCTCTTTAATACAAGTATACATGCTATGTTTGAAGCACTATGTTTTTGTCATCCTGAAAAGAAACTTTTCCAACATACACTGATACAAAAAGAATCGTTTCAACAAAACTGATAAAATATATTTCTTATCAAAATCAAAACTGTAAGTATGGGGCCTATGCCAATGCTGGCTGAGTGATTTTAGACATATAATCCTTACCCCCACTTACCAACAAGTTATAACCCTTTTATCTCTATTCGCCTCTCCTCTGGTGGACTATTATCCTATTGGTTGTAGTTTAGATCTTCATCTTCAACACGCACTTAATTAGGATAATTTATCACACAATTAGAATAATTTATTACCTTGAATAATTTATGACCAAATAAGGCACTCCAAGATGGTTGCCACTGTTGCCTGTCATTATTACCCTTATCACTGAGACAGTTGTGGAAATTTATTACCAATATGGCGGACACAAGATGGCTGCCACTACGATGTAGCCATCCAAGATAGCCAATTTATTGTAAACATAAAATGATGGGAAATTCAAAAAATACAAAGTGTTTTGTTAAAACAACTGCTGTAACATTTTATAAAATTACCTGAACATCATAAAGTTAAACGTTGTTAAAAAGGAAGCATAACTTTTTATTTACATCAAAACTTAACTGACAGCGACTGTAAGAAGCTCACCAACCACTTGTGTATGCACTGGAGGTGTGTGTGAGTGTGTGTTATTGAGAGTCAGTATTCCCACCTGGCTTTCGCAAATGTAACAATAATAGACTATATGATATAGGTAGCAGAACTGCTCTCCACCACACACCATAAGGTACCATGTGGGAGCTACACACCTGATTTTCGATATAGTTTTCATATAGACAATAGCATTAACTGGGAAAAGCCTTATGGAACACAAAACATTAATTATAGTAAACATTAGGGGGGGCACAGGCACAGATTGTGTAAGGATGGGAAGGAAAATCGGTTGTGTCATTCTCTAACAAATCATCAATCTCATCTCGTAAGGATTCCTTACCACACAACAGTACTCTAAAAGTAACTGCATTGCAGCACCTGTAGCGACCAGATCACTGCAATGCTGACCTGTACATTTCCTCGAAAGGCCAGTGACGAATTCCACGATCAACCCACCTTCTACTGTATATTTGTTTAAATAAAACATCTCTCCTTCAGTGATGATTAACTATACCTCTAAAATACTGCTATACACATGTCTGTGGGCTACTGTAATTGTCAAACATAGAATCAGGGGGTCTATGAGTGTACTTTGTTTAAAAAATGAGCCTTGTAGACACATAGTGTAATTGTTACATAGCAGGATAGCATTTTGTTTGTTACATAGAAAGAGCGTATATTGCTTAAAAAATGAACCCATCGCCTACACTGTGAAATTGTTATGACTTACGAATGTACTTTATTTTAAAAAATGAATCCATCACATATACAGTGTAATTGTAATGTAACAAGAGTATGTTGTGTTTAAAAAATGAACCCACCATCTACAAACTGAGAGTGTTACGTAGTAAGAGCGTCAGTTGAAAACTGAACAAATACAGCTGGTTTAAACATTAAATAAAGAATCCCTGCACCTCTCCTTCATTTACATGAAAACATAGCTGACATCTGCTGTAAGAGATCAAAAACACACACACACACGCGCGCGCACCTTCCCCCCCGCCTCCCCCCGCCGTATATATATATATATATATATATATATATATATATATATATATATATATATATATATATACATATCCCTAGCCGAGCCTCAGGTACAGGGCGGGTCGCAGGTGGCGGATAGCGAACGATCCATCAGATATGGTGGACAGCTGCGAATAAGGGGAAACCCAAATAAGCAGTCCCGGACCGAGGCGGCAGCATCACGAGGGTGTGGGAGGGTGACTTTTGGCAAGGGTCACACTCATTCAAAAACCACAGAACCCGAAGACGTTGCTGTGTCATGGCGAGTAAGTGCCGCCATTACAATAAGCACTGTCAACACCCAAATCCAGGACGCGTCTGAAGTGGGAACCATCGGCATCCTGGTCAGCGTCTGTTCACACAATGTGCGGCTGGTCATAATGCGCCAGGAACTAACAATCCCTGGTTCTAAACACCCAGTGGAAACAATGGACCAACTTGATTACAAGCAAGTATGGCTCATGCAAGTAATAACAACATTACCCCAGGTGGTAACCAATCCACCCATCAACAGATGGCAACCAGGAATTCGGATTCTGGGGAACCTGGACTTACACGATTACATCACAGAAAGTCGGAGCTCTCTGGCAAACTTCCACTTAAAACACCTACATACATTGGAACCTTTAACATAAATACATTAATCCAACCAGGAAAACTTCTAAACCTTACAACAGAACTTGAAAAGCAAAAGATAGTAATACTAGCTTTACAGGAGACACGTTTTACAGATGAAGAAACATCAGATTATGGCAACTATCATATCTTTAAGAGCAAGACGGATAAACGAATCGGAAGAGGAGCCCCCCATCTCGGGATGGCGTTTATCATACACGAGAGCGTGCTCAGCTCCATCAAGGAAGTTACTCCCGTAAATAATAGAATAATGACGATGCGCTTACAATGTGCCAACAAAACATACACAATGGTTAATGTTCATGCTCCCACAAACGGAGACAACAAGAAAAACCCCATAGAAACAGAAAAGTTCTGGGAAAATTTGGAGAATATAATGGCCAAGATTCCAAAAGATGATACAAAAGATCTACTCGGCGATTTTAATGCCCAAATTGGTAGAGAGAAAATCCACCAAAAAAACGTAGGCAAATATCCTGCACATAAATTTACCAATAAAAATGGTACAAGGCTCGTCGAACTATGTAAGCAGAATAACCTGAAGATAATGTCAACATCTCTAAGAAAATGTCCAAGAAAACAAAAGACATGGAGATCTCCTATACAACAAATTGGCGAGTTTCAAATATATCATGTGGCGATTTCATACCCAGTACAAAAAGAAATTTACGACGTCCAAGTACGCAGAGGAGCAAACATTGATTCAGACCATTACCTAACTAGAATTAAAATCAAGTTTACAGCACGAAGAAGTCATCAGAAGAAAACAGAAATACAGAAATATGACACCAAGAAGATTAAAGAATCTAAAGTAAAAGAAGAATGGGAGAAGGAAAAGGCAAACACATGGGAAGAATTTCATTCTAAAATCACGCGAATAGCTAAGGAAACTATTCCCTTGAAGAAGATATTCAAACACCCTTGGTGGGATTCAGACTGTGAAAATGCATTGGAAAGGAGAAAAAAGGCATTTCAAGAATATAACAGTAAAAAATCACAAGAAAGTCTACATTTATTTAACGAGGTTAGAAAACAGGTTTCAAAATCTATTAGGCAAGTAAAAAGGAAGTACACAAAGGCACAACTGGATGCCATAGAAGAAAATTTCCAAAACTATAATACAAGAGACTTCTACAGAACTTTCGCAGATAAAATACGAGGATATATCCCTCAAAATTTATGTTTCAGAAAACCTTATGGTAAATTAGCCCTAACAAACCAGGAAAACTGTCAAGTATTGGCTCAATACTTTTCTAACCTACTACATTGCCCAGAACCTAGTTTAAGGTTTCCCAAAGAAATCAGTGCCAACGCTCAACCGGATTCATTACCACCAACACAGGAAGAAATCAAATGTCACATTAAAAACTTAAAAAATAATAGAACATCTGGCGAAGATGGCATTGTTGCAGAGCTATTAAAAAACCTAGGACCAAAGACGTTGCAAGAGCTCACAAAAATAATAACAAAAATATGGGAAACAGAAAAATTACCAGAGGATTGGAAATGTGCCCTTATTCACCCGTTACATAAAAAAGGAGAAAGAACAAATGTCAATAACTACAGGGGAATCTCACTTTTACAAGTCACCTACAAAATTCTCTCAACATGCCTGCTGAAAAGAACACAAGAGCAGCTGGAACGCCAAATTGGTGGTTATCAAGCAGGCTTCCGCCCCGGTCGCTCATGCATAGAACAAATATTTAATTTAAAGACAATATTAAAACACAAAGCAATTAGAAATGCCCCCATAATTTGTACATTTGTAGATTTTAAGAAAGCCTATGACTCAATTGACCGGCAATCTTTGTTTAACATTTTAGAGGAACTTGGACTTGACTCCAAAACACTAAGGCTTATCAAAGAATCACTGACAGACACTGTATCTAAAGTTAAATTCAGGGGAGAAATCTCTGAACCTTTTCTCACAAAAACTGGAGTACGTCAAGGTGACGGGCTATCTCCACTTCTGTTTAATATAGTCCTGGATAAAGTCATTAAGGAATGGGAAAAAGAATTAAAAAATCAATCCTACTGGAAACCAAACCATCTTGGTAGAACCAAAGACAACGTGGAGATATCTTGTTTAGCATTCGCGGACGACTTGGCCATACTTGCAGATGATGAAGAAATCGCCACCAAACAAATAGAGATCCTTAAGGAATGCGCGGATAAAGTAGGTTTACAAATTTCGTTTCAAAAGACAGAATTTTTCTGTACGAAATTCCATATACACAGTTTGAACACAATATATGGAAAAATAAATAGAGTAAAACATTTTAAATACCTAGGTGAAATTTTGGAGCCAACCGGAGGAGAGAAAGTTGCACAGAAGATCAGACAACAGAAAATGAAGAGAGCATATGGTATTACACATGAAATATACAATAAAAAATGCATCTCCTCGAACACAAAAATCAGACACTACTGCGCAGTAATTAAGCCAGCAGCACTATATGCTAGTGAAACGCTCACACTCCACACAAAATGTGATTTAGAAAAAATACTAAAAGAAGATCGCAAAATTATGAGAAAGATTTTAGGTCCAAAATTAACAGAAGAAGGATACCGGATACAATCAAGAAGAACCACAGAAACTATATCAAACCTGGCAGCAGACATAAGGAGGCGAAGATTAAAATTTTATGGACATTTCACTAGACTTCCCCCCACACGACTCACCAACAAAATTCTCACTTACATAGAAAAAGTCAAATCAACAACACCATGGATTAGCCAAGTAAAATTAGATTTACAAAAAGCAAATATTGAACTTAAAGATGTCAAAGATAGAAAAACTTTTAGAAATAAGGTGGAAAAGTGGATTGCATTGTCGGAGAAGGAAGCACTAAAGAGACCAGGAACAAAATGGACAGAAGCAAGAAAAAGAAAACATGGAGAACGAATGAAAGAAGTATGGAAGAAACGACGTCAGAAAGCTTTGCGTGATCCTTCTGGGTCCATTCGCGATAAGTAAGTAAGTATATATATATATATACTTTTTTTAATTTTCTACCATTTTATACCTAGTATAAGAGGAATATCTTGGACTGTGACGTCATAGTGCTAGTCATCTTGGGCCCACAATACAGGGTAATAAATACTCTTCATTCTTTCAGCGATAAAGAAGACAGTCATAAATCAAGCCTCTTATCGTTCTTCCATCCTATAGGATAACAGCCCGTCATTTGTACGTATGGCACTTGGCCTAGGAAGATGGGGCGATGGTGAGGGGCAGGCAAAGGAAGTCATAAGTAACTGGTAACTAGAAATAAGAATCACAAATCATAGATCATTGGGCCGGAAATAGTATAGCCGCATACGAATGTACGTAGAGCAGTGACAATGATATAGAGATATACAGCCTCAGAATTTCATTAAAATCAGCAGGACTAGAAAACTAGTTCTAAAAAGCTAAATTTTGTTCAGTTCCTGGTGATTATAGCGTAATTCTTTAGTTATGCATTTTACCTGAATTGCTCCATAAAGGAGAAGTACACTACAGATAGCCTGCATAGCGGAATACACAAGGACTTCTGTCAGGAGTGTCTTAATAACTGAAACAGAAATAAGAAAAAGTATTAGTTGACTTTCTGATAACTAATATACTAACAAAAAAGACAATAAGGAATCACATGAAAATATATAATTGTATCAGATGTGAGACTGACAACACTGTGAGCGATCTGGCAACACTGTGTTTCTCTGCTTGTGTAGATCGGCGTACCCATCCCTTCCAGATGCTCAGTCCGAGTTTCAGCTCCATACTGCCACCATGTGATTTTTCAGAGCGTTATCAGTGAAGATGCTCTTTTGGTGCGTGCTACGAAAATGGAACAGCGGAATATAGAGCAACCTTATGTCATCAAATTGTGTGTAATACTTGTGGAACCCGCGAATGTGACCTTTGAAAAGTTGAAACAGGCCTATGGCGAACATTCCTTACCAAGAGCAAAAGATTTTCGGTGGTACAAATTATTTTTGGGAGGCCGAGAATACGTTGAAGATGAACCTCAATCAGGGAGACCTTCAACTTCCATAAACCGACGAAAACGTCGAACTTGTGCGTGCTCTTCCTCAAGGACAAACTGTCAAATAAGTTTTTACAAAGACGAACTTGAAAGGCTCACGGGAAGGATGAATCGAATGAGACCGGACACTGCAGATAAGTGGATGTTGCATCATGACAACGCCCCATGTCATATGACCACATTCATGACGGAATTTTTGACCTCCTGTTGATCCACAGCCCCCTTATTCAGATGATCTGAGTCCTTATGACTTTTTCTTTCACAGAAATTGAGAAATGTCTTGAAAGCAAATTCAAATGGTTCAAATGGCTCTGAGCACTATGGGACTTAACATCTGAGGTCATCAGTTCCCTAGAACTTAGAACTACTTAAACCTAACTAACCTAAGGACATCACACACATCCACGCCCGAGGCAGGATTCGAACCTGCGACCGTAGCGGTCGCGCGGCTCCAGACTGTAGCGCCTAGAACCGCTCAGCCACTCCGGCCGGCCCCGAGGCAGGATTCGAACCTGCGACCGTAGCGGTCGCGCGGTTCCAGACTGAAGCGCTTAGAACCGCTCGGTCACACCGGCCGGCAAATGTCTTAAAACAACGTCATTTTGGAACTCTGGATAACATTTAAAAGAATGTGACTGACATGTTAAAGGCCCTACCGGTTGAAACGCTGCTACCACAGGTTTATAGTTGTCGAAGTGAACTTATTCGAAGGAGGCAAAATTGTTCCCAGTAGTTTCACAATATTGTTGTTTCAAAAAAATAAAAAGCTTTGGTAGATAAAAAAATCAGAGTCATTAATTATCTTACACACCTCGCAGTATCCGCTCGTTCTACTAAAATGCTGAAGAGTTTCGGTTTAAATTGTGCCGGTAAATTAATGATTCTTTAATCCTCACCCCGCACAGTTGATCTGAATTACGTTACACCTCACACTGGGGTCCACTGGACCCCAGTACAATGTTATCGTATATGATGTTTTCGAAGCTCATTAATATATACATTGGACTGTCTTATGTCTATGGAGCATAGTAAATAACTGTAGTGATTTTTTTATTATTACAACAATAAGTAACACATGGTATATATAAAATGTGCGTAGTATTATTAATAAATAATATTTTGTATTTCTTTAACTTTCCCACATCTGAACGTGTATAATGCAACACAATGTCTTACTTGACTTTATTTAGTTATTACAACGAGTAATATACGGTATTTAAAAAATTTGGTATAAGTTACACTTGAACACTATACTGAAAATGAATTTTTATATATATATTTTATTAATGTATAAAATCAACATGAGTCTGAGCTAGAATGTATAAAGTAATATAATGTAATATAAAATAGAGGCGTATTTGAATTTTGCCCGATATTTTGGGATAGGGTGTTTACAAAATTACTATTATATCATATTTGCGCAAAAACACACAAGAAAAATGAAACTAATGTATATCAGAATCGAGTCACCATTTGTATTGTCAGTGAGCACACTCAGTACAAATTAGGGCTTTATGTTCTTCACAGACAGCCCTTTTACAATCCTGTCCGTTGACAACTGGAATTCGTAAGTTCCTCTTTATCAGACAATAATTGAAAACTTTGGTTTGACAATGTTGGGAACTGTAAGAAAAAATAAACCTGAAATACCACAATCATTTTCACGTTCTCAGAATATCACAAAACCAAAGTTTGCCTTTGATGTGAATAAGACGCTACTGTCATATGTCCCAAAGAAGAATAAAGTTGTACTCTTGCTGTCTACCATTAGCACCATGAACAGGTTCTGACAATAAGTGGGACAGATTCGTTTCTTTCTGTTACTACCTTGCCAACGTATGGAATTGAGTCTAGCATGTACTACGTCTTGCAATCATTAAACATCAAAATCTTAATTCAATATTTGTCCGGTTTTGAAGGCATGTATATTCTGAATGGGCATCTGCCACTGAAGCCCATTACATGCTAGTCTGTTGTGCAGTAATCGAAAGGGTTGTATAGGGACTTGCAGTTATCAATAAATATACTCCAGATGTACTGAATGGGTGAAAATTTGTCTTCTTGTTTCCTTTGCAAGCGGGTTGCTTCTTAGTCATCAAATTTTAGACAGCTCAAAAACTGAAATCCCCTTTGTGACATTGTACCGCGAAATAGGAGAACTACAAATTTAGCGGACCAAAAATCTAAATTTTGGTGAGCAGCCTTCTTTACGTTGCAGAAATGCAAGAGTCCAATGGCAGCTCTACGATATTTGTAGTCTTACGGTAACTTTCCGCGTTTCCGATTGAAGAACAGTTGCGAGTAATTTTGTCGTTCGTGTAAGTGACAAACATGTACAGCATTTCATCTGTCACTAATAACTGCCATGCATCAATTGGACTAGAAGTGGACCTTGTTTGACCCTTTGGTCCTGGGAGGAGAGGAACTTAATTTCTGGATTTAGTTCTTCCTCTCTTAGATGGTGTAGTTGAAGACCACTTATAGCCATTCTAGAAGGATGTTGGCGCTGGAAGAACTACCATGAGTAAGACCATCGTCTTCTCCACTCTCTTCCGTACTTAATGGTTCCTGTATTTCGAAAAAATTACGATCTTCATCAGAATCTAGGCCTCCAAATGTATCTTCTTCCTGCTCCAACAAGTCCATAAGTGCATTATACGCGTTTATATCTTCAACTGTTAAGAGTTGTTTGCCCATCGTCGCTGATAAATAAAATAATATAGGGCTACACTGAGCGGAAACAGTTATAGGTCACACACAATACATATTTCAGTATTGTATACTTACCAGGTTATCATTTGCAACCTGCATAAATGAGCTACACGGAAAGCACACTTGGGTAATCAAGACCCCACGGACGTTCAACAAACTTTATAGCTTGTCACTACCGCAACAACAATGCAAATGTTTGACTTAATATCGCATACGTGTAAGCAGTGTTACCAGCCTAATACACACTAAGTTTCAATAAACTATTGCCAACATACTCTGTAATACACAACAAAAATTACGCTTGGGTCCCTAGGACTAGAGTCTGCGGTGCGAGGGTTAAGAGTCGAACTCTCATATGTAAAACAGCTTGAAACTTCTGATCAACTTGCAGATGAGTTAGTGCGTTAAATATTTTATTTTAAGCATGTAAGCGAGAAAATGTTTAGACGAGGTTTGAAATTATGCTTAAGATTTGTTGGAAGTTGCTGAGTGCTTTCCTTATGAAAGATTGTGTGACTATAATCAGAGCAATCTACTCTCCATTTTAAACAAAAGCAAATTTTTCACACATCTCAATGTTTATTATGTCGTATCTCCGGAATTTTGTGTTGTCTCTGATATGATATTACAGTTACATTCAGTGATATGTATGCACAGGCTGCAAAGCGTACTGTGAATAGAGTTAATAGAAAAGAAATAATTGATTAAAACGTCATACCTGGTGCTGAAGTTTTATGTAGTAAATCATAAACATTTTTTGCTTTCATCATTTTGTGGGGGTATCAGAAAGAAAATATTTTGTAAAGTTTGAAAATATGTGTGAAGTTTGTTGAAAGCCGCTAAGTATGTCATTCTCAAATACTGGATAAATGAAATCAGGGTATTTTACGTTGCCTCTAGGTAAACACAATTTCTAACTGTGGTACTTGTCTTATTGTGTTAAGCTTTTAACAACAGATTATACCTCTTAGTGAGTGGATTTTGATAGCATTTTAATTTTTTAAATTCAATATATAATTACGCTAAATATTGAAAATCAATTTGCTGTTGCCCCTGAAATCCGTTAGATAGGCAATCTGCGAATAGTGCTTCATAATGTATTCCACTATACTAACGAACCTGGTTGCTAGTACTATCTCAGTTTAGAGAACCTGTTCCAACCTTAATCCTAAACGGCACAGAAATAATATTTTCTTCTAGTGCAAAGGACTTGGGGATAATTGTGGACCATCACTTAGACTCGGCAGAACGCACAACTGCAATTTATAAAAAGATATCAGTGTCACTTTATTCAGTACAGAAACTTAAAAAAGTATTTCCTCTCGAGCTTAAAAAAACTCATGGAGACATTAATATCGCCCATATTTGATTACGGTGACCATATACTACAAGCAACTGCATAGAGAACTCATCCTAGCTGGTACTGCAAATGAATGTTTGTGTACTATAAATACGTGACGTCCTCTATTTTGACCACATCACTCCTGCCTATGAACAATTATTACCGCTAACTGCCAATAAGTTAGAGATTATATTAACCTATGTTTGCTCTACCGTCTTCTCAATCATTGCGCTTTCTCTCTCTTCCTTATCTTCAACTCTCATACGACTACATGAGCATCGCAGGAGAAATGTTCGTTCTCAGCGAAGTCGTTACTGTACCACTGTGTAAGACTGCCACGTTCTCTAAATCATTTTCTGTTTCAGGAACTCATCTGTGAGAAAATCTTCCTTAAAATATCAAAAATATTTAATTCCTTTCGGACAAGGGAGCTTAAGGTCTATCTACGTATCATAGTAGGCATCTCCTTCATAAACTTGTCTGCAGCTCACTATCGGCAACCCTCCCGCACCATTCTGCTCTCCCCCTAGTTGACAATTTTGTTCTTTCTTAACGGCCATTATCACTTTCATTTCAATGTTCTCATCTTTCTTTGTCCCTTCCATTTCTGATATACTAAACACAGCTTCAAATGTGCTAAACTAATCTACATCATTCGTAATGCCCTTTATTCTTGTTCTTAATTTTATTTTTATTATTATTATTATTATTGCCATTTATTATTATTATTAGTAATGCAAATTATTATTATAATTAATGTTATGTTTTTGTATCTGTTGTTCCTGGTTAGATGAAAGAAAGACCCTGAGGGCCCTCACTTGGTCGAGTTAAATAAGTAATAAATAAGGAAGCAAATAAAGAGAACAAGGTATATCCGGAAATGATATCAGCAAACACTTAAATCGATCCAAATTCAGAAAGTGAAATATGTTTGTTCAGGTGTGTCTTCTGAGATTAAAGATAACAACAAAAAAGAAAATAATCTCTCTGTTTCTTGATAATCACCCCTTGCCGAAGTTCAGAGTTGAAAAAGATAATTCAGTTGCAGAGAAGCTGAAATACTATCACGTTCTCCATTTCAATTATTCTGGAAGAGAAAAAATCAAAAACGAACTATGAGAAAAGAAAAAAGGCAGAAAAGAAAGAGGCAATAAGAAGCTTAAAGTCAAGTTTATGAAAATAAAGCGTGAAATAGGAGACAAAACGAGCTCAAAATCTAGCAAATCAAAATAAAACAACGTCTACGACATGAAGAAAGAAAGAAAAGAGTAAGAAGCAACCTTTTCTGCCAGTTGCAATGAGAGCTTTACAGATAATGGGGTGTAGTGTGGACACTGTCAGCGAAGGCGCCATGAGATGTGCCCTGATTACGCAGACTCAGAACGTTATGTTTGTGATCACTGTTAAAATTTAAAAGTTGTGTAGTCTTAACCACACCCTCTGTAGCCTTACCTGACAAGATCATTACGACTGCACAACTGTCATTTTTTCAATTGCTAGAACAAGTAATTTTTAGTTAGATTTAAGTTTTATATACTCGATATAGTTAGGTTGTTAGATGAGAAACACATTGAGTATATTTTCATTTGTTTTAGAATAAAATTTTTGTCCACGACAAAAATGTGTTAAATGCAGATACTCACCCAACTTTCCTCTATTCACGTCATCATAGATGTCCTGATAGGTGAGCAAATAGTACATTGATGTTCCTATCTGCACAAAGCTTAAACTCTGCAATGTAAAAATATTCTTTTGTATTCAATTGGTTCCAGGTTATGTTTGATATAGTGTAATGATATATTTTATTAAAATACAGAGTCTGGCTTCTTAGTAATAACGATCTTGTTGTTTAATATCTTCAAAGTCTCATGCAGAAAAGTTAAGATGCTTTGTGAACGTATATGTGGATATGCACTCACCTCAGACATTCAGCACTTTGCCTATGAGCTTCTGCAGTAAAACAAATTAAGGAGGAGACAAGTAACTGGCCAATAATATGATTTCCAGGCTTCTTGTATGTGACAAACTGTAGCACTCAGAAATGAGTACGAGCTGAAGTATGTAACTCTTTACATCACAGAGCACTTGCCTGCAAAGGGCAATAGGTTCCGAGTTCGAATGTCGATCAGGCACACGGTTTTAATCTGCCAGGAACTTTCATATCAGCGCACACACCACTTAACAGTGACAATTTAATTCTGGAATTCCTTATATAACTTACTAAGAAACACTATTGTGTCAAACCAGAAATATTTTCCAGCTGGTCTCAGACCATCATATTCAGAAACAATCACCTTAATGTGACTCTCCAGCAGGTCGAGACTTGTGCTGTAGATCTGCAGAAGTCTTAAAGAGAATTAAAGTCAACATTCCCTAGATCGCTCTTTCCCTTCATCATGAATGTTTCTACAATATAGTTGGTCGCATTATAAAATCACAGAACTCGATTTAGTTCTTATATTTTGAAGCGAATTAAGAAATAAATGGCCAAGCAAAGCACAGGCATAGGTGTTGAGTACAATGCAGAATAGAGACTTTCTTAACACCAAATAGTGGATGACAGAGTGGTGGAAGAAGGGACAGACTTCTCCTAGACTAGCTGAATGAAGTAAGATGAGCTTACTTCAATAAAAGAAACTTGTATGGAACTAAAAATATTTCCCAGGAGTTTATATCTGGCATAAAAGAATCAGATCTGGAACCAGAAACATTTTCCTTGAAGTGGATATCTTGAATATGGAATCACATAGAGGTAAAATGTGGACCATTATCAAGTAAGAAGAACAAGAATGGGATACTGCAAGCTTCTGGAATAGAAAGCTATCCATGCTTGTCACAAATTTGGCTGGCACACAAAGTTCAAAATAAACAGGTACAAAAAAGAATAGGTTGAGAAACATGTCTAAGAATAGGGTGAGTAAAAAATTCTACAGAAAAACTAAACAGAAGAACCTAACACTTGCTACAGCATCCAGTTATAGTTAACATGGTGACGGGAGCAGCAGAGGGATAAATAGTAGGTATGTAAACAATGGATATACCATGCAAAATAGCTCATAGAGCAGGTTATGTGTAGTAACTACGTAGGGATGAAAAGGTTAGTACAAGATAGGAAAAGATGGAACAGCATGAAACCAGTGGAAAGACTGATGGCTTGAAAACCAGAGAATATTAGGTGGAACTAGAGTACATTCATTATTGAGGTACAGCACCCAGGTGAAGTCATTGCAAGGAAGCTGCAATACCTTAATTACTGTCATTTTTTCCTTGTGTACTCACCACAAACAAGATGGCAATGATAATCGTGCCCACTCTGAGGGTGCACCCACAGCAACATTGGCGCGTAAGAACCATCTCAGCAACAGTGTTTGGTTTTATAACTGGGACGATGCTCTGTAACAATGGGACGATGGTCACATTACATATGGAAGTTTGAAGCATATTAAGAAACTAATGGCCAAACAGTTATGAGACTTGATTGGCAACATTGATTCCAGTCCATATGCTCAGTACCTTCAGCTAGATGACTGATCATGTAACTTCTGTATTGTTATCGATCTATTACTTGAATTTCTCTAGATGAGAGTTGCAACATGTGTGAATGCAAGTACTCTGACACTTTCATGTAGGCAGAACAATAGAAACAAGAACTACCTGCACCTCGATCTAGTTATCTTTGAAACAGAAACGAGTACAGTACACAGCTTGTTAATCTTCCCATTGAAATACAACGCCTGACAGATCGTTTGTTCACTGACAAATTTACTGATAATATGACTACAGAACATGGACCTTGGGTTAGTGAAAAAAATTTCTCGGTAAAGTAGTCATAATATTGCTGAAAGTTTTGGGAGGGTCACAGTGGGTTGTTTTAACAACGGTAAATTTGTCTACCGATTGGCAAATGAATACACAGGTTTCAAGTAGCTCAGTGTTTTCTAAAAGTGGAGAAACTTACAGATTCACTGTTAATAAGAAAGTATCGTTCACTCTCTCTCTTTCATAGTGTTCATACACTTGTAGAGACAATACTGATTTTATGATTTGGCATATTATCTGATTTCATTGTAACTTTGTTACCACATGCCAGGCCTGTTGTCAAAGTTGTCAGTCATGATGAGAGAGGGGAGATCCTGCATGCCATCTATATGTGAATTGTAGAAATTTTGTTGTGTATGTTACCGAATGTAAACTGTTAATGTATCATATTTTCTGAGGCTTATATTGGTGACCAGCTCAACACTTACTAAACAAGCGAGGAAAAAAGCCTAGAGCCACTCACTGTAGCCAGTGTTCCACATCAATGTTCATTAACCCAGCCTGTTTTTCTGATCTGGGCATGGGTCATACCCTATTCTCACAAGAACCTGCCCGTCAGTATTGGCTATTTATTCAGATACTGGTAAATGGTGACTTGCTTATAAATATATTTTGGCATTTGAAAATTGTCATCACAAGCAATTTTCCTCCTGGCCACAGGCATAATTTCACCCTGATATACACTCCTGTTATGTCAGCTCCATTTATTACTGCATTACTGTAGGATGACGAATTAAACATTAGTATGTCAGAGCACTGGATACACAGTAACATTTTTTGCATCTCATGCACTTCTGGACCCAAACTTTTTGTTTACTATTTCTCTGTCACAGACGGGATGACACTTGGGAGGTAGTTGAATGGTATGGATAGTGGATTGTGAAGAAGTTATAAAATGATTATCAAAATAAGTAAAACAAAGATACTGGAATGGATTCGGATTAGGAAATGGGGCACTAAAAGTAATAGATGAGCTCTTGCTAATTGGGCAGCAAAAATAATCGATGATAACCAAAGTGCCAATAGCAAGAAAAAAAATATGTAAAAATTAAAATTTATTAACATCTAGTACTGTATGAATGTAATTGTAAAAAATATGCGTCTAGAGTGTATTCTTTCACTGACAGGAGTTGAACTTGGATAATAAGCACTTCACACAAAAAGAGAGTAGAAGAGTTCGAAATATGATCCTACAGGAGATTGCTGGAAATGGTTACATTAGATAAAAAATGAAGAGATAGTGAATGAGATTGGAGAAAAAGGAGTATATATTACAACTGGTCTAAAATGAGGCGTTGGAAAATAGTAAACATTCTGAGGCATCACGAAATCGTCAGTTTGGTAATGGAGGGGAGAGAGGGCTATGAGAGTAAAAACTGCATAGAGAGACAAAATGGAGAATAGAGTAAGAAGCTTCAAACGGATGTAGGCTGCAGTAATTACACAGAGATGACGAGATTTGCACAGGATAATCTAGTGTCGAGAGTAGCATCAAACTAGTCTTTGGACTAAAGGCCACAGAAAAAACTAACAGAAATTTCCTTTTATCTAATCTTTAGTGGCAGCTCTGCTGCCATAGCCTCTACCATGGCAGAATTTACTGCAATATGATTTCCAGTTAGATTACATCATGGTCAGACAGAGATTCCGATATCAGAAACTGGACTGTAAGGTGTACCCAAGAGCAGATATGTTTAGATAACAATTTGGTAACGATCAAGTGCAGACCGAGGTTTAAGAGTCTTGCGAGAAGGAAACATCGTGCACAAAAGGTGGGACATGGAAGTGCTACAGAATGATGAGATACGCTGAAGCAGTAGATACTTCGATACCAAATAACTCATTAGGTAGTTCGCTTGAAGACGAATGAACAACTCTAAAAAGGGCAGTCACAGAAGCTGAAAAAAAAAGACATACGTGCAAAGAAGGTAACTGCAAAGATACCATGAGTAACAGAAGAAAAACTTCAGTTGATCGACAAAAGAAGGAAGTACAATAATATTCAGAGAAATTCAGGAAACCGGAAATACAAGTTACTTAGGAACGAAATAAACGGGAAGTGCGGGAAAACTAAGGCATAAGCTCTACATGAAAAATATGAACAAATCGAAAAAGAAATGATTATCTGAAGGACTGACTCAGCAACCAGAGAAATCAAAACAATCTTTGCTGAAATTAAGAACAACAGCCGGAGAAGAAAAAGTGCGATGTGAATAGCATTGCTTAATTCTGAGGGGAGAGAGAACCAGGTGGAAAGCCTCAATGAGGACGAAACTTGTCTCATGACATGATTCAACAAGATACAGGAATCGATAGGAAATAGAGAGGGGATCCAGTATTACAGTCAGAATTTAAAAGAGCTTTGGATGACTTAAGATTGAATGAGACAGAAGAAAAGAAAAAATTCCATAATAATTTCCTAAATCATTGGAGCAAGTGGTAACTAAACGACTCTTCATGTTCAGGTATAGAATTTTTGAGACTGGGGATATACCAACAGACTTTCGAAAAAACGTCATCCACACAATTCCGATGATAGCAAGAACAGACAAGTGCAAGAATTATCGTACAGTCAGCTTAACAGCTAATGCATCCAAGTCGCTGAGAAGGATAACACACAGAGGAATGGAAAAGAATCTGACAAGGGAACCTCCCCATTGCACCCCCTTCAGTTTTAGTTATAAGTTGGCACAGTGGATAGCCATTGAAAAACTGAACACCGATCAATCGAGAAAGCAGGAAGAAGTTATGCCGGCACGGTAGCTCAGCGTGTTCGGTCGGAGTGTTAACAGCCCTCTGTAATAAAAAAAACTGAGTTAATCAATCAACAACGAACTTAAACGGATGTCTTACGACGTCCGCCCCGAGCAGATACAACGGACAAAAGCGAAGAAAATGAGATTAAAAAAAAAAAAAAAAAAGTGGTTAGCGTGAGCAGCTGCGGAACGAGAGGTCCTTGGTTCAAGTTTTATCTCGAGTGAAAAGTTTAATTTTTTATTTTCAGTCAATTATTATCTGTCCGTCCGTCCGATGCGAGGTAACTGCACCGTAGTATGGGGACGCTATACCTAAACGGAAAAATTTGAAAACGTTAAAAACATATGTTTTGACAGAGCACAGGGAAAACTGTGCGACTGTGAAACTGTTGCATTCATTTGTTGCAGTTTATGTGACAAACTCTTATGTTTTCATCACTTTTTTGGGAGTGATTATCACATCCACAAGGAAACCTAAATCGGGCAAGGTAGAAGAATCTTTTTACCCATTCGCCAAGTGTACAAGGTAGGTGGGTCGACAACATATTCCTGTCATGTGATGCAAATGCCGTCACCAGTGTCGTATAGAATATATCAGACATGTTTTCCTGTGGAAGAATCAGTTGACCTATGACCTTGCGATCAAATGTTTTCGGTTTCCATTGGAGAGGCACGTCCTTTCGTCTACTAATCGCACGGCTTTGCGATGCGGTCGCAAAACACAGCACTAAACTTATTATAGTGAACAGAGACGACAATGAACGAACGGACAGATCATAACTTTGGCGAAAATAGAGAAAGAACACTTTTCACTCGAGGGAAGGCTTAACCAAGGACGCCGGCCGCGGTGGTCTAGCGGTTCTAGGCGCTCAGTCCGGAACCGCGCGATCGCTACCGTCGCAGGTTCGAATCCTGCCTCGGGCATGGATGTGTGTGATGTCCTTAGGTTCGTTAGCTTTAAGTAGTTCTAAGTTCTAGGGGACTGATGACCACAGATCTTAAGTCCCACAGTGCTCAGAGCCATTTGAACCATTTGAACCAAGGACCTCTCGTACCGCAGCTGCTCACGCTAGCCACGGGACCACGGCGCTCGTGATCTAACACTACCCATGATGTTGCCTATGTTGCACATGGACGACTCAGTTCGTATATTTTGCTTATTTTTTTCATAGTTCCACACAACGTCTTCCTGTTTTCTCGATTGATCTGTGCTCAGTTTTTCAAGGCCTATCCACTGTGCCAACTTATAACTTAATCTGAGCGGGGCGCGATGGGGAGGTTCCCTTGTGAGAATCTATTAGGTGGCTTCAGAAAAGGTAAAGGCCAAGAGAGGCAGTTCTGAGGTTGCAGATGATAATGGAAGCAAGACTGAAGAAAAACCAAGACACGTTCGTAGGATTTATCGATCTGGAAATAGCGTTCGACTATGTAAAATGGTACAAGATGTTCGAAATTTTAAGAAATATAGGAGTAAACTACAGGGAAAGAAGGGTCATATACAATATGTGCAAGAACAAAGAGGGAACAGTAAGATTTAAAGAGCAAGAACGAAGTGCTCCAATTAAAAAAGGTGTAAGACAGTGATGCAACCTTTCACCCCTACTGTTCAGTCTATGTATGGAAGAAGCAATGATGGGAATAGAAAAAAGTTTCAAGAGTGGAATCAAAATTCAGGGTGAAAGGATATCAATGATGAGATTTACGTTGTTATTCTCAGTGAAAGTGAAGAATGATTACATGATCTGCTGAATGGAATGAATAGTCTTATGAGTACAGAATACCAATTTATAGAAAATCGAAGAAAGACGAACGTAATGAGACGTAGCAGAAATGTGAACAGAGAGGAATTTAATATCATAACAGCTGATCACGAAGTAGATGAAGTCGACGATTACTGCCAGCTAGGCACCAAAATAACACACGACGGATGGAGCGTGGAGGATATAAAAAGCAGACTGACACTGGCAAAAAGGACGTCCTTTGCCAAAAGAAGTCTACAAGTATCAAACACAGAAATTTCTGAAAAAGCACTTTTGGAGCACAGCGTTGTATGGTAGTGAGATACGGACTAAGGGAAAATCTGAACAGAAGAGAATCGAAGAATTTGAGTTATGGTGGTACAAGCTAATGTTAAAAGTTACGTGTGTAGACGATGGATAGACCACGCAGAGTTGGTCACAGAGGTAACGAATGAGGAGGTTCTCTGCAGAGTCGCTAAGGCAAGGAATATATGGAAGACACTGAAAAGACGAAGGGACAGGGTGATAGTACATCTGTTAAAATATCATGAAAAAACTTAAATGGAACCAGAGGAAGCTGTAGATGGTAAAAACTGTAGAGGGAGACAGAAATTGGAATATGTCTGGCAAATAATCGAAGACGTAGGTTGCAAGTGACAATCTGAGATGAAAAGATTGGCACAGCACAGCAATTTGTGGCAGGCAGCATGAAACCAGAAGTATGATGACCCCAAAAAATAAAAGTACTTGTAAGATCCATAATAAAGAGCGCGAAGCACATGGAATATATAGCTGATGCATGAACAGTTCATCTCCTAAATATTGTCTGCTGCCTACAATCCATGTTTTTCGTTACAAATCTTACAAGTATTTACACAGGTAAGTTACAAACGTTCAGAATTACATGTATGGGGTTAGGAATCTGTATGGAGCTAGGAAAAATTATTTTATACCTCTTAGTCCGATTCGGAAACGCAATGAATAAAAAATTTAATTTCATTTAAATAATTTTCTGCTTAAAGATCGCATAAACTATATGGGATTTGCAGATGACTTATTTTTACTAGCTATTAACATTGAGAAGCGAGAAATCAAGTAACAAGTCTAAAAAATATAGTACAGGAAAAGGACTCCAGAAACCATTCAAAAAGACTGAGATAAAGGTGGCAGTACCAATAATAATTACCCATAAGAGTAAATAATAGTAATGCGGAAATAGTAAAAACTAGGAGAAAATAAACCATACAATTTGGACGAGAAATGAGCATGGCAACTAGAACTAACAAAAAGAAAGCTCAAAAATTAACATTGTCAACATACAGTCTATTAATCAAAGATAAATTAAAACATTACAAGATGGTAGTTCAACCAGAGTTGATACATGGAAGTGAAACGCTTTTCAAAGTCATCCAGAAAAACAGCTTCGACAAAATCCTAAAACAAAGAGAAGAATAGCTAGAACATGGATAACTAAGGAATATCAAAAAGATAGACAATGAAGGATAGTGCGAAATGAAATGGTGTACAGTGAACTGAAACCCATTACAGACACTGTATGGTCACATTATGACGACATCAGAAACCAGATTACCAAGAAAAAATTTAGAGAAACTTTGGAAGATGAAGGAACAGGTAGAATGAGTAATGAAAATCTGGGAGCATATGAGAAAGTTAGTATTAATCCTGGACGATTTGCGAAACGATACAGGAAATTTTTAAGAAAAATGAAAACCATAAAAATTAGATTTAAATAAAAAATAAACAAAAACGATAAGCAATGAAAAGGGTATTTACAGAGGAGAAACGACAAAAAAGGCCAGCACTAATGAAAAGATATTGGGCAATTCGGAAAGAAAATCTACTGAAGAAGATGACCAAGTAGTCCAATGAGGCGGTAAAAGCGGAAGTAGACAAATTCTGCTTCATTCCCTTTGGTAATATGGACAAAATTAAGAAAAGAGTTCAGTAAACAAGGGCTCGAATTTGTAGATCTTAGGTGCTATGAGCACTTGTTCGTTTTCGCTAATTCTAAATACTTATCTTCTGGAAAACAATTGCCCATAGCTCTTAAGTTCTGTATTTTAAAGTCTATATTTATCAGACTTTTCTTTCTTGTTCCCATCTGTACTACCAGAACTCTACAATCTTTGCAACAACAGGACTAGTACATGTGTTCAGTCGACAGAGGTATTATAACGATTATCGCTTATATCTTTCGAACCGTTCGTTTCCCGATTAGTGTCTCTTGCCTCAAATTGATACCCTTACCATTCTCCTTCAATACCGAAAGTTGCTAACACCATCGCAGAATCACCATGTATTAGAGTTGTAAAACTACTGCTCTCTACCGTAGACTGCCATAAGCAAGAGTAGACTGCGGTAATTTTCATAGCAGCTTCGGTAAGTCAAGATTGTAACTGCATTTCCTGTATGTTAGGTGTGTTGCATACATATCAGGCGCTACCTCTTTGTCTGTCTATGCAATCAGCGTCTTACTAAAATCTGGATGTGGTGAACCGTTCAGAAAGTGAGTGAGTCCATATAAAGGGCTACGTAACCTATGAAACTTTTAAAAATAAACAATAATCATAGCAAAATTGAAAGTCAGTGTTTGACTCAGGTTTTATTCGAAAATTATTGATCTGTAACCTGAAAAAGAGGGCTGTTGTAGTAAAGATGAAAAACAAACAAACAGATTTATTATACAGGGAGAGTCACTAACTATTTCCACTATTTCCACCAAGAATAACTCCGAAAGTACGATAGGAGCCGAAACGTTTGTGGGACAGAAGTTGCATGTGAGAACGGGGCCATAATATGACCTTGGGTTTTTGTCGCTAGTCTGTCACTGCAGAGAAATGAAGGCCAATTTTTTTTAAATGGGATGCTATAGTTTGGTACTTATTTTTTGAGAGCGGCTATCGAGATGAATCCAATGACGTGTAACAGTAAGGTCAACGAAGGTCACAAAGGTGGCATCAACGTCCATTTACAGAAGGTGTTCGAAGTGATAGCCACTGGTATCAATGCAGTGCTGCAATCTTCTTATCACGGATTGAGTGGTATTCCTTATCAATTTGGAACTAATCGAAGCACATGCTCTGACAATTCTCTTTCGCATATCTTCGTCTGTAGTAGGAACGTCTTTATAAACGATGACTTTTACGAATCTCCACAAGAAAAAATCCAGATGCTTCGACTCTGACGAACGAGCTGACCACGACACATCTCCTCCACGTCCAATCCGACGATTTGGGAATTGTCTCTGCAACTCATTGCTAGCCATCAGCGAAAAATTTGCTGGACACCCATCGTTTTGTTAGCACATTATGTTCCTTGTTCATAGAGGTATTTCTTCCAATAACAGACATAATGTTTCTTGCAGGAATGAGGTGTACTTCCTACCATTAAGATTTCCTTCTATTGAATGGGGGCCTATAACTCTGTCCTAAAGAACCCCACACCATACACTCACCGACAACGGTTTTTGGTGTGCAACTTGCCGCAGCCAACATGGATATTCAGTTGCCCAATAATGCTTGTTATGCAAATTAACATTTCCACGGTTCGTGAATGTAGATTCGTTAGTAAATTAATGAAATTAATAAATGTGCCATCCCTCTGAATCTGAAGTTGAGCCCATCGGCAGAACTCAGTGCGACGCATACAATCCGTACCAGTTAATTCCTGGTGGAGACTGACGTGGTAATGATGATATTTATGGCGATGTAGAACACAGACAACACTACTCTGTCTCATGCCTTGCGATTTGATGCGAACTAACACAAGGATCTCGAAGTACAGTTGCAAGACTACCAATTTCCATTTCCTCGTTAGTAACTTTTCATTGCCGAATATGTTTCCGATGCGTCAAACATCCAGTTGTTCTGAGCTTATCGTACACATATTTAAATGTACGACGCGTATGGTGAGTAAGTTGAGGATATCTTTCAGCGTATAAGTCTCTAGCTCTCACTGAATTTCGTTGGCATTCTCCGTAAATGAGAAGCATATCGACTTGTTCTTCGAAGGCATACATCATTCACATTTGCTTGATACGACGATAATAGTCTTACTGTTCCTGTTACGGTTGTATTACGAAACCGTCGAATGGTGTTTACATGTCTATGGCACGTTAGATTGATACTCCGTATTCGGCGAATATGTACTATTTCAGGATATACGAGAGAGAATTGTCAGGGCATGTGCTTCGATAAGTATCGAAGTGATAGGAATACCACTCAATACACGAGAAGATTGCAGCACTGCATTGATACCAATGGCCATCACTTCGAGCACCTTCTGCAAATGGACGTCCATGCCACCTTTGTGACCTTCGTTGACCGTCAATGACCTTACTCTTACACATCATTGGATTCATCTCGATAGCCACTATCAGAAAATAAGTACCAAACTATAGTATCCCATTAAAAAAATTAATTAGACATTCAGATCTCTGACGCAACCCCACATAGCAGCAAGAAACCAACGTCATACTATGGCCCCCGTTATCCGATGCAACTTTTGTCCCACAAGCTTTTCAGCTCCTATCATACTTTCGGAGTTATTGGTCGCAATAGTTAGTGACTCACCCTGTACAACTCTAGAAAACGCAATTTCCTCAAAGAAAAGATAAATTTAGAAAAAGAACGCAAAATAAAATCATATAAAACGTTTCTTGACTACTTTGTCTGGCTCATATGAAACATATTTCCGTTATTCATAAACAAGTTTCACACTTATCAGTAATAACAGGAAGCTATTGCCTTTGACTAAGATGAAGAAAGTTCTGTAGGATAAAAACAAGAATAATTATAAACATTTTTCTGTTTGTGCATGTACACCGTCCTTGCATCAGATATAAATGCTTTGGTTACATAAAAGCGCAAAAGTTACGCGATCAGCTAATTTTTAGTACTTGTAAAATGCAACTTGTATGTTGTAAGCATATAAAATACACAATGGACTAACACCGAACGATGTGCGGTTCTAATTATGTGTAGAACAAACGAAGAGATGTCGTCGGTTCCCTGTTTCTCTCTGACACATTCATTTATGTCTTTTTTCCCTTACGATGCCAGCACTAGTAATGGTAATCCCAACATTTAGTACGCTATTTATGTAATGTACCAAAAGAATCGTACGGTAGTTTTGGTAGAGCGCAATTGTGCCACTTACCGTATCTGCATGTGCTACCGCCGCATTGTGATGCGTGGGAGTAACTGTACAATGGCGTCCGCTCCACCCCTCTGCATCCACTCGTAGCATTTTGTGGAACCTGCCCCTATGCTGCTCGTTGTCACTGCCGTCCATCAATCGCTTCTGTGAAATCTTCTCAGGGCTTTCCATCTTGACGTCTTCATCTATTGCTGGAATATTATCGACTGTGTTCACAGTATTTAATGCGTCCACTATCATAGCTCTTAGTTCCGCCGTTGGTACTTGAGTATTATCGCTGTCCATCTCACTTACCGTTCGTTTTGTCACCGTACACGCCGTTCATGGTGGCGGTTGGTCGTTTTAAACTTAGATTTGGACTCCTTGTAGATCCCAGCGGGGCCTCGCGGGATCCTCTATCTCTTCTACACTGACTCTTCCACGTGTGCGAGGCCAGCGTTTAAAAACGACCCGAGTCAAGGAACGGGAAGGAAACTGCGGCTTCGCTCTGAATGCGTCAGTGCAAGCACGCATATTGTGCGCAGTCAAAACTACTACCGTGGTTCTTAGCTGCGCTAATAATAAATCTGGAAAACCGCCATGTCTGTTTGTCTTTGAACACGCTGATCTCCAAAACTAGTAGAAGACTTTTCATGGGGTTTTCGCAGGAAACGTGGTAATAGCTTGGGGTACCGTATATTTTTCAGTTTATCAAAATCTGATTTTTAACGTTATTAATATTGTAACAAAACTTCCTTTTCCGCCTGACATTGCGTAATTGTATGTATATTTATTGTCTGTGTGTGTAAACGTGAAAGAATGATCTGTGTTTAGTGTAATTGTAACGTGTTGTATGAAATTGTCTTTTAAACAGATAATAGTTAATTATTTTTCCACAGTTCTACTTGCAATCATTTAAACTGCGAAAATGTTAACAGAGACTTATTACACCCAACACTTCGGTGTGCTAAAAAGCTGATTACAATTATTTCCTTTTATTGGAGTTGTAACCTCCCCCCTCCTTCCTTCTTCCATCTATTGTCCACTTTAAACAATGCCCAGCCCAAGAAATTAATAAACAAAGTCTTTTATGAAGATATGAGATGAGTGAAGATTTCCATTAACTTTCAAGTTTACTTAGCTTGTCATGTTGAGATGTCTCCAGTTCTTCTTGTCTAGGTGTCTGATTCTTGAAGCAGAAAATCCAACATCAGGTTCTCACCACGGTTGCTTTGAACTAAATAAATTGGAATATTGTTGTTGCAGAATTTTTTACGTAAACGTATTTTCCACTTATTTTCTCTCATTTTAATATATCATATAGTACTTTTATTTTTCACATTAACAAAGCCGAAATTACATTGTTCGCACCTATTATTTTCTTCACAAATGAATTCGTACCAGTTTTCGTTACAATATTAATTTCGATTATTATTTCATAAATGAATCCAGAAATAAACATAGTAAATAGTACAGGATTGGGTAATTAATAAAAGAAATTTTAAGTGTGCAAATAATTCGTAATTTCAAATGTTTGTAAGAAAAATAATTTTAACTGTACATTCAGCAGTAGTACTTATCGATTATAGCATCGAAACTAAAATAATGTATAAAGTAATTCTTTTTTATAAATTTTAGCTTGAAATATAACATACTGTGTATAAAGTTACATTAATGTTTTAAGAAAAGCACAGTATTGGATACTGGTCACCCCATGTTATATAATAACACTGAGATATTCGCATGTACGTCCTGCTATTGGGACTGTGTTATTAGGGAGGCAGTGGAGATTAAATTAGCGAGCAACCTCGTTAACAGGAATGGAGGTTTCTGTTTAAACTCTGTTTGGAATCCGGCTCTCTCCCTTGTCAAAAAACAGAGCGACAGAGTCAATGGTACCGGCGAATTCATAGTCTCACTATCGATAGCTCTGACTTTGGTCATCTTTGGCGGCACTAGTGTTCAATGTGTGTGTTATCTTTCCTGCTTCAGTCCGAGAACTGAGGTTTTAAATTTGCATGTACGCCGCCTGTCCGTTGCAGTTTGCCTTGAAAATGGCGGGGTGTGCTCCCGCCGAAATGTCGGCGGTCGCTGAAAGTGTTACCTGGCTGAATTCCCGGAAGTTATTTGAAAATGGATGTTGTAGTGTCGTCTTAATCATCATCATTCATCCCCATTACGGTCGCAGGAAGGCAATGACAAAACCACCTCCGCTAGGACCTTGCCTAGTAGGCTGTGCGGGTCTCCCGCATCGTCCCCCTACGCTCCTCGGAGTATGGGACCTCATCATCATGATCATGATCATCATCATCATCATCATCATCATCACAGTTGTTACAGCCCTCTTAATATGGAACGTAGGAAGAGTGCGTCTTTCTAGGTCGACGGTACTACATAAAAAGGTAAACGTCATCTCTTTTATCAGACAAATGAAAATTAACAGAGTCTATACCGTCTTTTTTAATCATTGACTACACCGATAATAAATCGTGCTTATTGCCTTTGTTATTTTCACTCGAAGTACTTCATATGAAAGAATGCCAATGTTTTACTCATATAACAGCCGGTCCCTGTGGCCGAGCGGTTCTAGGCACTTCAGTCCGGAACCGCGCGACTACTACGTTCACAGGTTCGAATCCTGCCTCGGGCATGGATGTGTGTGATGCCCTTAGGTTAGTTAGGTTTAAGTAGTTCTAAGTTGTAGGGGACTGATGACCTCAGCAGTTAAGTCCCATAGTGCTCAGAGCCATTTCAACCATTTTTTTACTCATATAACAGAAAAATATTAAGTGCTTTTTTCAAGTATATTTGGAAAGAAAAATACACCAAGAGACGCCACACTGCCTCCCTGTCGGTCTGAACACGTTAATCTTTGAAACTAATAGAGGGATTTTGTGGGGTTTTCACCGGTAAATTTAGCGTCTCTAAGGGGCACTGTATAGGCTATATTTCATCAAAATCCGATCAAGGAAAAAATAAGACCAATATATATATGACACTGAAGAGCAAAAGAAACTGGTACACCTGCCTAATATCGTGAAGGGACCTCGCGAATACGCAGAAGTGCTGCAACGTGACGTGGCATGGACTCGACTAATGTCTGAAGTAGTGACGGAGAGAATTAACACCATGAATTCTTCAGGGTTGTACATAAATCCGTAAGAGTACGAGTGGGTGGAAATCTCTTCTGAACAGCACGTTGCAAAATGTCCCATATGTACCCAATAATGTTCAAATCTGGGGAGTTTTGTGGCCAGCGGAAGTGTTTAAGCTCGAAAGAGTGTTCCTGAGCCACTCTGTAGCAAATCTGGACGTGTGGGGTGTCGCATTGTCCTGCAGGAATTGCCCAAGACTGTCGGAATGCACAATGGACATGAATGGATGCAGGTGAGCAGACAGGATGCTTACGAACATGTCACCTTTCAGGGTCGTATGTAGACATACCAAGGATCCCATATCACTCCAACTGCACACGTCCCACACCATTACAGAGCCTCCACGAGCTTGCACAGTCCCCTGCGGACAAGCAGGGAGCACAGATTTATGAGGTTGTCCCCATACCCGTACACGTCCGTCCACTGGATACAATTTAAAACGAGACTCATCCGACCAAGCAACATATTTCCAGTCATCAACAGTTCAATGTCGGTGTTGACGGGCAGAGTCGAGGCGTAAAGCCTTGTGTCGTACAGTCATCAAGGGTACACGTTCGGTACTGTTTTTGCAGGATCTTTTTCCGGCCGCAGTGACGTCGGAGATTTGAAGTTTTACTGGATTCATGATATTCACGGTAAATTCGTGAAATGGTCGTACAGTAAAACCCCCCACTTCATCGCTCCCTCGGAGATGTTGTGTTCCATAGCTCGTGCGCCGACTACAACACCACCTTCAAACTCACTTAAATCTTGATAATCTGACGTTGTAGCAGCAGTAACCTATCTAACAAGTGCGCCGGACACTTGGTGTCTTATATAGGCGCTGCTGACCTCGGCGACGTATTCTGCCTGTTTACATATCTCTGTATTTGAATAAGCATGCGTGTATTAGCTTCTTTGGAGCTTCAGTGCATAATAATGTATGTATGTGTGTATGTTCCACACTTCCTCCAAAATCACTGGACCGATTTCAACCAAACGTGATGCAAATCTCACTGTCTGGTAACAATCATTGTTGGACTAAGAACCACCTGCCTATCTAAAGGGTAAGGGTGGAGTGAAGAAGAGGTGTAGGCTACGACGCGCGAATATTCAGTTTATATTCTACTATTAGAGAGCGAGACCGCTAAGTGAGGTGTAGCAAACTTAATTCATAATTTCAGATCTTAAGCAAACTTTTTCTTCTTGACACACCCCGCACAATGATAAAAGGAAAAAAGTTTGTTGCTTACAACATTTTACATCTTTGCTGTTCATTTTCGCATCAGACATGACGTTTTAATTTGCTACTCCTTTATTACTAATTTTCCCAACGGCTTTGCAGCAGTGGTAACACTTCTTCCCATGAGATGATCGAAGCTAAACACTATCGGGATGGGCTAGAACTTGGACGGGTGACCGTCCGGGTCGACAAGTGCTGTAGGCAACCTGGGTGCAGTCATCCCTGGTGAAGACAACAGAGGAACTACTTGACTGAGAAGTTGCGGCTGCAGTCCTGAAAACAAACAATGGCTGGTAGAACCGTGTGCTGACCACATGCTCCTGCATCCAGTGACAACTATCGACTCAGGATGACGCGATGATCGGTCGGTACCGACATATTTCGATGTCTGTTCGGAAGTACTACGTTCTATTCCGATGTATGATCGGAATAGGACATATCTGGCAATCTGAGAAAATACCTGACGACTGGAGAACTGCCCTAATTCATCCATTGCATAAAAAAGGGGAAAGACCAGATGTTAATAATTACCTAGGAATCTCTTCCTTCCCGGTCACATACAAAATTCTCTCGCAGTGTTTACCTGATCGAACCCACGAACAGTTAGAACCTAAAATTGACGAATACCAAACAGGCTTTGGACCAAATAGATCCTGTCCGGAACAAATTCTTATTTTAAAACTAGTCCTTAGGCACCAAAGGATTTCTAATAACAATATCATACGTACATTCGTGGATTTTAAAAGGGCCTACGACTCAGTTAATCGCGAATCCCTTATTCAAATTCTAAAGGAGCAAGGGCTAGATAATAAAACTCTAACACTGATTAAGGGAACGTCAACCGACACTATCTCTAAAGTTAAATTCGAGGGAGCAGTTTCTGGACCATTTGATATAAAGGCTGGTGTTAGACAGGGAGATGAAATCTTCCCATTAGTGTTAAACTGTGTTTTGGGAAAAGTAATTACAGAATGGCGAGAGCAAAAGTTGAGTCAAAATATAGATCAATCAGTCAAGTTAGGTAGAAGTAATATTAGAGCAGATTGCCTCACCTTTGCAGTTGATTTGGCAATTTTAACTAGGGATATTAGCACAGCTCATAAAGAAATTGAAATTCTTAAAGAAGTTGCAGGATTGCAGGACTAGAAATGCTATTCGAAAAAACGGAATATATGACATGCAAAAAACAAGTACCAAAGTCCAGAATGAGTTTCTCACTCTGCAGCGGAGTGTGCACTTATATGAAACTTCCTGGCAGATTAAAAAAATGTGCCGAACCGAGACTCGAACTTGGGAACTTTGCCTTTCGAGGGCAAGTACCCTACCATCTGAGCTACCCAACTACGACTCACGCCCCCTACTCACAGCTTTACTTCTGCCAGTACCTCGTCTCCTACCTCCCAAACTTTACAGAAGCTCTCCTGCGCAGGAAACATAGAAAAATAAGAAGAGCTTATCAGTTGAAATATCTGGAGGAAGTCATAGAAGAAAACAGTCTTGAAAAAGCTGAAAATGAAGTTCGCTGTCAAAAAATGGCAACCGCATACAGATTAACACAAAATATTTGTAATAAAAAATAACTTTCTAAATTCACCAAATGCAGGCATTACAGCACTGTAATAACACCTAAATGTCTTTATGGAGTAGAAACGTCAATTTTAAATAGAAAGAGGGATAATGAAGAAATTCAGAACAAAGAAAGAAAGATTATTAGGAGAATATTACCCCCCAAAATTACTGATCGAGAAACTTATACGCTGAGAAGTAATAAGGAAATAGAAAAATACACAGACATACATGGTGAGATGAGAAAACGAAGACTTAAATATTATGGGCACATTAAGAAAATTGCACCCACTCGGTTGACAAAACAAAAGTAGAATTCTACACAAACAGAAGTAAGGTCAAAGCTGAGGCAATGAAATGGATTGCTGGGATTAAGGAGGATCTTAAAGTATCTGGTATAACGAAGGCAGACCCTACAGGGAGAAAAACTATCAGACAAAAGATATTTCACTGGGAAGTTGGTTAGAGGGAAATTAGAAAACGAACTGTAATACCGTGGTCTCATGAAAGAAAGAGACTTCATTCTGAAAGAATGAAACAGATTTGGACACAAAGGAAGGCCAGCCATCAAAAGCGACGTTGATTGAAACTCGCGTAGTCCTATTGAGTCCATATGTGAATAATAATAAAGGTCAAATGTCTGATAGTCTACGCTATGTTGACGATTAAAGCGATCTACTTTTCAATAACGCAAGTTTTGACAGAACAGCCAGTGATTTATTTGAATACGTAAAAACGGGTGTAGATGACTGAGAATATTCAAAAACATTGTTATTCAGACTTTCGGTTGAGCAGCAGTAATGAGGAGACATGTTCTGAGCTCCAGACTTTAACACCGAGTATCATACTGCTACCTTCATCCATTGTTCATTCACAGACTTCAGCTCATACTTTCCCAGTCTGCGAATTATATTAAGGAAACAAGGCAACTCTTAATTTCTCTTGCTCCTTTACCGCTTTTTTACCACATTCCATTTCTAATACAGATGCTCCTAAAGCCTTTGCTGAAAATAAAATTCAAGTGTCGCACCTGCACGATGGAATTTCACTTCTGGGCTTAGCAGCAGAGTTCGACACGTATTTCTTTTCCTTTTCATTCCTCAATGTAAACTCCCCGTCGCAGCCCCCTCAGATTTAGCGGTGAGATAGCCCACTGGATAGTCCGTCAAAAACTGAACACAAATCAAGCATGAAAACAGGAAGAAGGTGTACTGAAGTGTGGAAAAAGAAGCAAAATAGAAACAGTGAAGGGTCCACGGTCGAGATGTACAACATCGACCGAATCTGAATAGCAATGGCGTAGTGGATATGTGGTCACGGTGTTAGGCTGCGAAGGGCTGATCCTTGCTCAAAGCTTCCTCGTGCTCCATTTTCTCATTTTTTTTCGCAAAATTATACCTATTCGTCCACTCAGTGACGTCTGTTCGCTGTATTTAAATTTGTGTCCGCGGCTCGTGGTCTTGCGGTAGCGTTCTCGCTTCCCGCGCGCGGGGTCCCGTGTTCGATTCCCGGCGGGGTTAGGGATTTTCTCTACCTCGAGATGACTGGGTGTTGCGTGTCTTTCATCATCATTTCATCCTCATTCACTCGCAAGTCGCCGTAGTGGCGTTAAAGAACTTATGTAGCGGCGGCCAAACCGCCTCGCGAGGTGTCTCCCGGCCACCAATGCCAATTATAATTATTCAAATTTGTGTCTATGTCATGGAGTAATGTCCATCTGCAAGAGCGAGGTGTGAGAAAGTGACCTCCAGACGTATGTATTTTCAGGTACCACATGTTATGACTCTCACATTCCGTTTTGGAAGTTTTGACTCTTGAACTGTTTTGTTGTAACACCGTTTATTTGTTGTTCTTTATTTCTACGAGAGGTTTATGCGGCATCTCGCCCTCTCTCACTATTCATCACGTTTTCTTGCGACGGTAATATGTCCTTAACACACAACTCATATTCTGTAGCCAATGTATAGTCTGACAACAGGAAGAGAACAGACACATCAATGACCGGAAAAAGAGTGGTGGACGAGGAAGATTTGTACACACATCCCCCGCTTTGCAGTCTCACACCGTGACTACACAACTACGAAGGCGTGGTTCCTGCAATTAGTTTGATGGTCACATCTTGAGCATGGACCGTTTCTATTTTGCTTCTTTTTTCATGACACCATCTTCCTGTTTTCATGCTTGATCTGTGTTCAGTTTTTAAGGGGCTATCCACGGGCCCTTTTACCACTAATTACGAGGGGGGGGGGGGGGGGGGAGGGGGGATGCTATGGGGGAGGTTCCCTTGTCAGAGCAGCACTTTCAACCTACGTCCTTAATTATTTACTGGTTGTATCCCATCTTTCCCCCCTGTTCACGTGATATCCACTGCAGCTCCCTCTAGTACCGTGAAAACTATTCCCTGATGTCTCAGCAGATGTCCTATCATTCTGTGCCTCCTTCTTGTCAATGTTTTCCATATATTCTTTCCTCGCTGATTCTGCGATAACCTCTCCATTCCTTACCTTATATGCCACCTAATTTTCAAAATTCTTCTGTGGCACCACATCTCAAATGGATCTATTCCCTTTTCTTCCGGTTTTCCCACAGTGAATATTTCACTACTGTAGAATGCTGCGCTTGAAACGTATATTCTCAGTAATTTCTTCCCGAAATTAAGGGCTACGTTTGATACCAGCAGACTTCTCTTAGACAGTAATGCCCTTTTTTGTGAGTGCTAGTCTGTTTTTGTCGCTGTTTTCATTTCTGCTATTCCTCATTGCTTTCGTATCTCCTCAACTCACTCTCAATGCACATTATGTACTGATTAGTTCCTTCCATCCAACAGATCCTGTAAGTCTTCTGCACTTTCACATTGGTACAAGGGAGATAACTGCGAAAAAACCTTGGGTAATAGAAGAAATACACCAACTCATCGACGAAAGAAGGAAGTACAAAAGTGTACATGGAAAGACAGGAATACAGAAATGTAAATTATTCAGGAATGAAATAAATAGGAGTTGTAGGGGAGCCACGGAAAAATGACTGCAGCAAAAGCGTTAAGAAATCGAGGATGAAATGACTGTCGGAAGGACTGACTCAGCATATAGAAAAGTGGAAATGGCACCGCTCGAAGTGGCGCAGTGGTTAGCACAATGGACTCGCATTCGGGAGGGCTACGGTTCAAACTCGCGTTCGGTCATCCTGATTTAGGTTTTCCGTGGTTTCTCTAAATCACTCCAGGCAAATTCCAGGATGGTTCCTTTCAAAAGGCACGGCCGACTTCCTTCCCCATCCTTACCTAATTCGATGGGACCGATAACCTCGCTGTTTGGTTTCTCCCCCAAATCAATCATCGAACCAACCAACCTTCGACGAAATGAAGAGCAAGGGTGGAAACATTACGGATGCAATGGGAATTCCACTGTTAAATGCAGAGGAGAGAGCGGATTGTCGTAAAGAGTACAAATAAGGCCTATATCGGGAGAAGGAATTGTCTGATAACAGAAGAAGACATCGGAATCTATACGGAGGAGATAGTGGTTTCATTATTTAAAAGATCTATGAAAGAGTCGATCTCTAATAATGCGGAAGGAATGGATAACATTCCGTTGGAATTCCTAAAAACACTGGGAAGAGTGGCCACCAGACGGCTATTCACGTTGGTGTGTGCAAACTGTGAGAAAGGCGAAGTACCGTCAGACTTTCGGAAAAATATCATCCACACAATCCCGAAGATAGCAAGGCCAGATAAGGGCGAGAATTAGCGCACAATCAGCTTAACACCTCATGCATCCAAGATGTTGACAAGAATAATACGCAGCAAATGGAAAAGAAAATTGAGGATGTGCTAGACGACGATCAGTTTGGCTTTATGAAAGGTAAAGATACGAGATAGGCAATTCTGCCGTTGCGGTTAATAATGGAAGCAAGACTAAAGAAAAATCAAGACACGTTCATAGGATTTGTAGACGTAGAAAAAGTATTCGACAATGTAAAATGGTGCAAGATGTTCGAAATTCTGAGAAAAGTATGGGTAAGCTATAAGGAGAGACGGGTAATATACAATATGTAGCCAAGAAGGAACAATAAGTGTGGAAGACCAATAACGAAGCGCTCGGATTAAAGACGTGTAAGAAAAGGCTGTACTCTTTCGCCACTACTGTTCAGTCTATGCATAAAAGCAACAATGACGGAAACAAAAGATTCATTGATGGCATTGCTATTCTCAGTGAAAGTGAAGAGAATTACAGGATCTGTTGAATAGAATCACCAGTCTAGTGAGTACAGAATGTGGATTGAGAGTAAACCGAAGAAAGACGAAAGTAATGACAAGAAGATTCACATTAAAATTTGTGATCACGTAGTAGACGAGGGTAAGGAATTCTGCTACCTCAAAGCAGTGTAACTTGTGACGGGCGAAGCAAAGTGGATGTAAAAAGCAGAGTACCATATGCAAAGAGGGCGTTCCTGACAAAAATAAATCTTTTAGTATGAAACATTGGCCTTAATTTGAGAAAAAAATTTCTGAGAATGTACGTTTCGAGCAAAGCGTATATGGTAAATATCATGGCTTGTGGGAGAACCGGAACGGAAGAGAATTGGAGGATTTGAGATGTGGTGCTACAGAAGAATGTTGAAAATTAGATGAACTGATAACTTAATGAATGAAGCCCCACAGAATCGACGAATGAAGAAATATATGGAAGGCACTGACAAGAAGGTGGGGCAGGATGTTAAGACCCCAGGGCAACACTATAGAGGAAGGCAGAGGGTGGAATACGTCCAACATATAATTCAAGACGTTGAGTGCTAGTGCTCCTATGAGGTGAAGAGGTTTTCAGAGGGGAGGAATTCGTGGCGGGCCGCATCAAACCAATCAGAAGACTGGTGAGCCAAAAATATGTGCAGAACACACTGAATAGATTTGTTATTACCTTTTTGTGTATTATTTATCTTTCCTTCCGATATTAATAACAATTTCTTCTAAATGTTATGGATCGATCGTATGGCACTGATGGCAGGGAGTCACCACTTAGGGAAGTTCGGTCACCGAGTTGCAAGTCTTTTCAGTTGACGACACAGTGGGCGACTTGCATATCGATGATGATGAAATAATGATGTGGAAAACACAACACCCAGCCACCAAGCATAGAAAATCTCCAACAGGAATCAAACCCATACCTGCCGCGTGGCAGTCAAATGCACTGACCACTCAGCCAACGGGGCAGACTTCTAAATGTTAAAATTTCCATCTCCCGGAAAAGGCAGACAGAAGAAAATAAATCCACAGAATAATTATTACTGTGATCTGTGGCCTATAATCCAGGTCGTATTTAATCATTGCTAATAGCTTTATTTATATCAGAATTAATGGTTAGTTTCATAACCATGTCGAAAGCGGAAAATAAAAAGATATTACAGAATTCCATACGTAATCCACCTTCCTTTAGGAATTAATCGAAATCTTACAGTTTTGCAGATGGAAAATAAAGGTAGAGAATTAGATCTCTTGGAATTATTTTCAATTGCTACGTATGTGGAGAAAAATTAAAATATGTTAAATGGACGAATTACAAACAACACAAATAACTTTCTTCTTTATTTGTGGAGTTGTTATAATTTGAAAGTGGTATGTTTAGCTACCTTAAACGTCTTTTATATTAGTGAAATGGAAGCTTTTAGGACCTGCTGTGTGATATGATTAGTACATGCGGTCATTTCCATAGGGGATGTTTGTTAGACTAGATCTTTGGTAACAGTGTCTTTGATTCCTTGACAACGACCATAGAATGGGAATATCTATGGAGTGAGCATATTGTAATGTCAAGGTTGAAATGGAATTTTTCCGTGACGTTCGTTTAATGCTGTTTGTTTACATTTTGTGCTAAGACGGAAACTTTAATATTACACATATTAGTTCCATTTTTATTCATTTATTAATGGCAACAATGGTGAATAATCGGTGCAAATCGAAGTACGTTCCGGTGGTAAGTACTACGGAGATATAATTGTGGAATTCGTAGCGGGACTCTCTTTCCTCAGTATCGAGACAAAATATAACAAATTTATTGCTGTGTAGTCACATTTGTGATTGCATAGAAATAAATTTACGAAAGAAATGCTAGATAAATCCGAAAGTGGGGAAAGGTGTTGTCAGTCAGTATGTACGAGTGTACGCATTTCGAGTGGTTTTTCACTTGCACAGAAGATTTATAAATGATATTCAGAGTCATCACATCCGTACTGTACAGATAGCCAAGCCAATATCTTGTTTTATTGTTGTCTTAATGGGATATCTATAACTGTGTGATTAACATTTTATTTTCGCTAAGGATTAACAGAGATTGCAGCAGAAAGTAAAAAAGAATGAATCTCGTTCATGAAAATATTTCAAAGTAGACAATTTGTTAATGTACTGCTTGTTATAATTCCAAACTCAGAGTTCCGGTTCAGAAATATTCGATAATAGTCGTCAGCCTTTACCAATGGCGTAACGAACATGCGACGAACGTCGTAAACAATATGGCTACTACAAACGGCCTAAGCTAGATATGTCTGTCACCACAGACTTCTTTTGTTTCACATTCGCAGTGTTCGCCAACTGTCAACAACGTGAGAGCTGCCAACATAACCTAGACCTCGGGCTAAGTTACGCATCAGTCGTCACCGAAAATAGTGTTCTTTTGCTTTCGTATGTGTTTGCTTAGTCAAGTCTCAACCATACTATTACCGTGCAGCCTAACCTACATCTCGAGCTGTGCTAAAAATCTGTAGGCTACCACAACTAGGTTTTCTCGGTTTCACATTCGTTGTTTGCCAGCTCACAACCAACTTGTGGAAGTACCCACTAAAACCTGACGTCATAGCAGCCATTAACATTAGCTCAGTGCTCAAAGGCTACTACTAGTTAGTTCTCTAAACCCGGCTCGATTTGATTCTAGGAGCTGTGACGTAGTGGTGTTGTGGTGGATGATCTCGTACGAGTGCGAAGCGGCAGTCTGTTTTGGTTAGGGTCGCTAGCACTGTGTTCTATTCTATGTTTGTGTAAGGACGATGTTATTTGTACTGGTGCGACCAAGTGGTGTAAGCAGGAGTTATCACTAGTTGTGTTGGGGCTCTGACACAGTTAGCTTTAGCTCTTGGCTCAAGTATTACTGATTTTGAAATGGATCAGTCATTGAAGTTCACCAGACGCATTTTGTAGCGAAAAATGGAAGATTTGCAATCCGCGGTCTCAATCCGCCGGGTTCGAGTGCTCGAAGTTCAGTTTGTTCGTTATAGTTACGTCGTGTTAATTTTGTTACACGAAACAGGTATCATTGATGTACCATGACTTTCATTTATCGTGAAGTGTGTAGGGAAGGAAGGTTTCGTTTCTATTTGTTTCGCGCATGTCTCCGGGCTTTCTTTGTCTCTCTAGACCATTCTGTTGGTTTTATCATTTTTTGTTCAATTTGTGATTTTTTAATATGTTTTTCAGTGTTTTTCGTATTTTTTTCTTTTGTCTTTACTGAGTCTCTATCTCTGTTTCATGATGTAATGTATGTCTGTTAAGCTGAGTGCCGCGATTTTTGGTTGCCTGCGTTGGTATCAGTTTTTTGTTATGTCTGTTTATGAGCTCATTTATGCTATATCGGTCAAGTATTTTTTTTTTCGACACCAGTTGTTTGTTCGCTCTAGTTTTTAGTGTACTTGACGCCAACCATCGTTTCGTGGTTTTCTTGTTATTTTGGTGAGTACATTTTGGTATTTTCGTGATTTTGTGGTTGTTTTGTTTTGTTCCCTCTAGTTTGCCACAATTGCCCCATTAGGATCAGTACTTATTAATACTTTATACGATTCCTTAATTAAAATCACATTTTTGCGGTATTGCAATAATTATCGTGACGTCATGTTGTCCATCGTTCATGCCCACGAGAAAGACAGGATGTGGCGCTTACGTCATATGTCAAAGTGTACGGATGATATCGAAGACCTGTTACGTTTTCGGGACACTTTCTCTTTGCCATACTACGAAGAAACGTCGTAATGCCACCATAGCATAATTTATTAAACCAGAGGTCCGGCAATATGAAGATCGGTACAAAAATTTAGAAAAAGTTCTATTCCTCTAACGACGAATAAAAATATAGAAATATAGCGACACCTGTGTTGTGATACAGCAAATAAGCAAAATAATTTTGATTTTCTCTCTTCTAACCTTAAAACCACGTTCACTTCAGATATTGAATGCAATTATAAACATGTTAATGAAGTCCTGCTGTAAAATCTACGATGCTTTTGAATGGGATCTGCCTGTACTGGCAATGTAACAATATTCAAAATCTGCACAACGTTTATCAACGAACCTTACCCCACGTGTGACTTTGGGGTCATTGTTTGTCGGCAACTACAGTTCAGTTTTGCACATCTAAATGCTCACTTCAGCTAAATGTAATTGTTAATCCGGACCGAAGGGAAACTGTCAGTGCTAAATGAGAGTTGTAACAGTGCCTCTAGTGAATTATGTACGAACTAGTGTCGCAAACCGAATGGAAGAAAACTGTGGTGACGGACTTAACTGTAGCGTAGCTCGAGGCCTAGGTTGGGTTGGAATATGACAGTTTGGTCGTTAACTCTCAGCAATCACATTTGAAATGATTGGTTCAAAACCTTTGTGGAGGATTTGCCCCGATGGTGGTTAGGCAGGAAGCTAATAAAAGATTCAACTTTTTGTGGAATATTCCGTTTTATATGACAGCATTCCACACAACTATAATTATGCTGCCACGTATTCTCATATGCTCGACGTTATGATCACATTTATCGAACGCTGTTTTCTCATTGGTTCCGCGATTGTACTTAATCAGTCGACACTACATGTTGCCAACTGGTATTCGGTATTTCACGAATTTTTCGTAGAACACAATTTCCAGCGCACTACATGCTAAGATAAGTAGCTGTTGTACTTCTTACCTACATTCCAGTACAGTAAATATGTTTCTTATATATGTTACCGAGCGAGCTGCCGCAGCGGTTACAACACTGGACTCTCATTCGGGAGGACGACGGCTAAGAACCGCGTCCGGCAATCCTAATTTAGGTTTTCCGTGATTTCCCTAAATCGCTTCAGGCAAATGCCGGGATGGTTCCTTTGCAACGGCACGAACAATTTCCTTCTCCATTCAAACTCATTGCTGATAGCTTTGCTTGTACCAAAATTACTCCACGTTGGAGGCGGAAAACAAAATATTATAGAATCCTAAATGCAAGCCGCTCTCCGTTAGGAACTGATGGAAATCTTATAGTTTTTCAGATGGAAAATAAAGGTAAAGAATTAGATCTTTTGGAATAATTGTCGATTGCTGTGTACGTGGAAAAACCAAAGCGCTAAATTAAAATGTTACAAATTACACACAACTCTATTTTTAATTTGCGGAACTGTAATTATTTAAAATGATCTTGTTAGCTACGTTAAACACGTGTTATATTAGTGACATGGACGCTTTTAGGATCTTCTGTGTGTGATATGATTAGTACTTGCGGTCGTTCTCATAGAGGGTAGTCGTTAGATAAAAACTTTGGTAACAGTGTCTTTGGTTCCTTGACATGAACCATGGAATAGGAATATCTATGGAGTGAGAATACTATAATGTCAACATGAACGTGGAATTGTCACGTGACGTTCGTTTAGCACTGTTCAAAATTTGCGCTAAATATGAAACTTTAACGTTACACGTGTGTGGTCCATTTGTTTCCATTTATTTATTAGTGGCAGCCATGGTGAATAATCGGTGCAAATCGAAGTACGTTCCAGTGGTAAGTACTACAGTGATGCAATCGCGGTGCTCACTCTAGTTGGAGTCTCCTTACTTAAATCAACACACATTGTAATAAATACTTAATATCTTAAGACAAATGTGACTGTATAGCAGTTCATTTACGAAAGAAGGGCTAGATAAATTCGAAAGTGTGGAAAGATGCTGTTAGTCTGTGTATTGGATGTACGAGTGTACGCATTTCGAGTGGTCTTCACTTCGAAAGATTATTTGTAAATGATACTCGGTCATCACATCCGTATTGTACAGATGTCCAAGCCAATATGCTTCTTTTACTGTGTTCTTAATGGCATATCTATGATGTGAAAAATAGCTGTAAGATTAATATTTGATTTTCCCTAAGGATTAACAAAAATTGCACGAGAAAGTAAAAAAGAAAACACTTCGTCCCTTCTTAAGTTTTATAGCACACTTCATAGATACTTCTACTGCATGCTATGTATAAAAGTTCCTTCATCGTGGTGCATGTGTATTTACGTTCAGACGGTGTTTCCTCCCCCTACCCCGTGCCCGGTGGGTAAGAAACGGAGCAAACGATTTGCTGTCACTTTGTCACCACCAGTGTTCATGAGTGCCATACACCAATTTATTTTTGTTAGAGTACAATTGCTGATCAGCTACGTTTTAAAAAGAGCACGCGGTTTCAGAGAATGTTAGAACGAAATTCATGATTTTCATATGGATGTGTTTTCACTCTATACGATGATGGCACTACTGTGGATATTTGACAGAGCCGAACATTATTAAAGCTTTGCATCCGTGCAGATTCTTGAGTAAAAGTCAGCAATGTCTCCCTTCACCACTCCAACCCCCTTGCATTCTCCATAGTCTATATATTATAAACGTGCATAACATACACCAAAATGTGTGTCGCAGATTTCTGTTTCATCTTGTATAAGTTTTCTGAGTTAATGTCGCAGTTTTAGTTTTCATGAATTCAATCAAACTGCCAGCATCAAATCTAACCTAGACCTCGGGCTACGCTATAAATCAGTCTGCCGCCACAGCCAGTGTGTGGTGGCACCCACTACTCCCGAATTACATCTTGACTGTCGTAACTGACTGATCTGTAGCATAGCCCGGGGCCTAGGTTAAGTACGAAATGGAAGACTTCATAAAAAACTAAAACTGCAAAGTTATTTCAGAAAACGTATACCAGACAATATACAACCTGCGACTCGTATTTTTCTGAATCTTACGATGTAAATGTACCATACATAAACTACTAAAAAGCCAACTTGGTTAGGGGGTGGGTGGTACAGATAGCCAGGATTTCCTTGCAGATTTATGTTGCAAGCATATTTGCATGTTTTGGCCATTTCTGTACAAATGCATAGTTTGAAGATTTCAATCATGTAACTGCATGAATTTAGACATTCTTATTGCATGTTATATCATTTGTCTGTTCTCAGTGAACATATTGCTATAACTTGTATGATAGCACCACTTATTGATATTTTTACATATGAATTACCCCAAAAATACATACGATGAGTGATTCCGCGAATTTTGTTAGTCTTTAAACTTCATAGCGTGCTCAAGCATCCTGGGTTGCCGGCCGCGGTGGTCTCGCGGTTCTAGGCGCGCAGTCCGGAACCGCGCGACTGCTACGGTCGCAGGTTCGAATCCTGCCTCGGGCATGGATGTGTGTGATGTCCTTAGGTTAGTTAGGTTTAACTAGTTCTAAGTTCTAGGGGACTGATGACCACAGCTGTTAAGTCCCATAGTGCTCAGAGCCATAGCCATCCTGGGTCGCCTCGGTAAATATCGGTAGAAGTCGCTATATTTCACCTCAATAAGTTTAAACAAAAAAAATCCTGCCAGGATTGTTAAACGATGCTGCCCCCTTATACGATGAATTCCGGGAAAGGAATTAAAATATATCCTAACCTCAAGCATCTTACATGCTTACCCCATACCCTACAACTTTTAGTGACAAAGTACGTCTAAAGTATGCAATGTGAATACGCTGATATCCTCCACATACTAGATAAATAGACGCACAAAATACAAAGGTTTGATAATTCTGACAGTATTAACTCATGCGTTGACTTTTTTCCTCTTAAATACATTCTTGAAAGCACCTGTCTATGCCTGGATAAATGCTGCCATTTTTCACTGTAATAATGTTGATGAATTGAAGTCGGCAAAATACCGCTGTATTCCCTTAAATTTTTTGGCATTAACGTCTGTGTACTTCTTTCTATTGAAAATCCTTCAGTTATTATCCCTTAATTATATATATTGGCTCTCTTCTCTCGGATATGTCCGAATGAACAGGTACCATTTTGACCCAGCACCCATTATGAATTAAGACACAGTGGAATTGCAGACATATATTATAGGTAATTCTGCGAATTTTGTTAGTTTGTAAACTTTATAGTGAGCTCAAGCATCCTGGTTCGCCTCGGCAAATGTCGGTAGAAGTCACTGTACTTCATCTCAATAACTTTAAATAAAAAAAGGTCCTAGTGTTGTTAAGCGGTGATGCTCCTTATACGATGAATTCTAGGAAAGCAATTAAAATATTATACCCTAACCCAAAATATCTTACATTTTCAGCCCGTGCACAACAACGTGTAGTGGCAAAATACGTCTAAAGTATGACAGTGTGAATACGCTGATATCCTCCACATTCAAGATAAATAAACGCACAAAATACAGGGGCTTGATAATAGTCACATGTTGGCTTTTTTTTCTATTAAATGCATTCTTCAAACCACTTGTCCGTATTGCCGCATTTAGAGATAACCTGTCAGATTTAGCTTTGCCACCATAATCTTTTTACCTGGATGAACGCTGCCATTTTTTACTGTGATAATTTTGATGAATGTAAGTCGGCAGGAGCGCGTAAATTTATTGAGCTTAGCATCTGTTTGCTTAATTCTATTGAAAAGCCATTAGTTACTATTACAGTGTCTTCTTTCGGAGATGTCCGAATGAACTGACACTATTTTGATCCAGCACCGATTATGAATTACGACAAAAAGGTATTACAGACATTGGCTACTAGTGGGCATGGACTGAAATCAATGGGGAAAGTTGAATATTTGCGCTGGACCTGCGTTCGAACCCAGGCCATCTGCTTGCGTGGCAGATGCTCTGACCACTAAGCCACCCGAACCCAGCGGCCATTGCACGCGTCCCGACGGATCCAAATTCTCAACTTATCCACACACTACTAATTTAGTGGCTCTAGCCCCATTACTCGCATCTTTTGCCGATTCCTGTAAGTTTGAACCTGAAGTGCGTCTACACTTCAGAGATCATTGGCAGTCTCGACTTAATTACATATAGGTAGTCCGTGCTGTTGCAGTAAGCACTGAGTTTGGATGGCTTTGCGGTCGCCGGCACGGTAGCTCAGCGTGTTCGGTCCGAGGGTTAGCTGCCCTCTGTATTAACTGAGCTAAGAGATCAACGGTGATCTTGAAAGGGTGCATGGGACGTCCACCACGAACAAATGCAACGAAAAATAACTGACATGATAAGATTTTTTAAAGTGGTCAGAGTATCTACCTAGTAAGCAGGGGACCCGGGTTCGAATCTCAAGCCATCAAAAAATTCCCCATTGATTTCACTCACTGTGCACTTGCAGCCGATGTCTGTAATTACCTTGTGTCTTTATACTCTAATTGTTTTTTTTCGGTTTTGGATTGTAGACACTGTTGAAGCCACTAATGCTACTTATATTGCTCCTGCGGGAGTGGCAGTCAAGAAAACAGATTTGAAGCAAGACCTGATTTCCTTCAAATTAAATTTTGCGCATTTTGACATTTGTCTGCGTCACTAACGATGTTGAAAGCCACAGGTAACTGTTTGAACTGCTGACAGTGTGTTATTTGAAAAGGTTGAAAAATCTTTGCGCTCGTCGTTTGGAGAAGTGGGTGTTGAGCAAACGATCAGATCAACAAAGTTATGGGATCAAATCCTGATTTTGAGTTTATTAAGTTGACAAAACTGCGGCCAAAATGTAAAAGACTTTCAGCTTGATCTGACTTCATCCAAAATTTCTTCACGAAGTATGCAGTCGTCAGCTCATGCGACTTAAAAAGGTCTCTTACTACGTACAAAAATGTTCTGTCTGCTAAACGCATGAGCGTAAGTGAAGAAAAACTGGAGAATTTGTTGTGTACTGTTTTACAAGAAAGTATAAATACAGAACTGAATTATGATGTCGAATATTTTTGTTTTGCTGCCACATTGTGCATGTTAAACGATATGAGACAACATGAATGCATGCAGGTTTTATGATTTGTTAGTATATGAAAGTCCGTGCTCTAGTTATGAAATTTCTGATAAGGAGGGGAAATACCTTCGAAATGCCTAAAAATCTTGTACTTTTGCAATGTGACTGAACATACTTGTTAGCTTTGAGGAAGAGGGGATGCTGGGTCGTTAACTGAACAATCTTGAATAGAGAGAATTTTCGACCCAATGAACAAAGTGAGCCGTCGGTATAGTCTTTGAAGTCTGACGTCACATCTTACATAGATAATGTCTAGGATGTTCCTGTTTACATGTTTCAGTTGTTTGTAATATCTCGTTAATTCTGTGTTTGGTGACAGTCTTATTTACTAGACACATGTATGCCTAGTGGAGATGAAGAGCCGGCCAGAGTGGCCGAGCGGTTCTAGGCGCTTCAGTCAGGAACCGCGCGACCGCTACGGTCGCAGGTTCGAATCCTGCCTCGGGCATGGATGTGTCTGATGTCCTTAGGTTAGTTAGGTTTAAGTAGTTCTAAGTTCTAGGGGACTAATGACCTCAGAAGTTAAGTCCCATAGTGCTCAGAGCCATTTGAACCATTTTGGAGATGAAGATCCATTGAGGGGACCAATGTTTTGGATTGCGTTGTATATTAGGCCCATAATTATAGGTTTGATTATGGGGTACCGTAGACCGAGGCCTAGGTTAGGCGAATCCTACGAATGTGTCAAAGGTGAATTTCCGGGTTGTATGGCCTTGGTTCATCAAACTTTTACGCAGTTAACGTTTCGTCCAGAGTTGTATTGGACTTCTTCAGAGGTGCTTCTAGTTCCACTGAGTGTTGGCGACTGACTTAGCATCCTATGACTACAGTAGAAATGAGTCACAATTGGAATCAGCTAATTCCTGAAAAAACCTGGTTGTAACAATTTCTAGAGATAAAAAATGGGCTCATTAGATTCACTGGTAGATTACTGTGATGATGTGTAGATCGTCTGCAAAAGATCACTTGTGCGTGCCAACCTAGAATATCGCTCACCTTAGTAGGACCCATATGAGGATATTGGACGCGAACAGAGAAGGGCTGCACGAATTGTCACAGATTACTTTTACCCAAGGCAGAGCGTCGTGGAGATGCCGAAGAAACAGAACTGACAGGAGCTTGAAGATAGACGCAAATTATCCGTAAAGTACCTACATAGAGTGTTTCGAGAGCTATTTCACAGTGGTTTGCATAGATGTAGATGCATACGAGCCGATCGTAATGGTTTGAGCGCTATAATTTTACAAGAGCTACTGTCCACAATTATTAATTATACATTTACGAAGACGTGACAGTGTAACTCAGGGTACATTAATACTATAATGGATAGTTGTGGCATAATAATCCGGTCGGTTTTATTTACCTGCTGGTTTCATTGCCGTGCTCCGTTTTTCAGTTATCGAAATTGCTTAAACAATAAAATAGCAATAGCGCAGAATGCCCTTAAGAACAGAGATCGTCAATAATATTGCAATACTGTAGTCTAAATATGTCCGAGTCCCACCTCCTGGTGTTGCTTGTTTGCGCTAAATGTATAAATTGTGCGACATATTTGTTTACAACAAACTGCTCTGGTATTCGAGCTGTGGAGCCTGTATCAGGGTGGATGGTACAGATGCTGAAGTCAAATGGAAACATTTAACAATGGCATAAGTTCGTAACGTGCCACAGCCTGCGTCATTTTGAAAAAAATAATTTTGGGTATTAACTGAAGCAACTAGAACGCCGACGTTTCGACGTACTTTGCAGCGGTCTTCTTCATGAAGACATTTAATCGTTGGTGCAGGACCCCCCTACAGCGTATTTGGTGGACCTTCCGCAAGAGGAAGTCCTTGTTCTTAGCCCGCTTTCCTTCTGTCGATTGGGCTTAATGTATAGTCACTAAGTTCTTTTACTTCCTGATGTTCTAAGGTTATTACATAGGCGCTTATGACCTTAGTTATTTTTCGCCCTAAACCTAAAAACTTTTCACGTTTAACCGCCGTGTAGGGGACAGCTAAAAAGTCGGTCTAGGCCTCGGCAATTCCTTTGCTTTAGTTTCATATTGAGGCGGCCTATTGTCCTCGTCATAATTTCATCGTCATCGTCGGCCGCACGTCGCCCAATGCGGCACCCAATGAAATAAAACTTGCACTTGGCGCCCGAACCCGAATGGGACATCGCGGCCAAGAATGCCATACGATCATTTCATAGTCAAAATTATTTTATTCAAAACTTGTTTATGGCTTTAATTTTACCCCCTGTTTGTGGATCTGAGCACTGTTGTCGAAACTGTTAGTAATTTACGATGATCTACAAATTCAACGAAGTTTGTGTGCGTTTGTGTCTAATATATTAGTCTGGTGAATAAGTTTTGTTTTACATTCTGGTATTCCTGTTGCTATGAGTTCATTTATCGATTGTCATGTTTTATTTGTAGTTCATTGTGGCTATTTGAGTTTCCGTTTTGTCATTTGAAGACAGCGAGCGAAGGTGTGGACGCTAGAAAATAGTGACAAGTGGAGGAATCGGAACATTTTGGAAATGTTTTTCTTTTTTAGTTCAGTAGAGATGGGTGATAGCAGCGAAGGCAGCCAAAAACATTTACGGCTTGTATAAGGACAATGCCGTTGGACAGATCACGACAAGAAAATGGTTTTCTCGTTTTCAGGAAGATCGTTTTGACATTAGTGACTCTCCATGTTCAGGAAGACCTTCGGGGTTTGATGGATATTCTTTAAACACTGTGTAAACACATTACTCCGCAACGATCCACACAGTCTAATAGAGAACTGGCAAATGTGATGAACAGTAATTGTTCCAATAATTTTCAACATTTTCATGCAGTGGGGAAGGGTACCGCATGCTCTAAGCCTAAATCACAAAAAATCTGCGGGTGCCCATATGTGCTTCTCTCCCTGCTCCTCACGACTTGGCTCTTGTACAACATCGGCCATTCCTAACCTGTATCGTTACTGGTGAAGAGAAATAGTGTCTCTTCGCTAAGATAAGTAAAAGAAAGGAATGGTTGAGCCCAAACAAACAACTCCCCATTCAAAGAAATGTGCACATCCAAAAAATATGATATGTATTTGGTGGAAAAGCGACAGTGTGGTGTACTACGAATTGCTTCCCCGAGGTGTAACCATCACTGGTGACATTTATTGTCAACAATTGAGACGTCTTGAAGACGCAGTCCAAAAATAACTAGCAGGAAGACTGTTTGAAGTAATACTACTCCACGATAACGCGTGCTCGCATTTTGCTAGACTGACAAAAAACTCTAAACAGGATTTGGGTTGGGAAGTCATTCCGCATGCTCCTTATTCACCTGATCTTGCACCCACAGATTTTCACCTTTTCCGCTCTCTCTAGAACAACCTTCGAGGAACATCCTTTTCGAATGAAAATGCGCTCCGAGCGTGGTTCGACCAGTTCTTCGCTGTAAAACCACGTGATTTTTACAGTTCGTGGTATCGAAAAGTAACCCAGCGTTGGCAGACTCGTAAATAATTATGGAGGATATATTACTGATGACTAAAGTCTTTGTAATGTGCGTCTGTTGTGTTTATTAATGGAGGAACAATAAGAACTTACGCACCAACCTGTTACAAACATCATATGGGGCGTTTATACCGTAAGAATCTATACCTGTAAAATGTGTGGGTGGGTGGGCGGGTGGGTGGGTGCGTGCGCGCGCGTGCCACATGTAACAATCGCTGTCGGGTTTAGAACCATTTATCAATCATTGTTCAGGAGATATGACGCCTTAAACAATGAGATGCGTAAAAAAATGCCACATCATGCGTGAGCTTTAAATTTATTACTTCTGTGCTACTAACACCATTCACAACTAATTTCGCACACAGTATCTACTATCTACATCTACATCTATACTCCGCGAGCCACCTTACGGCGTGTGGCGGAGGGTACTTATTGTACCACTATCTGATCCCCCTTCCCTGTTCCATTCACGAATTGTGCGTGGGAAGAACGACTGCTTGTAAGTCTCCGTATTTGCTCTAATTTCTCGGATCTTTTCGTTGTGATCATTACGCGAGATATATGTGGGCGGTAGTAATATGTTGCCCATCTCTTCCCGGAATGTGCTCTCTCGTAATTTCGATAATAAACCTCTCCGTATTGCGTAACGCCTTTCTTGAAGTGTCCGCCACTGGAGCTTGTTCAGCATCTCCGTAACGCTCTCGCGCTGACTAAATGTCCCCATGACGAATCGCGCTGCTTTTCGCTGGATCATGTCTATCTCTTCTATTAATCCAACCTGGTAAGGGTCCCATACTGATGAGCAATACTCAAGAATGGGACGAACAAGCGTTTTGTAAGCTACTTCTTTCGTCGATGAGTCACATTTTCTTAGAATTCTTCCTATGAATCTCAACCTGGCGCCTGCTTTTCCCACTATTTGTTTTATGTGATCATTCCACTTCAGATCGCTCCGGATAGTAACTCCTAAGTATTTTACGGTCGTTACCGCCTCCAATGATTTACCACCTATGGCATAATCGTACTGGAATGGATTTCTGCCCCTATGTATGCGCATTATATTACATTTATCTACGTTTAGGAAAAGCTGCCAGCTGTCGCACCATGCATTAATCCTCTGCAGGTCCTCCTGGAGTACGTACGAGTCTTCTGATGTTGCTACTTTCTTGTAGACAACCGTGTCATCTGCAAATAGCCTCACGGAGCTACCGATGTTGTCAACTAAGTCATTTATGTATATTGTAAACAATAAAGGTCCTATCACGCTTCCCTGCGGTACTCCCGAAATTACCTCTACATCTGCAGATTTTGAACCGTTAAGAATGACATGTTGTGTTCTTTCTTCTAGGAAATCCTGAATCCAATCACAAACCTGGTCCGATATTCCGTAAGCTCGTATTTTTTTCACTAAACGTAAGTGCGGAACCGTATCAAATGCCTTCCTGAAGTCCAGGAATACGGCATCAATCTGCTCGCCAGTGTCTACGGCACTGTGAATTTCTTGGGCAAATAGGGCGAGCTGAGTTTCACATGATCTCTGTTTGCGGAATCCATGTTGGTTATGATGAAGGAGATTTGTCTTATCTAAGAACGTCATAATACGAGAACACAAAACATGTTCCATTATTCTACAACAGATTGACGTAAGCGAAATAGGCCTATAATTATTCGCATCTGATTTATGACCCTTCTTGAAAATGGGAACGACCTGCGCTTTCTTCCAGTCGCTAGGTACTTTACGTTCTTCCAGCGATCTACGATAAATTGCTGATAGAAAGGGGGCAAGTTCTTTAGCATAATCACTGTAGAATCTTAAGGGTATCTCGTCTGGTCCGGATGCTTTTCCGCTACTAAGTGATAGCAGTTGTTTTTCAATTCCGATATCGTTTATTTCAATATTTTCCATTTTGGCGTCCGTGCGACGGCTGAAGTCAGGGACCGTGTTACGATTTTCCGCAGTGAAACAGTTTCGGAACACTGAATTCAGTATTTCTGCCTTTCTTCGGTCGTCCTCTGTTTCGGTGCCATCGTGGTCAACGAGTGACTGAATAGGGGATTTAGATCCGCTTACCGATTTTACATATGACCAAAACTTTTTAGGGATCTTGTTTAGATTGTTTGCCAATGTTTTATGTTCGAATTCGTTGAATGCTTCTCTCATTGCTCTCCTTACGCTCTTTTTCGCATCGTTCAGCTTTTCCTTATCAGCTATGATTCGACTACTCTTAAACCTATGATGAAGCTTTCTTTGTTTCCGTAGTACCTTTCGTACATGATTGTTATATCACGGTGGATCTTTCCCCTCGCTTTGGACCTTAGTCGGTACGAACTTATCTAAGGCGTATTGGACGATGTTTCTGAATTTTTTCCATTTTTGTTCCACATCCTCTTCCTCAGAAATGAACATTTGATGGTGGTCACTCAGATATTCTGCGATTTGTGCCCTATCACTCTTGTTAAGCAAATATATTTTCCTTCCTTTCTTGGCATTTCTTATTACACTTGTAGTCATTGATGCAACCACTGACTTATGATCACTGATACCCTCTTCTACATTCACGGAGTCGAAAAGTTCCGGTCTATTTGTTGCTATGAGGTCTAAAACGTTAGCTTCACGAGTTGGTTCTCTAACTATCTGCTCGAAGTAATTCTCGGACAAGGCAGTCAGGATAATGTCACAAGAGTCTCTGTCCCTGGCTCCAGTTCTGATTGTGTGACTATCCCATTCTATACCTGGTAGATTGAAGTCTCCCCCTATTACAATAGTATGATCACGAAACTTCTTCACGACGTTCTGCAGGTTCTCTCTGAGGCGCTCAACTACTACGGTTGCTGATGCAGGTGGTCTATAGAAGCATCCGACTATCATATCTGACCCACCTTTGATACTTAACTTAACCCAGATTATTTCACATTCGCATTCGCTAATAACTTCACTGGATATTATTGAATTCTTTACTGCTATAAATACTCCTCCACCATTGGCGTTTATCCTATCCTTGCGGTATATATTCCATTCTGTGTCTAGGATTTCGTTACTGTTCACTTCCGGTTTTAACCAACTTTCCGTTCCTAATACTATATGCGCACTACTTCCTTCAATAAGAGATACTAATTCAGGAACCTTGCCCTGGATACTCCTGCAGTTTACCAATATTACGTTGACTTTTCCTGTTTTTGGTCTCTGAGGACGGACGTTCTTTATCAACGGTGATAATGTCCTCTCTGGTAAGCCGTCAGGTATTTTATCGTTTCGCCCAAGGGGGGGTCCCTCTAACCTAAAAAACCCCCGTGTGCACGCCACACGGGGGTTTTTTAGGTTAGCGCTAAATGCACCTACAAAATTATATCGTGGTACCACACATAGTCCGAGATACGACGTCATAAACACTGAAGTTATTTGGGGCCAACTACGTAGACACAGACCACTAGCTCGTAACTTACGGGAATTATCGGACCTAGGGATAAATGATAAAAGGGGGCTGTGCTATTTTTCATGACGATTTTCAAGAAGTTTTGGCCATAAATGTGAGTGAGCTAACGAATCTGATAATTGTACTACCGCATCCTGCATGACGTTTAAATTATTACTTCATTGCAAGTTATTCTATTCGCAACATATTTCGCAGGCATTGTCCACATATACCGATGAATGAATGTAACCACACAAGTACATTATCGTATGACACGCAGTTAAGAGATATGACGTCATAAACGCTGATATACGTGGAAAAGTGTCGCACCATGCATGAAGTTTCAGTACATTTATTCTTTACTATTAAGACTCTCCTATAGACACGTCAACGTGCAGCGGTTTTGACAACTTTCAAGTGGGAAATGGAAATGGCTGTAGCCGAAAACGATAGCTGCGTGTAGAGCTATGAAAAGGCTTTATCATACAAACTTTTACAAAATCACATTGTACACACGCGAAGCAGCTATATGTGTTGATTTGTACATAAGTCATGATTCTTTGCACAACTGTTTCATAATTTCAAAGGTATTTTTTCGAATACATGGAAATGAAATTTTTTTATTACGCTATAGACAGTCCATATTTTTTTCCGTTTCTGATAGAAACTTGGCAAAACGAATACTCGGGCAATGCCGGGTTTGTCAGCTAGTCATCTAGAAATGGGCTCGAAGACGGCGTACTTGCTGTCTGACTCAGCCGATTCCTTTTGCGAAGAGGCCGGCCCGCGGTGGTCTATCGGTTCAGGCGCTCAGTCCGGAACCGCGCGACTGCTACGGTCGCAGGTTCGAATCCTGCCTCGGGCATGGATGTGTGTGATGTCCTTAGGTTAGTTAGGTTTAAGTAGTTCTAAGTTCTAGGGGACTGATGACCAGAGATGTTAAGTCCCATAGTGCTCAGAGCCATTTTTTTTTGCGAAGACATAAGTATCCAGATACACCGACTTCTCCTTGATAGCGTGTTATTCCTTATCCGGATCGCAATGCGGCAGCTATTTTGCGTGGCATACATTCGCAAGCCCACCGTCGCATTCTGAGGCAAGTGGTGCCAGATGTTGAAAGTTGCTTGTATATTTAAACTCGTGTTCGTGTAAATGTCAAGTTGGTATGTGACAAATCTGTAAAACTTCTTTTTATGTCGAAATACGTAATTCTCAGTGCAGTGCAACAGAACTATGTGTAAATTTAGTCTCGAACGGAAGTCGTGAAGCTGACGCTACACGATGCGAAATTCAGACTAGCCGGTACATCAAACAATTTGTCTGAGATAAAGCGATCCGTTTTCGATGAAATTTACGTACGCCATCTGACTGCAGAACAAAACGACTCGGTTTAAAATGTAGGCCCTGAATATTGCTAATCTTTGTTTTTAGTCTTGCAAATAATCACTGTATCAGAACTGTTATTGTAATTGCACAGAAAATGCATATATAAATTAACAATCAACCTTTCTGATCAAAGTGCTTGAAAGTTCACAAGCTAGCAATTTACTGAAATCTTTTACTAGTATTAAGCCTCTGAACTGATAACTGATTTTGAAACGTCCCCTTAGAAAAATTATAAATGACTGTGCTGATAAGACTCTTAAGTTATTTTATTTTCAAACAACTGAGCAAAACTGAACGCATTCAGATATTGCTCTCTTTACTTACAATCTTTTTAGCGCAACGGAATCTTACTTTCAATAATCTCTACAAAAGAATGGCCCTGACTAACAATAACCTATACCTTTAATGAATCAGTTACCTCACAAAAATCTTCGTTACTCGAACAACTGCAATACAGTGAGCGCCAATACTGCCAGCTAAATAAAAGATGCTAACTACTGAAGGTACTAACTACTGATAGGCATAGTTAGCAAATGAAAGATTTTGATAGAGAACAAACATTCATGACTCCAGTCTTACAAATTTCCTTTTTCTGACAGATATACGTCCAGATCGTCCGCTCTTAAAACTCTGACATATCTCTCCCCACAACCACCACTGCTGGGCGGCTCACCTCCAACTGCACAACGCTACGATAGCGAATATTCCAGCAATGCCAACCAGCCACAGACTGCACACAGCACAGTCAGTGATTTTCATACAGAGCGCTACGTGGCGTTACCAACATAAAAACCTAAACAGCCTACTTACAATATAATTTTCACAGACACGCTCTGACAATCACTATTCCTAACAGTGGACATGAACTTTGACGGTAATTAAATTTATTGGCCTACCTGCGCGCACGGAACGTTCCTCTGCTCTGCAGCTTGTTGCTATGAGGAATAATGATGTGACAGTCAAAAACCAAATTTCATTTGCCGCAATTGTGATGTGCAATGCAAAACGGTTCTTACCAATTTTCATACATACTTCTTAGTACACAGCTTGCATTGTGCAATGCAGATGTGCAAATATAGTCGTGAAAGTAAATGAAAATAGGGAAACTAATCTTACCGATGATAAATAAGGAAGACTCTAAATTTGTGCTTCATTAGACAATAGCATAAACAAATCTTTTCACGCCTAGAGAAGTTAGCAAAATTTATCGTAACTACTCTCCTATGTGCAGTTGGCTCCTTGGACAGTTATTTAAATTATGACACAAGACCTTGTGCTTCATTACAAAAAACTTCAACCATACGCAGTGTTCTAACAACGAGAAGCTACAAATATAAAAAAGTGGATTACCTTAAAAGTTGGCTTTTATCATTCTTCCATTCCAGCTTCCATCCTTTTTAAACCAAAAAGTTTGCCAGACCGTCCGAAAACTCTGCTACAGTTACTCTCTGACTTACCCTGACAAAGCAAACTTAACCTGAATGAGATTTTCACTCTGCAGCGGAGTGTGCACTGATATGAAACTTCCTGGCAGATGAAAAGTGTGTGATGGACCGAGAGTCGAACTCGGGACCTTTGCCTTTTGCGGGCATGTGCTCTACCATCTGAGCTACCCAAGCACGACTCACGCTCCGTTCTCACAGCTTTACTTCTGCCAGATCTCGTCTCCTACCTTCCAAACTTTACAGAAGCTCTCCTGCGAAAGGTCCCGAGTTAGACTCTCAGTCCGGCACACAGTTTTAATCTGCCAGGAAGTTTCGTATCAGGGCACACTCCGCTGCAGAGTGAAAATCTCATCCTGGAAACATCCCCTAGGCTGTGGCTAAGCCATGTCTCCGCAATATCCTTTCTTTCAGGAGTGCTAGTTCTGCAGGTTCGCAGGAGAGCTTCTGTAAAATTTGGAAGGTAGTAGACGAGATACTGGCAGAAGTAAAGCTGTGAGGACGGGGCGTGAGTCGTGCTTGGGTAGCTCAGACGGTAGAGCACTTGCCCGCGAAAGGCAAACGTCCCGAGTTCGAGCCTCGGTCCGGCACACAGTTTTAATCTTCCAGGAAGTTTCAAAGTTAACCTCTTTGACCAATATCTGTAATCTCAAACATAATTTACAAGGAATATGATTATATCGATATTACAGAGGTTGAGTACATTTATCAAATTCGTAAATTCATTCACATTTAAAGCCAAAACTTCCTGAAAATCGTCATGAAAAGTAGTATAGCCCCCCTTTCATCGTTTATGCATAGGTCAGATAATTGCCATAAATTACGAGCTGGTCGTTTGTGTATGTATAGTTGGCACCCAACAGCGTCCCAGACGTGTCCCACGACTTTCCTTCCTTCATCAAAAGCGGACAGTCACAGATCGCAGACAGAGCGCTTAGTGAAACGTGAGAGTCGTGGTCCGTCGTGACGTACACAGAGCAGCCTGAGAAGTGGCGCCTCCCGCGTATTTGCCAGCATCTGGCCGTTGCGACACGGGCTATCATCGCCATGTCGGCTAATGCGGACCTTAGCATGGAAAGCGAGGAGCGAGGCGGCCGCCTGGGTGCGTTACGCTGAGTTGCGTCACACCAGCTGAGCTGCAGGTAACTGGCGGACGGGCGAAAGTTGCCGGACTGCGGACCGCAGCCAGTAGGGGGGGGGGGGGGGGGGTCTGCTTCACATTCAGTTCAATTCACATTGGGCGTCAACGGATCGTCACGGAACGGAAGCGAACACATCAACGTCAAACGGCGGTTTGTTCACTCTAGACAGAAACGTCACCATAACGCTATGTTGCGTCGCTGCAGGGTAGGTTGGTTCTTTATTTACGCTAGACGTCAAAATGTCACCCAACAGATGCGAACGTCAACATCAAATGGTGCTGAGTTCATACCAGACAGAGCGTCAACGTAATGCAGCCTCGCCTCCCTGCAGGACGGCTTTGTCCCCCTTAATGTCGGTTCACAAACGACGTCAAAGTAATACGACAGAGTGAAAGTGAACGTTAACGTCAAATGAGTGTCTTCACACTAGGCAGAACGTCAACGTATTGTTACGTTGGCTCCCCATGTGGTAGTCTAGGTCCCCATTAAGTTTGATTTACATTGGAAGTCAGGATGATTTCACAGAACAGGAACAAACGTCAACGTCAAATGGCGGTGTGTTCACGCGAGACGGAATGTGAATGTAATGTAAGGTTCCCTCCCTTCTAGGGGGCTTGGTTCACATTGGCCTCGATTTACAGTGGACGTCAAAGTAACGGCCCGGGGCGGAAACGAAAGTCATCAAGTGGTGGTGTGTTCTTTCTAGACAGAACGTCAACGTACGTTAACGTTGGATGCAGAACAGCTTGGTTCCCACTAAGGTCGATTTACGCTGGACGTCATAGTAACGACACGGAACAGACGCAAACGTAAACATCAAATGGCAGTGTGCTCAAACTAGACGGAACGTCAATTGCCTTCCCCCTGGGGGCTTGGCCCTAATTAAGAATAGTATGCGAGTAAGCGTTGAAAAGTCGATTGTTTAATTTATGTCTTAAGTTCTCTGTGTTTTTCTGAACAAGAACAAGTTTGCTTCGAGGAAACTTCACCGAAGAAATCCTCAAAATTAGAGGAATTTTTAAAAGTAACTGCACATATGACGACGCCTCTATCTGACGCAGGTACACCTGTTAAAAATAGAATTTATTTGTAACTTGTTTGTTTTTTATGAATTTTTAGTCTCTAATGCTGGCTAACCTGTGAAACCGTCATGGCCGCATCGCTTTTGTTTGTACGGACAGTTTAGTCATTGTTTTTTCCGCCGTGTGTGGGAACGAATACCAAAACCTCTTCTCATAGCACTAAATACTTTGAAAATAGGTGTCTTGAATGCTCTGCTATATTTCAATGATGGTACAGTCTCACGGTTTAAGGTTACTCAGTTGATGTGGGTGCCTGGTGGACTAAATATTCAAAGAGCTTTAATGGATGTTGACCGCAGGAGACTCTTTAAAGCATATAAATCAGTGTTGGAGGCCACCACAGAAGCAAGAATAAGTAGTAGTCTGAAAAGGAAAGGGAAGAGGAACAATACCAAAAACAAGATAAGTATGCACCTAGGATGCGTTAGTGTCATGAGGCTTATATATAGAAACCAGTTATAAAAGGATAGTGGCATGAGTGTTAGATAGAGAAACTAGTTTTAACTTGAATTTCCTGAAAGTGGACTTTCTCAGAGTCTCGTACACATCGCTAAAACTCATTAAAGATAGAAGTCTGAAATTTTCTGCACTCTCTTAAAACATACATAACAAAAAAGGAAGGCTATTCTATGGCTTAAATTTAAAAATGAAAAACTTTTTCAAAGAAACATGATGAGTTAATTACTGAATTTTTTTATAATTATCATTAAATTTTTTCAGTCATAATTTGTGGCATTAGCATCTTTTAAAAGTCTGCTTTAAAGAAAATAGTGTTTAGAACTTCCAGAAAAAATAGTTTATTTTATTTTTATTCTGAGGCAATTGTAAGTATGCCGTACGTAGATATTTAACTGGCTTTATTTCGCTTGCAACGCAAAACACAATTCAGAAAAAATAAGACCAAAGGCTGTGGATCATACATCAAAATCTTCACTTAAAACTTCCGGGCGAAGTTCGCCGCTTTACCTCCGAGGATGTCTCCCGCAGTCGGAGACGAAACGTCAGGAGAGAGTTTTATACTTCGACCACGGCCTATCTGCCCGGAAGTTTTAAGTGAAGACAATACCGGCCGTGAAAGCTTACATTGTATGATACATCAAAATATTGCCAAAACATCTGGTAAAAGACCCCCCAGGGGGTTCATGGTTCGTGCGTGGCGCACATGGGGCCCCGAGCTATTGCAGTCCATTTCTCCTTCCCTGGCTGAATTTCCTTCACCGAGCCGCTCCCTACCTTCGCTCCTTCGCCACTGCCCCTTCTTCCTCTCTCTCGGTGTTCTGATTTATGTCGACCTGACTATCCAATGAGCCATGTGCGGCTCGTGTTCATGCCGTTTAGTGCTTGGCATCTTGTCATTGCGGTTATGGCATCTCGTTTCTTATTCGATTTCTAGCATCACTAAGTTGCTGGCTTGCCTACCCGTGAGTGGCAGCAGCAGCGCTTATAGATACGAGTACTGTGGTAGTATCTTTGGAGCGACCGCTAGTATTTCGGGGTCGCGTTGTGTGGAGCAGGGAGTGGCGAACGGACATCAGGTTGGTTGGGGCGCAGCAGTGAGCAGGTCTTTGCAGCGCAAGGGCAAGCCGGAGCCACTGGAGGCGTGCTGCCACTGCCGGATCCAGGAGGGGTAGCTGCCAGAGCGAAGATTTTGTTGCACACCAAACCCTGGACGTTTAAGTTTAGTGAAGAGTTAACTGCTAATGCGACCTCGACTATTCTGAGATCTCGCCTTTGGTCGGCGGGTTGTTGCCCCCAGGGCCGCTGAGCCTGGCGGCAACGAGTGAAGTGTTTAGAGCCGGTGAAATATTGCCGCCGTCTTCCTCTGGGTTATTCATAATTGAATTTAGTATTATTCTTATTAGTGAAGTGCAGCCAGCGGTGTTTTCTGCCTTGTGGCCACTAACGACCCAGTTACCTGCCCTGGAGGTTAGCATGCGTTTCTGGCAGTGTACCTTTCCTCGTCGTGTTGATGCTGTCCGACACGGGGTGTAGTTCGACAGCCTCTTGTATTGTACTGTGCATATTGTTTGGGGGGTCTACCTTGGTTCTGGTGTTTCATCTACATATACATTTATACTCCGCAAGCCACCCAATGATGTGTGGCGGAGGGCACTTTACGTGCCACTGTCATTACCTCCCTTTCCTGTTCCAGTCGCGTATGGTTCGCGGGAAGAACGACTGCCGGGAAGCCTCCGTGTGCGCTCGAATGCCTCTAATTTTACATTCGATACCTCATCCAGAAACGCACGCTCTCGAAACCTGGACAGCAAGCTATACCGCGATGCAGAGCGCCTCTCTTGCAGAGTCTGCCACTTGAGACTGCTAAACATCTCCGTGACGCTATCACGCTTACCAAATAACCCTGTGACGAAACGCGCCGCTCTTCTTTGGATCTTCTCTATCTCCTGTGTCAACCCGACCTGGTACGGATCCCACACTGGTGAGCAATACTCAAGTATAGGTCGCGCCGCTCTTCTTTGGATCTTCTCTATCTCCTGTGTCAACCCGACCTGGTACGGATCCCACACTGGTGAGCAATATTCAGGTATAGGTGTCTCCCAATGAATCTCAACCTGGCACCCGCCTTACCAACAATTAATTTTATATGATTATTCCACTTCTAATCGTTCCGCACGCATACTCCCAGATATTTTACGGAAGTAACTGCTACCAGTGTTTGTTCCGCTATCATATAATCATACAATAAAGGATCCTTCTTTCTATGTATTTCCAATACAATATATCTGTCTGTGTTAAAGGTCAGTTGCCACTCCCTGCACCAAGTGCCTATCCGCTGCAGATCTTCCTGCACTTCGCTACAATTTTCTAATGCTGCAACTTCTCTGTATACTACAGCATCATCCACGAAAAGCCGCATGGAACTTCCGATTCGGCCTTGGTATTTTCTGAAGACGTAGTGTTGTCTGTCTCTTCATACTTGCCTAAAAGTATTCCATCGTTATACCGGTGATCGGACGTTAGGCGCATTGGTTAGACGGTTGGTCGGCGCTTAAGCTGCCCCTAGTTTGAGTTGGCATTATGTTACGTGAGTACAACTTTGGCTCCCTGTCTCACCTTACCTTACGTTTGAGTTACCTTTCCAGGCCGACCCTTGGAACACTTGCTGAAAACCGCTTGTCTTGATTCCTTAGATTGTGATATTTGTTTTAAGGATATTTGTAATTTTCTACTTTTTGTTGGTGTGGCCTTCAGCCGAGCAATAATTTCACTTCTTTCGTGATAAGGCCTTCAGCTGTGTTACAGTAAGTTTTTTTAAGCAGACTTGTCTTAAAGGCAAGGTATTTATTTTAAAAGGTGCTGTTTGAAATTGTTTTTTTGTTTTCCTTTTTTAAGAGATTGTTTTAAAATTTTAGTTTCTTTAAATAAAGTTTACATATTAGTTGTGCAACCGAGAATAACTGATTATGGCCCCATCCACAATCATAGCCTTATCCTGCCCTATCCTGAGAACCCAACTCTCATCCACCTAATTCGATGTATTGCTTGCAGTTTTGTTCCTTCTGCCTGTTCTTTCATCCATCTAGGAGTTTAGCTCCCCACGTAAGTTTTGACCTCCACTTCTAGATTTTCTGTTTTTAGTGTAGGCCGTTTCGGGAAGAGCTCCATCCCTAGCAGCTACGTTGAGGTTTCCTCTCCTCCCGTCATTGCACTCTTCCTTCCCCACCGTAGCCCCACTCCAATCTGGTAGGTCACCAGCCAGTCCGTGTGGTGGGGCTGTTATGTACCCAATTGGCTGAGCCCCCTGACAACATACGGATCACATTACTGATACCTGAGCTATTCCTCCCCATGTATCCCATGGAGTGGTTGCTTGTCTCCTGGGACCATCGGAAATCCTGGCAACAGTCACCATACCAACCAGCCCTTGCTGTGGCTGGGTGGCGCCCATGAGGAGAGCCCCTGATTGGAGTGGGTGGGATCATGGTGGATGCTGCAAAAATTCACCGGCCATTTCATCAAATGGTAAGTGATCACTGCTTTGTGTGACCTGGCAGCTTTCCTTTCCCCCATTACACCATGGGAGGAGGGCCAGGCTCGCTGTCTTGCGATGAAACACTTCCCCCACTACCTCGTCTACACTAGGACGGATTGGGACACATTCACTGTGACAAAGCCATTGTTTTTGTGGAGTCTTTTAGTAAGATGCGGTCGGGCTCCGTGTTGATCAAAGCTTCTTCTGCCGCCCAACCTGCAGCTCTTCGTCTTGTGATCGTGTTGTCAATGTCCCATTGTCTATTACCCCTCACTAGTCTGAATATTGTCCAGCGAGTGATTTTTCATAGGGAACTTATCCTGCAAACTGATTAAGAACTCTGGGCTAATCTGGAGTGATGCAGCATTCGTTTTGTTCGACATGTCCAGAAGGGTCATTAAGACAACCTCACCAATAACGGAGCCTTAGTTCTGGCTTTCGAGGGAGATACGCTCCCAGAGAACGTCAAGGTTATGTGCCACAGATGTGTCCCACCATCCACGAGGTGCTTTTGGTGCTTGGGCATCTCTCTTCCCACTATATAGCGGATCCTTAGTGTAGTGATTGTGGACACCCACTTCATGAAGTAAGCCCCCTTCCGCCACCTGCGTGTATCAATTATCATGTACGCCACTCTCTTCGCTCGTCACGTCGTCCAGCTAACAAGAGAGAAAAGAAGATCCAAAAGTACAAGTTCCTGGATCGCCCATCGTATGCTGAGGCTCGCCAAAAATATGACACTCCATCCAGTGTCATGTTCAACTTTTTCTCTGCTTGTTACATCCTTTCCCCTCCTACCTCTTCCTTATCCCAGCTCCAGCCCCCTCTCCCCCTTGCCCCTCCTGCCCTGGGGGCTCTGCATTTGGTTGCTGGGTAAGGGCTTAGCAACTCCAGATTCCTGAGCTCAAAACTGGTAAGCGCCATCAGTTCTCTTCTACCATAAGCTACGTGCATGCTTCAGCGACCACCGTGCAGCGCAGCAGTGGAATGTTGTGTGTTTCGGAGACCGACAGCCTCGAACTCACCCCCTGGATCACGACAAAGGTACACACCTCCTTAAAAAAAAAAAAAACTTTAACCTCAAGGTGTGCTACGTGCTGATGACGTTAATGGCTCCAGAATGAGATTTTGCAGCGGAGTGTGTGCTGATATGAAACTGTCTGGCAGATTTAAACTGTGTGCTGGACCGACACTCGAACTCAGGCCCTTTGCCTTTCGCGGGAAAGTGCTCTACCATCTGAACTACTCAAGCAGGACTCACGCCCCGTCCTCACAGCTTTTATTTCTGCCAGTAAGCTGTGAGGACGGGGCGTGAGTCGTGCTTGGGTAGCTCAGATGATAGTGGACTTGCCAGCGAAACGCAAAGGTCCCGAGTTCGAGTCTCGGTCAAGCACACAGTTTTAATCTGCCAGAAAGTTTCAGGTTAATGACTGTTGATGTAAAACAATTTCTTGTGGGCAACCTATGGGACACCTGCTGCCCCCAATTGTATAAGGCCTTCTCAGGCATGCAGGGCTCTGCCTGGATCGACGTTTGTTTCCTTAGCATCTCAAGGGATTCCTATGGATTGGTGTCATCAAACTACTTCTGACAGGACAGGTGTACCATCAGGTAGCACCTACACTCACTCATAAAAGAAAGCTCGGTTGGTCAGTCGTCCAAGATGTAGTCTCAGAATCATAGTAACAGGGTATTAGTGTGCTATAAAACTTTCATTGCAATGAGTCGAACAGGGGAAACCTTTGAGAAGGTCTCGCCTTTCTCACAAGACATTGAAAGGTATTGCTCGGTCTCTAAAATGTGTAAAATAACTTCGTAAAGGAACACTTCCGAAACTGCTAATTCAAACCAAGTATTTAGGCTTCTGGGATGTAAGGCCTTAAGTGACTACTCAGTCAAGACTGAGTTGCGCAACAACCTTAACTTACGGGAGTGGTTTCCTGGTCCAACATAATGGAGGTGAATGCCAAGGAGCTACATGAAGAATGGAAAAATATGGGCGTCACGGAATTGCAGAACTATATGAGGAGAGTCAATGATAAATTGGAAAAATCTGCAACATTTATTCTATCGTTTAGCACTCCAGAATTACCTGAATATGTCCTATATCTGTCTTAAGGCTCACCTGTTTGTTACTAACTCATTGTGATGCTTCATATGTCAAAGATTTGGCCATGTCACTATGGGATGTAATGGGAAGGCTATGAGTTGTGGCGGCTCAGCTCACGATTCTGGTAATTCTTGTATACTTTCTCCAAAATGTGTAAACTGCTCTGAGGATCACCTGGTGTGGAGCACAGTCTGAGGTTTACAACAAGGGAAGGAAAACTCAGGAGTTGAAAGCCAAGAGATGCATACCCTATGGTGAAACTAAAAAAGTTTTCAAAGCTATGGAACCTCTGGTTTTTGCTACTTTTCTTGCGTCAACCCTTAACATGCCACTCTCGAAGTGTGATGCCTCCACACAGACCACAGATTTAAGTATGAGCACATGCACTTATCAGTGTAGCTGTGGTGGAAAACGCTACACTTGAAACAGAAGTCACTCAGAAGCTGTCAGCCATGAGCTTACCACCTAAGCCACATTCTACTGCTCACCATCAGAAACCTACTAAGCCATCTCCTCAACAAGCAACCACCTGCTCCCATAAGTAAAGAAAAAATGTCCGTCGAAAAATAGTTCCAAGTACAAGAAAGTGGTAGTTAAACTTTAGGATCGGCGAGCTCTCACCTTCTCTGATGGGTATTGTGCTAATGAGGATATGAACTTCCATCGGAGGAACTGGAGATCCAGGAACCGGTTAATGTTCCCCCTGACCCCACTGGTAAATCACTGCCTTCGAGGGAGAAAGAAAAGAACAACCTTCTCTGAACAGTTTCCCCCTGCGGGTCTGGGAGTTAGAATAGGCCCAAGGTATTCCTGCCTGTCGTAAGAGGCGACTGAAAGGAGTATCTCTCTTTTCGGCGCTATGAGTTCAGGTCCTATTCTATGGGTTGACCCGCCACTTCCAAAATTCTACAGAAGTGCGGACCATATGGGTAAGGACGCCTTACGTGGTGCATGAGTGCCCTTAGATTCAATTTTCTGAATATGTTGTCATGGCTTTGCATCTCCACCTGCGATTTAACTATTTTGGTGAGGACACCTTCTGGGGCACGTCGTCTTCTTCCATTGTCTCCTGTCCTCTTTCCCCCCATGGTAGCCAGTCCATTGTGGTGGGGCTGTCATCTACCCAATACAAGGATTGCACTGCTGATTTCTGGGACATCAAGACTCCTAGAAATGGCCATCATGCCAGTTGGCCTTTGCTGTGGCTGGTTGGCGCCTGTGGGGAGAGCCCCTGATCGGAGTGCTGGATCGGGGCAGATGACATGCAATGAAGCAGACTGTCATCATCTCTTGCTGGTGGCCATACGGCACCAGCAGTCTCAAAGAAGGGCAAGATAGAATACAATGCCAACAGGTATGACCCTAAATCGTTTCCCTCCCTCACTAGACCTTGGGAGGAATGTAGAGCTACAGAACGGAGAGACCCATATTCGCCTCGGTTCTTAGTCTGTAGCAAAACCGATGGTGACTCTTTTCTACCAACGACGCCTCAATGTTTCGTTGAACACCTTGAGGATAAGTTTGGAGAAGTGACATGCGAAATGGCGCAGCCTTGATTCAGACAGCATCCCCAGCCCAATCCTGAGCGTTACTCGCCTGTGACAAGCTGGGTGATTTTCCTGTTTCCATCACTCCCCATAAAAGCCTCAACATGATCCAGGGGATTATTTACCATCATGACCTCCTCTTGCAGTCTGATGACGAGTTCCGCGCCAGTTTAGAATGGTAGGGTGTTCATTTCATCCGCCCGCGTTCACAGGCGACCCAAAACAACAAGGTTGCTACTGGTGCCTTCATTAGGCCTTGGAGGGTGATTCATTGCCTGAAAAGGTCAAGGTGATGCTTCACCGCTATGATGTTAAGACGTAAGTCCCTCCCCCTAGGTGGTGCTTTAATTGCTGGAAGTTCGGACACATGTCCTCCCACTGTACTTCCAGCGCCACATGTCGAGACTGCAGAAGTCCACTGCACCCATATACTCCATGTGCGCCAACTCCCAATTGCATCACCTGTGGAGAGCACCACTCCCCCTGCTCGCCAGACTGCACAGTACTACAAAAGGCGCTGAAAATCATGGAGTACAAGACCCTGGACCGGTTGACTTACACAGAGGCTAAACGTAAATTTGATAGATTACACCCCATTCAGTTGACGTCGACATACGATGCAGCTACATCACCATCGCCATCCCAAGTGCCAGTGGTTCCCCACTCTGCGTCACGAACAATGGGCCCTCTGAGCCACCAGAATACATCCGCCCCCTTGGTGGTAGGGTACAAGTCTTCCTCCGTTGCTCCAAAAGCACGTACTTCAGGAGCAAGCCCTCCCCCCCCCCCCTCCACCCCAAACGCAGGGGATATCGGTTCCCTCCACCCTGCCGGAGAAGCAACAGTCTCCTCCAGCTTCTCTCATGCGTATGGGGTCCCTTGGGGCCCTCTCTCCCAAGGTCTCCACTAATACCACAGCGAACACTCGCCAGTGGCTCAAGGAGCCAAAAGCTGCTGGATTAAGAGCTTCACGGTCTTCCTCCGTGCCTGAAGCTGCTTTGGAGAAATCTTCCCAGCAGGCCCCTAAAAAGAAGCGAGAGAGCAAACAAACTATTCCTCTTGTATCCTTAACACCACCACTCCCTATCAATTCTGCATCTGAGGATACAGTGAAGATCTTACCGTATCCTGCGGACCTGGAACTCACTCATGCCTCATTCACCATAGAAATGGATACAAATACTCTGTCGGAGGCAGCAGGTGACCCTGAGGCATAACCTGCCTCCTTGCGTGCTTCGTGCCTTCCCAGCCTCACTATAACGTCACCCTTCAGTCTGTCTGTTAGGAAACTTTCTGTCCAACCGCGTATGTCATTGGATAGATCGTAATCGTGCACTTTTTGTAGCAAGCGACAGCGCGGAACTGAGTCGAACGCCTTTCAAAAGTCGAGAAATATGGCATCAACCTGGGAGCCGGTATCTACAGCCTGTTGTATATCATACAAAGAGGGCCAGCTGTGTCTCGCATGACCGCTGTTTCCTAAAACCGTGCTAGTTTTTGCAGACTAGCTTCTCAGTGTCTAGAAAGGTCATTATATCTGAATACAAAATATGTTCCATGGTTCTACAACAAATCGACGTCAGTGGGCCGGTAATTATGTGCATTCGATTTTCTATCCTTTTTATAGATTGCCATGACCTGAGCATTCTTCCAGTCCCGTGGAACTTTCCGCTGCTCCAGTGATCTCTGATAGACGATGGATAAGAATGGTGCTATATTTGTAGCATAGTCAACATATAATCTTACGGGGATCAAGTTTACACACGGGAAAGGTGCTTTGTATGTTTGCTGGATTATTCGCGGGGTTGTTCCTTTTGAAGTGCTGAAACCTGGACACACTGTGAACTCAGACCCTTACTGAGGACAACTGTATCGAGTAAATGAGTTTCAATTGAAAAGTACCTAGTATTTGTCAACAGAAAATGCGTTATTTTGGAACATTAAAATTCAAAACCACACTGTCAAGACGAAAACTGGGAAAAATTAATTGATTGAGGATGAAGTTATTGCCTCACCTACCATACTCGTCAGATATTGCGCCGTCGGATTTCCATTTATTCCGATCACCATATTTTCACCCTTTAGAAAATTTTCTAAAGGGTGAAAATGTGGATGATGTCCAAAATGTCATCCCCAGATATTTTGCTCAAAAATCAATTTATTTTTTATTGACCCTGCATTGAAAATATATGCACTATATGGCAAAAGATTGTTGATAACGAGGGTGAATACATAATTAGTAATAAGTAAAAACTTTTTAAAAAATTGTGTGTTTGAACTGAATGTAAAGAACAACATTACTATCAGATCCCCTAATAGCAGTCTCAGGGTTTGGATATGACGTAGTTACATCTAATGAAGTGTACTCCGAGAAAACTGCACAAATATTTAGAAAGCTATAGATAAGATTTCAAAGTGGTTCATAGACTGACAACTTGAATGAAATGTTCAGAAGTGTAAAAGCGTGCACTTCACGAATGCAAAGTTGTACTATTCTATGACTACAATACCGAACCGCAGTTTCATCAAATCACTTCATATAAATGTTTGTAAAGTGACAGGAGCCGTGTTTCTGGTATGAGCGTGGTTATGCCTCGTAATAATTTCGCATTCGAAGCTCAAAATGAAATTTCCTGCCTACTTTAGGATCACTACTACACTTTGTTTGTGAAGAATCTTGTTGCAACTTCGTCTAAATTTCTTAGAATAGTGGCACATTTGATTTTTTTCCTTACCCATTAAAAATTCAGTTAAAGTCTCCCATAATATTTGTGCTGTTGCTACATGCGTTTCTATAACAGATGTCATAATACTGCAGTCCATTAATCTCTGAATAAAGGTTGTATATTCAGACTAAATTCAAATTCAGAGTTTCTTTCTGTCAGTGATCAATTTTAAAATAATTATACAATATAATTTGCACTGACATATTGCCCTTCATTTCTGCCCTTCGAGGAAGATTTTATTACTCTAATACAAATTAGGTTCAACGAAGTCATGATCTACTGTTATATTTTTCCGCAATATTTACTTTTTCTGTCTGATTCAGATTTTTAAGTATCCCTCCAGTAGCCAGATAGCATAACATTTTGATTTAAATATTTTCAAAAACAGTCAATAGGCAAACACATTTTTACCTCTTGCTCTTTAAATTTATTGCACATAGCAACGTGAGCTACGTGTTACACCACGTAATCGAAAAACTTCAAGATATTAAAACATAATGCTTGAAAGCAAGGGTAGATAAACAAGAACTGTTACAAAGTGAACATCAACATTTCTTTCACTGCCAATGATAGACTACAGGATTCTTGACAGACGTTCATCTATCTTCTCAGGAGGGACGGCTGTCGACTCGGAGATAGTCCGATTGTACAACATTGTATTGCACCCGGAAGAGCTATCTGCTTACGCCAGGTGCCCACGACGAGCGTATAACAAATAGAAAACAGGAACAAACATTTCTAATCTTATACAAATAACGATCAGTAACACAAAATTCATTAACTAGCATTAAAATGTTTGTGACATGCACTACGAAACAAAAGTTTTCGATCAGCCATCACAACTACCACAAGTATAGAGTTGTTGTTAAAACAGAGGTTTAGCTGCACGGTGTGGGATTCGTACCACGTAGGACTGAAGGACGACATGGAGAAATTTCTAAGGAGGAAAGCCAATTTTGTATAATCGCGAAATAGGAGAGATAGTGTCATAGATACGATACATGTGGTGGACTGGAAATCATTTTTCGTCGCGGAAACATCTTTTCACGAAATTCAATCACCAACTTTCTCCTGCGAATGCGAAAATATTTTGATGATGCTATCATTCAGGGTGTTTCAAAAATGACCGGTATATTTGAAACGGCAATAAAAACTAAACGAGCAGCGATAGAAATACACCGTTTGTTGCAATATGCTTGGGACAACAGTACATTTTCAGGCAGACAAACTTTCGAAATTACTGTAGTTACAATTTTCAACAACAGATGGCGCTGCGGTCTGGGAAACTCTATAGTACGATATTTTCCACATATCCACCATGCGTAGCAATAATATGGCGAAGTCTCTGAATGAAATTACCCGAAACCTTTGACAACGTGTCTGGCGGAATGGCTTCACATGCAGATGAGATGTACTGCTTCAGCTGTTCAATTGTTTCTGGATTCTGGCGGTACACCTGGTCTTTCAAGTGTCCCCACAGAAAGAAGTCACAGGGGTTCATGTCTGGCGAATAGGGAGGCCAATCCACGCCGCCTCCTGTATGTTTCGGATAGCCCAAAGCAATCACACGATCATCGAAATATTCATTCAGGAAATTAAAGACGTCGGCCGTGCGATGTGGCCGGGCACCATCTTGCATAAACCACGAGGTGTTCGCAGTGTCGTCTAAGGCAGTTTGTACCGCCACAAATTCACAAAGAATGTCCAGATAGCGTGATGCAGTAATCGTTTCGGATCTGAAAAATGGGCCAATGATTCCTTTGGAAGAAATGGCGGCCCAGACCAGTACTTTTTGAGGATGCAGGGACGATGGGACTGCAACATGGGGCTTTTCGGTTCCCCATATGTGCCAGTTCTGTTTATTGACGAAGCCGTCCAGGTAAAAATAAGCTTAGTCAGTAAACCAAATGCTGCCCACATGCATATCGCCGTCATCAATCCTGTGCACTATATCGTTAGCGAATGTCTCTCGTACAGCAATGGTAGTGGCGCTGAGGGGTTGCCGCGTTTGAATTTTGTATGGATAGAGGTGTAAACTCTGGCGCATGAGACGATACGTAGACGTTGGCGTCATTTGGACCGCAGCTGCAACACGGCGAACGGAAACCCGAGGCTGCTGTTGGATCACCTGCTGCACTAGCTGCGCGTTGCCCTCTGTGGTTGCTGTACGCGGTCGCCCTACCTTTCCAGCACGTTCATCCGTCACGTTCCCAGTCCGTTGAAATTTTTCAAACAGATCCTTTATTGTATCGCTTTTCGGTCCTTTGGTTACATTAAACCTCCGTTGAAAACTTCGTCTTGCTGCAACAACACTGTGTTCTAGGAGGTGGAATTCCAACACCAGAAAAATCCTCTGTTCTAAGGAATAAACCATGTTGTCTACAGCACACTTGCACGTTGTGAACAGCACACGCTTACAGCAGAAAGACGACGTACTGAATGGCGCACCCACAGACCGCGTTGTTTTCTATATCTTTCACATCACTTGCAGCGCCATCTGTTGTTGAAAATTGTAACTACTGTAATTTCGAAAGTTTGTCTGCCTGAAAATGTACTGTTGTCCCAAGCATATTGCAACAAACGGTGTATTTCTATCGCTGCTCGTTCAGTTTTTATTGCCGTTTCAAATATATCGGTCATTTTTGAAACACCCTGTACATAGGGGGAAATTATCCTCGTATTAAATTACGAAAAATCGGAGCTAGCACGGAAATAATTAGGTACTCGTTTTTCCCACGTGCTATTACGGAGTGGAACGATCAAAAAATAGTCTGAAAGTGGTTCTTCGCACCCGCTCCCAAGCGGTTAAGTGTAAATTGCAGGGTAGTTATGCAATGTAGAGGGACGCAAAATATAAGATAGTTATAATTAAACTTTCGCTACTTCAGAGCTTTACGAGGAAAGCCCTGCTCAACTTGTCCCGACCCATGTAGACTTTCTGCAACTGTAATGCACACAGATGCTTGAGTTTCAACCCTACGTCGCCCTACGAGTATCGGCGCTTAACGGCAAGCCCTAACATTAACTCATTAACTCACAAATGGTTCGAATGGCTCTAAGCACTATGGGACTTAGATCGAAGATCATCTGTCCCCTAGACTTAGAACTACTTCAACCTTACGAACCTAAGGACATCACACACAACCATGCCCGAGGCAGGATTCGAACCTGCGACCGTAGCAACAGGGCGGTTCCGGACTGAAGCGCCTAGAACCGCTCGGCCACCGTAGCCGTCTCATTAACTCTACATACAACGTAAATTCTGTAACGCACCGTCTGAACATCAGTCCTATAAAGGTGGCGACCCTTACGGTAAATAGTTTTCCGTCTGCACCGGCTCAAGTAGCGTAATTACAACCTGTGAAAGCGTAATTTCAACCTTTCAAGAACCATATACATGTGATGTCGGTTCTTTTAGACACGTAGCTATGTAGCTCACTATCTTCTCGGATAGGGAGCCGCAAGTCGCGTCGCCACTGAAACATAATACAGGACAATCGTTCTCCAAGGACCGGGTATCCATGGAAAATCACCCGTAGCGTAGTAAAATAAAAAATTATGAACATATTTCTAGTAAATTCGCAGCAATATGACAGTGTAAATCATGGCAAAACTACGGATATTCAAGGTAGGACAAGGCGCTGTTGTTACAAAAACTTGTGTTTGCGCGTATCATGTGCGCTTCACGAAGTTTTCAGCACGTGCATGACACTGACATGATACGTTATGCACATCAATTTGCGCACGACATGGTTTTAAGTGATACCAAGAGAAGCAGTGGATGGTTGCACAAATTCAAACACTGTTACAAAATTGTAAGACGTAAGATAACGAAATTTCAAACAGGGCATCAACTTAATCGTGCACAGCAGACTGCAGAATCGGACCGAATATTTGTAGAAGAGATAATCAAACTTACCCGATCGTTCAGTACGGAATTGCTTTTCAACTCCGACCTATCGAGACCTGAAGAGGAAACGCATATGAATGGAGCCCTGGAAATTACAGTTACAAAGAGAGTTGTATCAAGATCAACAAACATCAATGTCTTTATGCATTCGTATAGATTTATATCGATTGTTAATCTCGATGGTGAATTAGTAGGAAAGTTATTGTGCTGCAAGAAGTTTTAGGTGCTCAGCCCTCGACGATTTTTTCCTCGTGAGCGTGATCTTGCAAAGCCACAAAGGAATATTTACGTCACAGCAAGCGAAAGTGGTGAAATGGGCCTAAGAGAGCTACGACTATGGTGTGAACACTGCTTTTGGCCAACAGATAGGCAAAATAACTTGATTTTCCTTGATTCCTGATCTGCGTATAAGGGTCATACTCCTTTAGTCTTTAGCCTGAAAATTGTGTGACATTGCATTTCATACCACTGGACAAATTCAGCCTCAAGATGTCTGTTCCTTCCCTGCCTATAAAACATACACTACTGGCCATTAAAATTGCTACACCACGAATATTACGTGCTACAGACGTGAAATTTAACCACGCCGGTGGCGGCACCTACAACGTGCAGACATGAGGAAAGTTTCCAACCGATTTCTCATACACAAACAGCAGTTGACCGGCGTTGCCTGGTGAAACGTTGTTGTGATGCCTCGTGTGAGGAGGAGAAATGCGTACCATCACGTTTCCGACTTTGATAAAGGTCGGATTGTAGCCTATCGCGATTGCGGTTTATCGTATCGCGACATTGCTGCTCGCGTCGGTCGAGATCCAATGACTGTTAGCAGAATATGGAATCGGTGGGTTCAGGAGGGTAATACGGAACGCCGTGCTGGATCCCAACGGCCTCGTATCACTAGCAGTCGAGACGATAGGCATCTTATCTGCACGGCTGTAACGGATCGTGCAGCCACGTCTCGGTCCCTGAGTCAACAGATGGGGAAGTTTGCAAGACAACAACCATCTGCACGAACAGTTCGACGACGTTTGCAGCAGCATGGACTATCAGCTCGGAGACCATGGCTGCGGTCACCCTTGGCGCTGCATCACAGTCAGGAGCGCCTGCGATGGTGTACTCAACGACGAACCTGGGTGCACGAATGGCAAAACGTCATTTTTTCGGATGAATCCACGTTCTGTTTACAGCATCATGATGGTCGCATCAGTGTTTGGCGACATCGCGGTGAACGCACATTGGAAGCGTGTATTCGTCATCGTCATACTGGCGTATCACCCAGCGTGATGGTATGGGGTGCCATTGGTGACACGTCTTGGTCACCTCTTGTTCGCATTAACGGCACTTTGAACAGTGGACGTTACTTTTTAGATGTGTTACGACCCGTGGCTCTACCATTCATTCGATCCCTGCGAAACCCTACATTTCAGCAAGATAATGCACGACCGCATGTTGCAGGTCCTATACGTGCCTTTCTGGATACAGAAAATGTTCGACTGCTGTCCTGGCCAGCACATTCTCCAGATCTCTCACCAACTGAAAACGTCCGGTCAATGGCGGGCGAGCAACTGGTTCGTCACAATACGCCAGTCACTACTCTTGATGGACTGTGGTATCGTGTTGAAGCTGCATGGGCAGCTGTGCCTGTACAAGCCATCCAAGCTCTGTTTGACTCAATGTCCAGGTGTATCAAGGCCGTTATTACGGCCAGAGTTGGTTGTTCTGGCCACTGTTTTCTCAGGATTTATGCATCCAAATTGCGTGAAAATGTAATCACATGTCAGTTCTAGTATAATATATTTGTCCAATGAATACCCGTTTATCATCTACATTTCTTACTGGTGTAGCAATTTTAATGGCCAGTAGTGTATTAGCGCATTATATGCAGCTACGCGCCGGCCAGTGTGGCCGAGCGATTCCAGGCGCTTCAGTCTGGAACCGCGCGACCGCTATCGTCGAAGGTTCGAATCCTGCCTCGGGCATGTATGTGTGTGCTGTCTTTAGGTTAGTTAGAATTAAGTAGGTCTAAGTTCTAGGGGACTGATGACCTCAGATGTTAAGTCCCAGAGTGCTGAGAGCCATTTGAACCATTTTTTTGCAGCTATGCCTTAATGGATAATCAGTTTCACGATAAACTCCACGACAGATTGTTTCACGTTCGGTTGCATGCCATCATATTCCGCTAGTTCTCATCACCTCGTTACAACAATATGGTTCTATATACGTTCTGTAAGAGTGGATACCTAGCTGAATGTCCTGCACCTTTTGGAAGTCCCAAAGATTTGGATTTCGATCTTGATGGTGCGAACCTTTACGATCACTGTAGCGCGCTGTTTTTCATTCGGTGTTCATGGTGCAAGTTCATGGTCTGTTTTGAACATTTATTAAATGTCGACGATGTTCATTTTGGAAGGTATAATACATACGTTGTACTTCCCGGATACTCATTAGTCTAGTGCAACATTTGTTTCATCGATATGTGTTAAGAGGGAGAGTACACCATGAAGAATAACCAGTATGATCAGTACTCTGGCAGCTTTAAAACTGATTTTGTTTGTAACAGGAAACAAACGGACGCTTTCTATCGACGTCGGGCGCCGCGTGAAAGACATGATGAGAAGTATTTGTTCGGGCTGAATTCAATTATATATTCCAAAGACGAAACCGGAAATAAGTGCTATACTGGCACTGTTTGCTCCCATTTAGACTGCGCAGGACATTGTGCCTGCCAGTTCACAAGTATTACACTTTTGTGATCGAGGAAATTTCACCTATTTGAAGACAAAACGTAATTTCGGCTCTAATTATAATTGATAACAGTTCTAAGACATGGTTAGAAGCACTCTTGAAATCTGTTCCATTGGCGACTTTCAGAACTTTTGCATGATTTTCGTGGGTGATCGAGCTTGACCAACTTCATGCTAGAAAAAAGGAAAAAAAGACAATTTCCAAACGTATAAATAGGAAACACGAAACTTTCGAAACATCTGTGGCCGAACGCAAGTAATTTTTATAGCCACCGAAAAAGCGTCTTTCACAAAGTTCGGTAGCTTTAGAGCTATACAGGTTGTTCCAGGAGGAATGGTCAGTCTTCAGGAATGTGACAGAAACGATCATTCGAATGGAAAAAGTCTCGTAAAGACTGCTCTAAAAGGCATACCTTACGAGCTACGAGCACATGTTCGTGTTTGCTTCTGCCAATCACGTCTCATCTACTTAAAAGTGCTCACAGCTCGTGACGTATGCCTTTTAAAGCCCGTGTTTACGAGACAATTTTGTCTCGATTTGATCCAAGTTACCTCTTCCGAAAATATGGAAAGCAAAGAGCTTGCAGAAGAAGACATTTGTTTAGAGCCCTTGTTACCGCGTTTTTGCTTCGAAAGATTCTTCCTGACATATCCCCGAATACTGGCCATTCATCCTTGAGCAACCTGCTTATAGGTGTATGATAAATGTGTGTATATATTATGTAGTATGTAAGTGCATGTATAAAAACGTCTGAAGAGTGCTACGAAATTACAGAGCAAGAATACAACTATTTCATTTTGCACTGGGCGAACTTCGTAAGTTTTCCAGCTGCGTCAAATTTCTTCCAGACATCACTCTTCCTAAGCTGAGGGCAAATTTGAATCTGTATGCACTGCATCGCTTAATTTTCGTGTTACAACTTTTACAGTCTCACGTAAAACAGCTTCGTTGAAAGCCATCTGATGTCGAGAGTAGGTATTTTGTGTTACACTACAACATCGCTCGACTTTCGTTCTACGTCATGGCTTCAAGCTCAGCTCCGCATCAGGAATGCTGCCATCGGCACACGGGACGAGTTAGCTAACGTTTAGGTGGTACTGTATGAGTTTTGTGACGTCACTTCCTGATATATATCATTGAGAAGCCATAACTTCACGTGAAACACAAAATAAGTTTTGCGAAATTTCGGCAGTGTGCCACGAAGTAGAACCAATGGGAAGCAACAACGCTCCCTACGTCAGAAACAGAAAGCAACACGCCATACTGAATTTGTCGTGTTCAGCAGAAGCCCATATTGGATGGGTTTTATGTTATACCCTATGAATGTACTTAGGGTTGGAACTTTAATACTGGCAACTATTTATTTAGAGTTCGTACAAAACAGATAAGTGTTCCAAAGGTTTACTGATCTTCAGAGTAGTCACCAGCATTGTGTATCACCCGTTGCCAGCGATGTGGAAGTCGTAGGATACTCTCAGCAGTGCCAGTTGTGTTGACAGTTCGAGAGGCGCGGTCTATTGCCCGACGAATTTGCAGCAGTTCTGAAGCGAATGCCGTGAAGTGTTTCCTTCAGTTTAGAAACTGGGTTCAACTCAAGAGGGATTAAGTCTGGGGAGTGCAGTAGGTAGTATAGCACTTAGCAGCCCCATCAGTCAAACAAATCAGTAACAGCTTGCACAGTACGTGTTGAGCATTGTCCTGCAAAATGATGGTCAGGTCCTGCAGAAAGTGGCATCGCTTCTATCTCTATGCTGATCAGTTTTGGAACACAACCTACGACCAGCTTAGAGTCAGAAGTGACGACACTTTCTGCAAGACCTGACCATCATTTTGCAGGACGATGCTCAAGCACGTAAAGTGCAAGCTGTTACTGATTTGTTTGACTGATGGGTGTGCTAGGTGCTATACCACCTACTGCACTCCCATGACTTAAGCCCTCGTAGGTTCATCTCGATTTCTAAACTGAAGGAAACACTTCACGGCATTCGCTTCAGAACTGCTACAGATTCGTCGGGCAATAGACCGCGCCACTCGAACTATCAACACAACTGGGACTGCTAAGAGTATCCTACGACTTCTACATCGCTGGCAAGAGGTTATACACAATGCTGGTGACTACTTTGAAGGTCAGTAAAACTTTGAAACGCATATCTATTGTGTAAGAGTTGTTTCTGAGCACCAGCACGTTGAATGTCTCGAAAAGGAATCGTTGTCATGAAATGACGGGAAACTCGTGTTGGTGGTTAAAGAATTTTCGTATTTAGTTATTTTGGCGTTATAACTTGCGTGTAATGAGAGTAAGCAGTTTTAAAGCAACAACCCGATTAAAATTCATGGAGCCAGCCGCTCTGGCAGAGCGGTTCTAGGCGGTTCAATTTGGAACCGCGAGACCGCTACGGTCACAGGTTCGAATCCTGCCATGGGCATGGATGTGTGTGATGTCCTTAGGTTAATTAGGTTTAAGTAGTTCTAAGTTCTAGGGGACTGATGACCTCAGATGTTGTCCCATAGTGCTTAGAGCTATTTGAACCATTTGAAAATTTATGGAAACACGTCATTTTTATAATGATTTATTATATTATTAAATTTCGATGACATTTCGGAAGCTAATGTAAAGGAAAAGAACGTCCTCAATAACGTAGTTGGTTGAGGCACTGCACCAGAGAATGGGCATTAGATCTTATGAGCATCCACATCCTGCTATAACCAACCTTTTTTTTCGCCTTCGCGTTTTCTAGAAGATTGTGGGAGTTCTTTGTCAGGAGCGAGTGTGTTTGATTTGGTGAATTTTTATTTGTGCAAAATGTAATTTTACAGGCCGAAACACAAATTAAATAAAGCCAAATCCCTGACGAATGCTTTCATGAGACGTCCTATACCTAGTCACACACAAGCTTGAACAATAGCATATGAATGTATAATCGAAATTTGATCAAGCATCAAGCTGCTTGCACAGTCCTGATGCTTTTCGCAAATGTATCCTACATGCCCTCAAGCATGCTTGGGCAAGCACACTTGGTCATGCGTGCTTGTCAAGCATTTAGTACCTGTCTGGCCACCTTCACCCTTCAGTAGATTATAAAGCTGATGTCTTTCCTAAGTGGGGATGTATCTTCCATTTTTGTCTTATTACACGTTCACGGAATTAAAGTTTTTATTTATGTACACTATGGACAGAACAACATGATTAGCATATGGTCAGGAAAGGAAACGCTCGTGTTAATAGAGGTAATGTAGGAATTCAACGTACCTCCATTTTTGTGAGCGATCTGTATGGTTTGCGAGCCGCATAAATCCGACAATCGTCTGAGAGCGCAAAAGTCGCAACACCTGGCTCGTGCCATGTGACGACGGCGCTGTCTTTTCGTGACACTGGACATCCCTTCAACGTTAGCTGCCTCGTCCCGTGCTCTGGCGGCTTAAGAGGGAACGAGTCGACGTGCGTGTTGCGACCACAGCGCCTCCATTCCGACACTCGTCGTATTCGCGGAATTACAGCGAGAAGAAAGGGTCAGTGTAGCCCCGACGTTAAAGCGACGCCTTGATTCTAATGTAGGCAGGCCTAGTCACTGGATTCGTATGCCCACGAGAAAGACAGGTCATGGCACGTACGTCACAGCACGTGACACTGCAGGTATCACGAGTGCCAGCATGCATCTCTGGTGGGGAGCGAGTAATTACTTCAGACGATTTTCGTAATTCTTAACTGCGTGCTTAAATACACGCAAGCTCTCGAAAGCACACGACAAAATGTGAGCGCCATTTCAATTAAATATTTACTTCCCATGGGCCCTGCACGGTGCTGAGCATACGCGAAATGTGGCGAAACAGCAGCCTATTGTGACGTCACAAGTTCGTTCCAGGCACGGATATTTGGTTGGCCCCGACCCGTATTAGCTCCATGGACTGAAGGGTGAAGGCAGCTGTGCATCTACTGTTTGCTTGACAAACATACATGTGCAAGTGTGCTTGCCCAAGCATGCTTGAGTGCATGTAGGATAACTCTGCGAAAAGCATCAGGACTGTGCAAGCAGCTTGGTGCTTGATCAAATTCCGAGTATACATTCATACGCGAGTGTTCAAGCGTGTGTATGTGTAGGGAGGGAGTCTTGTGCAATCATTCATAAGTGATTTGGCTCGATTTAAGGTGAGACAGAAGGCAAGTGGGCTTCAAAAACTCGATTTTTAGATTTTAGCATATTTGAAATGCCTGGTCTTTCCTGCGTGAAACAGTTTTTGTTTTATATAAGTAAGACAATTTTTTCGTGAGACATGATGGTTTTCCTGACGCTCTGTGCAATCTGGCATTAAAATGCCATGCCTTCCTTTTTGCGCCATGCAGAGATAATGCACAGCGTTTAATTAAATTAAATTAAACCCATATTTAGAGGCCTTTGTAAAGATATCTTGTTGAAGAAATGTCTTCATGGGAAAACCCAAAATTTAAATGAATGTGTCAATTCTGTCATTTGGAACTGGTTACCAAAAACTGTATTTGTTTAGCTTACAACCCTCAAATTTGGTGTTTATGATGCTATTTTATGCTTCAATGATGGTATAATTAGAAAACTGGATGTTTTGGAATTATTGGGCATAAAATCTAGTGGAAATACTGCAAAATCCTTGGTGCAAATAGATAAAGACAGAATCCGCGCTGGCCGAAGTGGCCGCGCGGTTCTGGCCTGCAGTCTGGAACCGCGAGACCGCTACGGTCGCAGGTTCGAATCCTGCCTCGGGCATGGATGTGTGTGATGTCCTTAGGTTAGTTCGGTTTAAGTAGTTCTGAGTTCTAGGGGACTAATGACCTCAGCGGTTGAGTCCCATAGTGCTCAGAGCCAGCCACCAGAATCCGCAAAGCAGGTATTGCTAATTTAAAGTGCACAAAAGAAGCCAGACAGAAAAGAAGAGGGATGAAGAGAAGAAAAGAAGACCAGTATGATTCAGATGATGCTCAGTATGGTGCAGGAAAATATTAGTGGTACGTAATTCTCATCAATAGCTATACTAGAATCGAAATATTAAACTTTAAATGGATTTTTTTCAAAACTACATTCTTTCACATTATTTGATAAACTAATGGGATTTGAAACATGAAATTTGGTCAATTTATACTGCAGATGATAATAAGTGATTAGAAGTAAATTGAGAACCACCAAATAATCCGAAACTTTCATGATAATTAATGTACAAAAAAAAGTTAAATTTTACTAGTGGAAAAGTAATTTTTTTCTTCAAAACCATAAGAGGCATTATGATCATTTTACTTGTAAATTGAGACATATGTTACATATATGCAGTAAAAATTTTGTTTTATCGCTTATAGTTCTTTTGGAAAATGTACCTATTCAAAGGGTGAAATAGCATTGGCAGAATAGGGATCAAAATTGCCTTCCCCTTAAGTTTTGTTTTGGCCCATTAAATTACTTTCTGTACAAAGATTGTATAGTAATGTAGGACAAGTCGAAGAATACAATATTAACTGCAGAAAAAAAGAAAGACAGCAATACTGTGAGACAGGTTCCATAGCGTGTCTACCCTGACTGGTTAATGTGCCATGCACCCCACAGTGGTCTGCAGTGTGTATGTCTAGATGTAGGTGAATAATATTTTAGTTTCTTTAACCACTTTTTACTGCGCATATTACGTTATCTCTCTAAGACGTTTTGGTCTCACAAGCTAAACTGCTGCCAAAGCTCTTGAGCACTACATTTTCTAGCAAACAAACTGATGCTTCTATGGAGCGTCTCACATGAAACTGGTACGTCTCACGCCTGAGATTCAAGTAACAATGAACTAACTAAAAAAGGATGGGTAGTAGTAACGTTAAAAAACTTGTTACCTATTTATGAGAGATGCTGGATGCGATGACCTTGGGGATCCAGGCGTCGCTGACGACGTTACCAGCAGCATGCCGTAATTCTGCTGGCGTGCTGTTGCTAATTTCTCTGGTAATGTTTCGTTTGAGATCGTCTATTGTACGAGGATTGTCAGCATACACTTTGCCTTTTAGTGAGCCTCATAAATAAAAATCTCACGATCTTAAGTCCAGGGATTTTGTGGGCCAGAGGAAGACTATGGTGATGTGGGCCACACTTCAGTTGGATGTGCGAACGGTTGTTCCATCTTTTTGGACTACTGCAGATAACTTCCCGGTATTTGTTAACTGTGCATAGGAGTCAAAGTTCTGTAGATACCTGAGAGTGTTTAAGGTGTAATTGAAAAATATGGGGCCAATAATGCACATCCCAGACAGTGCACACCAAACTCCTATCTTCTGTGAGCGGTGAGCTTCTTAACGAAGAATATGTAGGTTGTCCTCTGACCAGTACCTGCAATTCAGTGATTGTACATTACGTGACAAATGAAACTAGGATTCATTTGACATGAAGTAAAGCAAAAGGTCTATATAACCGTTAGCAATTGATGTTAACACCCAGTTACAATATCTTTTTTCTTGATACTCACATTCCAACTTTTAATTTCATATGTTTTAGTACACGATGACACGCTGTACAAGATACAACAGCCTGCACCTTGCTGACTTGCGGATACTTCTTGTATTGTCCATGCGAATTCTATCTATAGTTTCGGGGATCCTCATGTCGCTCTCCTATGCCTCTACACATTCCGAACGGAACTTACACCCCTAGGTTTTTGTACAGATCCTAAATAGTGCTGGCCGTGAGCAGCTTCCAACAGGATACGCCACCCGAAACATTTCTTTACATTCCTTGATGTAACACTCCACAATATCATTTCGCTGTTCTAATACAAAATTGCCCCATTAAATCGAGCAGAGATGATTAACCATTTCGTGTGCAAGCTTTAAATAAACTGTTACCTATATGTGAATGAACTGAATACATTGATTTCAAAAACTTTCTCCTCGTCAAAAGTGTACTTTGGATGATACTCTGTTGCTGAGCAAAACTGACTGTTGGTTGGTCCTGTGTTGCGCAGGTGAATAATTTTATGAAATAAAACTTTAACTTCACGAAATAAAAAATCTGATATAAAGCAAATGAATCTAATTAAATGCCAAAAGAAAGTAATGGTGTGCTTAACGAAAACTATATAACTGAAACACAGTACCGAAACGCATTGTGATAGATACGTAATATGGAAGTGCAATGTTAGACTATGAATATTCTCAAAAATAAAGCACTGTTCTGCTCGGAAGAAAATGACTGAAAGAAGCAACAATCTTTACACCTGACAATCTTGAAGACACAGTGTTTGCACAAGATCTGTTCTGACATAAAAGTGACTTACCTCTTGCTCAGCATGCTGTCTGGAGTACTGGCGTCCTCGAAAGCAAATACAAATCAGCAGAAGCAGCAGCTAGGGATAAATGATCTAAATTTACCCTTGTCAGAAACAGTCCGTTGCTTCGTGTGGTGTAAGGTGTAATGCCCATACAATAAAAATTTAAAACTTCTTTATGAATCATGGAGGTGAGTTTTGTTTTAAAGAAAATCGTTTCCGAGAAACCAAACTCTGATTATTGAAAGAGAGCAAAACATAAGAAGACTAACAATTACGAAATTCCCTCATTAGAAAAATTACCTTTAAAATGCCTCCAAAATATTTTGTAACAAACTATATAACAAGAAAGTATTAAATTAATTTTCATCTCCATAATAAAGTATCTTTGACAGCTTCTCCCACATTGACAATAACAGATCTCATTCTCTGTAAACGTCAACTGCTCACTACTATGACTCTAAAAATAACGGTGCAGCGCTGCGCAAGTTACTGATAAACTAGACACAACCTGTGCTTTCTTACGAATGGGGTGATTTATTAAGTAAAACTGAGAAAAGATCTCTATGTAATTACTGGAAAAGCAAGAATACTAGCCTTTCATTATAGTGAATTTCTCTTCCCACATTTAATAATGGTAATTGCACTTCAAATGTATCCTTTAGGTAAATAGAAAATATCGTGACGTTGCGAATTATTATTCTGAGATCATAGATATATTTTCCTGCCATAAAAAATTATCTGTGGTATGCATATTAAATATTTTTCTTTCTGACTCGAAATAAATTGAAAATTCTGAAAGTTACCTCGTCTTTGTCAATCTAAATATTAATATAATGTGAAGATGGTATCTGTTCTATCGGACATGTCAGAAAGAACAGATACCATCTTCATACATATAGTTAAGGCTCACCGGTCATTTTACCATTTTCTTCTGTGCAGATGCACAAACAGTGCCCGGGAATCGGCAGTAAAGCCGCGAGTAATGAGTATAATGGGCGGGGGAAATATGAAAATAGTGCGGGACAATAAGCTGGGAATGTGGGTCCCACGGGAGGCGTGCCAGAGATAAGTTCCTGCAGTCGCACTATCCTCTGTGTCCTCGGTGGCTCAGACGGCGGCACGGTAGTTCAGCGTGTTCCGTCAGAGGGCTACTCGCCCTCTGTAATAAAAAAACTCAGTAAAGGAATCAACGATCAACTTAAACGGATGTCTTGTGACGTCCACCCAGACCAAACACAACGAACAATACTGAACAAAATGCAAAAAAAAAAAAAAAAAAAAAAGTCTGCCATGTAAGCAGGAGATCCCGGTCGGGGCAAACATTTTAAACTGTTCCCGTTGACTTATATCAACGCCTATATGCAGCCAGGGGTATTCATTTCATTGTAATTTCACATTAAACAGTAATGCAAGCTTCTCCGTGTGTAGTTTTACGTAAAGACAAGCTCGCGATGGGCAGTGGTCACAATGCTTTAGCTCATCAGTGTAATTCAGGTTTTCTGTACTGGGAGAAAGATGAATGAGTGCACTGCAGGAGTAGTAAGGTCCCTGGCTCAGTGTCGGAAACGCAAACGTTTCCTCTCCTTACCATTTACGTAAATGTGGCCAGTAATTTCCATGAGAGGAAGCTCGTGTGGTGTTTTAATTCGAAAAATAGCTTAAAATTAGTTTTCTTTAATTTCTCGCACTCTGCATTCTCACCAACTTGCATTTTAAAGTTACTTACGAAGTCATATTATGTTAACTGAAAATCGGACTTCGTAAATAACTTTAAAATGCAGGTGCGAGAAATGAAATAAAACTAATTTTAAGCTATTTTTCGAATTAAAATACCACACGAGCTTCCTCCCATGGAAAGTATTGGCCACATTTACGTAAATGGTAAGGAGAGGAAACGTTTGCGTTTCCGACACTGAGCCAGGGACCTTACTACTCCTGCAGTGCACTCATTCATCTTTCTCCCAGTACAGAAAACCTGAATTACACTGATGAGCCAAAGCATTATGACCACTGCACATCGTGAGCTTGTATGCTGCCTAATGGCGCTGAGGGCACGTTCAGCGGTAAGGGGAGTATGTGAGCGGAGCAGAGACGAATGGGGAATCATTATAGCGACGATAAGCGGCGCAAATGCGGAAATCTGCGGACTTAAGCGGCTTTGAAGAAAGACAAATTGTTGTGGATCAGTGCCTGGGACCGATCATCTCGAAGCTGGCGAAGTTGGTCGGCTACTGCCGTGAGGATCTATGCAAAGTGGTTGAAGAATGCTGAAACCACGAATAGGCGACAAGGAGTTGGACATCCAACCTCATCACAGAACATAGAGATTGGAGGCTTGCCCACTCTCTAAAGCAGGACAGACGGCGATTTATGACAGATATGACGACAGAGTACAGTGCCGGCCCAGGCTCAAGTGTTCTGGATCAGACCTTTCAGCATACAGTGTTGAAGATGATGATCCACAGCAGAGGATCCTTACATGTTTCCATGTTGCCCCAACAACGCCGTCTATTATGATTACAGTGGGCACGGGATCATCGAGCTTGGACCGTGTATTAATGGAATCATGGCGGCTGGTCGGATGAATCCCATGTATTGTTAAACCAGGTCGACGCTCGTACCCAGATACGCTATCATACAGGTTAACGGTTGTTCGAAGGGAGCAGTATGATGTTATGAGTGATATTCTCCTGGGCTTCTGTGGGACCTGCGGTAGTAACCAAAGGCACCATCACAGCTGTGGACCAAGTTAACGTTATAAGGGACCATCTGTAACTCCTTATGCTTGATGTCGTCCCCAACAGTGATTGCATCCTCCAGCAGTATAGCTGTGTGTGTCACAAGGCCAGAATAGAGCTGCAGTGGTTTGAGGAGCACGACAGCGAACTCACTTCGAGGTCTCGGCTATAAAATTTGGTCGTCTGAATCAACACCGACTCAAAGGAAGACCTCGGCGCTTGTTCGTGACGTCGCGTCAGCTAGGCACGCGAACGCAAGGTCTGTTGCAGGCATACTCATAATGGTGGTGTCTCCCTCTCTGACACAGGAAAATGTGAAACTATTGGCGGAGTTCACCAACACACATTGTTCTGAGAGATTTCTGCAATCAATTAATTGTGCAATAATTACACTTCTTAACAAATGGTGTACTCCTGAACTTGAATTTCCACCTGTTTTAAGGATTGACATACAAAAACTTCATTGTCCAGCAGCAACAGAATTGGTGCTTCTTTACCTTGTCATCTGAGGAAGTTACGTTTCTACTGGGTTGCTTTTACAAGAAACTGTGAACATATTGGTGCTCTTCTTTAGGTATCTTGGTTGACTGTGGTGTGAGGAGCACTGAATGTTAATGAAATATCGTGCGATTGTACACGTTGGGGGAGGGAGTGGGGGACAGAAGAGGCGGCAAAAGAGAGATACTTGTTTTATCAAATAAAAGTCTTTTATCTTATAAAGTTTCTCCTTTCAGTTGCAAGAGGGGAATATTTATCTTTTCTAATATGCATGTTTAAAAAAGTTTAAGCTCAGCAGTGTTTTCGATGTATGAAGCTATTTTGTTTCCTGTTTAGAATTCCTTTCGTTGAAAACAACTGTAATCTAATGACTGGCAACAATTGGACATTTACACATGTAAATTAGTTCACATTTCCAGTGACGATGTCAAACGAAAATAAATAAATAAAAGAAACGAGCTCATTGTAAGGGGGTTGGGGTAAGTTTCGATAACAAAATGGATGAAGTAAATATAGTTACTTGAATGTAAAAGACCGCTACGGTCGCAGGTTCGAATCCTGCCTCGGGCATGGATGTGTGTGATGTCCTTAGGTTAGTTAGGTTTAACCCTTAAATGCATGATTTTTTATTTCAAGCTGTAAAAATTACCATGTTTAGTTTATAGTGCCTACATTTCGAAAAAAATATTGAAAATTTTTTTAAATTAAATTAACAAAGCACTATTGTTGAAAATCGCTTTGTAGCTGATCAGCTGCATTTTGAGTTAACACCTTATGAGCCACAATAAATGGGCTTATTTTGCTCCCTCAATTTTGACCAAATCTCTCGTAATTTAATTGTTGATTATGATTAAATACTTTGTATAGGAAGGGAAAAATCCTAAAATAATAAATAGGACATTAATGTTGTAAATACTGAGCATTTATTGTATATTTTATACACTTTTATATATGAACAATAAGGTATCTAGTTCCAACAGGTTTGTACCCAAGCATGTGATAATCACTTTACATGAAAAGTTTGAAAACAGTTCTTTTGTTTGTGCAAACACAATGCAACTGCACATTTATTACACTGAACCCAGGAAAATCCCTTGCATCCTGGCATTTTGCACCTCTGTCCCACTTGCAAGTACGAAGGCAGGTGACCTACTTGATCCAGCCTTACATCTTGTGGAGGTACATGTGCTGTGGGCCCCTTTGTCTTCTTAGCTTGTATTTGGTTTTCGAGTTCATTACTTGGCCTTCCACGTTTTGCTGAAGTTTGACCTGAGCGACACAAACAGTGAGCAATTTCCATTCGAAATTCGGAGAGTTTCATAGTTCTCCTAATCCCTTTGGTTTCTGCTACTCTCCTATACAACAGCCAGGAATTGACTACTCCCATGTCCAGGAGATGGTAAAACAATCTTATATACCATTTTCGACTTTTCACAAGAATTTTATGTCGACCCATTATGCTGTCAAGAAGGTCAACACCTCCCATATGTTTATTGTAGAGCTTAATTGTTTGTGGACAAGGTATTGTTATTCTTGACTTTCTTTTTTTGTCATACCTCCCTGCTTCATGAATAGGCTGCTGTCCAGCAAGTGTAGAAAGCAACATCACACTCTTGTTATCTTTCCACACTACATTTGATATGTCGACACCATCCACTGTTGCGACGCGCTCTACTGATGCACCTCGTGCCATTTTCTTCAGCTCAGCTTCTGAAGGGAGCTTGCAGTCTGGCACTCTGTTTCTTCTGACTGTCCCAAGTGAGTAAATTCCTTGTTTATGTAACCATACAAGCAGTGGCAGACTTGTGTAATAATTGTCACAGTACAGTTTGTGGTTCATATTTCTTGGTAGTATCCTACTGAGTCGAACTACAACATTTGCACTTGCTCCCAAGTCTTCCTCCCCAGTCACTCTTTTTTCTGGTTCATTTTCATCTCCAGTGAAAATCTCAAAATCTTAGGCATAACCAGATATGCCACTAATAATAAATAATTTGTATCCATATTTATGAGGCTTGTTTGGCGTGTATTGTTTCAAATAACTTCTAGCCTATGTTGAACATATCTGTTCATCAACAGAAACACACTCCTCAACAGGTATTGTTTGAAACCGAGATCTCATCAATTCTATTATGGGTCTTATCTTGAAGAGTCTATCATGACCTTTTTCACCCCTGGGTATCATTGCACTGTTGTCATTGAAGTGAAGAAACTTACGTATTTGCTCATACTGATTCACTGTCACTGTTGTCTTGATCAGATGAGTACCAGTAACTTCTCCCCAGTAATCCCTCGTATTAGGTACATGAACTATTGACATTACGAGACATATGCCTATAAATTTTTTTATGTCATCACAGGATAAATCTATTGGTCTATCAGGATTACACTGCACACTGTATTTATGAGACTCTTCGACAATTAGATCAAACAATTTAGATGGAAATATATGTTTGAAGAATTGGTATGGAGTATTTAAGTTTATTACTTCTTCTGGTAACGAAGTATTGCCATGAAATTTTGACTGCAGTTCGGGAATAATCAACTGTTTATCTTTCCAAACCACACTCCTGCTGTTTTTGGTAACATTTTTGCTGCTGCATGGCAGTTTCAGAGCATTACCAGACAACTGTGACGTCGATTCCTTCATTATAACATCAGATTGTCTTGTTCCAGAAACATCTTCAGTCCTAATTACTGGTACTCGACTTTCTTCGTCACTACTGTCACTATCACAATCAACAGATTCTGGAGCAACATATGTCTCATCTTGAATGGAATCGTCAGAGAAACACTCAAGATCGTCATCACTGCTTAGTGGAATCTCTAACCATTCCATAAGCATTTCTTCTTGACTCTTTCGAGACATTTTTGCGTCAGCGCCTGAAATGCAGTAAATGAAAAATGTAGCTGATAAGCTACATACACATAAATAGGCCTCATTTCAAATCTATCGCAAAGACACTCAAATTAACTGTTTACACCATATCTACTTACGTTTTCAAAATGAAAAAGTAATTTTCAAACCCAGAAATCAGTGCACAAACACCAAAAACACACCTCAACTTTCCGCCAAAACACTCACTTGGCAGTATGTCCACACAGCTCACTGTCGAACTGCTTCAGCTCGTCCTGCCATCTATGATCGCTATGAAGAACTACTAGAAACTGCAGCGGAGTGTATACACTTAGCTACATAACGAATTTGATCGAAAATGTTTCTCCATATGGAATAAATCGAAGAAATGAGGTCTGTAGCTTATCAGCTACAGTATGCATTAAAGGGTTAAGTAGTTCTAAGTTCTAGGGGACTGATGACCTCAGTAGTTAAGTCCCATAGTGCTCAGAGCCATTTGAACCATTTTTTGAATGTAAAATTTCCGAAGCTTGCAATGGGGCAAAGCATGTTCTCATATTGATGTACGTTTGTTTCGACAGGATTTAGTAATACAGAACTATGATCTTCACTTGCAGCTTTACGATAGCAAGAAAATCTTACATCTAAATAAAACTGCAGAATCCAAAACAATACCAAACATTTTGTCCAAAAATAAGAGATTTATAGTGATAAGCACGCCGAGACGTTTCTGCCTGCAACAAAACCAGGCGTTCGCCGTGCCTAGCTGACATGACGTCACCAACAAGCGCCGAGGCCTTCCTTTGAGTCGGTGTTGTCTGAATCCGACGAAACCCAACTGGGACGCTGTCGGGAGCCAGGTATGTGTTATACCTGTTGTTTTGGAAACGTCTTTTGCAACTGGTTCCACATTAGCTGATAATGGTTCATTGACGCATGTTCCTTTTGTTATAAATATTATTGGTGGGTCTACTACACATGCTCGTGAAACAAAGTTCAGGGTTCTGGAAGTGAAATGTCTATTTCTTCTATTAGTAAAATGAATAATATGACAACTGCTTTTGAGGAATTAATGTGGGGTATTGGTGGACTGGAAGGAGTATATAGACGGTCTAGACAGTGGCGATGTTCTTGAGGACAATATAATGGAAATGGAAGAGGAGGTAGATGAAGATGAAATGGGAGATATGATAACTGCGTGAAGAGTTTGACAGAGTACTGAAAGACCTAAGTCGAAACAAGGCCCCGGGAGTAGACAACATTCCATTAGAACTACTCACAGCCTTGGGAGAGCCAGTCCTGACAAAACTCTACCATCTGGTGAGCAAGATGCATGAGACAGGCGAAATACCCTCAGACTTCAAGAAGAATATAATAATTGCAATCCCAAAGAAAGCGGGTGTTGACAGATGTGAAAATTACCGAACTATCAGTTTAATAAGTCACAGCTGCAAAATAACTAACACGAATTCTTTACAGACGAATGGAAAAACTGGTAGAAGCCGACCTCGGGGAAGATCAGTTTGTATTCCATAGAAATGTTGGAACACGTGAGGCAATACTGACCCTACGACTTATGTTAGAAGAAAGATTAAGGAAACGCAAACCTATGTTTCTAGCATTTGTAGACTTAGAGAAAGCTTTTGACAATGTTGACTGGAATACTCTCTTTCAAATTCTGAAGGTGACACGGGTAAAATATAGGGAGCGAAAGTCTATTTACAATTTGTACAGAAACCAGATGGCAGTTATAATAGTCGAGGGGCATGAAAGGGAAGCAGTGGTTTTGAAGGGAGTGAGACAGGGTTTTAGCCTCTCCCCGATGTTATTCAATCTGTATGTTGAGCAAGCAGTAAAGGAAACAAAAGAAAAATTCGGAGTAGGTATTAAAATTCATGGAGAAGAAGTAAAAGCTTTGAGGTTCGCCGATGACATTGTAATTCTGTCAGAGACAGCAAAAGACTTGGAAGAGCAGTTGAACGGAATGGACAGTGTCTTGAGAGGAGGTTATTAGATGAACATCAACAAAAGCAAAACAAGGATAATGGAATGTAGTCGAATTAAGTCGGGTGATGCTGAGGGAATTAGATTAGGAAATGAGACACTTAAAGTAGTAAAGGAGTTTTGCTATTTGGGGAGCAAAACAACTGATGATGGTCGAAGTAGAGGGTATATAAAATGTAGACTGGCAATGGCAAGGAAAGCGTTTCTGAAGAAAAGAAATCTGTTAACATGGGAGTATAGATTTAAGTGTCAGGAAGTCGTTTCTGAAAGTATTTGTATGGAGTGTAGCCATGTATGGAAGTGACACATGGACGATAAATAGTTTAGACAAGAAGAGAATAGAAGCTTTCGAAATGTGGTGCTACAGAAGAATGCTGAAGATTAGATGGGTGGAACACATAACTAACGAGGAGGTATTGAATAGAATTGGGGAGAAGAGAAATTTGTGGCACAACTTTACTAGAAGAAGGGATCGGTTGGTAGGACATGATCTGAGGCAACAAGGGATCACCAATTTAGTATTGGAGGGCAGCGTGGAGGGTAGAACTCGTAGAGGGAGACCAAGAGATGAATCTATGGCCACGGAGTCCTCACCACACGCTTTGTAGTCTTTCTATATTAGCCGTTTTAGTAAATTGATTCAAATGTTTTCTACGTAAATGTACGCATAGATATAATACAAGACGACACCAGTCTTTGTGTCACAAATTGTTTTAATTTATATTATGCCACATTATGTAATATACTTTTACAAATTTTACGAGTTGACTACGGAACATTTGTTATTATTTTATAATTGTAACTCTTTTCAAATGGTATGGTTCCGTTTTCTGTTATTTACTGACACGTAAATTTATGTTAAACCAAGGTGACTAGCAATTACATATAATAAACTGTATTAAATGCCGTTGATCGCCGCTGGTGGTGTTGCCGTCTATTCACGTGATCTCAGCACGCTATTTAAGCCCATACGAAGGGTTAGTCTCGCATTGTTTCCTGTTATGTAGACAGGAGACGACCAATGGGTAACATATTTTAAATTTACGTAATTTTCGCTGGTGTATAATGGAGTCTTTCTGACGGATATCTATAATTTCACAGTGTAAACGCCCAGAAGATGACCCCTACATCGGGTTGAAACCGGTTGGCAGAATAATAATAAGAAATGCGATTAAGACTGTTTTTGAATAATTGATTAATCATACTAATCGCTGCTTCATCTCCACAATCATGTTGTCCAAAAATCAGTCCTTCTATCTACATCTATATACATACTCCGCAATCCACCATACGGTGCGTGGCGGAGGGTACCTCGTACCACAACTAGCATATTCTCTTCCTGTACCACTTCCAAACAGGACGAGGGAAAAATAGCTAACTATATGGCTCTGTACGAGCCCTAATCTCTCTTATCTTCGTGGTCTTTCCGCGAAGTGTAAGTTGGCGGCAGTAAAATTGTACTGCAGTCAGCCTGAATTGCTGGTTCTCTAAATTTCCTCAGTAGCGATTCACAAAAAGAACTTCTCCTTTCCTCTAGAGTCTCCCACCCGAGTTCCTGGAGCATTTCCGTAACACTCGCGTGATGATCAAACCTACCAGTAACAAATCTAGCAGCCCGCCTCTGAATTGCTTCTATGTCCTCCCTCAATCCGACCTGATAGGGATCTGAAACGCTCGAGCAGTACTCAAGAATAGGTCGTATTAGTGTTTTATAAGCGGTCGCCTTTACAGATGAACCACATCTTCCCAAAATTCTACCAAGGAACCGAAGAGGACTATCCGCCTTCCTCACAACTGCCATTACATGCTTGTCCCACTTCATATCGCTCTGCAATGTTACGCCCAAACATTTAATCGACGTGACTGTGTCAAGCGCTACACTACTAATGGAGTATTCAAACATTACAGGATTCTTTTTCCTATTCATCTGCATTAATTTACTTTTATCTATATTTAGAATTAGCTGCCATTCTTTACACCAATCACAAATCCTCCTGCAGTCACTCAACGACGACACCTTCCCGTACACCAAAGCATCACAGCAAACAGCCGCACATTGCTCTCCACCCTATCCAAAAGATCATTTATGTAGATAGAAAACAACTGCGGACCTACCACACTTCCTTGGGGCAGTCCAGATGATACCTTCACCTCCGATGAACGCTCACCATGGAGGACAACGTACTTGGCTCTATTACTTAAGAAGTCTTCGAGCCACTCACATACCTGGCAACCAGTCCCATATGCTCGTACCTTAGTTAGGAGTCTGCAGTGGGGCACCGAGTCAAACGCTTTCCGGAGGTCAAGGAATATGGCATCCGTCTGATACCCTTCATCCATGGTTCGCAAGATATCATGTGAAAAAATGGCGAGTTGCGTTTCGTAGGAGCGATGCTTTCTAAAGCCGTGCTGATGCGTGGACAGCAACGTCCCTGTCTCAAGGAAATTCATTATATTCGAACTGAGAATATGTTAGAGAATTCTGCAACAAACCGATGTTGAGGATATTGGTCTGTAATTTTGAGGATCCGTCCTTCTACCCTTCTTATATACAGGTGTCACCTGCGCTTTTTTCCAGTCGCTCGGGACTTTACGTTGGGCAAGAGATTCGCGATAAATGCAAGCTAAGTAAGGAGCCAATGCAGTATTCTCTGTAAAATCGAATTGGAATCCCATCAGGACCTGGCGATTTATTTATTTTCAACCCATTCAATTGCTTCACAACCCCAGGGATGTCTATTCACTATGTCCTCCATACGGGAATCTGTACGAGACTCAAACGGCGGTATGTTTGTACGATCCTCCTGCGTGAAAGATTTCTCAAATGCTAAATTTAAAATTTCATCTTTCGTTTTGCTGTCTTCCGTTGCCAGGCCAGACTGATCAGTGAGTGACTGGATGAAAGCCTTCGACCCGCCTACCGATTTTACGTAATACCAGAATTTCGTTGGGTTTTCAGCAAGATCTTTTAGTAAGGTAATTGCGCAGGTCGCACCAGTGTTTAAGAAGGTTAGTAGGAGTAATCCATCGAACTACAGGCCTATATCATTGACGTCGGTTTGCAGTAGGGTTTTGGAGCTTATACTGTATTCAAACATTATGAAGCACCTCGAAGGGAACGATCTATTGATATTAATCAGCATGGTTTCAGAAAACATCGTTCTTGTGCAACGCAACTAGTTCTTTATTCGCACGAAGTAATGGCCACTATCGACAGGGGATCTCAAGTTGATTCCGTATTTCTGGATTTGCGGAAGGTTTTTGACACCGTTTCTCACAAGCGACTTCTAATCAAGCTACGGGCCTATTGGGTATCGTCTCAGTTGTGCGACTGGATTGGTGATTTCCTGTCAGGAAGGCCGCAGTTCGGGGTAATAGACGGCAAATCATCGAGTAAAACTGAAGTGATATCAGGTGTACCCCAGGGAAGCGTCCTGGGACCTCTGCTGTTCCTGATCTATATAAATGACCTGGGTGACAATCTGAGCAGTTCTCTTAGGTTGTTCGCAGATGATGCTGTAATTCACCGTCTAGTAAGGTTATCCGAAGACCAGTATCAGTTGCAAAGCGATTTAGAAAAGATTGATGTATGGTGTGGCAGGTGGCAGTTGACGCTAAATAACGAAAAGTGTGAGGTGATCCTCATGAGTTCCAAAAGAAATGCGTTGGAATTCGATTACTCGATAAATAGTACAATTCTCAAGGTTGTCAATTCAACTAAGTACCTGAGTGTTAAAATTACGAACAACTTCAGTTGGGAAGACCACATAGAAAGTACTGTGGGGAAGGCGAGCCAAAGGTTGCGTTTGATTGGCAGGACACTTAGAAGATGCAACAAGTCCACTAAATAGACAGCTTACACTACACTCGTTCGTCCTCTGTTAGAATATTGCTGCGCGGTGTGGCATCCTTCCCAGGTGGGATTGACGGAGGACATCGAAAGGGTGCAAAAAGGGCAGCTCTTTTTGTATTATCACGTAATAGGGGAGAGAGTGTGACAGATATGATACGCGAATTGGGATGGGGGTCATTAAAGCAAAGAAGTTTCTCGTCGGGGCGAGATCTATTTACGAAATTTCAGTCGCCAACTTTCTCTTCCGAATGCGACAATATTTTGTTGAGCCCAACCTACATAGGTAGGAATGATCATCAAAATAAAATAAATCAGAGCTCGAACAGAAAGGTTTAGGTGTTCATTTTTCCCGCGCGCTCTTCGGAAGTGGAATGGTAGAGAGATAGTATGATTGTGGTTCGATGAACCCTCTGCCAAGCACTTAAATGTGAATTGCAGAGTAATCAAGTAGAAGTAGAAGGTGGTAGTGGTTGAATGCTTCGCGCATCAGCCTTCGCGCCTCACTCAGCAGAAAACATATGACAGCCTTACACTTGAGGCGTACCGATTTTATGTGGGACACCCTGTAGAAGAGCAACTCAGACGTGTGAGGACGTGACTTACGAGGCCTCCGGACTGGAAAGAGATAGAAACATGCGCATTGTTTTAAAATGAGGCGGCATTCATTGTCAACACGTCCAAGAGATGGCAGCACCGTACGGCAGATGGAATTTTACCGCCAGCGGCGAGAATGAGAACTGTTTTAAATACTTAAAATGGCGACGTTTTCCTTACTTGAACAGCGTGCAATCTTTCGTTTTCTGAATTTGCGTGGTGTGAAACCAATTGAAATTCATTGACAGTTGAAAGAGACATGTGGTGATGGAGTTATGGATGTGTCGAAACTGCGTTCGTGGGTGCGACAGTTTAATGAAGACAGAACATCGTGTGACAACAAACCGAAACAAGCCGGTCTGACGACATGATCGAGAAAGTGGAGATAATTGTTTTGGGGGATCGCCGAATGACTGTTGAACAGATCCCTCCAGAATTGGCATTTCTGTGGGTTCTGTGCACATAGTCCTGCATGACGACCTGAAAATGCGAAAAGTGTCATCCAGGTGGGTGCCAGGAATGCTGACGGATGACCACACGGCTGACCGTGTGGCGCGTTGCCAAGCAATGTTGACGCGCAACGACAGCACGAATGGGACTTTCTTTTCGTTTGTTGTGACAATGGATGAGACGTGGATGCCATTTTTCAATCCAGAAACAAAGCGCCAGTCAGCTCAATGGAAGCACACAGATTCACCGCCACCAAAAAAATTTCGGGTAACCGCCAGTGCTGAAAAAATGGTGTCCATGTTCTGGGACAGCGAGGGCGTAATCCTTACCCATTGCGTTCCAAAGGGCACTACGGTAGCAGGTGCATGCTACGAAAATGTTTTGAAGAACAAATTCCTTCCTGCGTGTGCTGTTTCACCAAGACAACGCACCCGCACATCGAGCTAACGTTACGCAACAGTTTCTTCGTGATAACAACTTTGAAGTGATTCCTCATGCTCCCTACTCACCTGACCTGGCTCCTAGTGACTTTTGGCTTTTTCCAACAATGAAAGACACTCTCCGTAGCCGCACATTCGCCAGCCGTGCTGCTATTGCCTCAGCGATTTTCCAGTGGTCAAAACAGACTCCTAAAGAGGCCTTCGCCGCTGCCATGGAATCATGGCGTCAGCGTTGTGAAGAATGTGTACGTCTGCAGGGTGATTACGTCGAGAAGTAACGCCAGTTTCATCGATTTCGGGTGAGTAGTTAATTAGAAAAAAAATCGGAGGCCTTAGAACTTGAATGCACCTCGTAATTTGCGCACTATTGCCTGTGAAGCAGTTACGTGTGTGGCCGGCTTAATCGGCTAGGCGACGCGCGTCCTCGGCGGAGGTCGCCAAGGTTGTTGACCGCGGCCGGGTTGCGCCGGCGTCGCCGTCGGCATTACGGCGGCCGCCCCTCACCACGCACCCTCCTCCCCCCCTGTATCTCTTGCTCGTGGCGCTGTCTGCGGCGGAGGGCCGACGCGGAGTCGGCCGCCGCGACGGCGAGTGAAAGTGAGAGCTGGCCGCTGCCGCCACCAGAAGCCGTCTCCAGTCGGTCGTCCGCGCGCCACCGAAGAGGCCCGCCAGCGAGCGTTCGGGTCGAAGACGTCGCTACTGAGCTCCGCAGCCGTACTGCACTCTGCCTGCCGGGACTGTCCGCTCGCCGTGGGAAGGTACGTTCGCAACGTCCACACAGTGTCGTAGTCGCCGTCATCGTCACTGTCGTCATTGAGAACGATGTCAACTGTCAGACATAACAAATATGCATTCAACATCGCGTTGTGATTGAAGACAGAAAATTTTGGAAAATAACAAATTAAAACCTTCTTTTTAGGGTTCAGTACCTCATATATTCCTGATGGGAGGCGATCTGCAATGTATGGTAACTGAAAAAAAAAAAACACAAGCCAAATCGCTAAAAAGCATGTTATCGGATGGCCGGTTTCGACATACCTATGCTTTCAACATCGGATCTTACGCTTTTGAATTTACACAACACATTATCTAGCAGTGAAAAGGTTCTTTGACACAGGCAGCACCAATTCGTCATCGTTGTTGTTGTTATCATCGTCATTCTCGCTGTTGTTGTTTCTGTTGTTGTTGAGAATGATGTCAACAACAAATATGCATTCAGCATCGTGTTGTGATTGGTGACCAAAATTTTGTAAAACGGCAAACTAAAACCTTCCTTTTAGGGTTCTGTGTCTCATATATTCCTGACCTGGTCAGTCTGGGTGCTATCTGCGATGTATGGTAACTGAAGAAAACTTCATAAGCCAAGATAGCGAAAAGAGAATTTTATTGGCTAGCCGGTTTCGACAGAACTATGCTTTCATCATCGGATTTTATGCGTCTGAATTTGTACAACATATTAACCAGCAGTGGCACCGGCTTTGCCGCAGTGGATACATCAGATCACCGAAGTTAAGCGCTGTCGGGCGTGGCCGGCACTTGGATGGGTGACCATCCGGGACGCCATGCGCTGTTGCCATTTTTCGGGGTGCCCTCAGCCTCGTGATGCCAATTGAGGAACTACTCGACCGAACAGTAGCGGCTCCGGTCAACGAAAACCACCATAACGACAGGGAGAGCGGTGTGCTGACCACAAACCCCTCCTATCCGCATCCTTAGCTGAGGATGACCCGGCGGTCGGGTGGTCCCGATGGGCCACTTGTGGCCTCAAGACGGAGTGCTTTTATTATCCAGCAGTGAAAAGGTACGTTCACACTGGCAACACCAATGTGGTCGTCGTTTCTATTGTTGAGAATGTTGTCAACTGTCAGACACAGTAAATAGCACTCAGCATCGCGTTGTGATTGGTGACAGAAAATTTTGTAAAATAACTAACTAAAACCTTCTTTTTAGTGTTCTGTACCTCATATATGCCTGATCTGGTCAGACTGGGGGTGGTCTGCGATGTATGGTAACTGAAGAAAACTTTAAAAGCCAAGATTGCTACGTAAGCATTTTATTGGTTGACCCGTTCCGACTGAGCTGTGCTGTCATCATCGGATCTGATTTTGAATTTGTACAGCATATTATGCGACAGTGTTAAAAGTCGCTTCACTTTCCGGATGTACACCCCACTACCACAAAGGTCAGTACACATCGGCATGTCAAATGTAAATTGTACCCGCGCCGACTGTAAGTATTGGTGTTCATTACCAGCTGGCAACTCGTAAGCAACACTCCATTATTCCCCATACCTGTACAGACAGACCTGCTCCACACAAGCGATTCCTAGTGTCATCCAGGAATGTTTATCAGATGATTTTCAGTTTTAGATCTTCTAAGCAGATTGAAACTGGTGTTCCAAAGCTAAAAATTAACAGCTTAAGTGCGATCACGACTTAAATATAATACATCAATAGATTGCTGGTTTTCCAGGAAAGTTTTAAATTTAAGCACTGTTGTTCACGCCGTTGAAATAATGTAAGCGATAGCCATATAGTGTGTGCTAAATAGTCTCTGTTGGCTGAGATGAACGTAGAACCAATGTTCACTTGGCCGTTTCGTATTGTCCTGCCGTTAGGCCTTTGAACTGAAATGTCTTATGCCGTGTCATTATTTCATTCAGTCTTCATAGCGTGTAGAACTTGCATCTTCCTTGTATTTATTGCAAACAAGAAATAGCAACGAATATCAGTAATTAATCCATATCTAGGCTTCACGATTTTAACACTTAGTGGCGTGGATCCCGTAGGAAGACGTAATACTTCCCCGTGACGTGTGCGATAACCAAACATGGGTTTGTAACGTCACAACTCGATAGTCTATAGCAGTATTATCGTTGTAGACCACCGTTTCATGCAACCTATAATGTATACGTTCATCTATTGTGCCCGTATCTATAGACACTAATTGCCTTTTCAAGCAGTTTTCATTCATTAACTGTGACTAATGACACTTTCACTGCCAGTTTCTAATAAGCCACTCCTAGCAGCGTTAACTCGAACTCCACCGACACTCTGCTGTGATTGAGTCACTCTCTCACCAAATCAAGTCATCTTTGTGATCGGCCACATCTGAATGTCCTCGTCATTGGTGCCGAATTGTGACGTCGTAGCGTTATCTCCAGCCTACGGCATACGGCACGAGAAGAGGGACCAACGAACTCTTCCTGTGAGATCCTCAAAACTAAATTCTAAAATCACGAAATCTAGACATAAATTAACAACTTCTGATGCTTATTCACGGTTATTTGTAGCCTGGAAAAACACGCAAGGAAGGTGCAGTTCTTTTTTGCCACTTAGTTTGAATGAGATAATTAGTAATAGATGCCACAGCACTTATTTTATGTACACTGTCTGACAAGAGAAGTGAGGCGACCAGAACGCATTCTCAGATGTCAGTGTACTTCCTGCACGTATACACCATTGGCCATTGCGATAGCTAAAACAGCCACCAGAGTGCGTTAGAACTGTTCGTGTTTAGTGTTGTTTCCAGACCTGGTAGAATAAGGGGCTTGAGCAGCGTCATATGTTAAGTGATGGCTGTGGAGACGGCGCCTACACGTGTCAAATCTCTGTCAGGGGCTGATTACGCTGTCTCACACGACTACGCGACATCTCCGTGCCCTTCACAGTGATCAGTCAATATCTGATACCGATCCCACCCCTCCCCCCGCTATATATCCTACCAGTCCTGGGAACAATCCTAAACATTAACAAACTAAGGTATTATTATTGCTGTTCTACTTGTCACGGAGGATTGAAGATCATTTTCCCAAATTCATCATCTACAAAAAAAAAAAAAAAATAATTAGAAACAATTTATTGAAATACTTAAACTATATACATTGCTGATGTTTCTCAAAATTGTATTTCACAAATAAACTGTGGATACAAATTTACAGCAGTGGAAAAACATTTTTATTATCAAGTTACAAATAAAAATGTCTAAATATCGTTAATTTAAAAAAAATTGAAGATATACAGATTAATCGCTTTATAGCAGTGATATTCTACTTTATTCTAGTATACTGACCAAATGATTTAATAAATTGTTCCATTAAGTTACAGTAGATCACTATTTTCATTGTCATGATCACAGCTACACTGTAGCGCTTTCCCATAGAACTATCGGGCTACTTCTGATGATGTATCAAAAAATCTGCTAGTTTCTTTACGTGACTAGATTTGTGATTTCCTGTCAGAGAGGTCACAGTTCGTTGTAATTAACGGAAAGTCATCGAGTAAAACAGAAATGATTTCTGACGTTCCCCCGATTTAGAAGAAATATCTGAATGGTGCGAGAAGTGGCAGTTGACTCTAAATAACGAAAAGTGTGAGGTCATCCACATGAGTGCTAAAAGGAATTCGTTAAAATTCGGTTACGCGATAAATCAGTCTAATCTAAAAGCCGTAAATTAAACTAAACACCTAGGTATTACAATTACGAACAACTTCAATTGGAAGGAACACATAGAAAATGTTGTGGAGAAGGCTAACCAAAGACTGCCTTTTATTGGCAGGACACTTAGAAAATGTAACAGATTTACTAATTAGACTGCCTACACTACATCTGTCCGTCCTCTTTTAGAATACTGCTGCGCAGTGTGGCATCCTTACCAGATAGGGCTGACGGAGTACGTCGAAAAAGTTCAAAGAAAGACAGCACGTTTTGTATTGTCGCGAAATATGGGAGAGAGTGTCACAGAAATGATACAGGGTTTGGGCTGACATTTAAAAAAACGTGTTTTTCCTTGCGACGGAATCTTGTCACGAAATTCCAATCACCAACTGTCTCCTCCGAATCCGAAAATATTTTGTTGACACCGACCTACGTAGTGAGGAACGATCACCACGATAAAATAAGGGAAATCAGAACTCGTACGGAAAGATATAGGTGTTCATTCCGCGCGCTATACTGTATTGGATTAATAGAGAATTGTGAATGTGGTTTGATGAACCCTCTGCCAGGCACTTGAATGTGATTTGCAGAGTATCCATGTAGATGTAGATGTTTTTGTCACTCTCATGGTTTGTAGGTTTCGTTACAGTTGACTAACAAATGTCCTCGAAGCTATCTGTTAGTTTTCTTCACGTCAGCAATGATCGAAGGGGGAAAGTACTTTGTTTGGACTTTGAAGATAGCATTAGTTTTATATAAGAACTCTACTGGCGACATTTTGAATGGTAGCTACTCCTTTATTAATTTTGATAGCAGTGGTGTTGAAATCGTATGCATACCAGTCCTAGCCCTGAACCATACAGCTATCATGGTGGCTCAGAAACTCACGATAGTGTGATGGTTTCAAATTTTATCAATTCCTTTTTTAATGGTATCATATATCCTATCACAACTATCCTATCAGGGGGCATGTACCTGTGACCCCCGATTGGGAAGTAGTGAGCTATTTTGTCAAACTTTCTACGACAAGTGGTAGATGTTCACATTTTGGAAAACTAGTTCTTTGTATACGTCGATATTTTAGACAACTTTTACAGTTTCGTGTGTAAGATTGAACAGGCAAATCGTAAATTTTCATAAAATCTCTACACTGTAATGGATTCATTTAGAAGTACACGAATACACGTATAACTCATTTTTTGGAAATTTTGTTGTTGTTCAGTTTTGTGAAAACGCTCCTCAGCTGCAACCCTAATCATCTACAAGGGCTTTTCGGAAAGTAAAGAACGATCGGTCGCGAGGAAACCAGAGCGCACAGTACACAGATGTATCAGGCAGTGGCTCTAGTATGACTGTAGATAGTGACACGTCGCTCTTCTGAGTACACGGTGCGCGCGTAAAGATGCCTAGAAAATAGTGTTTCCCGCCATGTAATGTAAAGCATTCCGTCTTGAGGCCACAAGTGGCCCATCGGGACCATCCGACCGCCGTGTCATCCTCAGCGGAGGATACGGATAGGAGGGGCGTGTGGTCAGCACACCGCTCTCCTAGTCGTTATGATGGTTTTCTCTGACTGGAGCAGATACTATTCGGTCGAGTAGCTCCCTAGTTGGCATCACGAGGCTGAGTGCACCCCGAAAAATGGTAACAGCGCATCATGGCCCGTATTGTCACCCATCCAACTGCCGGCCACGCCCGACTGCGCTTAACTTCGGTGATCTGACGGGAATTGGCGTATCCACTGCGGCAAGGCCGTTACCTTTTCCCGCCATGTATGGGTCCCTATCGAGAGATTTCGCCTGAATTCATGCAACCCCACGTAACGTATATGTCATGCATTTCCATCTTCATGACAATTCTCAGACCCACACTGCACAGTCAATGAGGACTCTCCTACAGAGTTTTTGATGGGAAGTGTCCGATCACCCGTGATATAGCCTGGACTTGGCTCCGTCTGATATTCATCTCTGCTCAAATGAACCGCTGCCGCTGGACACAACATTTTGGCTCAGACAACGAGGTTCAGTCCAGCGTAGGAAACTGTCAGGAAGGAGGCTATCTTCTATGACAAGGGTACTGGAAAGTGGGTACAACGGTACGACAAACGTCGAAGTTGGAGCGGCGACTACATAGAGAAGTACCTGGAAAGTGTAGCTAACTGTTGCAAATAAAACAGTTGTGAATTTCACTGTGGTTTCCATTTCGCCACCCATCGTTCGTTCCCTTGCGAATAGCCCTTGTACATACTAGCCGGGTGTGTACATGTAGGAAGTTACATCCTTCCGTGTCTTTCCAGGCGGTCACACTTTATGAAAACCACTGTGGATTACACGGTGTAGGTTACTTTCCATTGCAGCACGTATGGGGGTTTCTTCCGGGTCCATTCGCGAGTGGAGTACGATAAGAGTAATTAAACACCCATCACTTCCATTGTAAAGAGCCTAACCTTGTCGTCACTCTTCGTATTGGAACGATATGTTGGGGTTGTATCTTTTTAGATTCCTCGCTTAATATTGGCTCTTGAAAATATCTAAGTACCATTCGAGGGATACTTGGCGTATATATCTCAAAGAGACTGCCAATTCAACTTTTTCGTGACCATCTCCCTGAGTCAAACAGACCTTTGACAATACATGCTGCCTCTATCTATATACGTTCGCTGTCCCTTCTTAATGTGCTGCAACTTTCATGAAACACCTGCCATCTTGCGCCATTCTGGAGATGCATTTTGCGCTCCTGCCTCTCTCTGCTTTCTCTCCTATTCTCGTTCCAGAGATCCAGTCTCGGAGCGCCTTCGTTGCGAATCGATTTAATCTGGAAATTGCCACGGACTGTCACGTCAAAATCTCAGAGAGAGATCGACTCGAAAAGGGGTGACATCAGTAGCATTGCTTGCAGGTTTCTCCCGCCGACAGATAGTGTTCTCTTTCGGTCGGAAGACTGAACATCACCAAGACTTATCTTGATAAGTGTTAAAGTAAAAACATTCCTATACTACGGTACATTGATAATTCTTACTTATGGACCATCTGACAGCAACTGAATAAAACACAATTTTAGTGCCATACGCGTTTCGCCTTTATTTTCTGCAAGGCATCATCAGTGGCCTGGAATACGTACATATGTTAGCTATTTAATTTACATTTTTTTCACTGTGCGTATAGGTTATAAACAGTTCTGGTGGTTGGTATTTCCTATGAAGCAGTAATGTTTTTAACTGTACTTACAGGTTGCGTGGACAATTTCTTACATATTACGCTCCTGTTGCATTTTTGGTGTTGTTCTTCTTATGAATGCCAATTTGCGGTTTTTTCCCACATTCCACAGCACTAAGAACTGTACGCTTGTTTCAATGCAATGTTTTGGTTTCTGTTGCCGACTGTCAAATGTTTTTGCCAAAGATCGAATGTTATTGCCAATTATTGAATGAGTGTAATTATTGAAGTATCTGTGAGATACACACACACACACACACACACACACACACACACACACACACACACGGCAATAACATTCGATCTTTGGCAAAAACATTTGACAGTCGGCAACAGAAACCAAAACATTGCTTTGAAACAAACGTTCAGTTCATAGTGCTGTGGAATGTTGGGAAAAAACCGCAAATTGGCATTCATAAGAAGAAGAACAACACCAAAAATGCAACAGGGGCGTAATATGTAAGAAATTGTCCACACAACCTGTAAGTACAGTTAAAAACATTACTACTTAATAGGAAATACCAACCACCAGAACTGTTTATAACCAATAGTCACAGTGACAATAATTTAAATTAAATAGCTAACATATGTACATATTCCAGGCCACTGATGATGCCTTGCAGAAAATATAGGCGAAACGCGTATGGCACTAAAATTGTGTTTTATTCAGTTGCTGTCAGACGGTCCATAAGTAAAAATCATCAATATACCGTAATATTACACGCAACTGAGGAAGACAGGACTAAAAATGTTGAAGATATTCCTATACATTACCTACAACGCTTTGTGGTGTCGTGCGATGCTCAAGCATTGCGTCCGACTCAGGAAGCCAGGCTAAATCACCTGTTACGTAAATTGAAAGTGGAGGGGGAGAAAGGATAGAATAGGGAAGGAACTGCCGATATCAGCTGCATGGGAACTTTATGCGGGATCACCAGTGACAAGTGAAAATATGTGCTAGAGCGGGATTACAACCCAGTGCCTTCCGCTTGCTAGGCAGTTGCATTAGCAGCTGCACTACTTGGACTCAGTGTTCATCACAACTGTGCTGACTATCTCGTTACGCCCTCGGCTGACCCATTTCCCACCCAGCGCCACCTATCTGCAGTCCCCACATTGTCCTCCATACTTGCTACTTCGAGATTCCCGCAGGAGGTCCAACGTAACTTTGCTTGCGCAATGAAGGTGGTGGATTCAGTGCCCATCGATACGAATCAGTGAATGTGTGATGACACAATACTAATCGCCGAGGCACATCAGGCCACACTGCAAGTGTGCTTTGTTATTTTGATAGAAACAGCATCTGTGTGATACATGGCTCTAGGCTACGTCCCGTAATTTCATTATTTTACTATCTAGTAGCCCGTTTTTAGCATAACTTTATTCAGGATTTTAAGTTGGTGCTCTTGCATCGGCGCTGTATTTGACCTCGGACAAGTTTCTATTCTATGTGGCCTTTTGCACCTTGTATTTATGTTCTTATCTACTTTGTTTCCTTTTTTAAAAATCTCGCTATGACTTTACGTCCTTAGTAACTTCCAAATAATTGTAACTTACTGTATTTCAGCTTTGACACATTTTTACAAAGGAATATCTTACTGAAAATAACCTAAGTTTCCCAGATGCTTTGTTACAACACGATGTGGTTAGTTACTTTAAAAAAAATTGTGAATATCATTCTTATAAATAATGCTTAGTAACTCACGGTGAACTAGTTGCCATCTACCGTGGTGAATGCACACTTGCCGCAGACCTGTTGTGCCTCGGCGTTCAGCAGTGTGTACATGGCTTCCAGCGTGTGTACAATTTGACAGTTTATACAGCCTGATCCTGCCTTGTGTTCACTGGACCACATTACGCGTCCCGACAAGGTAATTACTTCTCATCTTTTTCCGCTTTGTCCTCTTTCACTTGGTGGGCTATAACTTTCGTGCAAGTGACTGCTTGCAGTTTCTGCTTATATTAAATTCGTACCCTTTTGCTTCTAGGTTATCAGATGTTACGCTTTCAATACTGGACTGGAGCATATATTTAATTCGGTTCTCTTTCTTGCACATGATATGGGCAATTGATTTTAGCGGATGTCTTATCTTCGATAGCCATAATTTTTTGATCAACATTTATCGGTGAGTCCAATTTTTAATTTTCCTAATTTCTTTCCGTAGCAATATGCATTGAATTAGACGAAACGAGCGTCGCTGACAAAAAGCGAGTAATTTCAACATAGAAACCTTCTCCTCGCCCTGGTAGATTGACAGATATGCGTCATTAATAAATCATTGTGTTTTTTTTTTTTTCAAAGTTACGAAACTTTGGTGAATGAATGAATTGATAAAACCTTACCGAAACTTACGAGGAATACCACAGCAGCGCCTCAGGTGAGGGTTAGATAATGTCATTGATCGGCGGTAATTGAGTTATTGACGGCCGAATGCAGCCAATGTGGAATATCGGCTGACGTTGCTTTGACTGTTGCTCCTGGAAACTCTTGCTTATTCACGAGACGGTAGCTGAATAGCACGCAAATCGTGTAGCATCTGACCAGATTAGCTCAGAACCGTGACTACGATAAGAAACAGAAATAAAATAGAAAAAAAACTGGGACGTTCTTCGCAGTTTGCCATCTGTCAACAAGTGATGAACTGGATGTCAACGATTGTGTACTGAAATCTAGAAATCACGGTGAAAGTTTTTCCTAAAGCTTACTAGGTTATTTACTACCTACATGTTCTATTAGCGGAGGTATGTGGGAAAAGTGACCCTTTATGCCTTCAAGCGAAATTTTATGATCATCTTCACGATACTTACGAATGAAATAATTACGTAAGGTAAAAGTTAGAGAACCCTGTCGACTCCGGGATCACTAGGCCTTCAATCTGCAACACAGTGGGCGCCATCACGAAACATCGTGACTGATGAAAGCTGCGTGCCGGGCTTCGAACTTGGAACCTCTCGCGGCCGATTTAGTGAAAGAAAGTTAATGGCAGGTTAAAGCACTTCGAGGAGGCAAGTCGCACTGGGATAGCTAAATACTGGGTGATCAAAAATCAGTATAAATTTGAAAACTGAATAAATCACGGAATAATGTAGATAGAGAGGTACAAATTGACTCACATGCTTGGAATGACATGAGGTTTTATTAGAACTAAAAAATACAAAAGTTCAAAAAATGTCCGATAGATGGCGCTTCATCTGATCAGAATAGCAATAATTAGCATAACAAAGTAAGACAAAGCAAAGATGATGTTCTTTACAGGAAATGCTCAATATGTCCACCATCATTCCTCAACAATAGCTGTGGTCGAGGAATAATGTTGTGAACAGCACTGTAAAGCATGTCCGGAGTATTGGTGAGGCATTGGCGTAGGATGTTGTCTTTCAGCATCCCTAGAGATGTCTGTCGATCACCCAAAGCCAATAATCGCACGGACTGAGGTCTGGGGACCTGGGAGGCCAAGCATGACGAAAGTGGTGGCTGAGCACACGATCATCAACCAAACGACGCGCGCAAGAGATCTTTCACGCGTCTAGCAATATGGGGTGGGGCGCCATCCTGCATAAACATCGGACGTTCCAGCAGATGTTTATCAGCCAGGCTGGGGATGATCCGATTCTGTAACATAACGGCGTACCTCTCAACAGTCACGGTAGCAGTTACAAAACCCAAGCATTTCCTCGAAGAAAAAAGGCCCGATAACGGTAGATGTGGTAAATCCAACCCATACCGTGACTTTCTCGTCGTGCAGTGGAGTTTCCACGACAGTTCTAGGATTTTCGGTAGCCCAAAATTCTGCAGTTGTGGGCGTTGACAGACCCTCAGAGCGTGAAATGAGCTTCGTCGGTCCACGACACGTTACTCAACCAATCGTCATCTTCCGACATCTTTTGAAACGCGCACACCGCAAATGCCCTCCGCTTCACTAAACCGCCAGGTAACACTTCATGATGCCGATGGATTTTGTACGGATAGCATCGCAGGGTACGCCTCAGTGCCAATCAAACAGTAGTGTATGGAATGCCCGTGTGACTGCACGAGCGCTGACTTCCCCGTGCATAGACGAACCCGCTACAGTCTCCATTTCTTCCTGAACTGTCCCAGCAGCATTACGCCTTGTGCTCGGTCGGCCACTACGGGGCCTATCGTCTAAACAACCCGTCGCTCCGAACTTCGAAATCATTCTTGCCACAGCTGCATTTGTCAACAGACCTTTACCCGTTCGAATCCCCTTCCTATGGCGATAGGATCGTAACGCTGAACTAGCACATTCCCCATTCTGATAATACAGCTTCACTAAAAGCGCCTTTCCAGGTAATGTCAACATGCTGCGACTACTGGCGCATCTGATTCTTTCTCTCATTACAGCTCATTTTATACACGGTTGTCATGCGCAGTCAATGACGTTATGCTGTCCAGCGCCATCTATCGGACATTTTGTGAACTTTTTTTTTTGTTCTAATAAAACTCCATCTCATTCCAAGCATGTGTGTTGTCAATTTTTACCTCTCTATCTACATTATTCCGTGGTTTATTAAGTTTTCAAATTTATACTGACCTTTTGAGCACCCGGTACATACGACTGATTTTTTTCACTGCTATGACTACCTCCTCACCGTCTTCTGAGCTATACAGGGTGCCGAGCTTAAATCCAAGCGAATGAAACTTTTTTAAAAAGCAGATTTATTAAAACAAAATACAAATAAAATACTTTTACATATGTGTAATGGTGTCTTTCAAGAGTAACATTACCCAATGTAACCCCCTTCAGCCGCAATGACCGCCTCCAATCTTGTTCTGAAGCGATCGCACGCTCTCTTTAAAACAGCGCTGTATACATTCGCGAACACTGTTTCGGTAGCGATGCGTAGTGATTTGACATTAGGGTGCTTCGTCTTATGCATAACATTTTCGACTTCCTTCCAAACATAGTAGAGGGGGTGCAAATCCGGGCTGTTCGGGAGCCACAACTCCTTTGACCAGAACATGTCAACGAAATCAGAGAGCCACTTTTGGACTAGATGGCTCGTATGAGCTTCCTCTTATGTGATTAGACCCATTGTTCACTCGCTGATATTCAATACTGATGCCAGTTTCCTCAGCGATTGCCCCGGGCACTCAGAAATAGGCGCCTGAGCCTTTTCGATGACGCGTTTCCTCGAATCAGGTTCCCTCACCGGGTTACCGTAACCTTCCCCAGACTTCTCCGAGGCATTATACTTGCCCACACTATCGTAGACAGTTGACTCGGGTGTCCGAAGAATCGAACTATTTCAGTGGGCGAACCCCCAGTGCGAAGACTTTCGATAATCGTGGCTCTTCGGCTGTACTCCGCACTTGTCAGTAACATCTCGGCCATTTTGACGTTCTGATTGTTTACTAAATGCCTACGGCTTTCAAGAACGCCAGTCGCGACCTCTGGAGGAACTATGATATGGCGGGAACTTCAGTTTGAAATTTGTTCTAAGTGCCGCACCCTGTATATAGTGATATTCTGGGATCTCGTTTTCCTTGTGTTCTATAGTTAATACTGGCGTTGTTAGCTTCACCTCGGTGTCATATAGATGTTTCCAGCCATTTTACTCTCTCTGTTTCATTCATTCGTTGAGTAAGCTCCAAATTCAACTTCGATGTCATTGTTTATCTGGTCCCTCAAACTGCAATCTTTGGTGCGTCCTGTAAATTTCTTTTCAGTTCCCTCTCACTTTCGTATTGTCAGCGTCTGTCTCGCATCAAAACACTCGAGTCACTGCTTTATAACTTTTATTTTTATTTGTTTCCACAATTTACTGCCTACAGTTTTGTGTATTGTACCACTCAGCATCAGATGATTACTTTATTCCGCATACCAGTATCAAGACGGTAGCTTACGTCGAAACCTAAGAAGTTAAACACGAAACTTGTTCTAAAACAAGACCATTTAGTTCTATCTGGAACCTGCGGAGTCATTTTCTTCATAAGCTATCATCTTAGTCTTTCCTTTAGAAATATTAAAATATTGTAGACGTTGCGTATTTTCTCTCTGACTTCGTTTTAGTGCCTCAATTGATGTTAGGTTTCCCTTGACTAACAAAGCAGTCTTATACACTCGCAGTTATTAAAAATTATAGCCGATAAGCTACAATTGTCTCACACATCTATTAATTGTTACGGTTCCAATAACTATCTACCCATGTGCATTATGACTTGTTTCTTGATACAGTCTTCCCGATTCAATTACTCGTACATTAACAGAACATCTATAGAACCTTCAGAAGTAAAGTAAGATATGAATGAAGGAATAATAGGGTTTAATGGACCGTCGACATCTAGGTCATTGGGATACGGTAAAGTAAGAAAGGAAACTTAAGTTTTACGATCGATACCACATGGTTCAAATGGCTCTGAGCACTATGGGACTTAACTTCTAAGGTCATCAGTCCCCTAGAACTTAGAACTAATTAAACCTAACTAACCTAAGGACATCACACACATCCATGCCCGAGGCAGGATTCGAATCTGCGACCGTAGCGGTCGCGCGGTTCCAGACTGTAGCGCCTAGAACCGCTCAGCCACCCCGGCCGGCGATACCACATGGAAATGAGTCGAGAACTGCACAAAAAAGACAAAGAATACAAGCATCGAACATGGGATTTCTAATAAGAGTAATTGGACACACTCTGTCCAACGGGAGGAGAAATGGTCCGCAGCTCGTGGTCTTGGGACTAACGTTGCTGCCTTAGGATAACGGGGTCCCGAGTTCCACTGCCGGCCGGGTCGGGGATTTTCTACGCCCGTGGGATGGGTTTTATGTGTTGTTTCCACTTTAAATCACTCCGTACGCATACTTGTAGGTATACTATGTAATCAAAAGTATCCGGACACCTGGCTGATGACTTAAAAGTTCCTGGCGCCCTCCAATGGTAATGCTAGAATTTAATACGGTGTTGGCCCACCCTTAGTCTTGATAAAAGCTTCCATTCTCAATCAGGTGCTGGAAGCTTTCTTGCGGGTGGTGCATTGAGGAGAGGTATCGATGTAGGTCGGTGAGGCCTGGCACGAAGTCGCCGTTCCAAAACACCGCAAAGGCGTTCTGTAGCAGTCAGGTCAGGACTCTGTGCACGCTGGCAGATGACGTTCACCGGGCATTCGCCATACCCACACCCTGCCATCGGATCGCCACGTTGTGTACCATGATTCGTCACTCCACAAACGTTTTTCCACCGTTCAACTGTCCAATGTTTACGCTTCTTAGACCAAGCGAGGCGTCGTTTGGCGTTTACCGGCGTGATGTGTGGCTTTTGAGCAGCCGCTCGACCATGAAATCCAAGTTTTCTCATCTCCCGCCTAACTGTCATAGTACTTGCAGTGGATCCTGATGCAGTTTGGAATTCCTGTGTGATGGTGTGGATACATGTCTGCCTATTACACATTACGACCCTCTTCAACTGTCGGCGGTCTGTGTCAGTCAACAGATGAGGTCGGCCTGTGCGCTTTTATGCTGTAAGTCTCCCTTCACGTTTCCGCTTCACTATCACATCGGAAACAGTGGACCAATGGATGTTTAGGAGTGTGGAAACCTCGCATACAGACGTATGACACAAGTGACACCCAATCAACGGACCACGTTCGAAGTCCGTTAGTTCCGCGGAGCGCCCCATTCTGCTCTCTCACGATGTCTAATGACTACGGAGATCGCTGATACGAAATACGTGGTAGTAGGTGGCAGAAAACGCATCTAATATGAAACACGTATGTTTTTTGGGGTGACCGGATACGTATTTCATCACAGTAGTATATATTTCCAGTGATTGTTCTGCACTCGTGTAATCATACAAAATCGGTGTTTCTGTTAATGTACACGTAATGGGTTACATCTGTTTGTCTGAGGTCAAGTGCCACTCTTTGCATGAGGCATCGACCTTCTGCATGTCTTCCTGCATTTCACTACAATTTTCTAGCGTCGCGACTTCTCCTGTATACAACACCATCCTCTGCGAAAATCCTCGCGGAACTGCCGATCCGGTTTTGCCTGCCATGTGGTATATTATGAAAAGAAAATGACGTATAACACTCCTTTGCGGTACGTCCGAAGACTGCTCTCCGTTAAGAGTAACATGTAATGTTCCGTTTATCAGGAAATCTTCAATCCAATCATACAGTTCGTCTGATATTCTGTAGGTTCGTGTTTCGTTCACTAGGCGGCAGAGCGGAACTGTAACGAATGCCTTTCTAAGCTCAAAGAACACGGCACCCGCCTGGATGCCTGCACCCACTGCATTCTGGGTCTGGTGGACGGACAGAGCGAGCTGGGTTTCATACTGTCGTTGATTTCGATACCCATATTGATTTCTACAGAGGAGATTTTCGATCTCCAGAAATGTCACGACACGCCAGCATAAAGCATGTTCCAGAATTGTACAATACATCGACATCAGAGATGTGGATCTGCAGTTTTGTTTGTCTGTTCAACGACTCTTCTTGAAAATGGAAATGACCTGCTCTTTTTTTTCTCTTTCTTTCAATCATTAGGAGCGCTTTGCCCCAACAGAGATCTGCGATACGCTACTGCTAGAAGAGCAGTAGTTTACCTCACATTCTCACTGTAGAATCGTGTTGGTATCCCGTCAAGCCCAGTGGTCTCCCCTGTGTTAAGCGATCTCAGTTTTTCTATCCCATGGTCACTTGCTTCGATACTGGCCATTTCGTAGCTCGTAGGACGATTTAAAGGGGTATTACGGTTTTGGAAAAAAATGTTTAGTATTTCGCCCTCTCATGTATCATCCTCCATTTCAGTGACATTATGGTCACATTGTATCTGCACAGATAGCGTCGATCCGTTTAGTGATTTAACGTAAGGCTAAAACTTCTCCGAATTTTCTGTTGCTCGAAATAGCCCCTTGTATCCTCTCAGTTTTTATGTAGCACATACGCTACATCGAATTTTTTTTTGTAAGTCAGGGAATAAACTAAACTCGCTGTGCGTGATTGTAGTGTATACTTTAGACAATGTGCTTCACAAGTTATTTATTCGCTCATGAAGTATCTAGTAGATAATCCACTCCAGTTCAAAGAGAACTATGAACAACATAATGATACTATCAGCAGGAAAAATAACATTCATTATTCCACATTAATCTTATCTTTAGCACAAAGAGGTGTCACAATACCACAACTACAATTTAACTTGCTCGGTAATACACAAAGACTGAAAAATAGCAAAGCAAAATTTGAAAACAGTCTGGAGAAGGTTCTCCGTAACAATTTCTTCTATTCTGTAGAAGAATTTCTGTGTAAAAGGTGGTGGGTAGGAATCACTAACATCTGTATAGTTAATAATAATAATAATAATAATAATTAGCAGAACTGGCTTAAGAATTTCCGCAGAAAGATAAACTTTTTAACAAATTATTAAGGATAGCCCAAAATTCCTGTCAAAATAGAAAGTGTAAAAAAATTCAAATATCTATGGGAGATAATCCAATAAAATGCTTTCGTAACATCTGCACTAGGAGAAAGGTTTCATAACATGTCGAGAGGATATGGTATCACCAAAAACCTCTACAGTAAAAAATGCCTATCCAAAAATGCAAAAACAGGCATTACTGCACAGTAGTGAAGCCAGAAAACCTGTACTCGTATGCAAGCGAATTCCTGGCATTAAACTATAATTCAGATAAATTAGAAGTACTAGAAAGGCGAATTCTAAGGAAAATATTAGGACCACAAAACACAGCAGAAGGTTGGAAATTACGAAGTAATGCTGAAATACACCAAAAAAATTGAAAATATTTCAAGCGTAAATGAGAAAAAGAAGACACATGAGTCGTGGACATTTATTTCGAATGCAAGACAGTAGATTAACTAATAAGACTTACAAATATTTGCGGGGTAAGAAGTCCACATCAAACTGGGCCAACAAAGTAAAAAAGGATTTAAAAAGAAACAACATAAAACAACAAGATATAAACAACAGGGAAGCCTTTCCAGGGTAAGTATTGAAAACTGATGGATTCCAACGCAGGTTAGTTAAAGAGACTGGTTCAATATGGTGTGAAGACAGAAAGAAGAAACATAGCGAAGAGATAAAAGCATACTGGAAGAAAAGAAAAGAACAAAAAAATGAAGAACTGAAATTGGAACGCAGTCCTCAAATGGCCTATTTGCAGCACAAAAAAAAAAAAACCACATCATTACGGTCTATCGTGCAAATGCTCCATGGGACCTGAAACTTGCATCACTTGTATTCGTTTCTGCACTTCCCGGCAGGTTGTGGTATCCGCTTAAAAAACAGTTTATCGCAGTGTCAGCTTGTCTTAGAGAAATAAAAGTAATTTTTTTTTTTTAAGTAATTTTGGACTAGACTGTGTGTGTGTCACACGAAGTAGTATGCTAATAAGCCGTATGTCGAAAACGTTCCGTCACTGGTTTATTCGAGTCACGTCAGCGCATTCACTATTATGTCACGCTGAACTAAAATTCACTGCAGATGTGCAGAGGTAAGTAGCGGTTGTTGACCACAGTGTATCAACGCTGTGCTGTCGCAGGTCGCAGTGGAGCAACACCTCTAAATGAAGCGTTCAAGACATTCTCCAGATTTTTTGGAAGAAGAGAAAAGTGTATGCAACGTTGTCCCGCACTCCCTGATTCTCTGACGAAAACAAAATCACGTGGCCTCCTGCTACAACTTGACTGAACTGCAAAACGCGGGTAGTTCTTTTCCTGAATATCATCACTAGAGGTGAGCACACGTGGTGTTATCAATACGAACGTACCACAAAATGACAAGGGCTCAAAATGCACGTGAAGAGTCAATGCCTTGACGATATAACCGATGTTCGAGCCAATGTCTCGCGCAAGTTGAACAATATACCAAAGAAGTTTTGTGTGTGTTTCACATGGTCACATGAAAGCTGTGTGTGTTGTGCTCAAGTTAGGAAGGGGGCGAGACTATGTAGGCATCAGAAAGTCCATCTTAACTTTTCTCTAGTTTTTTATTAATCTAACTCCAAAACTTTTTGGTCTGGCACCGGTATACCCTACACTATTGAATAAGTTTATTTCATCGCAAAAATACAGCGAGATATTGGTTCCGATGTAGCCCAGGGAGTATGTTCGCAACAACCTATACTTTTACATTTCAGTGGCACTATTATCAAAAGTTTTAGGTGTTCAATAATACACTATCTGAGAACTGCACATACATTATAAGTAAAAATCAAACGACACGCAACACGAAGGAATTATCTGAATGATGAATGGGACGGAAATCGGCAGACATGATGCACGTCTAGAGACATACAGATTATTGCAATTTATGGAATATTGGATGATCTGTTCAGGGAAATGACTTCACAAATTGAGCAAGTTAATAAAGCATTGCTCCACCTCTGGCCCTTACGCAAGCAATTGTTCGGCTTCGCATTAACTGACAGGGTTGTAGGACGTCCTCTTGAGGGGTTTCATGCCAAATCCTGTCCAACTGCCGCGATAGATCGCCAAAACCACGAGCTTGTTGGAGGACCAGTCCATAATGCTCCAAACGTTCTCAATTGGCGAGAGACCCGGCGACCTTGCTGGCCAAGGTGGGATTTGGCAAGCGCGAAGACAACCAGTCGGAACTCTCGCACGTGTGTGGGCAGGCATTATCTTGCTGAAATGTAAGCCCAGGATGGCCTGGCGCGGATTGCAACAAAACGGGGCACAGCATATCGTCGGCGTGCGGATGATAGTCAAAATGCTTCTGCTATCCCCAGGCTGTCACTACTGGTTGTCAGACCAATAGTCAGATTGGTATCCCACCACTGTCCACAGCATGTCCAGACGCGTCTTCGGCTTGGAATCTCATTGAGTAGAGTAAAACTGTCTTCAGTGATAAATCCCGCTTCGAGATGACTCCCAAAGACCAGAAAAGTCGTGTCGCATGTCGAGCCAAGAGTGCGACTCACTAACCATGCCCTGGCAAGAGTGCCTTAGCTCTCGGCGTAGCTGCACACGTACTTCACCATCACACCACACTGTCAAAGGACAAGCCGGAGGCAGGTGGGAAAACTGCGAACGTTCCGTTTTTAATTGGCACTGCAGTCGCATTGCATACGACTTGTCTTTATTTTTCACAACAACACAGATCATAAAAGAAACAAATTTTCGGTATTATTTAATTACTTCCGGCACGCTGAAGACACATAATTTCTATCTGACACAAACTGTCAACTTATGGATAGATGAAGAAAATTTCACGGATTTTCGCGCTCATGTTTCCACGTAATCGTGACTTACTTGGTTTCATAACCGAAAAAAGGTCTTGGACACAAATAGGTGGACAGAAATATTGTATCACTTTTGCAACTTCATTATGGAGACGTGAAAACTCTGCCTGAAGAAAGCCACGTAGACGTCCTGGACACTTTTATCGTCAAAGTCTTTGTATTTAAAATGGGACTTACATTGCACATGAGTCTGTTACATGTGCAGATGTACAGTGTTGCTTTCTACTGAAACAGCAAATTGTCTCGAAAACAGAAGTTATAACTGCAGTGTGCTCAAAACATTTAGAAAGCCCTCCTTGCAATTTTTTTGAAAAGCGCAATAACTGCTTCTAATCTATAGTTTTCTTTAAAGCCAGTGGTCTTAGTGAATTGGACGTTGTTCCTCATAATTTGTTCCATCTACATTGCGATTTTCTTTTTAAATACATCCATCATCTTCAAATCAGAACTAAGTCGTTTCACACCTAGCAAAGTGTCCACAGCTCGTGGGCTGGTGGCTAGCATTGCTATCATGGGATCCTGGGTTCGATTCCCAGGCAGCTTCGGGATTTTCTCTGCCCGAGGACTGGGTTTTTGTGTTGTCATCATTATTTCATGGTCATTCATGGCAGTGACTAGATTGGACTGTGTAAGAATTGGGCTGTGTAAGAATTGGACTGTGTAAGAATTGGACTGTGTAAGAATTGGACTGTGTAAGAATTGGACTGTGTAAGAATTGGACTGTGTAAGAATTGGACTGTGTAAGAATTGGACTGTGTAAGAATTGGACTGTGTAAGAATTGGACTGTGTAAGAATTGGACTGTGTAAGAATTGGACTGTGTAAGAATTGGACTGTGTAAGAATTGGACTGTGTAAGAATTGGACTGTGTAAGAATTGGACTGTGTAAGAATTGGACTGTGTAAGAATTGGACTGTGTAAGAATTGGACTGTGTAAGAATTGGACTGTGTAAGAATTGGACTGTGTAAGAATTGGACTGTGTAAGAATTGGACTGTGTAAGAATTGGACTGTGTAAGAATTGGACTGTGTAAGAATTGGACTGTGTAAGAATTGGACTGTGTAAGAATTGGACTGTGTAAGAATTGGACTGTGTAAGAATTGGACTGTGTAAGAATTGGACTGTGTAAGAATTGGACTGTGTAAGAATTGGACTGTGTAAGAATTGGACTGTGTAAGAATTGGACTGTGTAAGAATTGGACTGTGTAAGAATTGGACTGTGTAAGAATTGGACTGTGTAAGAATTGGACTGTGTAAGAATTGGACTGTGTAAGAATTGGACTGTGTAAGAATTGGACTGTGTAAGAATTGGACTGTGTAAGAATTGGACTGTGTAAGAATTGGACTGTGTAAGAATTGGACTGTGTAAGAATTGGACTGTGTAAGAATTGGACTGTGTAAGAATTGGACTGTGTAAGAATTGGACTGTGTAAGAATTGGACTGTGTAAGAATTGGACTGTGTAAGAATTGGACTGTGTAAGAATTGGACTGTGTAAGAATTGGACTGTGTAAGAATTGGACTGTGTAAGAATTGGACTGTGTAAGAATTGGACTGTGTAAGAATTGGACTGTGTAAGAATTGGACTGTGTAAGAATTGGACTGTGTAAGAATTGGACTGTGTAAGAATTGGACTGTGTAAGAATTGGACTGTGTAAGAATTGGACTGTGTAAGAATTGGACTGTGTAAGAATTGGACTGTGTAAGAATTGGACTGTGTAAGAATTGGACTGTGTAAGAATTGGACTGTGTAAGAATTGGACTGTGTAAGAATTGGACTGTGTAAGAATTGGACTGTGTAAGAATTTGACTGTGTAAGAATTTGACTGTGTAAGAATTTGACTGTGTAAGAATTTGACTGTGTAAGAATTTGACTGTGTAAGAATTTGACTGTGTAAGAATTGGACTGTGTAAGAATTGGACTGTGTACGGGCGCTGATGACCTTGCAGTTGAGTGCCCCGCAAACTAAACACCACCTATGAATGCCTTTCAGTGGGCAGTGTGGAGCTAAGTCCACTTAAAATTCAAAGTCTCCAATGCATTGCAGATTTTCTAATTCTCGTTCCTGCTTTATTTTCTCCTTTATAAATACAACAATAGCAGTATCTAACTCGAAAAATCTATTCTGGCATGCCCCTTGACTTAACCAAAGTGCTTTGCAGTACTACATAAAGTTTCCTTGCTCTTCACTCAGCTCCACCGAAAACTGTTTCAGCACACAGTGGAATCATGTCTGAGACTTCAGAAATTTTTCTATTCTTATCACCAATTTCTCACGTGTCCCATGCCTGCAAATACAGCACCAAGTGATTCAGAATGTACAGAACAATGAATCCCATCTGTCGATCACTGTTAAGTTTTGTAAGTTTTTGCTCTTTCAGTGTCAACTAAATCTTTAAGTTCTTTGTGCATGGTATTGAAATATATTTTCATAGCAAATATGCAGCACCTGTCTTAATCCGAATTGAGACGACCACTTTCTGTGCAAACAGCCACTGGCCCTGTCCACGTGCCTCGTACTGCGAACAAATAGCGGAGCTTAAACAGCGCTCACAACACGATTCTGCGGAACTGGAGAGAGCTGTGCTGACCGAAAAATGCAGCACCGCAGTGGTGACTGAAATGTCACGCTGCACCGGGTACTTTCGAGCAGCACTGAATAAAACCGTGACAAGTTGCGGTCACGACCAACAAGCGGCCCCACATTCGGCTCACGGGCATCTCGGCACCTCGTGGTCCGCCCTGCTCTACAGGATCTTAATCATGAATTAGTGGCTGCAGTTGGATATGGCGTATTTGCGATCTCTGTCTTCCATTCCGAACTGACACCATTACCAAGGCTAGAGACAGTTTTACACGGGGCACGGAGGGTGGGGACGGGTGGAGTGGATTCCAGCGTGATTAAATGCTCAGTGTTCGCTGATATGATATTTAGGTCCCATTTACTTCAGCAGTATTTAGGTGTGTGCATTGGCAGAGCTGTCTCAAGTGACTGACGTGAAAAGATTGCTGACGTGATTACAGCCGCATGATAGGAATTAATAGATTCAGTGCGGATTGGTAGTTGAAGTTAGACGCTTGAGACATTCCATTTCCGAAATGGATAGGAAATTCAGTATTACGCGATCCAAAGAGTCAAGGCTGTGCCGAGAATACCAAATTACATGCATTACGTCCCACCAAGGACAACGCAAAGGCCGACGGCATTCACTTAACGACCGAGAGCAGCGGCGTTTCCATACAGTTGTCAGTGCTAACAGACAAGCAACGCTGCGTGGACTGACCGTAGAATCAATTTAGGACGTACGAAGAACGTATCCGTTAGAGCACTGGCGTGGCAGCAGACGACCGACGCTAGTGTCTTTGCTAACAGCACGACATCGCTTGCGGCGACCCTCCTAGAGTCGAGCTCACATTGGCTGCACTCTAGACGACTGGATAATCGGGCCTCGTCAGATGAACCTCTGTTTCAGTTGGTAAGAGCTGATTGTAGGATTCGAATGTGGCCCAGACCCCACAGAGCCACGGGCCCAAGTTGTTAACAAGGCGCTGTACAAGCCGGTGGTGGTTCCACAATGGTATGGCCTGTCTTTACGTGGAATGGACTGGGTCCTTTGGATGTCCAGCTACTGGGATACCATTCGTGGTCTTAATGCTACCAAACAACGACGGAATTTTTATGGATGATAACGCGCCATGTCTCCAGGCCACAGTTGTTCACGAACATTCTGGACAATTAGAGTGAGTCGTCTGAAACCCGCTTAGCCAGACGTGACTCCCATCGTTCAGTTATGGGACATAATCGAGATGTCAGTTCGTGCACGAAATCCTGAACTGGCAACTCTTTCACAGCTGTGGACGGATACAGAGACAGCATTGCTCAATATTTCTGCAGGAGACTTCCAAAGACTCGTTGAGTCCAAGTCACATAGAGTTGCTGCACTACGGTGGGCAAAATGAGGTCGGACGCGATATTAGGAGGTGCACCACGACTTTTTTCCTCAGTGTACAGTATGCCGAAAAAGGTATGTTGCAATTGTGATCTTCACTCCGAACACAGATTTCATGATGCTTTCTACGGTATTATATCCTCTGTCACCTAATAACTGCTGCAACCCACATCAATTTTAACCTGCTTACTGTTTTCAGTCGTTGGTCTCCATTTACAGTTCTTAGCGCCCCTCCCCCCACCTCTCTAATAGTAAACTGACGAATTCTTCATGCCTCGAGATGTGTCCCGTCAACCGATCACATTTTTAGTCAAGCTGTGCCACAATTTACTGTTTTTCCCAATCCGATTCATTACCACTTCATAGTTACTCCATCTACCTGTCTAGTCGTCAGCATTCTTCTATCGCACCCTGTTTCAAAAGCTTCTGTTTTATTTTTGTCAGAACTGTTAATTGACCAATTTTCCACTTCCAAACAAGGCTATCCTATAGACAGATACTTTCAGAAAAGGCTTCTTAATGTTTACATTTATTTTAGATGTTAACAAATTCATGTTTTTTAGAGAAGCTTTCGTTGCTCCGATAGCTGAGTGGTCAGCGCGGTGGTCTGTCACGCCAAGGGGCCCGGGTTCGATTCCCGGCTGGGTCGGAGATTTTCTCCGCTCAGGGGCTGGGTGTTGTGTTGTCCTCCTTATCATTTCATCATCGTCAGTGGAAGGCAACGGGAAACCACCACTGGAATCACTTCCCTAGACGCTCATGCGGTGGACCTCTCTGACGAGGCTTCCCCTATGACAAGACCTGCCGTAAGACAGAACACAAAGCTTTTTTTCGTTGCTATAGCCAGTCTGCATTTTATATCCTCTTTACTTGCGCCATCTTCAGTTACTTTTCTGCCCAAATAGTAAAACTCATCTACTACTTTCAGTGTCTCGCTTGCTAATCTAATTTCCCTCAGCATCGCCTGATATAATTTGACTCCATTCCATTACCGTTGTTTTATTCTAACGATGCTCGTCTTCTACTTTCTTTTCAAGACATCTATTTCTTTCATCTGCTCTTCCACGTTCTTTGCTGTCTCTGACAGAATTACAAAGCAAACCTCAGTTTTTATTTCTTCTCCTTGACCTTGCATTAGTTCTCCAAATTCTTCTTTGATTTCCTTTCCGGTTCCTCAGCGTTCAGACTGAATAACGTCACGGAGACTACAACTGTGTCTCACTCCGTGCTCTACCACTGCTTCCCTTTCATGCCCCTCGACTCTTAAACTGCCGCCTGGTTTCTCTACAACCTGTAAATGGCCTTGGACTCCCTGCATTTTCCCCTGCTACCTTCAGAATTTCAAAGAGAGCATTCCAGTCAATATTGTCAAAAGTTTTCTCTAAGACTACACACGCTGTAAACAGAGGTTTACCGTTCCGTAATCTATTTTCTAAGACAAGTCATAGGGCCAGTACTGCTTCACGTGTTCCTACCCAAACTGATCTTCACTGTGGTCGGTTTGTACCAGTTCTCCTGTTCTTATACAAATAATTCATATCAATATTTTGTAACCATGACTCATTAAACAGATATTCGGTAATATTTACACCTGTCAGCACTTGTTTCTTTTGGAATTAGAATTACTACATTCTTATTTAAGTCCGTCTCATGTATCTAGCACATCAGGTGGAATAGCTTTGTCGTTGCTGGCTCTCCGAAGGAATTTCGTCTACTAGGTGGCAATACACATGGATTGTGGGGGAACCCACAAGTGAGAGTAGTGTTTAAGGGTTCAGTTCGAGATGGTCCAGAATAAATAAAGAAATCGACCGTGTCAACTTTTAAGAACTCATCTCTAGGATTTATATAAATCAGATAGATCGTTGATGGCCAGACGAGAATTGCAACCCTATTCTTCCGCATTGAGAGTCCACAGAGAGAATGGCAGATCTCTGTTCAGTCTGATAGTACGCAGCCTAGCCGAAGTTACGTCGCACATGCCAGCGCTCTTCTTGGGAAATTTCCAGTTAGGGTCGTTCCAGCAAGCGTGGCGTAACAGCTTTGTTTCCTCGGTTGTCCTTTCGATCTCGATCGGAGGTTGTCTGCATCGCAGTCGACTGTGGAGAGGCTTCACGCGCCGGCGGCTTCAGCTCACCTCGGACAGTGGGAAAGTTTTTTCTGCAGCCGGACGCTGATTGTCAAGAGCATGGTTATAGCACGCCCCGCCAAGTTACGGATCAGCCTTGCTCTGCGGCTTTCGTTTAAGTGAATATAGTCTCTGATTAAGAATTAGTCTAATGCGACTTCTTCCTGTGTTAAGGTATGATCGTATCCTTTCTCGTCTGCTCGTCTTAATTTTTTTTTTTTTTTTTTTTCAGCATGCTTCCCATCTTGGGGCCCGATTATCTGAAACATCTTTTAACTACGCGATTTAAAAATTTATTATATCAGTTACACGCTACATCACTTTCAGGTGATTAACGAGTCATCGTGGCAAGGGTCATGATGTAAATCCATGAGTATTCGGGACACAAGTTGTGAATACAATACTACGAAACCAGATACACCTCCCACACCAACGTTCTTTAAAGGAACGAACTCCCATGTATAAAAGAACTTCAAACGTATGATTACTTTACAGATCAGTTAATGTGTAAATACACACTTCAAAACAAGTTTTCCATCACCTCGGTTCCGAGTGTCCCGGAATCTGTACAGAAAATTGGAATAGAGGTAAATATAAACATCATTTCCGTCCTTTTTATTGCTCATAAACGCCACACATTGCATGTCGTACCACCATACAGCGAGACCTTCCGAGGTGGTAGTCTAGATTTCTGTACACACCTGTACTTCTATTACCCAGTAGCACGTCCTCTTGCATTGATGCATGCCAGTATTCGTCGTGGTATACTATCCACAGTTCATCAAGACACTTTTGGTCCAGATTGTCCCGCTTCTCAACGGCGATTCGGTGTAGATCCCTCAGAGTGGTTCTTCGGTCACGTCGTCCGTAAATAGCCCTTTTCAATCTATCCCAGGCATGTTCGATAGGGTTCATGTCTGGAGAACATGCAGGCCACTCGAGTCGAGCGATGTGGTTTCCCTGAAGGAAGTCATTCACATGATGTGCAGGATGGGGTCGCCAGTTTCCTGCCGATACGGTTGCACTATCTCTCGGAGCACGGCATTCACATATCGTACAGCCGTTACGGAGCCTTCCATGACCACCAGCGTCGTACATCGGCTCCACATAATGCCACTCCAAAAGAGTAGAGAACCTCCACCTTGCTGCACTCGCTGGACAGTGTGTCTAAGGCATTCAGCCTGATCGGATTGCCTCCAAACACCGACGATTGTCTGCTTGAAGGCATATGCGACACTCGTCTGTTAAGAGAACGTGATGCCAATCATGAGCGGTCCATTCGGCATGTTGTTGGGCTCATCTGTACCGTGCTGCATGGTCTCGTGGTTCCAAAGATGGACCTCGCCATGGACATCGGGAGTGAAGTTGCGCATCATGCAGCCTACTGCGCACAGTTTGAGTCGTAACATGACATCCTGTGGCTGCACGAAAAGCATTATTCAACATGGTGGCGTTGCTGTCAGGGTTTCTCCGAGCCATAATCCGTAGGTAGCAGTCATCCACTGCAGTAGTAGACCTTGGGCAGCTTGAGCGAGGCATGTCATCGACAGTTCCTGTCTCTCTGTACCTGCTCCATGTCCGAACAACGCCGCTTTGGTTCACGTCGAGACGCCTGAAGACTTCCCTTGTTGAGAGCCCTTCCTGGCACAAAGTAAAAATGCGGACGCGATCCAGCCTCGGTATTGACCGTCTAGGCATGCTTGAACTACAGACAACACTAGCCGTATACCTCCTTCCTGGTGGAATGACTGGAACTGATCGGCTTTCGGACCCCCTCCGTCTAATAAGCGCTGGTCATGCAGGGTTGTTTACATCTTTGGGTGGGTTTAGTGACATTTCTGAACAGTCAAAGGGACTGTCTGTGATACAATATCCACAGGCAACGTCTATCTTCAGAAGTTCTGGGAACCAGGTGATGCAAAACTTTTTTTGATGTGTGTATTTGGCGTCATTGATGTAAAACATTTATTGTAGAAGACGCAAAACACTACTTATATTGGTGTTATTTTCGGATTATGCACCTATTGACTAATGCAGAACTAAAAACCAAAAAACTGATAACTCCTTTATACACTGGTGAAGGAAACATCGCCGGCCGGTGTAGCCGAGCGGTTCTAGGCGCTTCAGTCTGCAACCGCGCCACCGCTATGGTCGCAGGTTCGAATCCTGCCTCGGCCATGGATGTGTGTACTGTCCTTAGGTTAGTTAGGCTTAAGTAGTTCTAAGTTCTAGGGGATTGATGACCTCAGATGTTAAGTCCCATAGTGCTCAGAGCCATTTGAACCATTTGAAGGAAACATCCAAATGAGGTGAAATTTGCAGAATGCTTTTGCAGCGACGAGAGATGCATACAATTAGCTTGAGCACAGGCCCACATCGCCGTCGCTTCAAGCGCTATATAAAGGGGGAGCAGACAGCCGTGTAGACGTACGGAATTGCTCTTTCCTGCGGTTGTTTTGCATAAGTGGCTTCAGTATGCCTCGTAGCAGACAGCGAGCGTCTTTCGAGCATGTTTCAGAGTTAGAATGAGGCAAAATTGTTGCCTATATGGATTGCGGATTATCCTTAAGAGAAGTCGGTGATGGTGTCGGACGGAACCAAGCAACTGTGATGTCGGTCTTTAATCACTGGATGCAGGGGGAACGACGGGCTCACGGGATCGATTGCATCCACCTCGTTACATCATTACACGTGATGACTGGTATGTTGTGCGAACGGCTGTGGTGGATCGCCTTGCCGCATCAAGAACCATATCGCAACAACTGCAATCTGTTGGTGCGTACCATTCGACGTTGTTTGCAACGAAATGGACTGTCCGCAAGGCGTCCGTTGCTGCGTGTGCCAAAGAGTCGATGCCGCAGAAGCCTGCGCCGGTGAACGACGGACTTAGACAACCGAATGGAACGACATTGTTCTTACCGACGAATACCGATTCTGCCCGCACCCCCACATGGTCGGATTGGAGTCTGAAGACACCGTGGTGACACACTGTTGAACTTATGCGTCGCACCCGGTGTTATGGTCTGGGGTGGTATTAGATTCCACTTCCACTGACCAGCCAGCGTTACATCACTGAATTGTTGGAGCCTGTTGTCCTCCCATACCTTCGGGGCCTGCCGAAGGCCACATTCCAACAGGATAATTCGTGACCATAGCTGGTACGCAATGTGTAAGATATCTTCGTCGCCCATCGGATTGTACTGGTGCCTTGGTCTTCCTGTTCTCCCGCTCTCTCGAAAACGTGTGGTCGGTGACTGCGGGACAACTGGCCCGAGATACACCACCCACTGCTACATCAGATCAGCTTTGGCAATATGTGGAAGCAACGTGGACCGCTATACCCCAGTAACACATCCAAAGCCTCACCGATTCAGTGCCGAGGCGTGTAGCAGCGGTTACGGTCAGCAATGGCGGCAAACCTCAATACTGCTTTCATCATCTTCCTCACTTTACATGGATCTGCGCTTTTCTATAATGTGCTATTTGTACAACGTGTTATCTCCCAAATCAATTTGACTCTGATATCTCCAGTCTTTCTTCGTGTTGCATTTTGGATAGTGAGCCTCAAGCGGCTGAGTGCACCTCATCCCAGTCCTCCCGCCGAGTAAAAATTCCTGAGGGTACAGGGAATCGAACCCAGATCTTCCACATGGTAATCAGCCGCGCTGAGCACTCAGCTACCTTTTTGGTAAACATTTTTGGAATTCAGTGACCAATTAATTGTTATATTTAGATTAAAGTTCAGTCTTGATCACGTTATGTCCGTTTTAATGAGTAACCGGTTTCGGTTTTTTCTATAAAACCATCATCAGACCCATTGGCTCCCTTGGGTTGGTAGGTGGAGCTCTCCTTGCTGCTGTGCAGTCAACTGATCAGTTGACTGCACAGCAGCAAGGAGAGCTCCACCTACCAACCCAAGGGAGCCAATGGGTCTGATGATGGTTTTATAGAAAAAACCGAAACCGGTTACTCATTAAAACGGACATAACGTGATCAAGACTGAACTTTAATCTAAATACTCAGCTACCTGGTAAACCACCTACTGTTTTCAAAATTAAAGTTGGAGTGTGTCTGAAAAGGGAAGTTTTCAATCGATGTATATGACCAGTGCTGCTTTTAAGGCTGCAAGACGGGAAATGTAAATTAGGAATGAAAATAAAATTGAGGTGAATAGGAATTGTGAAGATTCTGAAGGTGAGATGGGTAGATCACGTAACTAATGAGGTACTGAATAGAAATGGAGAGACCAGAAATTTGTGGCACAACTTGACTAGGAAAAGGGATTGCTTGATACGACACGTTCTGAGGCGTCAAGGGATCACCAATTTAGTACTGGAAGGAAGTGTGGGGGGTAAAAATAGTAGAGAGAGACCAAGAGATGAATACTGTAAGCAGATTCAGAAGGATGTAGGTTGCAGTAGTTATTCGGAGATGAAGAGGCTTGCACAGGATAGAATAACATGAAGAGTTACATCAAACCAGTGTTAGGACTAAAGACCACAACAAAAACAACAACAGAAATCATGGCCACGACAATGCCTGGATGGTGGGGCAAGCAAGTTCTTTCTTCAATTGCAAGTGATAGGAGATTAGAAAGTTTGTTGCTGCTAAAGGTGTCAGCAATGTGTGCTAAATTTCGCATCCTGTAGCCCCCAAATTATTTTTCAGAAATAATAATGTATTAATCGTACTTTACTGTAAACGTACAACAGGTAAAATTTCGATAATTCTCTATCCTTCCCGGTGTTCAGTTTTAATGGCCGGCACTTGGCCCACAGAAGACACTAATTGCATCAAACTGGATGCTATGTCTTTGCGACAAGCAATATCGAGTTTTCCCCATTCTGTGATGTAAGAGACACAAATTCATTAGCACTCTCGCTTCCAAACTATCGTGGATTTTTCTGTATTCCTTACTTCCTCAGCTCTACAAGGAGCAGGTAAAATAATATACAGAAACCACCTCATGATACTGACTGGTTAGGCGTAACAGATACTAAGAACTTATTTTTGTAGCACACATTCGCTGACTTTTAGTACTAATAAAAGTTTTCAAGAAGTATTGAATAGGATTGGGGAGAAGAGAAGTTTGTGGCACAACTTGACCAGAAGAAGGGATCGGTTGGTAGGACATGTTCTGAGGCATCAAGGGATCACCAATTTAGTATTGGAGGGCAGCGTGGAGGGTAAAAATCGTAGAGGGAGACCAAGAGATGAATACACTAAGCAGATTCAGAAGGATGTAGGTTGCAGTAGGTACTGGGAGATGAAAAAGCTTGCACAGGATAGAGTAGCATGGAGAGCTGCATCAAACCAGTCTCAGGACTGAAGACCACCACAACAACAACAACAACAACAACAACCTGTTCTTTGCAGTACTGTGCGGGCGAACGTTGTTTGATTATCACGGCCTCCAAAATTTTCCTCTGATCAAAAATACCATTTCTTGCACCTTCATTCTTCTGACTAGTTTTGTACAGCCCGCAGTGAAATCCTCTCCTGTGCCAACCACTTCAACTCAGAATAGCACATGCACCTTAAATCTTCAGTTATTTGTTAGATGTATTCCAATCTCTGTATCTTACCATACAGTTCTTACCCTCTACAGCTCGCTCTAGCACCATGGAAGTTATTGGTTCAAATGGCTCTGAGCACTATGGGACTTAACATCTATGGTCATCAGTCCCCTAGAACTTAGAACTACTTAAACCTAACTAACCTAAGGACATCACACAACACCCAGTCATCACGAGGCAGAGAAAATCCCTGACCCCGCCGGGAATCGAACCCGGGCGTGGGAAGCGAGAACGCTACCGCACGACCACGAGCTGCGGACATGGAAGTTATTCCCCGATGTTTTAATGGGTGTCTTACCATCCTATCGCTTCTTCTTACACCTCTCCACGCCTCTCTACGATCGTAGAGATGCTGGATGTAGTCCTGTGGAACGGCTTGCCATGCCATTTCCACCTGGTGCCTCAGTTGGACCAGCGTTCGTGCTGGACATGCAGACCGCGTGAGACGACGCTTCATCCAGTCCCAAACATGCTCAATGGGGGACAGATCCGGAGATCTTGCTGGCCAGGGTAGTTGACTTACACCTCCTAGAGCACGTTGGGTGGCACGGGATACATGCGGACGTGCATTGTCCTGTTGGAACAGCAAGTTCCCTTGCCGGTCTAGGAATGGTAGAACGATGGGTTCGATGACGGTTTGGATGTACCGTGCACTATTCAGTGTCCCCTCGACGATCACCAGTGGTGTACGGCCAGTGTAGGAGATCGCTCCCCACACCATGATGCCGGGTGTTGGCCCTGTGTGCCTCGGTCGTATGCAGTCCTGATTGTGGCGCTCAACTGCACGGCGCCAAACACGCATACGACCATCATTGGCACCAAGGCAGAAGCGACTCTCATCGCTGAAGACGACACGTCTCCACTCGTCCCTCCATTCACGCCTGTCGCGACACCACTGGAGGCGGGCTGCACGATGTTGGGGCGTGAGCGGAAGACGGCCTAACGGTGTGCGGGACCGTAGCCCAGCTTCATGGAGACGGTTGCGAATGGTCCTCGCCGATACCCCAGGAGCAACAGTGGCCCTAATTTGCTGGGAAGTGGCGGTGCGGTCCCCTACGGCACTGCGTAGGATCCTACGGTCTTGGCGTGCATCCGTGCGTCGCTGCGGTCCGGTCCCAGGTCGACGGGCACGTGCACCTTCCGCCGACCACTGGCGACAACATCGATGTACTGTGGAGACCTCACGCCCCACGTGTTGAGCAATTCGGCGGTACGTCCACCCGGCCTCCCGCATGCCCACTATACGCCCTCGCTCAAAGTCCGTCAACTGCACATACGGTTCACGTCCACGCTGGCGCGGCGTCCTACCAGTGTTAAAGACTGCGATGGAGCTCCGTATGCCACGGCAAACTGGCTGACACTGACGGCGACGGTGCACAAATGCTGCGCAGCTAGCGCCATTCGACGGCCAACACCGCGGTTCCTGGTGTGTCCGCTGTGCCGTGCGTGTGATCATTGCTTGTACAGCCCTCTCGCAGTGTCCGGAGAGAGTATGGTGGGTCTGACACACCGGTGTCAATGTGTTCTTTTTTCCATTTCCAGGAGTGTAGTTTTCAACATTCTCCTGTAGCACCACATTTCATACGTTCGATTCTCTTCTGCTCCGGTTTTCCCATAGTCCATGATTCACTACTATACTCTGCTGTGCCACAAACGTACTTTCTCAGAAATTTCTTCCTCAAATTAAAGCCGGTTTTTGATATTAGGAGACATTTCTTGGACAGGAATCCACTCTCTGCCCGAGCTACTATCCTTTTTATGTCGTCCTTGCCTCTTCCATCACGTGTTATGCTCCATGCAAGGTAGCAGAATTCCTTAACTTCGTCTACTTCGTAGTCCTCAGTTTTCATCAGTTTACCTCTAATATTTCTGCTGCTTCTCATTAGATTGTTCATTCCTTTCAGTGGGTTCTGTAATTATTGCCCACTTCACTGATCATAGTAATGTGAAGAGAGAACATTCTCATTGTTCCTGATGTGTCATACACTTGACGGATCGTATAATTAGAAATTATTGAGCTTGTGCATAAAATAGCATGCAAACTGGGCTGTAAATTTCCGCTTCTGCTGCTAGCTGCAATTTATTGTCAGCCACTTGCGATCTGCGCGACAAGGTTGACCATTGGTAGTAAAAAAAAAGGTTTCGCGAACTTTACTGATCCCAGCGAGGCGAGACGGAGAGACCGCACCGTAATCCAGCATTACGTCAGTTTCGTGGCAGCCGATTGTGTAAAACCCTGTCCCCTGTCTATCAGGGACGCTCGAGCTCACTGCCGAGGACAAAAATGCAACTGTTGGCGTGTCAGCGATCGATTACGTCTGACCTCTTGAGCTGCAGACACTGTACCTGAATTGCGCCGCTAAACAAAAATCCTCCTACGCGGACAGAACAATCTAAAGGATAGCCCTTAGCGCTTCTTTCTCTGAAGCAGAGCTCTAGGATATCGTACAAATTCGTTACTGATTAACGAATGCTCCACGACACTTGAAGTACCTTTCCGCTACCGGCTGAAACAATTCATTAGTCACGTTGTACTGTATTAAAATAAAAATATTATTTTTGTGACGCCTTTTCTTTCCTATCAGTGTAATGTCTTAGAATGAATATGAGCCGTGACATATATAAAAAAGAAACACATTAATGCAATGGCTCAGAGAAATAACTAATGTAGGAATATTATTAACAGTGTAATCTGTTGTTTAATTTAGCCCGATGTGTAAAAGCACTCAGTAAACTAGCTCAGTTCTCAGGGTAGTTACGTAATTGTCGATAATTAATTGTCCTTTTCTTATCTAACCAACACTACAGATATTATTCCAGGCTCGTGAGAAGTCTTGTGCTTATTGCACCAGAGAATATTTGCCAAGTCTGTTCGGTGCACACTACTGTAGTACGTAACTTAATATGTGGTTTCGTCTCAATTCCCAATATGAGATAACAAGAGTAGCATCTACAAACGAAATCCTATAATGGAACTGGAATCCTGTGACCAGATATTTTCTGCCTGGGATGTTACCTCGTTATATCAAGAAAATCTGTAAGTACAATTTGTTAAATTATTAGTAGTTGCCTGCGGTCTCGTGGGATCTGAAATAAAGTTAATTGTCCTAACCGACGACACGTCTCGTTGATGAGCTAAGAGGAAAATGTTAAAAGATTTTTCTAAGATGGCGCCTAACAATGAAAATTCTTTGTTAAGGTACATATCTACTTAAGACAATCGAGGTATCAGACTAACAATAGATTGACCACATGCACAAATTCTTTTGACAAAATAACCATTATATTTTTCGGGTTTTAAGTACGACTTACATTATCAGCTGGTACAACAAGATGAGCTTTACACAAGAACGTCCTCTTAGGTCCGAATCCAAGCCTATAAGTGAAAGACAAAGGAAAGATAGTTCATGCATAGAAGTGCAAGAGTCCATGGAATAACATGTCCATTGTAGTTCTATCCCTTCTTCTTTGGCGTACTTGTCGATTATTTACAAAATTTATCGTAATATTTAGTTTACTTTTTTTTTAACCCAAGTCCACCCAGGAGAAACAGTACAACGTGTATTCTTTCACGCATTGCAACATGCCCTTTCAGTGGGGATTATGTTTGGAATGACGTATAAACTTTAGAGACATTTGCCATTCTAATCAAACTTGGAAGTTGTCACGTTCAACATAAATTACAAAATCTGATACTTAACTGGTTTTTTGTTGGCCTCGTTGGCTTCTTCGGGATAAGACTGTTGGCACAGGCTCTGCCACTTAGAAGAAATTACCGAAAGTTTCATTTGGACAATCAGAGTAGCTCCAACTCGTAAATAATATTTCCCGTCAATTTCTCTCTTCAGTATATTTTCTTAGTAAGCCAGCAAACTGTTTTGCAATGAACCAACTGCCACAGAAATACAACTCCGTAGACTGCACAAACGTATCCCTTTCTTACAACACTCCAAACACGTCTCACTCTTATAACCGATTTGACATGATCCACTAATGCTACATCTCTTCCCGCCAAGCGTGAGGTACAAGAACAGAGGTACCGCAATTTGAGACAGTGTCTAAGCATTTACATAACTGGCAACGAAAGTATTTTACTTACGACAATTTCTTACGTAAATATTACCAAATTTAGTGAAAAAATTATTATATATATGAAGATAGTAACTGTTCTCGAAAGAACAGATACCGTTGATGACCGTGCAGCTTCTCTAGAATAAATAATAATTAATTGAAACCCTCAGCTGCTGACAGGTGTTGTTGATATACATCAATGGGGACAGCTTAAAATGTGTGCCCCGACTGGGACTCGAACCCGGTATATCCTACTTACATGGCAGACGCTCTATCCATCTGAGCCACCGAGGATACGGATGAATAGCGCGACTGCAGGGACTTATACATTGCACGCATCCCGTGAGACACACATTCCCAACTGTCCACAATTCTACATATGTAATGCACCTAATAAATAGGTGGCTCAGATGAGTAGAGCGTCTGCCATGTAAGCAGGAGATCCCGGGTTCTAGTCCCGGTGGGGGCACACATTTTCAGTTGTCCCCATTGAGGTATATCAACAACACCTGTCAGAAGGTGAGGGTTTCAATGAAAAAATTATAGTTAAATAATTCTCATAAAACTTATGTGTTTATGTTTCTAGTAATTAACTACAAAATTTCCAGTGCACTCATGTGAAACTTCCTGGCGGAAACCGGGTCTCGAACTCGGGACGTTGGCTTTCCACGGGCAAGTACTCTACCAACTTAACTAAGCAAGCATGACTCACGACCCGTCCTCGCAGCTTTACTTCCACCAGTAACTCGTCTCCTACCTTCCAGGCTTCACAAGTGGTCTCCTACGAAATACCTGCGACTAACATTATCGATTAAAATCGGCAGATAACTGTAACGATTTCACATACCCCGTACGCAGAGCACCAGTCGGGCGGTCTGAGGTTCGTCTACGAGATGGTTCATCACAACGATGACATTTGAGAGTGTAATCTGGAAGTGTTAGCTGTGTTGCAGCACAGCAGGATTCAAGACTCCAGGTTTACGACCAGACACAGCCAAAACCTGTTTGCCCGCCGACCTGGATTTCTCGTATTACGCTGGCGTAGTCTGGCTGTTTCTGCTTCAGGGCGCACAAAAGCGCACGATCTCTGCGTGTGAGCTCGCTGGTTGCCAGTCTTGCGAGCAGCCGAACACAAACATCGCTTAATGGAGAGTGCGAACTTTGTAAAGGCAACATACAGACTGATCCTTCCTCAGTTTTGTACATACTTATAAAATTTTAACGTCAGTTCTCGGATATCAGTCCGCAGCTTGTGGTCTCGCGGTCGCGTTCTCGCTTCCCGAGCACGGGGTCCCGACGTCGATTCCCGGCGGGGTCAGGTATTTTCACCTGCCTGAATGTGGCGAGTTTGGACTGAGCAAAGGTTGGGAATTTGTGCGGGCGCTGATAACCGCGCAGTTGAGCGCCCTACAAACCAAACATCATCATCATCATCTCGGACATCAGTTTCCTATCGGTTACCAGGCAGTTCTCGAAGGAACTCGATAACATCGCCTTTGAAATTTGGATTCTCTCCGAGCGCTTTTAAATACGAAACGGTACCATCATGTTTCAAGATTCGCCAATAGCCGGGTGCATAAAGTCTTACAAGAGGAAAGTCCGTGGTTCGATTCTGCTAGCTTATAAAACTTACGATTGTAGACCTGCCACAAGTCACATTTAACTTTTTCTTAATTTTACATGTTTCACTCGACCGACGGGAGAATTTTCAGATATCACGTAGCCAAGGGCCACACGCTACAAATATCAGTCTCTGTATAGCACCGCCGTTGTGCTATTCGTGGAGGCTCCACAATTTTAATTTTTAACTCTCGCTGTTCCCATGCAGGCAAATGCCAGCGCTCGTTACTAGCTTCTCTGTACTTTTATTTAAATTCTGTATTTACAAGGCCCCGGGAGTAGACAACATTCTATTAGAAATACTGACAGCCTTGGGAGAGCCAGTCCTGACAAAACTCTACCATCTGGTGAGCAACATGTATGAGACAGGCGAAATACCCTCAGACTTCAAGAAGAATACAGTAATTCCAGTCCCAAAGAAAGCAGGTGTTGACAGATGTGAAAATCACCGAACTATCAGTTTAATAAGTCACAGCTGAAAAATACTAACGCGAATTCTTTACAGACGAATGGAAAAACTGAAAGAAGCCGACCTCGGGGAAGATCAGTTTGGATTCCGTAGAAATATTGGAACACGTGAGACAATACTGATCCTATGGCTTAACTTAGAAGATAGGTTAAGGAAAGGCAAACCAACGTTTCTAGCATTTGTATATCTAGAGAAAAGGACTGGAATACTCTCTTTCAAATTATGAATGTGGCAGGGGTAAAATACAGGAAGCAAAAGGCTATCTACAATTTGTACAAGGACCAGATGGCAGTTACAAGAATCGAGGGGTATGAAAGGGAAGCAGTGGTTGGGAAGGGAGTGAGACAGGGTTGTAGCGTATCCCCGATGTCATTCAATCTGTATATTGAGCAAGCAGTAAAGGAAACAAATGAAAAATTCGGAGAAGGTATTAAAATCCTTGGAGAAAAAATAAAAACTTTGAGGTTCGCCGATGACATTGTAATTCTGTCAGAGAGAGCAAAGGACCTGGAAGAGCAGTTGAACGGAATGGAAATTGTCTTGAAAGGAGGATATAAGATGAACATCAACAAAAACAAAACGAGGATAATTGAATGTAGTCGAATTAAATCGGGTGATGCTGAGGGAATTAGATTAGGAAATGAGACACTTAAAGTAGTAAAGGAGTTTTGCTATTTGGGGAGGAAAATAACTGATGATGGTCGAAGTAGAGAGGATATAAAATGTAGATTGGCAATACCAAGGAAAGCGTTTCCGAAGAAGAGAAATTTGTTAACATCGAGTATCGATTTAAGGGTCAGGAAGTCGTTTCTGAAAGTATTTGTATGGAGTGTAGCCATGTATGGAAGTGAAACATGGACGATAAATAGTTTAGACAAGAAGAGAATAGAAGCTTTCTAAATGTGGTGCTACAGAAGAGTTCTGAAGATTAGATGGGTGGATCACATAACTAACTAGGAGGCATTGAATAGCATTGGGGAGAAGAGGAGTTTGTGGCACAACATGACTAAAAGAAGGGATCGGTTGGTAGGACATGTTCTGAGGCATCAAGGGATCACCAATTTAGTATTGGAGGGCAGCGGGGAGGGTAAAAATCGTAGAGGGAGACCAAGAGATGAATTCACTAAGCAGATTCAGAAGTATGTAGGTTGCAGTAGGTACTGGGAGATGAAGAAGCTTGCACAGGTTAGAGTAGCATGGAGAGCTTGCATCAAACCAGTCTCTGGACTGAAGGCAACAACAACAACAACAACATTTATTATCAAGTAGAAATTTTAATTAACAAATAGTAAATCACAATTTGTTAGTAAAAATAACATTCCTTCATTTTTAATTGTTACCCACATGACAATAAATTAAAATTCGATACAGACATGGGAAATGTCTTACTCAAAATGAAAAAAAAATTCTGTACATCGATAATACCGTCAATCTCTAGGAATACAAAAGTATTTTGTTTCCGATTTGATGTTTCATATTTTTGAGGTAAATTTTATTTTGACCATTAACATTTTCATTGAGTTATTAGTTAGAAATAAGGATGTTATTCTTATTAGAACACTAGCTGACAAACCCGGCATTGCCGACGTATTGATTTTGCACATTTTCTGTCGGAAACGGAAACAAAAAATTATCTGTGTTTGTGGTGAAATATGTATTCGTGACAACACCTTAGAAATTATTAAATAGTGGCACCAAGAAATATGCACAATGTTCAAAAATAGAAGTACAGCCCCTTTGCGTGTGTGAAACGCGATTTTGTAAACGTGTCTATGACAACGCCCCTTCGTAAATCTATATACGGGTATGTTTACCTTTGAGACGTCTGCGCTTCCCAGCTGAAAGCTGTCAAAAGCGCTGCAGGGTGTGAGGGATTTCCTTGACTCGACTGCAGGAGTGTCTTGGTAGTAGAGAATAAATATATTAAAACTTTATGCATTACGCGACATTCTTTCATGCATCTTAGAGCTTATGACGTCACATCTCCCGAATTGTGATAGGCAGGTGGTTCTTACCCCGACAGCGATTATTACCGAACATTAACAGATACCAAATGTGGTTGAACTCGATCCGGTAGTAGGACACATACACACACACACACACACACACACACACACACACACACACACACACATATATATATATATATATATATATATATATATATATATATATATCACACACACTTTTGTAATATGTATGGATTAAAATTCAATGTTTGTTTACCAATATTTCCATTTTATAATAATTATAGAACTTACACGGAAGTTGCAATGAAAATTCAGTTTAGTTTCTGGATTTGGGCCAGATGATGTCGGCCTCTTGCCATGATATTTCGGCTGACGACTATTCAGCTAACTTTAGGTGAACGTAAAACACTCACTTGATGATGGCTGAATGGTTGTCAGACGAAATATCGTGACCAGATGCCGACGTCGACCGCCTGCAATCCCGAAACGTCATACCGAGCGAAGTGGCGCTCATTATAATCGCATTCTGGAAGTCACGGTCCAAATACCGGACCAGCTGTGGAGATTCAGGTGTTGCTTGATTTTCCTGAATCACTCCAAGCAAGTGCCGGGATGCCTCCTCCGAAAGGGCTCGGCAGATTTCCATCTTTCCTTAATCCGAGCTAGTGTAGACGTCGACGACACGTAAAGCCTTAATCTGCCTCCCTTCTTCCTAATCTTCATGGAATACCCCTTACGGCGCCAAAGCTTCAGGAATGGCAAAAACTGCTAGTTGTCGGATTCGAACCAGGTACCTCACGATTATGCAAATTATACAATACATACTTGACCGCCTCCAGAGCCGAAGCGTTAGCGTCGGTGTGTACGGTGCGGCGGGATCTGGGGTCGGTTCTCGGTGTCTCCTCAGATTTTTCTGAGGTAGGGAGGCCTGGTAGTGTTCACTCAGCCCAAAGCAGGGGTGTCTTGAACAACGAGACAGCAGCAGCATCAGGACTTAGCTGCTTAACAGCTCGAGAGATTGGGGACACGCTGATCACATGTTCCACCATCATACAGCGATCGTCGTTCTGTCTTGTAGGAGTAGTCAGCAATTTGGAACAGCCTTAAGATCTAATCATCTCTTAAGGAGGCAATCAAAAAGTTTCCATTCAAAGGCTGTACAGTTCAGAATCGGTATGCCAATCAGGGAAATAGCCGTGATCACTGAGGCAATCATCCCACTGATGCACCACATTGAAGATACCCATTTGGTAAAACACCGTGTCCTGCTGAGTGAAGAAGTCCGTAACTGCATGCGACACATCCCCATCCGACAGGAATCGGCAGCCTTCAAGGTCTCTTGTAAGGGACCAAAGGACTGGTAATGACATTGGGAGAGATCAGGACCACAGGGCAAGTGCTCGAGTGTGCCCGGCTCGGGTTGGCGTCGAGCGTGAGTTGGCGTCGAGCGTGAGTTGGCGTCGAGCGTGAGTTGGCGTCGAGCGTGAGTTGGCGTCGAGCGTGAGTTGGCGTCGAGCGTGAGTTGGCGTCGAGCGTGAGTTGGCGTCGAGCGTGAGTTGGCGTCGAGCATGAGTTGGCGTCGAGCGTGAGTTGGCGTAACATCTGTGTTACAGCATTTGCGATGTAGAGACATTCGTTGTCATGTGACAGCACCACCCCTCGTTGCAGTATTCCCTGACATTTCGCCTTAACTGCACCCCGTAAGTTTTCCAGCGTTGCGCATTTCCATTTCCCGATGATGGAGGTACCAGTTTCCCTCAAATGAATTACCAGTTGCCCCCAGTAATCAATCGGCCGGCGTCTTGTGTCGATCGCCACCTGTACAGAACTTCGTGCACCATTCTGTAACAATAGTTTTCGATAGACGTGCTGCCCCTTATACGAGGTGCATTAAAGTTCTAAGGCCTCCGATTTTTTTTCTCCGGACTGGAAAGAGATAGAAACATGCGCATTGTTTTAAAATGAGGCCGTGTTCATTGTCAATACGTCCCAGAGATGGCAGCACCGTACGGCAGATGGAATTTTATCGCCAGCAGCGAGAATGAGAACTGTTTTAAATACTTAAAATGGCGAGGTTTTCCTTACTTGAACAGCGTGCAATCATTCGTTTTCTGAATTTGCGTGGTGTGAAACCAATTGAAATTCATCGACAGTTGAAGGAGACATGTGGTGATGGAGTTACGGATGTGTCGAAAGTGCGTTCGTGGGTGCGACAGTTTAATGAAGGCAGAACATCATGTGACAACAAACCGAAACAACCTCGGGCTCGCACAAGCCGGTCTGACGACACAATCGAGAAAGTGGAGAGAATTGTTTTGGGGGATCGCCGAATGACTGTTGAACAGATCGCCTCCAGAGTTGGCATTTCTATGGGTTCTGTGCACACAATCCTGCACGACGACCTGAAAATGCGAAAAGTGTCATCCAGGTGGGTGCCACGAATCCTGACGGACGACCACATGGCTGCCCGTGTGGCATGTTGCCGAGCAATGTTGACGCGCAACGACAGCGTGAATGGGACTTTCTTTTCGTCGGTTGTGACAATGGATGAGACATGGATGCCATTTTTCAATCCAGAAACAAAGCGCCAGTCAGCTCAATGGAAGCACACAGATTCACCGCCACCAAAAAAATTTCGGGTAACAGCCAGTGCTGAAAAAATGATGGTGTCCATGTTCTGGGACAACGAGGGCGTAATCCTTACCCATTGCGTTCCAAAGGGCACTACGGTAACAGGTGCATCCTACGAAAATGTTTTGAGGAACAAATTCCTTCCTGCACTGCAATAAAAACGTCCGGGAAGGGCTGCGCGTGTGCTGTTTCACCAAGACAACGCACCCGCACATCGAGCTAATGTTACGCAACAGTTTCTTCGTGATAACAACTTTGAAGTGATTCCTCATGCTCCCTACTCACCTGACCTGGCTCCTAGTGACTTTTGGCTTTTTCCAACAATGAAAGACACTCTCCGTGGCCGCACATTCACCAGCCCTGCTGCTATTGCCTCAGCGATTTTCCAGTGGTCAAAACAGACTCCTAAAGAAGCCTTCGCCGCTGCCATAGAATCATGGCGTCAGCGTTGTGAAAAATGTGTACGTCTGCAGGGCGATTACGTCGAGAAGTAACGCCAGTTTCATCGATTTTGGGTGAGTAGTTAATTAGAAAAAAAAATCGGAGGCCTTAGAACTTGAATGCACCTCGTACAGTCTTCATTCTCCATAGGGTGTCTGCTGGTGGTTGTCCTTCGGCAGACAGGAAAAGAATAACAGAACGTTAGTCCTGTTTGGACGCATTTGGTCATAACGTCGTTATAGTTCACGTTTTCACATCGCACACTAATCCTTTGCCTAGATGTCAGTGCTTATATACCCGCATCACAGTCGCACTACGTCGCATTCACGTTGCAGCATCGCTCTCAAACGGGACCTTGCTGATCGTCCCCTTATACAATAAGCACACAGCTAGAAGCGACTTTGTTAAAACTGTAGAAATGTTTCGTTATTAACAGCTGCCGGTTTTACTCGAACCTTCGTAGGTGATACTTTCGGTGTGTGTGTGTGTGTGAGAGAGAGAGAGAGAGAGAGAGAGAGAGAGAGAGAGAGAGAGAGAGAGAGAGAGAATGAGAATTAGGAAATTGAAGTGCGAGTTCTGAGCTTCAAATCGTACAAGCATGACTAAAATCGATGAGGTAGCCCTTATTAGAGCAAAAAAGTTTAATCGTATATCGCATAATGGAGACTGACAAACGTACAGCGGAAATGCCTCTTGGTAAAGAACCGGAAGACGTTACCCAAGTTGCTGGTGATGAAACACAGACGATGTGGTTATACCGTTATACTAGCTACCAGTTCAACAGTTGGAACTAAGGAAGTTAGTGTACTCGATCTAACTTACAAGCGTGGACCGAAAACTGCACTAATAGACTATACTGACGGCTCAGGAATAAATCCTGTGAGCATAGGTAAACAGCAAGGGTCGTGGAAGGAAGACTTTTTCTTTCCATCACTCCAATGATATCAGATTCCTTGTGACAGCTCTTCTAGTTCTGTGTTGTGGCGCCTTCTCCTTTCTTCAGTAGTTGAATCATGGATTGGTCGACAAGTTTTCCCGAGGATCTCTCACTCAGATGTAAGCAGTCGGTTAAGATCTTTTCGAGTACTCAACGCTTGAGAACCAAATAGTACTACAGGCACTATTGTTTTACACAGTCTTCGTTTCAGCTACTGAGATATGCTTCTAGACTTTAATTCAGAGTCTACAGAGTTAATATGTTTTATACTTTCCTTTAAGCATGTAAGCAATATAGCGTTCCCGAAGGGTCTGGAAGACTGTAGTTTGTTGCAAGTCGCTGATTATGTAACACTGGATGAATGTAAACTGGGTGATCTGGGCTCCATTTTAAGAAAAAGCTAGTCTTTCATGTTTATGACGTCGTATTGGCTGAACTGTGTGTCGTACAGTGATATAATTCATTCAGAGCTATTTGTGGATTTTGTGTACTAACTGTCTTGTTCAAACGTGTGTGAATTCCTAAGAGACCAAACTGCAGAGGTCATCGGTCCCTAGGACTTACACACACACACACACACACACACACACACACACACACACACACACACACACGCCCGAGGGAGGACTCCAACCTCCGGCGGGAGTGGCCTCGCAATCCGTGACATGGCGCCTCAAACCGCGCGGCCACTCCGTGCGGTTAACTGTATAGCACATAGTCAGTAGTAAAAAAGTAATGAATTAAAATGTCAAGTCTGATGCTAACGTTTGACTGCATCAACAGCGAAAATGTACAGGGTGGAAGAAATAAAAGTTGTTTGGACAAGTGGATATGAGTGGACGTGAATGTACGCATAGAACCACATGCCTGCCACGTGACCCACAGCGGTTCCTTGGAACACATTTACAGTCTTCACGCCTGACAGAGCTGTTGCCAGAAGTGACTGGTCGCGGCCATAGCTGGCCACCCAGGTCGCCTGATCTGTCAGTGAGCTATTACTTTGTGTGCAGAGCCCTCAAGTCCAACACTCACAGTCCTCAAGAACTGCAGCAGAACATTTCAGATGAGATGGCAGCAATTCTAGCAGTCCACCTTCGATCCGGCTTCAGTAATTTGCGGACCAGGGACCAGAAGTTCCAAGAGATGAATGGTGGTCACTTTCAACATCTGCTATGTTCAGCTTAGTACTGTATTACCTTTCCCGTGCTGTGTTTCTCTCTACCTCGGAATTCTGTTCCCTGGGCCAGTTTTATTTTCCTCATCCTGTACAAAGCGATGAATTTTTTTTCCTTTTATCATTTTTGGGAGGTGTCAGCGAGAAACAGTTATGGAAAGGTTTGAAATTATGTACAAAGTTTGCTAAAAGTCACTAAATGGTCTCATTCTCGAATACTGGATAAATGAAGTCCGTGTATTTGCGCACCGTCATTTACTCTGCCTCAAGACAAACACAAGGTTTCTAACTGTAATACTTGTCACACCATGTTGAACTTTTAACGAGTCGAAATAAAGCTTTTTAACTTCTTAAGTTGAAAATCGAATTTTTGTTACCCTAGACTGCCTAGACTGGACACTGCACACCACACAGTCACCCGTTGAGCTTGAAGAGACTTCTCGATTGCGAAATGCGGATTCTCAGTCCCTCAAATGTGCTAGATTTGCTTATTGACGAATCCATCCAAATGGAAGTGGGCTTCGTCGCTAAAACAAGCCACGCAATTCCCATCATGCCCCGCTGCCAACCGTGCAGCTTGAACGTCTTAACACAAACTCTTCAGAAGTTATGACGATTTTATTTCATATACACTCCTGGAAATGGAAAAAAGAACACATTGACACCGGTGTGTCAGACCCACCATACTTGCTCCGGACACTGCGAGAGGGCTGTACAAGCAATGATCACACGCACGGCACAGCGGACACACCAGGAACCGCGGTGTTGGCCGTCGAATGGCGCTAGCTGCGCAGCATTTGTGCACCGCCGCCGTCAGTGTCAGCCAGTTTGCCGTGGCATACGGAGCTCCATAGCAGTCTTTAACACTGGTAGCATGCCGCGACAGCGTGGACGTGAACCGTATGTGCAGTTGACGGACTTTGAGCGAGGGCGTATAGTGGGCATGCGGGAGGCCGGGTGGACGTACCGCCGAATTGCTCAACACGTGGGGCGTGAGGTCTCCACAGTACATCGATGTTGTCGCCAGTGGTCGGCGGAAGGTGCACGTGCCCGTCGACCTGGGACCGGACCGCAGCGACGCACGGATGCACGCCAAGACCGTAGGATCCTACGCAGTGCCGTAGGGGACCGCACCACCACTTCCCAGCAAATTAGGGACACTGTTGCTCCTGGGGTATCGGCGAGGACCATTCGCAACCGTCTCCATGAAGCTGGGCTACGGTCCCGCACACCGTTAGGCCGTCTTCCGCTCACGCCCCAACATCGTGCAGCCCGCCTCCAGTGGTGTCGCGACAGGCGTGAATGGAGGGACGAATGGAGACGTGTCGTCTTCAGGGATGAGAGTCGCTTCTGCCTTGGTGCCAATGATGGTCGTATGCGTGTTTGGCGCCGTGCAGATGAGCGCCACAATCAGGACTGCATACGACCGAGGCACACAGGGCCAACACCCGGCATCATGGTGTGGGGAGCGATCTCCTACACTGGCCGTACACCACTGGTGATCGTCGAGGGGACACTGAATAGTGCACGGTACATCCAAACCGTCATCGAACCCATCGTTCTACCATTCCTAGACCGGCTAGGGAACTTGCTGTTCCAACAGGACAATGCACGTCCGCATGTATCCCGTGCCACCCAACGTGCTCTATAATGTGTAAGTCAACTACCCTGGCCAGCAAGATCTCCGGATCTGTCCCCCATTGAGCATGTTTGGGACTGGATGAAGCGTCGTCTCACGCGGTCTGCACGTCCAGCACGAACGCTGGTCCAACTGAGGCGCCAGGTGGAAATGGCATGGCAAGCCGTTCCACAGGACTACATCCAGCATCTCTACGATCGTCTCCATGGGAGAATAGCAGCCTGCATTGCTGCGAAAGGTGGATATACACTGTACTAGTGCCGACATTGTGCATGCTCTGTTGCCTGTGTCTATGTGCCTGTGGTTCTGTCAGTGTGATCATGTGATGTATCTGACCCCAGGAATGTGTCAATAAAGTTTCCCCTTCCTGGGACAATGAATTCACGGTGTTCTTATTTCAATTTCCAGGAGTGTAGTTCAATAATCGTCAACCTGTATTATGGCATTGTGACATTATGCCCATCTTCTGAAAATATTGTTCTCTCTTCAGTTACTTTATATTTTAAAATTTTGAAAAAATATTTATTGCTTGTAATGAAATTTCCTATCAGATTCCCTGTCTGTTTTAAATTTTTCATTTTAGCTTAACCCAAAAATATTAGTCTCAGTAGTAGATGTCACTTTCCCCACTGAATGTCATATGCAACATTTCCAGGTTCCGGGCGTTGTTTACAAGTCAGTATCTCTTTGAAGAGGATGTTGTGAGTAAAAGTCAACAAAAACGGAGGAAATTTGCATTTTTAAAACTTTTTTGAGGTGGTCTTAAAGTACTCCGCCCCCTCATTAATACTCATTATTGAAAGTGCATTGATATTGCTAAGTATGTTGTGCACCTTACTTGCTCATCCATACCTCTTTTAAATGCCTGTTGTTAATACAAATCAACAAAAATTGGCGAATCTTTTAAAAAATATTCTTAGGTGGGAATAAAGAATATCTCTCTCCCCCCCCCCCCCCCCCCCCCCCCGCCTAATGCACATTAGGAAAATGCGTTATAGCTCTACGGTTAAATTTAGCTAGTTTTTGATTGAGAACTTTGTGTCTACGTGCTGTTCTGAAATGAAAAAGTTGGCACAGGATGGGCAACCTTGGAGGATCACATCAGATGACTTATGACTCAGAAATTTAAAAAAGTGAATAATTCGTATATATATATATATATATATATATATATATATATAGTTAGTGTGTGTGTGTGTGTGTGTGTGTGTCAGTACAGCGCAGCTAGAGAGTATTATGATCGTCTTTTCCAGTGCTCCTCGGCAGGCAGTGTACCAAACAGACCTCGCTCCATGCCCCACTCTGCCTTAGAGAGTACGGATATAGCTTAAGCAGGTAGTCACAACTCAGAGATCGCTGATGGCTTTGTTTCTTTCGGTCGATGTTACGCCCTTAAAGCGCACTATTGGCAGATGAGCACAAGTTCTTGCTATACGTTTTTAGATAGTCCACACCCAGGGGGCGATAACACCACAGATGTTTTCACCCCTTCAAAGCAGTAGTTCTCCTTTGCGTCTACGCTTGTTAGCTGGAGCCCCTGTAATTTAAACGTCTCCTCTGCAACGTCTCTCTAATTTTACTCAATGAGCGCCAATATATGCGTGAAAATCAGGGAGTAAGCGTAGCTTATTCTGAAGCCTATTTCCATCCTACATCGAGAACTTACTTCTGTCCTCCCACCCATGTGAGATCCTCCTGTTGTAGTCCTCGCTAATAATGGTGGATAACGACATCAACAAATCGGCTGATGATATGGTATTACTGTTACGAGATCCCCTTCCTATTGCCGTGCCGTTAAAAGTCTTTCCTTTACTTGAAGAGAATAAAATCTTAAAAACAGAAAACGTAGTACCGCCTTGGAAATTATATGACAGTAATAAGATCAAATACGGAGTGGGGTAAAATTAAACAAGGTGCTCCGCAGCAAGGTTCGGTGCTAGCGCATGTGATCTTGGCCTACATAAACGATCTGACCTGAAAACTTTTTTAATCTCCGTGCTGACCAACTGCGATCACGTAACAATTTCAGTTCCTTTTCTTTCCTTGTTGTTCACTATTTTTTCAGTACTTATTTTTCTCCCCTTGTTGTCTTCTTTCTATGTTGTTCCCGATTTCTTATTCATTTCCCCCCAAAGATTTCCAAACCTAGCATTGTATTGTTAAAAATGTCTCTTTCTGTTATTTCTGGTTCTTTGATTCTGTTTTTCTAGTTCTTTTGTTCTTTATACAATCAGTGCTATAATCGGTTTCTTTTTATCAGAAATAAATGAATATGTTTCGTTTGGTAGAAGTGTCCAAAAAAATATCTTCCATCTAACTGCCGTTGCTTCTGATATTTTCTAAACATTTATGTAGATCTCATCGTTACTTCTCATGCTCCAATAATCTGCAGCTTGTACACACAATTTTTCTTAATAATCCGTTTTTCAGGTACCTCTGTTCTGCCCAGCTACAGTTCATCGTTAGGCATTAAACATTCTGATCGTACCACGGTGGTATGATGTTTGTTTTGTTTCTCTAGATACGAAATTCTTGCCGTAACTATTTTCTGCCAGACAATAAGCTCTTTCCATTTTATTAGCTCGTACATTCTATTTCAAACTTTTCGCATCCCTTCTACTGTACAGTTTCTCCGAAATATTTTGTTTTGCTAACACGCTCTTTTCCATCTATTTGTGTTTCTATGTACGAGTTTTGTTCTTCGCCTGAAATTTTTGAGACGAGTTTTACTCGCTATTTTTCTTTTTTCAAAAGGTGTCTTTCAGTAGCTATTTCTGTGAACTTTCTGAAAGTACTGCAAATTAGTCTACGAAATGGACAAAGTTCATCTTAATTCCATTTGATTCGCTTCACAGAATTATTAGATCAGTTTTACGATTTTTTAACTAATTGGAGACCCGTACCGTTTTTTTGTAAAACACAGTTACAGATAACATGTCGTCCCCTCTTCCGACGTCATTTTTTACTTCACACAAGCTATATCCGTCCACACATTGCTGTTGCCGACTCTGGTTAAATGGGGTTAGATGGGGTTAAAGAAAAGAGAAAACAAACGCCTCTAACTTATAAGCGGATTGGATATACGTCCTAATCTCCTTCTCCCTTCTGTCTTTGTCAATCTTCTCTTGACCATCCCTTTGTCCATCTCCTCCTTCTTCCTGTTCTCTCTCTGTCCATCACCTCCCCTCTCTCTGTCCATCTTTTCCTTACTATACTCTCTCCTCCTTCCCCTCTGTCTTTGTCTATCTCCTCCTCCTCCTCCTCCTCCCTGCTCTCTCTCTCTCTCTCTCTCTCTCTCTCTCTCTCTCTCTCTCTCTCTCTCTCTCTCTCTCTCTCTCTACCATCTTCTTTCCGCTCTCTCCATTTCCTCCCATTCCGCTACCCATCTCCTCTATCTTCCACCACCTCCCCTCTGACCTAAAGCCTTTATTATTGATATTGCAAATTCAGATTCTGTCGTAGTATTCCAATCACAAGCCGATAAGCCACATACATAACATTCATGTTTTCTCTGAAAACCTACTGTGGGGTGCAAAACAAAATAGTATATTGTTGTGCGTATACTTTACGTTTAAAAATATACATGCAGGGTGATTCAGTTGCCCCTACCGATGTCGTTTTACGTCACCCGCACTACATCTTTATCAGTAACGGTATCCAGAAACGCAACAGTCCCGTAATCGACAGAAGATCCCTCTCAGAGATTTGGGTGACTGTTAGCAACCGGAACCACAATGTAAAAAATACAAGTGAGCATTGTCCGTTAGTTCACAAGTTATTTTTAGGCCAAGATATACCTTATGTCTGCTATACTTACCCCAAGTATCATCAGTCTTCCTTTTTGTAATTAGCGATGTAGACATACATGTTTAAGATGTCTCTGTATGTTTATTCCGTTCACAGTACTTAATCTTTCGTAAATGATTCAGAAACGTTGCACTATAAAGTGTATTTCACCATAGGAAACCACGAAAGCAGTCATGTAACTTGCCTAGCCGCGATCAACCTAACTGGGCGTCAGAGAGACGGATATTGTAGATGTAATATATGAGGGCGAGCTGTTCTCAATGTCGGATGAAGTGTTACATGTCATGCGTATTACTCGATCTACTTTTCCGCTCCGCTGCCGTAAGTACCAACCTTCTGCCGTTACAGTGCTAAGAAGTGTAGCATGTAATGTGTAACGTATCTATGTTGGCGCGTGAAAAACAGCGTGCTGTAATCGGGTTTCCCACCGCAGAAAACCTGCCTCAAATTGAAATCCATAGAAGAATGAATGCTACGTACGGTGGTGATTGTATCGACATCAGTAATGCGCGGCGTTGGGCTGTTGGTGCTCGTGATGAAGGAAACGGTGGTGCTACGCTCAACTTGTGTGGCAGTGATACAAGTGGACGACCCCGTACACCAATTGATGAGACTCATCGGAATCGGGTTGACGAACTCGGCAGAGAAAATCGTCGGATAACACAGCCACAGCTCTCACGAGAGGGCGTACAGGAAACTGTGTACCAAATGAGCGCCTCGAATGCTCACTCCTCACCTGAGTCTGAGGATATGGACATCGGTCAACAGTTTCTTTTGTGTTTTGAGAGTGTGGGTGATGGTTCCTCTAAAACACTGTGATTGGCGATGAAAGCTGCTTCACCATTTCGATCCCAGAAACAAGAGAGCGTCAATGGAGTTCCGCCACTAGGAATCAGCACTATTCAGGCCACAAGTGGCCCATCGGGGCCATCTGACCGCCATGTCACCCTCAGTTGAGGATGCGGATAGGAGGGGCATGTGGTCAGCACACCGCTCTCCCGGTCGTTATGATGGTTTTCTGTGACCGGAGCCGCTGCTATTCGGTCGAGTAGCTCCCCAATTGACATCACAAGGCTGAGTGCACCCCGAAAAATGGCAACAGCGCATGGCGGCCTGGATGGTCACCTATCCAAGTGCCGGCCACGCCCGACAGCGCTTAACTTCGGTGATCTCACGAGAATCGGTGTATCCACTGCGGCAAGGCCGTTGCCCACAAAGAATCACCCATGCCAAAAAAGGTTAAGACCATCAACAGGCAAACTCATGCTCACAGAGTTCTCGGATGTTCAAGATATGGAGCATTTGGACTTCATGCCTAAAGTCACCGCCATAAAGTTCGGAAGTTACTGCGAAATCCTCAGAATACTGAAAGCACTAATTCGAAGAGTTCACGTGAAGTACCCTCTCCTTGTGCATGACAATGCCAGACGACATGCAAGCTCTGCGACAAACCGACGGCTTGGGTTAACTGTCATCGATCATCTTGCATACAGTCCCGACTTGGCCCCATCCGATTTTTATGTTCCCAAAACTAAAAGAACACCTTCGAGCAGTTCACTTTGACAGTGATGATGCGGTGCAAGCAGAGGTGAGGTTGCGGCTACGTCAACGAAGGCAAACATTCCACAGTGACACTATCAAAAAATAGTCTCTCGTTGTGAGAAATATGTTCAACGACAGGGTGACTAAATTGAGAAATAAATATGTAGACATGAAAATTAAGATGTAGAATGTTAATAAACTTCGTTTAAAATTTTTGGCATAAAAATTCGGAGGTATTACTTTTCGTCACGCCCTTGTACATAAGCATGCGTAGTTAGTTACAATCATCTAGTATTGTCACTCCTGGTGCCACGTTACACTACATCGCAATAGTGCGCACTGGAGGATCGCTCTAGTGTTTCTGATTCCACAGCTTCTCCTGCTGATGGAAACAGCCTTCCTTTGCATTTTTTGTTATAAGGAAAGAACAGGAGATAATTCAGGTTAAAAAGGAGCAATGAGTATTTTAATTAAACACTTTTCTTTGCCTGTCGCGCTCTTGGTTGACAGATGGCATTGTCACGAAGAACGATGCGATGTTCTGGACGAATTACGGCAAAAACAGAAAATTATGTTTACCATTCAACATTAGCTGTTCTTAGACAGTCTAGAGAACTGTTCACGATTTGCCCATTGTCACCAGCGAAACAAGTCATCGTTTCCAGAATGAGATTTTCACTCTGCAGCGCACACTCCGCTGCAGAGTGAAAATCTCATTCTGGAAACATCCCCCAGGCTGTGGCTAAGCCATGTCTCCGCAATATCCTTTCTTTCAGGAATGCTAGTTCTGCAAGGTTCGCAGGAGAGCTTCTGTAAAGCTTGGAAGGTAGGAGACGAGGTACTAGCAGAAGCAAAGTTGTGAGGACGGGGCGTGAGTCGTGCTTGGGTAGCTCAGTTGGTAGAGTATTTGACCGCGAAAGGCAAAGGTCCCGAGTTGGAGTCTCGGTGCGGCACATAGTTTTAATCTGCCAGGAAGTTTCATATCAGCGCACACCCCGCTGCAGAGTGAAAATCTCATTCTGGAAACATCCCCCAGGCTGTGGCTAAGCCATGTTTCCGCAATATCCTTTCTTTCAGGAATGCTAGTTCTGCAAGGTTCGCAGGAGAGCTTCTGTAAAGTTTGGAAGGTAGGAGACCAGATACTGGCAGAAGTAAAGTTGTGAGGACGGGGCGTGAGTCGTGCTTGGGTAGCTCAGTTGGTAAGTACTTGCCCGCGAAAGGCAAAGGTCCCGAGATGGAGTCTCGGTGCGGCACACAGTTGTAATCTGCCAGGAAGTTTCAAGTCATCGTTTCCTTGGACGTTTGCGAACCAAACCACTGCGATTCGTTCCGGCTGTGATCGCCTAGTTGGAATCAGCGTGTAATGTCACACATGGCGTGAGTTTAGCACTACTGACAGCGTTCCTGTTCAAGGAAACAGGCAGGCTCGATCTACTTACCAGAAGTTTGGATGTTCTAGAAGAAGTCTAGTCTGGGTAAATTAATGCATTCAGGCTCACAGTTTCCTGTAATTTCATAGTGAACTTAGCTGTCATAAATAAAAACTGATTTCGTACTTTAGGCAATTTGTTCCACATATATCAGAAATTCATGAACATTGCAACAAGAGCGCTAACATTGCGCAATATCAGCTCTTAAGAAGCATTTATGCAACACGTCCGTCTCCCAGTTTATCGCATCAGCTGTGCTCTTGCTGACTTTTAGTGGTAAACTCAGAGCACTCGCATCAGAGTCGATACAGCTATTACATTTTAATCTTTTTTACGCTGGTCACTGGCCGAGCGGGGTAGCCGCGCGGTCTCAGGCGGCTTGTCACGGTTCGCGCTGCTCCTCCACCCCCTCCCCCGTCGGCGGTTCAAAACGTCCCTCAGGCATGGCTGTGTGTGTCGTTCTTAGCGTTAGTTAGTTTAAGCTAGTTTAGGTAGTGTGTAAGCTTAGGGACCGATGACCTCAGCTGTTTGCGTCCCATAAGACCTTACCACAAATTTCCAAATTTTACGCTGGTTACTAATAAATGTTCAGATTTATGTTAAATGAAATAAATTTTTGTAACTTTGATGTAACCTTTCTCCTTTTTGTAGTGATCAATAACTATAAAAATGTAATTTAGCGTTCCTGTTCTTAACAGTGCAATGATCCTGATGTCGACAGTTTTTGTGATTTTTTTTTTTTTAAACGAAACAGCACATTAATGTTGACTGATCTCTGAAATCGACTTTCCAGTTTAAGTGTTAATTTTGAACATTCCATTTGGATTATAGGATGTTAGTGTCACTAGTGAGAAATAAGTATGTTTCAGAGTTTCGATCTGAGACATAATCTGTGTTCACTACTGCGATTTCAACCCAGCGCAACAGTTTCGACATGAATCACAGTCCATTATGTTTACTCTGTTCTCTAAGCTTTCTAATAATAGTGAATTATCAAAAGATAATGATTTATTATTATACGTAAATTATGTAGCTAAATGTTTCGTCAGTGATGTATCAGTTTGTATTCTTTAAAGTTTGGTTGGTTTTTCCGTCTTTCACACATGATGTGGTCATTATCGAACTAAATCAAGGGTTATCCACAGTTAAAGTGCTTTCCAATGCTGTATTTTAATACTTACATGACTCAAAGTTGTTGTTGTTATTACTGTTCGTCAGGAATATATCTTTCCTTAATTAACTCACGTGGATATAAACAGAATATTATTATGTTATGTAAGTATAAACGTCAGACATAGTATCCTGATGTTTCTTTGCTAACTGGCATTACATTCAGATATTTGACGTGCAGACGTCTAGCTAAGTACCTAATACATGGGATATAGTATTGTGCTAGCCGATACAAGATCTAATTCATTTGTGTCCGTGCAGTGTAATATGTTAAACGGTTCATCTTGGAACCCCCAGTTTCCAGTTACCGTCTCCTGTTGAAATCCTGATAAAGGATTTTACATTTCCTCTCTTGAATTTTTTGAGCGTTGTCTTACGCAACTGAAACGAGTCTTGTTTGTGAGCTTGAAAAAAAACTGTGCAGGACCCATAGGGACCAGGTATTTTTCACAGCTAAATGTTCATGCAAACTCGAATGTACTGCAGTCTTTGATATGACAAGAAACACATCTCTCTCACTGTAAGTAACATGACAGACTGTTTTAATCAATTTCCGGAGAGCATCCGCGATTTTTGGAACGACGAACGACAGCCAATTTCGATCGACCTCCAGGAAACTAATCGTACAACGGAAGCGCGACGACAAAATTATGTTAATCGATTCGCAAGCCAGCTCATTCAGAGTTAAACGAAGCGATTAAAGGCATTGTTATTGAGTTAGGGCTTTGCAAAAATCTTTAAAAAAACATCCAACGAAAGCCTCCAAGTGAAAAACTCATTTTTTCACAATGCTGTATCTTCAAACACTCGCCGTAAACGATAATTTCGTCAGTTTCTGAGCTGCCATTGTTTTAACGATAAAAAAAAGTCGGGTCTCTCTGCTGTCGCGGCGGCTCAGCGAATCCGCCCAAGAGATTGGCCACACTCTGTAATAAAAAAAAACTGAGTACAGTTTTCGTCGATAGACTTTGAAAGATGTCATGAGATGTCCGAACAGAATCGATCTCCCCGACGGAGAAAGACAACGAAGAAACAGGCAGAAAGAAAGGTGACACAGTAAAGCGCATGCCTGAAAAAGAATCTAATCCCGGATTTTTCAGTCTTCGTTTTGACCTACCTTTCACCTCTCAGCGACGTAAGGAGTCATCAAAAACGACACACAATTCAGATTCCACGTCAAACTGTAGGTTCCCTTTCCCTGGTTGAGTGACTGGGGTAGGTTAGGGACTTTCAAGTCGCTGGGATGGCGTTGAAATGAAAGACTTGCACTCGACCATTGATCCACAGGAAATTATCATCATCATTATTATTATTGCAGGTAAAAGACATATATTGAAACAACAATAACGTGGAAAGTCAGTACTGGTGTGTAGTAATGGTCGGTGATAACTTAACAGCCAAGCATAGTATGGAATGTGTCGATGCTGTATTCCATCGTATATATCATCTTATTTTACGTTTCTTCTGTATGTATACACACACTTTGTAAGCCACCATATTATGCATGGTAGAAGGTGCCTCACAGCATTGCTTTTCATTCCCTTTCCTGTTTCACTCGTAAAAAGAGCGAGGAAAAACACTTCCGTAACAGCCATAAATTCTTGTATTCCCTGTCCCTAAGCGAAAGGTACGTCGGTGACTGTAGTGTCGTTTCGCAAAGCGTTTTGCAAAATGACCATCGTATTCCCTCAAACTCCCATCTGAGCTCACGAAGTATCACAGTAATATTCGTGTGTTCTAACCTACTGATAACAAATCTATCAGCACGCCCCTGAATTGCTTAGAGTCTTCCTTTAATCCGACGTGTTGAGGAAGCCACACACTGTAGCAGCACTCAGGAATAGATCCCATTAGTGTTCTAAACGCGATCTCCTTTGCAGGTGAACCACACTTCGCTAAAATTCTCCCAATAAACCGAAGACGAATGGTCGCCTTTTCTACAGACGACCTTAAGTGCTATTTCTATTTCACGTCGCTTTGCAGCAGTGCGCCTAGATTATTTAATCGTTGTGATCGTGCGAAGTATCGTACCACTGTACTATATTCGAACATTATAGGCTTTTTTTTCCTTTCATGTAGATAAGGCTTACCGGCCAATGATCTTCAGTGCGGATGCACTCTCATTAGCCGAATTGTTACGGGAATCGGTAGGTTGACTGCCGCGAGTCATGAGTATAGTGGGCAGGGGCACTACAAATGTAGTGTGTGGACAGTAAGTTGGAAACGTGAGTCTCATGGCGAATCAGTCCCTGCAGTCGCAATATCCTCTGTGTCCTCGATGGCTCAGACCGATAGAGCGTCTGCCATGTAAGCAGGAAATCCCGGGTTTGAGTCCCGGTCGGGGCACACAATTTCTACTGTCCCCGTTGATATTTATCAACGCCTGCTAGCAGCTAAAGGTCTGGATTTCATTGTAATTTCAATACAAATTCTGTCCAACCATCTCGTATCCCCCTACAGTCGCTGGAAGACGACACTTTCCCCATACAGTACCCATCAGATCGTTTATGTATATAAAAAAGTAACAGCTATCCTGTAACATTGCTCTGGAGCACTCCTGACGATTCCCTTCTTTCTGATGAATACTCGCCGTCCAGGGCAGCACACTGGATCCTCTCACTTAAGACATTCGAGTCACGTATCTGAGTACCTTATTTCCACATCGACTACAATTTTTTGAGGGACTGAATTGTGTTGAAGCTGGTGTACTGGATACATGTAGAATGGTTTACCAGGTTATGACCGAAACTCTAGAGCCAGGGCAGGTTGTCCTACTGTCGGTAGAAATAGTAGTTTTGAAGATGACTTTATGACGGTAGTGTTCCATGTTCAAGTGAAGAAAAAACGCTGGAGTTTCTGCATAGATTGAACAGTCTAATGAGAATACTCTGTGGAGTTAGTAAGCCCAAGAAAGACGAAAGCAATGAGGAATAGCAGCTATGAGGATAGCGATAAACATATAACTAAAATTTGAGACGAGGAAGTAGGCGAAGTGCAGGAATTTTGCTGCCCTGGAAGCAAAACAATATCCCATAGACGAAAAAAGAACGACGTAAAAAGTAGAGTAACGCAAGCAAAGAAAGAATTCCTGGCCGAAATATATCAATTAGTATTGATTTGAGGAAACCATTTCTGACCATGTGTGTAATGTGGTAAATCATGCATAATGGGGAACCCGGGAAATAAGAGAAATGTGTTATAGATGGATATTGAAAATTAGATGGACAAGTAAGATAAGGAATCAAGGGAGGTTTTCACAGAATCGGTGAGCAAAGTTATTATGAAAAACTGAACTTGCATAGCATGTGACGGACGTGTAGAGCGGTTAAAATTGTAGCGACGGCAGAGATTGGAATATATACAGCAAATACAGTTGAAATTAAGAAACTTAAACTGGTACGATGTAATAGATAATGTTGTGGGAAAAGCAAACCAAAGATTTTATTATTGACAGCACACTTACAACATGCAACAGGTCCAGTAAAGCCTACACTCTTCTGGAGAATCGCTGCGAGGTGTAGGATCGGCATAAGATAGGACGGAGATCATCGAAGAAATTCAAAGAAGGCAGCTCGTTTTGTATTATCGCGAAGTAGGTGAGAGAGTACCACAGATATGGTATGCGGATTGGGGTTGCAGTCGTTAAAACTATGGCGTTTCTCGTTGGGGCAGTATACACTACTGGCCATTAAAATTGCTACACCAAGAAGAAACGCAGATGATAAACTGGTATTCATTGGACAAATATATTATACTAGAACTGACATGTGATTACATTTTCACGAAATTTCGGTGCATAGATCCTGAGAAATCAGTACCCAGAACAGCCACCTCTGGCCATAATAACGGCCTTGATACGCCTGGGCATTCAGTCAAACAGAGATTGGATGGCGTGTACAGGTACAGCTGCCCATGCAGCTTCAACACGGTACGACAGTTCACCAAGAGTAGTGACTGGCGTATTGTGACGAGCCGGTTGCTCGGCCACCATTGACCAGACGTTTTCAATTGTTGAGAGGTCTGGAGAATGTGCTGGCCAGGGCAGCAGTCGAACATTTTCTGTATCCAGAAAGGCCCGTAAAGGACCTGCAACATGCGGTAGTGTATTATCCTGCTGAAAAGTAGGGTTTCGCAGGGATCGAATGTAGAGCAACGGGTCGTAACACATCTGAAATGTAACCTCCACTGTTCAAAGTGCCGTCAATGCGAACAAGAGGTAACCGAGACGTGTAACCAAGGGCACCCCATATCATCACGCCGGGTGATACGCCAGTATCGCGACGACGAATACACGCTTCCAATGTGCGTTCACCGCTATGTCGCCAAACACGGATGCGACCACCATGAAGCTGTAAACAGAACCTGGATTCATCCGAAAAAATGACGTTTTGCCATTCGTGCACCCAGGTTCGTCGTTGAGTACACCATCGCAGGCGCTCCTGTCTGTGATTCAGCGTCAAGGGTAACCGCAGCCATGGTCACCGAGCTGATATTTCATGCAGCTGCAAACGACGTCGAACTCTTAGTGCAGATAGTTGTTGTCTTGCAAACGTCCCCATCTGTTGACTCAGGGATCGAGTCGTAGCTGCACGATCCGTTACAGCCATGCGGATAAGATGCCTGTCATCACGACTGCTAGTGATACGAGGCCATTGGGATCCAGCACGGCGTTCCGTATTACCCTCCTGAACCCACCGATTCCATATTCTGCTAACAGTCATTGGATCACGGCCATTCAGTCTGGAGCCGCGCGAACGCTATGGTCGCAGGTTCGAATCCTGCCTCGGGTATGGATGTGTGTGATGTCCTTAGGCTAGTTAGGTTAAGTCGTTCTAAGTTCTAGGGGACTGATGACCTCAGATGTTAAGTCCCATAGTGCTCAGAACTAATTGAACCAGTTGATCTCGACCAACGCGAGCAGCAATGTCGCGACACGATAAACCGCAATCGCGATAGGCCACAATCCGACGTTTATCAAAGTCGGAAACGTGATGGTACGTATTTCTCCTTCTTACACGGGGCACCACAACAAATATTTTGTTGCCGCCAGCCTACATAGGGGGAAATGACCATCGTAATAAAATAAGAGAAATCAGAGGCGTCGCAGAAAGCTTCATGAGTTCATTTTTCCCACACGCTGTTCGAGAGTGGTAAGATATGGAATTAGCTTGAAGACCGATGCACCCTCTACCAGACTCTTATTTGTGAGTTGCCGAGTAATCATGTAGATGAATAAGTGAGGGCAGACGGTGTTAGTGGTGGTCTGAGATGAAGTAGTTGGCACAGGAGAGAAAGTCGTGGCGGGCTGCAAGAATCCAATCTGAATGATGACCAAAGAAAGATTTCATTGTTCAACGCCCGTTATCCTTGAAACAGAGTCGACACTGAAGTTCACAGATATGCAGATGGTGCAATTTTTTCCACAAGTTTATACAGGGCTCTCATAAATTCCCACTACAAACTTGCAGGACTTGCAGGACTTGCAGGACTTGCAGGACTTGCAGGACTTGCAGGACTTGCAGGACTTGCAGGACTTGCAGGACTTGCAGGACTTGCAGGACTTGCAGGACTTGCAGGACTTGCAGGACTTGCAGGACTTGCAGGACTTGCAGGACTTGCAGGACTTGCAGGACTTGCAGGACTTGCAGGACTTGCAGGACTTGCAGGACTTGCAGGACTTGCAGGACTTGCAGGACTTGCAGGACTTGCAGGACTTGCAGGACTTGCAGGACTTGCAGGACTTGCAGGACTTGCAGGACTTGCAGGACTTGCAGGGGGTACTGAGTAGACAACATTTTGAATTGTAGTGCATGTATGGAAAGGTACAGTTGCTGTGCTACAGCCGTTTGAAAATATGTTTGCTATGCAGGTCTGCAGCAGGATGTCGTTTAATGTCTATCCTACCCCTCTGAAATCATTAGAGTGTCATTCACATGCCTGTGAGTATTAGAGCAACATGGCTGAGGACACGTTTGCAGAATATACCGACGTGATCTTTCTGAATGACGAATCTCACGGTAATGGAAGAGCTGCTCGTTGCCTGTATCAAGATCGTTCCCCACAACGTCCGACTCGGCCGCATGCCCTTTCCGCCTCAATTACGCAACAGCATCGAGAAAGGGTTACCTTCACCACCAGCAAGGGTGATGGGGTGCTCCAAGGAGACGGCGCGCGCAGTAACTGGAAGAGGCGTTACTGCATCACGTTGAAGAGAATCCGTCAATGAGTACAAATGCAATGGATGTTGCTCCCAGCACCGCCTGGTATGTTCTATAGAGGCAACAGCTACATTCATGCCACCCTCAAAGGCCTTTTCAAATGGTTGTAGCACGGAAACGGTACGTTTCGGAATATACTCACTCACCTCTAAAAGACCTAGAAGTTTGTAACGGGAATTCCCGAACACCTTGTTTAACAGAGAGGTAAGTTTCAGTGGGCCATCTTGGTAGTGCACGTAACGCAGCACTAGCACGGCGTTCGCTGGCGACGGCAGCCGCCTCCGGAACGTTCGGCGACGCCTCCGCAAGTTTCGTGGGAACAGCTGCGTGTCCTCTGCGGCCAGGCCGCCTTTCTTGCGAGTGCGGGGGCGGAAAAACAGGCGCCACTCTAGCGGTCTGTGGCCAGCGGCGCGTGAAGACGGCCAGCCAGCTGCTCTGCCCTAGCTGGCGCCACCACCGCCTTCTCTCCTTCCCTACGCAGCACCTGCTACACTATCCTATACCACACGACATGTCTTAACTGCTCGTTTATGTATGAAATGCATGCGCATTTGCAAATACGAACAACCGTCAACTGTATAAGGAAATGACTACAATGAAAATATGTACCTGACCACATCTCGAACTCGGATATCCCACTTCATGCGAGTGGTCACCTTAACCGCTTCGGCTATCCGTGCACGACTCGCGCCAGCCTCAAATGGGTCTGACCACTATGGGACTTAAAATCTGAGGTCATCAGTCCCCTAGAACTTAAAACTATTTAAACCGAACTAACCTAAGGACATCACACATATCCATGCCCGAGGCAGGATTCGAACCTGCGACTGTAGCAGTCGTGCGGTTCCAGACTGAAGCGCCTAGAACCGCTCGGTCACATCGGCTGGCACGCCAGACTCAATCTCCACAAATTTTGAATTATATTAATACCTTCAGCTGCCGACGGGCGTTGATATATATCAATGGGGACAGGTGAAAATGTGTGCCCCGACCGGGACTCGAACCCGGGATCTCCTGCTTTCATGGCAGACGCTCTATTCATCTGAGCCACCGACCACAGGAGGCGGTGCGAGCGCAAGAAGGCACCGATAATGTCCGAAAGAACAGTCACCATATCCATATAAGTACCGGGTGATCAAAAAGTCAGTATAAATTTGAAAACTTAATAAACCACGGAATAATGTAGATAGAGAGGTAAAAATTGACACACATGCTTGGAATGACATGGGGTTTTATTAGAACCAAAAAAAAACACCCCATATTGCTAGACGCGTGATAGATCCCTTGCGCGCGCCGTTTGGTAATGGTCGTGTGCTCAGCCGCCACTTTCGTCATGCTTGGCGTCTCAGGTCCCCAGACCTCAGTCCGTGCGATTATTGACTTTGGTGTTACCTGAAGTCGCAAGGTATCGTGATCGACCGACGTCTCTAGGGATGCTGAAAGACAACATCCGACGCCAATGCCTCACCATAGCTCCGGACATGCCTTATAGTGCTGTTCACCACATTATCCTCGACTACAGCTATTGCTGAGGAATGATGGTCGACATATTGAGCATTTCCTGTAAAGAACATCATCTTTGCTTTTTCTTAATTTGTTTTGCTAATTATTGCTGTTCGGATCAGATGAAGCGCCATCTGTAATACATTTTTGAGCGTTTGTATTTTTTTGGTTCTAATAAAACCTCATGAGTCATTCCAAACATGTGTGTCAATTTGTACCTCTCTATCTACATTATTCCGGGATTTATTCAGTTTTCAAATTTATACTGACTTTTTGATCACCCGGTGTATAGTTCTGGCAATACCGGTCATGACCACCTATTTCTGGGCGGATGCACACACATTCCCCAACTCTTACGGGACTTGGTAAGAAAGTCTTCCACGAGTAATGAGTCTGTTGGGGTGGGACACAACGAATGTAATGTGTGGACATACATGGTGAGGATGTGGGTCTCGCGGGAGGCGTGCGCGAGATAGTCCTTGCAGTCACACTATCCTCTGTGCCCTCGGTGGCTCAGATGGATAGAGCGTCTGCCATGTAAGCAGGAGATCCCGTTTCGAGTCCCGATCGGGGTACACATTTTCACCTGTCCCCGTTGATATATATATCAACGGCCGTCGACAGCTGAAGGTATTAATATAATTCAAATTTCGTTCGAGACGGCTGCAGGTCATCCATGGTGTCTGTTCTTTCAGACATGTCCGAAAGAACTGACACCATATCCATGTATGTGTCAATCTCCACATGTCGTCTTTGCTGCCTCACAATCTGTACTTGTAAACACCGTATATAATTCTAGTACAGGGGTGGATATTTTAATTGAAGGTCGCTGCGAGGCATCGGCAGATAAATACTATACAGCAGTGAATAAGTTATTGAGAATAATTGTGCATGTTTGTCCCAAGGAACACTGCATCGTTCTTAATAGCGACACAGGCACTGCATTATCGTACATGTTTGTGTTCTTAAGATAGCAACGGAGGATTAAGCCTTGAAGTACGTATAAAGAAGCTATCAAAATTGCACATTGCCGACAATGTGGCCCAACAATGTTGTCTCGCAACATCTCAGCAATACCAAATGCAACCGCATGTAAGCCACAATGACTTGCAATCGTGCCCAGTAACATTTGTGGCAATATATCTCCGGCCAACGACTGTTTACACGAGCCACATTGCGGTGTTAAATGCATGAAAGGCAGATGGTGGCAGTGAGGGCAGCTCCCCTGCACTCGCATTTCACAAGAAAAAAAAGCTGCAAACAAAATAAAAATCTGGCTTCTTATGCACTGGTCATCCACAACATTGACCACTTACCTTACGAGAGGAGTTTGAAAAGTCCTTGCAAAAATAAGAACTACTTATGTGTTTGGGGTAAACCTTTTTCTATTTCTCGACATAGTCTCCTTTTAGACTTATACACTTCGTCCAACACTGTTCTAATTTCTTGATCTCTTCCGAATAATAGGAATTGTCAAAGTCTGTAAAATAGCTATTAATTGCTGCAATCACCTTCTTGTTTGAATAAAATCTTTGTCCCGCCAGCCATTTCTTCAAATTTGGGGACAAATAATAGTCAGAGGGAGCCAAGTCTGGAAAATAGGGGGGGGGGGGAGGGGGGGGGGGGGAGTTAAATGAGTTGGAATCCTAGTTCCCTTAATTTTGAAACCAAAACTGCTGAGCTGTATGCTGGTGCATTGTCGTAATGGAAAAGGACTAATCGCCGGCGTTTTTCTTGCGGCCTGGTTTTCAAACTGTCCAACTATGAATAATGTGCACCTGTAATAGTTTTACCCTTTACCAGATAGTCGATGAGGATTATCCGTTGCGAATCCCAAAAGACAGTCGCCATAACCTTTCCGGCCGAAGGAATGGTCTTCGCCTATTTTGGCGCAGATTTTCCCTTGGTAACCCATTGTTTAGATCGTTGTTTGGTCTCAGGAGTATAGTAATGTACGCATGTTTCATCCACAATGACGAAACGACGCTTAAAGTCCTGCGGATTCTTCCTGAACAGCTACAAACCATCCTTGCAACACCTCACACGATTCCGTGTTTGGTCAAGCGTGAGCAATCGCGGAACCCATCTTGCGGATAGCTTTCTCATGTCCAAACGTTTATGCAAAATATTATGTACCCGTTCATTCGAGATGCCCACAGCACTAGCAATCTCACGCACCTTAACTCTTCTGTCATCCATCACCACATCATGGATTTTATCAATAATTTATGGAGTTGTAACCTCCACAGGGCGTCCGGAACGTTCAGCTTCACTTGTGCCCATATGGCCACTCCGAAAATTTTGAAACCACTTATAAACTGTTCTAATCGAAGGTGAAAAGTCACCGTAATGTTTATCAAGCTTCTCTTTAGTCTCCTGAGGTGTTTAGTCTTTCATAAAGTAATGTTTAATGACCACACGAAATTCTTTTTCGTCCATTTTTTGACAATCACTCGGCTTCCTTGATTCACACGAATGCCAAACACAAAGAAATAGACCAATATGGCTAAAACTTGGTGTTCGTTCTTTCCACAGATGCTACTATCTAAACATGACCCCGATACGCGCCGGTGGTGCCATCTCTCCGACTTTGAACGGACTTTTCAAACGCCCCTCGTATAGACGGCATCTCCACCTTTGGCACGGATAAGAGTGGCGACGCGTCGTGGAATGGAAGCAGTGAGGCCATGATAGGTCGCTGGAGCGAGTTGGCACCACATCTGCACACACCAGTCACCTAGTTCCCGTAAATTCCGGAGAGGGAAAGCAATGAGCACTGAAGTCTCGTTCAGACACATTCCAGATGTGTTCCATAAGGTTCATTCTGGCTAGTTGGCGAGCCAGCACATCAGCTGGAACTCGCCACTGTGTTCCTCGAACCATTCCATCACACTCCTGGCCTTGTGACATGGCGCATTATCTTGCTGAAAAATAGCACTGCCGTCGGGAAACATGATCGTCATCAGGGGGTGTACATAGTCCGCGATCAATGTGCAGTACTTCTTGGCCGTAATGGATCCACTGGACCCATGGATACCCACGTGAGTGTTCCTTTATCGAGAAAGCCTTTATTTTTCAAAAAGCGGATGTATCTAGAAAAAATTAATATCAATTAATTTTTTCAAACAAATATTTCTTTGCCTTGCCGCATGTTATGCCTGTACTAATGAGCAAGTAAGGGAACGTGAGTGTTAACGAGCAATGGAGACCCGATATTTAACGGCATTTGCGATATATCTCGGAAGGTAAGAAAGCAATGGATATAAAAAGCAATCAATAGATCTTTTTATACCCTAAAATTCACATTTAACATTCATTGGTCGGAGCTATAGTTTTTTATTCATTTAAGAAAAACATTTTTATTTTGTAAATTGGCGGATTTTTTTGGCCATATCCTCCCTCTTAGATCGAGATTTATGGAATAAAAACGCTGTTTAAAACGTAATTTTCTATAAGCTTATATTTTTGGGTTTTCAGATAATTTTTTTTTTTTTGTCGTCAGTCTACTGACTGGTTTGATGCGGCCCGCCACGAATTCCTTTCCTGTGCTAACCTCTTCATCTCAGAGTAGCACTTGCAACCTACGTCCTCAATTATTTGCTTGACGTATTCCAATCTCTGTCTTCCTCTACAGTTTTTGCCCTCTACAGCTCCCTCTAGTACCATGGAAGTCATTCCCTCATGTCTTAGCAGATGTCCTATCATCCTGTCCCTTCTCCTTATCAGTGTTTTCCACATATTCCTTTCCTCTCCGATTCTGTGTAGAACCTCCTCATTCCTTACCTTATCAGTCCACCTAATTTTCAACATTCGTCTATAGCACCACATCTCAAATGATTCGATTCTCTTCTGTTCCGGTTTTCCCACAGTCCATGTTTCACTACCATACAATGCTGTACTCCAGACGTACATCCTCAGAAATTTCTTCCTCAAATTAAGGCCGGTATTTGATATTAGTAGACTTCTCTTGGCCAGAAATGCCTTTTTTGCCATAGCGAGTCTGCTTTTGATGTCCTCTTTGCTCCGTCCGTCATTGGTTGTTTTACTGCCTAGGTAGCAGAATTCCTTAACTTCATTGACTTCGTGATCATCAATCCTGATGGTAGGTGGTAGATAATAAGTATTGCAAATTTAACACTAGGCTGTCACAGAACGCTTGGACAATGTTGTGGTAGGGCCCGATCCTGCTCTTACCTAAGGTGAGCTATTTCCACAGGGTGGGCGCTGTTTCCTAACGCCCTTCGAAAAAGAATCTTCTCAGACGGCTGGAAGGAAGCTAACATAGCGTCAGCAGGAAATGGGCGATTGAGGTGTCTACATATTGGTTTGGAGGCCGATTGGCGGAAAGTGCTGCATGTTAATACAATTTCAGTCGTTTGTGCGCCAACTGAAACTCCCTGGCAGATTAAAACTTTAAACCAGTTTGGGGACTCGTAACTGTGATCATCATCTTTCTCGGGTAAGTGGTCTGCCGACTATGGCATCTAAGCACGATCCGCCCTTATAACTTGACTATCGAACTTGTGTGTCGTGTTTCCATGGCTCAGTCGGTAGAGCACTTGCTCGTGAAGTGCAAAGGCGCCAGATTCGAGTCTCGGGCACGCACAGAGTTTTAATCTGCTGGAAGTTTCAAATCAAACCAAACTCCGCTGCAAAGTGAAAATTCAATCTGGAAAGGTATGAGCGTTTATGCAGTCGTCCTATGTAAGAGTTCAGTATCCCGTGTTTGGACTATTTGGTACGGGTCCAACACACTTGAGCATTATGGATGGATCCCACAACTATTTTCTAATTAATGCTCTTCATAGATTGCTTACTTTTTCCCAGTATTCTATTGATGCACCGAAGCTTCCCACTTCGTCTTCGACTGATCCTGTGCCACCGCTCCTACAAATCGTTAAATTTAGCTATTTGCGTAAATTCATTGATTCTTGCTGTGACTTCTCGACGTTGCAGTCATAAGATGGTATGGTTTTGCGTTTTATCAAGTGCACTGATCATTTAAAGCATGATGTCAATCTTTGCACCACTTTCAGATCATATTAAATCTTTCTGACTATCTGTGCTGCTTTTACAGACATTACTTCATTATAGAGTGCTTCGTCACGCACAAATTCTGTGGTTACTATTAATACCGTATGACAAACTGTTAACATACACCATTAACAGTAATCGTCCATACTCACTGTTCTGCGGCACACCTGAATGTACTTTTTCATTTGCCGATGACTGTCCATCCAAGATGTCGTGCAGTGTCCGCCCTTTCTAAAAATGTACTGTCCAGTCACAAATTCCGTTTGGCAGCCTGATAGGATCGTACTTTTCTTTTTGGAAGTCAAAAAACACTGCATCTACCCAATTTGCGTTGATCCAAGACTTTCAGAATGTCCTGTGAGAAAAATTCAGGTTGGGTTGCGAACGTATTGGCTATGATCAAGATAATGATGCTGCAATGATTATGCTCACCGTGTGTTTCACACATGTTGCGCGGAAATTTTACCTCTGGGAAGCGCTCGAATTTGAGCTGAAACAGCCGGATCTCCGGACAGCCTTGGCAGTGTTGGAGCGGCGGAGGTGATCGCCCAGCAAGAAGAGCGGCGGTTTGCAGGGAAGGCATCGGCAGCGATTGGTCTCGCTCCGCCGGGAGCCTCACGTCCAAGGGCGGGCCCAGCACAGTGTTTCGCCAGACCGGCCGCTCAGTTCCAACGGGACGCTTTTTACGGCTATCAGCCAGCGCGACGTGGCCGGGGCAGCGTGCTATCGTCCCGAGAGCCTAGTCACTGTGCATCGCAGGGAGCTACTTAGTGTCATTGCCGCTTCCTTTCCTACATCATTCGCGAAAAATACGTTGAATATTGGGCCCATCTTATACAAAGGACAATTTTTATTTATCATGATCATCATTTCATTGCCATTGTCATCATTGTCGTCGCCGTTTTCAAAATTGCCATCATCATCACCCATGGGGTCCCAGGTTCGATTCCCGGCTTGGTTGGGGATTTTCTCTGCCTGGGGACTGCATGCTTGTGTTATCATCATCGTTTGTGGTAGTGGCTAGAGTGGACTGTGAAAAACTAGACTGTGTAACAAGTGGGACACGCCAATGACTCCGCAGTTGAGCGCCCCACAAACCAATCACAATGACGACGACGACCACCACCACAGTTGTTACCATTATCATCATCATCATCATCATCATCATCACCACCACCACAGTTGTCGCCACTGCCATCACAATTTTCACCATTCTCATCATTGTCATTACAACTGTCACCATTATGGCCATCATTGTCACCATTCCTGTGTCAGTGTCACCATTGTCGTCCCCATTATCTTTGCTGTAGTCCTGTCCACTCGCCTCTATATGCACTGCCTGGCAGCAGCGCTGCAAATGCCGACAAACCATTCCCTGGGACATCTTCAGATGGGGGAGAGCAGACCACATATCACGAGCTATGCTTACATGAGGAGGCACGCACGTGAGTGCAGCTAACGTTACTACATGTTGTTGTTGTTGCTGTTGTTGTTGTTGTTGTTGTTGTGGTCTTCAGTCCTGAGACTGGTTTGATGCAGCTCTCCATGCTACTCTATACTGTGCAAGCTTCTTCATCTCCCAGTACCTACTGCAACCTACATCCTTCTGAATCTGCTTAGTGTATTGATCTCTTGGTCTCCCTCTACGATTTTTACCCTCCACGCTGCCCTCCAATGCTAAATTTGTGATCCCTTGATGCCTCAAAACATGTCCTACCAACCGATCCCTTCTTCTAGTCAAGTTGTGCCACAAACTTCTCCTCTCCCCAATGCTATTCAATACCTCCTCATTAGTTACGTGATCTACCCACCTTATCTTCAGCATTCTTCTGTAGCACCACATTTCGAAAGCTTCTATTCTCTTCTTGTCCAAACTGGTTATCGTCCATGTTTCACTTCCATACATGGCTACACTCCATACAAATACTTTCAGAAACGACTTCCTGACACTTAAATCTATACTCGATGTTAACAAATTTCTCTTCTTCAGAAACGATTTCCTTGCCATTGCCAGTCTACATTTTATATCCTCTCTACTTCGACCATCATCAGTTATTTTACTCACTAAATAGCAAAACTCCTTTACTACTTTAAGTGTCTCATTTCCTAATCTAATCCCCTCAGCATCACCCGATTTAATTTGACTACATTCCATTATCCTCGTTTTGCTTTTGTTGATGTTCATCTTATATCCTCCTTTCAAGACAATGTACATTCCGTTCAACTGCTCTTCCAGTTACTACATGTACAATACAATAATTACTCGCCATAACAAAACTACTGATATGTGAGTGCAGCCACAGTGAACACTGGAGTGCTCCGGAACTCGCAATGTTGAGTTGCGCGACGGCCCTGGAGGTTAGTAGTATTTGTGTTCGCTCTGGAGCGGGTGGGAGGGAGGGGGGGGGGGGTGATTTTGTTGTGCATTTCTGAAGCCAGGAGTCACTGATCCATCAGTATTGACCATGTTATTTATTGCAGTACAGGAGAGTTAGAGAATTTGAAGTGCAGTGGATGTGGGTGTGAAGTTCTGTTCAGGCAAGCTTTGCTGTTTAGTAAGTGTAAACTCTTTCAGTAAACAGATCAAACTCAGAGCAGGGCTCGGAGCCAATCATTAGCATACTATGCTTCTCAGTCGTGGCACCACTCCCACTGCTGACGTTTGTATTGCGGTGTTAATGGCAGCCTATACGTGGCGCAGTGATTCCCTACTCCAGCTGCTGCCTGTTTCTGGGCAGTGGTGTGAGATGAGACAGAATGTTGCAGAGAGTGTATTACTCGATTTCGGAGGGTAGGTGCAGAATGTGAAGGCGTTACAATGCGCATGGCGCACAATATAGCGATCTTCCCTAGTGGTGGTCAGACGACGGTTATGCCAATTCTCAGGTGCCCACGCAGTCCAAAGCATCTCCCCACTGTCACATCCAAATGCCTCAAAAATCGGGATTTTGCATGACTTGTGCAGTCGGTCAGATGGAGATCCACCCTGACGCCCCTTCAAACTCTGTTGGGTGCTGATGAGTCTGTCTCACACGCGTATGCGGCATCTCTGTCGCCTTCACATTTGTGTCTCAACATCTGACGCCACTGACGTCCCATGCATACCCTATCTAGCATAGCAACAATGCTAAACACGAGCAGTGCTTGTGCACGCTGCTCGCCGTCCCACCTGTCAGAGAGGTTTGCAACTCTAATCATTTACATACCCATCGAACATTATTACATGTTACCTACATCTTTGTCCGCACTATCACCTTCAAAGCAGTCTTCTTGAGAGCGAATACACCGATCCTAACATACACCATCTTGATAAGGCATAAAAAAAACAGCGTCTCGTTACGAGAACGTATCATAAAACAGAGAGATAAACACAGCTCTCCTGACTAATTTTACTGGTATGTAACGGATTAGATTCAAATTTTTGAATCTAAACGGTGATTACTGAACATGTTAGTTTGTACTACTTCTGATCTTCCTCAGGCAGATTATATAGGGTGTTACAAAAAGGTACGGCCAAACTTTCAGGAAACATTCCTCATACACAAAGAAAGAAAATATGTTATGTGGACATGTGTCCGGAAACACTTAATATCCATGTTACAGCTCATTTTATTACTTCTCTTCAAATCACATTAATCGTGGAATGGAAACACATAGCAACAGAACGTACCAGCGTGACTTCAAACACTTTGTTACAGGAAATGTTCAAAATGTCCTCCGTTAGCGAGGATACATGCATCCACCCTCCGTCGCATGGAATCCCTCATGCTCTGATGCAGCCCTGGAGAATGGCGTATTGTATCACAGTCGTCCACAATACGAGCACGAAGAGTCTCTACATTTGGTACCGGGGTTGCGTAGACAAGAGCTTTCAAATGCCCCCATAAATGAAAGTCAAGAGGGTTGCGGTCAGGAGAGCGTGGAGGCCATGGAATTGGTCCGCCTCTACCAATCCATCGGTCACCGAATCTGTTGTTGAGAAGGGTACGAACACTTCGACTAAAATGTGCAGGAGCTCCATCGTGCATGAACCACATGGTGTGTCGTACTTGTAAGGGCACATGTTCTAGCAGTACAGGTAGAGTATCCCGTATGAAATCATAACAACGTGCTCCATTGAGCGTAGGAGGAAAAACATGGGGCCCAATCAAGACATCACCAACAATGCCTGCCCAAACGTTCACAGAAAATCTGTGTTGATGACGTGATTGCACAATTGCGTGCGGATTCTCGTCAGCCCACACATGTTGATTGTGAAAATTTACAATGTGATCGAGGAAGTACAGTACATACTGACGAAACTAAAATGAGCTCTAGCATGGAAATTAAGCGTTTCCGGACACATGTCCACATAACATCTTTTCTTTATTTGTGTGTGAGGAATGTTTCCTGAAAGTTTGGCCGTACCTTTTTGTAACACCCTGTATAAGTTCCCTGCTGACTTCCAGACAGCATTAGTTCTGATCGTCTTGAAGCATTCGTGGTAGCAACTTCGCCGCAATCCTCTTTATGTTACGTTTGCTTGTGCCTCATCTTATTCTCAAAGATATGCAGAGGTCTTGTATGGTCTGTCAACGAGCTTCCAGAATCATACCCTTAACTTTCTGAACATTTCATGCTGTGATACCTGTTGACGATCGACCGGAATGGCATTCATCATAAACCTGTGCCCGGCCATTTTTGGAAACGCTTACACCAGACTGTGTCGTGCAAAACTGTCGTCACCAAAAGCTCGCCTCGAGTACTAAAATCAGATTGCAGTTGTAAGAGTAGAAGTATGTGAAAGGGAAGCACAGATTGACAAGGAAATCAGACAGTGATGTAGTATGTCCCGAAAATTACTCAGTCTGTATATTCAATTAATGGTAAAGGAAACCGAGGAAACTTTTGTGGCAGAATTTGACATAGGAAGGGCTCGGCTGATAAGACATTTCCTGAAGCATCAAGGTATCGTCTATTTCGTAATGAAGGGAAAGGGGGGGGGGGTAAATATTACAGAGGGAAATCTTGGCACGAACGAAGTAAGTAGGTTCAAATGGATGTAGGTGACAGTGTGAGAAAAGGTTTGTACGGGATGGACTAGCGTGGAGGGCTGCATCAAACCAGTCTTCAGACTGAAGACCATAACAACAACAAAAAAACTGTATGCAGCCATTGCTCTTTCCAGTTGGACAAAGCAAAACGGCAACTTACGGAAGCACAGCAGTTGAAACTTTTGTTGTTGTTGTTTTTGTTGTTGTTCTTGTGGTCTTCAGTTCTGAGACTGGTTTGATGCAGCTCTCCATGCTACTCTATCCTGTGCAAGCTTCTTCATCTCCCAGTACTTACTGCAACCTACATCCTTCTGAATCTTAGTGTATTCATCTCTTGGTCTCCCTCTACGATTTTTACCCTCCACGCTGCCCTCCAATGCTAACTTGATGATCCCTTGATGGCTCAGAACATGTCCTACCAACCGGTCCCTTCTTCTTGTCAAGTTGCGCCACAAACTCCTCCCCAATCCTATTCAATACCTCCTCATTAGTTATGTGATCTACACATGTAATGTTCACCATTCTATGCTCACAGAAAACTAAACGAAGTGCTCATCTCACAGGTCCATCTGTGGAGACACGACTGGCACTCTCGCATCCCATGTTGGGCACAGACGTGAAGATTTTTGCCATGGGCTACGACCAGAAACACTCAGTGTTTTAGTGTGGTTTCATGTGACATCAAAGTCTTTTCTTCTTGAAGAATGGGAAAAGAATGGACCGGTGACCACATCGAAGAAGTTATACAACTGAACTTCAAAAGAAATTGTTTGTAAAAATTGACCCATCAACACTACACAAACAGGAAAGTAAGAAATAGGGCTTACATAAAGATGGCTGAAATTTTTCTGGAAGATACAGCAACCGAATCGCCACATGCTAAAAGGGTCTCATTGAGGAAAACCCAAAACAGAGTGAACCACATTGATGTGTTGCTGAAGGGTAGGTGCATCTGTGAATGCTAGAAGGTCGTCGATCAGATGCTTGGTTATAGTAAGAAAGATGCTACACAAAGCATGTCTTTTGCTATGAGGACCTCAGCCAATGACTGAATATCTCCTAGCACGGCAAGGGAGCCCTTCCAGCAAAAACTAGAGAAGCTATCCGGCAACACATCGAAAGATTTCCACTAAGAGAAAGTCATTATACGGACAAGGATATAAATGTTTAGATGCCAGACTTAACGTTCTGTTGTTGTTGTGCTCTTCAGGCCAGAGACTCGTCTGATGCATTTCTCCATGCTACGCTATCAAAATGGTTCAAATGGCTCTGATCACTATGCGACTTAACTTATGAGATCATCAGTCGCCTAGAACTTAAAACTAATTAAACCTAACTAACCAAGGACATCACACACATCCATGCCCAAGACAGGATTCGAACCTGCGACCGTAGCGGTCGGTCGGCTCCAGACTGTAGCGCCTGCTACTGTATCCTGTGCAAGCTTCTTCATCACCCAGTACCTACTGCAACCTACATCCTTCTGAACCCGCGTAGCGTATTCATCTCTTGCCCGCATCTCGTGGTCGTGCGGTAGCGTTCTCGCTTCCCACGCCCGGGTTCCCGGGTTCGATTCCCGGCGGGTCAGGGATTTTCTCTGACTCGTGATGGCTGGGTGTTGTATGCTGTCCTTAGGTTAGTTAGGTTTATGTAGTTCTAAGTTCTAGGGGACTGATGACCATAGATGTTAGTCCCATAGTGCTCAGAGCCATTTTATTCATCTCTTGGTCTCCCTCTACGATTTTTACTATCCACGCTGCCCTCCAGTGCTAAATTTGTGAGCCCTTGATGCCTCAGAACATGTCCTACCAACCGGTCCCTTCCTCTTGTCAAGTTGTGCCACAAACTCTTCTTCTCCCCAGTTCTATTCAATACCTCCTCAGTAGTTACGTGATCTACCCATCTAATCTTCAGCATTCTTCTGTAGCACCACATTTCGAAGGCTTCTATTCTCTTCTTGTCTAAACTATTTATTGTCCACGTTTCACTTCCATACATGGCTACACTCCATACAAATACTTTCAGAAACGACTTCCTGATACTTAAATCTATACTCGACGTTAACAAATTTATCTTCTTCAGAAATTCTTTCCTTGGTATTGCCAGTCTACATTTTATATCCTCACTACTTTGACCACTATCAGTTATTTTGCTCCCCAAATAGCAAAACTCGTTTACTACTAATGACATATAAATCGTTTAAGGAGAAACATCCCCAAATAAAAGCCACCTTATGCATCAGTTTTCAAGGAAAATTCCAGTTTGCATTTCGGACGCACTCAAATAGACTTCTGCCGCACATATGAAGAGCTGAAGGCGACAATTAGAAGCTAGTTTTGACTACATGTAAAATTTCCCTATTCCACAGATTCTTGTCCAGGATACATTGGACATTTGAGAGTCAATATAATTTGAATTCAAGACATTTAAAAAATGCACTTTGCTCTATAAGTAAATTGAATGGGGATCACTGCTGTCGGCCGCAGTGCGACATTAAGCGGAATCAGTGGCGATGTGAGAAAATGTGTACCGGACCGGGATTCGAACACGGGATCTTTTTTTTCCTGATCTCATTTGGTTCACACTTGTTCGTTGCACTTGTTCGAGGCGGCTGTTCCACGACAGTTGTTCCAGGTCGTCGTTGATCCGCTCACTCAGTTTGTTTGTTTCTTTGTTTTTTATTATTACAGAGGGCAGCTAACCCTCTGACCGAACACGCTAAGCTACCGTGCCGGCACACCATCCGGAGCACAGCTTTAGCCCAACTGCACGGAGTATCTCGGTAAGCGTCACGGCCGACCCACACTACCACCGAGAGCCAGTATCCGCAGTCCCGCAGCTTCTCTATAAGTTTCTGCAAGGCGTTCCTCCATCAGTCACTGAGTTACATTTGTATTCCGAGAACGAAGGAGGACAGAGCACAAATTATGTTGTATCGAGGCTGTTACTGGCACTGAGTGACTGTAACCGCTTTGAGAAAACTGAAAACTATCTGCCTGCCAGCGGACGTTCGCTTTTCCCTTGTGACAGGGATTTCAGCATACTCAAAAGAGAACTCAGAATGTGTGACAGGCTCTACACGAACTAACAAAACCCACAAGAAATGCCAGGAAAGACCAAAAAATTTTTTGTGACAGAAACTGATGTCAAGGATATACTGTATTTCGAGACTTGGCGGCCGAAGCTTCACAAGAAGCCTTGTGTTTCAGTCGAAACTTGCCGTAAAAGTGTTTCAACAGAAAATTCACTTTGTTGTCAAAATATGGCACATTTTACACACAGAAACAGCACCCTTTTATAACACATTCTTAATTATTGGTTATTATTATAGCCACTGTTAAACACAGTTATTTAGAGAAAAAAACAGCAACTACTATAGGATATCCGAAAACGTGATAAAAGGATCTCAATCATCGAACGTTTTTATGTGCACAGCTTTTATTTTTTCTCGTTGTGAAATGGACCCTGATACTCGCCCCCCAGAAATCCGCTCGAGCGTGATCAGCTATCTTTCATCGTCTGCAGGAACTACTTAACACTTTGCCGTCCGGCGACACCACAGTGGTGTTGTGTGCATAGTATCGCGCAGTGGCTGGGGACAGCACTTTAGTATCTTCTGCATTCTGTTGGTGTTTTGTTTAGGTAACAATAAGTTACACAGATCAACAAGTTTCTTGTTTTCTAAGTACTTGTGCACTTTCATCATGGCAGACGAGAGAGACGATACGATTATTTACGATGAATGCGCGGACCTCTTGTCTGACGTTCCGGACGACTTGGCCGATTGGGAAGAAGACGTGGGATATCAAAAAAATGAAAGTGAATCAGAATCTTCGGAAGGTAGTGAAATACGTCCAAGAATAATTCGGCGAAGCTACGGTTGCCAACTGATTCGGCTGAATCAAACGAAGAAGACAGTGCACAGTGGTCAGACTTCGATTTACCGAGGATTAATTTGAAGGATCCCCGGGTACAAACATATTTCCCAAATATACACAGCCCGTCGAGGATATCGTGCAATTATATATTGGGAACGATCTATTTGAATATATTAGCAACGAAACCAACAAGTACACTGTCAAAATTGCAACAGAAGGAAACTGGATAAAAAGGAATGCCAAATTTGTCGACGTTATGGAACCCGAACTTAGAAAATCGTTTGGGTTTGCTATCCTTATGGGAATTGTAAAAAAAGCAAGGATCGATGATTATTGGTCAACGAATCCGTTGATAGACACACCGATATTTCGCAAAACGATGTCCTGCACCCGATTCAGACAAATATCATTTTTACATTTTTCCGACAGCAACAATAAACCGAATACTCCCGACCGTTTTGTCGAAGTGCAATTCGTAATTGATTAGTTTTCCAAAAAGTTTAAAGAAACGTTTAATCTAAGTCACTAGAGTAATCTAATTTTCTTATTTAAACTATTGTCATGCTGTAACTGTGATGTGTGAAATGCTGCATGTGTGAAACACAGGTCCGATGTAAGAGAGGGACTGATGGCCCTAATCTGATCAGGTTAAATAAATAAATAAATAAGTGAAAACATCTCAATTGCTGAAGGAATGATACCGTGGCATGGACGGTTAAATTTTGAAGTTTACAATCCGTCAAAAATTACGAAGTACGGCATACTCCTTCGGATGCTGTGTGATTCGAGTACGGGATACATTTCCTCATTCAAGATATATTCCGGCGCTGGACGACCTTTAACAAAAACAGTGACGGAACTATTGACACCTTCTGATGGAAAGTGGCATCCTCTCCGCATGGGTAATTATTATAACAGTGTGGAGCTTGCAGAGAAGTTACTTGAAAATAAAATAAGAGTTTGTGGAACGATACGGCAAAATAGAGGATTTCCGGAAAATTAAAGCGCGCAAAAGTCAATGTGTTTAAAGCTTGTCATCAACGGAAAGGTGACAAGCGGCCGGCGACAAGCCAAGTAATCCGAATTAGCACTGCTGGCGCCAAGCGAATAAATTTGTACGAAACGTCAGGACGGCAAAGTGTTAATATGGTCCGCTACCGGTTACATTTCAGCAACCAGCATCCCCGTTACGACGAACCGCAGCTGTATTCCGTGACAGGGTTAGAGCAGCGCTCTGCTACTAGGCCATCACAGTGTTGGGCATAGCTTCAAGTTTCGTCACAGACGTAACTGGGGTCGCAAGCTGAACCAGTAGCAGCTCCGTGGCGAAACGTTACCGGAAACCGCAAGCGGCGCACACTTTAAAATCACGTCTGCTAGCGCCGGCGAGGTCACCCCAAACCACAACACAGCCGCTTTTCGGCGGTAGCGAGCTTTGCAGCTGGGACAATGTTCTGTCTAAACTGTGTCAAGGTCCCTCCCTGTCCGTCAGACGGTCGTGAGCACGTCTGGAACACAGTCCGTTACATCAGCCGACTCGCATTCCTATTTCTGACGTTTCTTCCGGCTAACCTGGAAGATCAGTGACCCCAGGCCCGATTCTTTAATGAATCGAACTCCCATCCGTGAAACAGCTCCACTATTGGCCATTAAAAATGCTACACCACGAAGATGACGTGCTACAGACGTGAAATTTAATCGACAGGAAGATGATGTTGCGATATGCAAATGATTACCTTTTCAGAGCATTCACACAAGGATGGCGCCGGTGGCGACACCTACAACGTACTGACATGAGGGAAGTTTCCAACCGATTTGTCATACACAAACAGCAGCTGACCGGCGTTGCCTGGTGAAACGTTGTTGTGATGCCTCGTGTAAGGAAGAGAAATGCGTACCATCACGTTTCCGACTTTGATAAAGGTCGGATTGTAGCCTATCGCGATTGCGGTTTATCGTATCGCGACATTGTTGCTCGCGTTGGTCGAGATCCAATGACTGTTAGCAGAATATGGAATTGGTGGGTTCAGGAGGGTAATACGGAACGCCGTGCTGGATCCTAACAGCCCCGTATCACTAGCAGTCGAGATGACAGGCATCTTACCCGCATGGCTGTAACGGATCGTGCAGCCACGTCTCGATCCCTGAGTCAACAGATGGAGACATTTGCAAGACGACAACCATCTGCACGAACAGTTCGACGACGTTTGCAGCAGCATGGACTATCAGCTCGGAGACCATGGCTGCGTTTACCCTTTGCGCTGCATCACAGACAAAAGCGCCTGCGATGGTGTACTCAACGGCGACCCTGGGGGCGCCGAATGGCAAAACGTCATTTTTTCGGATGAATCCAGGTTCTGTTTACAGCATCATGATAGTCGCACCCGTGTTTGGCGACATCGCGGTGAACGCACACTGAAAGCGTGTATTCGTCATCGCCATACTGGCGTATCTCCCGGCGTGATGTTATGGGGTGCCATTGGTTACACGTCTCTGTCACCTCTTGTTTGCATTGATGGCACTTTGAACAGTGGACGTTACTTTTCAGATGTGTTACGACCCGTGGCTCTACCCTTCATTCGATCCCTGCGAAACCCTACATTTCAGCAGGATAATGCACGACCGCATGTTGCAGCTCCTGTACGGGCCTTTCAGGATACAGAAAATGTTCGACTGCTGCCCTGCCAAAACTTTCTCCAGATCTCTCACCAATTGAAAACGTCTGGTCAATGGTGCCGAGCAACTGGCTCGTCACAATACATCAGTTACTACTCTTGATGAACTGTGGTATCGTGTTGAGCTGCATAAGCAGCTGTACCTGTACGCGCCATCCATGCTCTGTTTGACTAAATGCCCAGGCGTATCAAGGCCGTTATTACGACCAGAGGTGGTTGTTCTGGGTACTGATTTCTCAGGATCTATGCACCGAAATTGCGTGAAAATGTAATCACATGTCGGTTCTAGTATAATATATTTGTCCAATGAATACCCGTTTATCATCTGCGTTTCTTCTTAGTATAGCAATTTTAATGGCCAGGAGTGTACTTTTGTGGGCACATTCACAGTAGTGTGCAAAATGTGTTGCATATGGAATAAGTAGTAAAGAAATAATGAATTAAAACGCCATGGCTGATGTTAATGTTTGACTACATGAATAGCTAATACTTAGTGAGCAATAATTTTACTTTCCCTTCAATATTTCGTTCGGGATGTCGGCGAGGAAAGGTTTCTAAAATATTTCAAATTACTTGTAAAGTAAGTCCCTAAGTGCTCTCATTTTTATGTATTGTGTGTGTACACTGACAAAAGTTACGTCATAACACCTAATATCGTGTCGGGCCTCATTGTAACCGGCTTAGCGCAGCGTTTCGAGGTGACAATGACTCAACAAGTCGTTGGAAGTCCCACGCAGGAGTATTGATCCACGCTGCCTCTATAGCTGTCCATGACTGGGAAAGTGTTGCCAGTGCAGGATTTTATGCAAGAACTGACCTCTCGATTATGTCCCATAAATGTTCGCCCGGGAGTAGACAACATTCTATTAGAACTACTGATACCCTTGGGAGAGCCATCCGTGACAAAACTCTACCATCTGGTGAGCAAGATGTATGAGACAGGCGAAATACCCTCAGATTCCAAGAAGACTATAATAATTCCAATCCCAAAGAAGGCAGGTGCTGACAGATGTGAAAATTACCGAACTATCAGTTTAACAAGCCACGGCTGCAAAATACTAACGCGAATTCTTTACAGACGAATGGAAAACTAGTAGAAGCCGACCTCGGGGAAGATCAGTTTGGATTCCGTAGTAATATTGAAACACGTGAGGCAGTACTGACCCTAAGACTTATCTTAGAAAATAGATTAAGGAAAGGCAAACCTACGTTTCTAGCATTTGTAGACTTCAAGAAAGCTTTTGACAATGTTGACTGGAATTTTTTCAAATTCTGAAGGTGGCAGGGGTAAAATACAGGGAGCGAAAGGCTATTTACAATTTGTATAGAAACCAGATGGCAGTTATATGAGTCGATGGGCATGAAAGGGAAGCAGTGGTTGGGAAGGGAGTGAGACAGGATTGTAACCTACCCTCTATGTTATTCAATCTGTATATTGAGCAAGCAGTAAAGGAAACAAAAGATAAATTCGGAATAGGTATTAAAATCCATGGAGAAGAAATAAAAACTTTGAGGTTCGCCGATGACATTGTAGTTCTGTCAGAGACAGCAAAGGACTTGGAAGAAAAGCTGAACGGAATGGACAGTGTCTTGAGAGGAGGATATAAAATGAACACCAACATAAGCAAAACAAGGATAATGGAATGTAGTCGAATTAAATCGGGTGATGCTGAAGGTATTAGATTAGGAAATGAGATGCTTAAAGTAGTAAATGAGTTCTGCTATTTGGGGAGCAATATAACTCATGATGGTCGAAGGAGAGAGGATATAAAATGTAGACTGTCAATGGCAAGGAAAGCGTTTCTGAAGAAGATAAATTTAACATCGAGTATAGATTTAAGTGTCACGAAGTCGTTTCTGAAAGTATTTGTATGGAGTGTGGCCGTGTATGGAAGTGAAACATGGACGATAAATAGTTTGGACAAGAAGAGAATAGAAGCTTTCGAAATGTGGTGCTACAGAAGAATGCTGAAGATTAGATGAGTACATCAGAACTAATGAGGAGGTATTCAATAGAATTAGGGAGAAGAGAAATTTGTGGCACACCTTGACCAGAAGAAGGGGTCGGTTGGTAGGATATGTTCTGAGGCATCAAGGGATCATCAAGTTAGCATTGGAGGGCAGCGTGGAGGGTGAAAATCGTACAGGGAGACCAAGAGATGAATACACTAAGCAGATTCAGAAGGATGTAGGTTGCAGTAGGTACTGGGAGATGAAGCAGCTTGCACAGGATAGAGTAGCATGGAGAGCTGCATCAAACCAGTCTCTGGACTGAAGACCACAACAACAAATGTTCACTGGGATTCATGCCGATCGGACCGGCTGGTCAAACAATTCGCTCGAATTGTCCACAATGTTCTTCACACCAATTGCAAAAAATTGTGTTCCGGTGACATGACATCGTTGTTTGGGAACATGAAAGTCTATGAATGGCTACAAAGGCTCCCCCTTGTAACAAACATAACCATTTTCAGTCACTGATCGGTTCAGTTCGGCCAGAGAACCCAGTCCATTCGATGTAAACACAGCACGCACCATTGTGGAACCACCACCAGCTTTCACAGCGCCTTGCTGACAGACAGCTTGGATCAATGGCTTCGTGGGCTCTGCGCCACACTCGAACTCTGCGTAAGCTCTTGCCAACAGAAATCAGTACTCGTCTAACCAGTCCAAGCTTTCCGAATCGTTAGGATATAACCTTCGACCATAAATATAATAGACTGGCCCTGACGTCATTTTTGTGGCTCCAAGATCTCTGGGCTAAAGTCATGTGAATGTTGGAAAAACATGGTTGTTTCGTGTTATGGATGTACTCAGCGTTTTGTCTGGGGAAATGGCATTACATTTCACGTGTGTTTCTATAATAGTGCAGATGCGTTTATTGAAATCTGCTGAAGTGACTCTTATATGTTTTTTACACTTGAAATAGAGACTGATTTTCTTTGCAAGGTGTAGCAACCCTGCAGGCTTGCATAGGCACAATATCTTTGACCTCAGTCTATAAGATGCTTCTAGTCCAAGCGGCACATCGATGCAACTGCTCAGTCTTGAGTTGTGCTGTAGTAAGTTAACATGTGTTTGTGTCACTCGTCACGGAAATGGAACCGCGTAATATTCCGCAACGGTAAGCCATTTCTTTTTGCGTTAAATTGGGTGAAAACGCGACGACAACTTACAGTAAGCTCCAGAAACTTTTTGGAGAGGAGGTTATGTCAGGATCTCAAGTTTTCCTTGGAATAAAATGTTTAGTGAAGGCAGAATGAATGTCGAAGACCGCAGTGGACGACCATCAAACTCACGGACGGATGTCAACTTGGCCAGGGTGCGTGAACTCGTACGATCTGATCGAAGGTTATCCGCTAAAATGATTGCAGAAGAACTGAACATCAATCGATAAACGGTTCGTCTAATAATAACCGGAGATCGTGGTATGAGAAAGATTTGTGCAAAAATGGTCCCCAAAAATCTCACACCACAACAGCGAGAAACGCGGAAAAATGTAGCAGCCGATCAGTTAGAGCAAACGGAAGTCAATCCAGAATTGGTGAGCCGTGTTATCACTGGTGATGAAAGTTGGTTTTTTCAGTGCGATCCAGAGACAAAACGCCAAAGTTCGCAATGGTGCTCAAAGGGATGACCCAGACCAAAAAAAGCTCGCATGTCAAAGTCAAAAGTGAAATGCATGCTTGTGAGCTTCTTTTGTTCCAAGGGAATAGTTCATAAAGAGTGGCTGCCTCCTGGACGAACAGTTAACCAGTATTACTAGGAAGAAATTTTAGAAAGACTTCGTAAAAGAGTTCTTCGTGTCCGTGCCAACATTGCTGATAATTGGATTCTGCATCACGATAATGCGCCATCCCATACTGCTCTGTCAGTAAAGAAATATTTAACCTCAGAACAAATTTCAGTACTACTACAGCCACCTTATTCACTAGATATCGCTCCGTGCGACTTTTTTCTACACTGCTCGCCACCGTAAATGCAACACCCTGAAGGAAGCATCCGAATCAAGTGAAATTTACACCATGAGTTTGCAGCGATGAGATATGCAACTGATTAGAATTTCAGCGCAGACGCACATCACGCGCGCCTGTGGCGCCACCTCATAGCGCCATTTAAGGCTTGACGATTTCGACGAGTGTACGTTCGGCACGTGTGTTTACCTTGTGGTTGTTTCACAAGACGATCAGTTATGCCTCGTAGACAACAGCGAACATCTTTTGATCAAGTATCCGAGTTCGACAGAGGAAGGATAGTGGCTTACCGAGATCGTGGATTATCATACAGAGAAATCGCTAGTCGTGTTGGACGAAACCAAACAACTGTAATGCGGATATGTGACCGTTGGATGCAGGAGGGTACGACGGACCGACGTGGTCGATCGCATTCACCTCGGTGCACCACTGCACGTGCTGATAGGCAAATTGTGTGCATGGCAGTGACATCCCGAACCATAGCACAGCACATTGCGTCTGTAACGCATCATCCAGTGTCTGCGCGTACCATTCGACGCCGTTTACAGCAGAGTGGTCTGTCCGCAAGACGTCCATTGCTTCGTCTACCATTGACGCAGAACCACAGACGTCTCCGTCGCCAATGGTGTGATGACAGACGGATGTGGACGGCAGAATGGAATAACATTGTCTTTACTGACGAGGCACGCTTCTGTCTGCTGCACCACGATGGTCGGATTCGAGTGTGGAGACACCGTGGAGAGAGGATGCTGGACTGCTGCATTATGCACCGCCACACTGGTCTTGCACCGGGTATTATGGTATGGGGCGGTATTGGATATTACTCTCGCACGCCTCTAGTACGCATTGCCGGTACTTTAAATAGCCGGCGCTACATATCCGAGGTGCTGGAGCCAGTTGTCCTTCCTTGCCTTCAGGGCTCGGCCACAGCCATATTTCAACCGGATAATGCGCGACCACACGTGGCACGCATTGTCCAAAGGTTCTTCGTCAATAACCAGATTGAAGTGCTTCCCTGGCCGGCTCGCTCTCCGCATCTTTCACCGATAGAAAACATGTGGTCCATGGTTGCTCAACGAGTGACCCAGATTACATCTCCAGCTGCCACACCAGATGATCTTTGGCAACGTGTGGAAGCTGCTTGGGCTGCTGTACCCCAGGAACACATCCAACGTCTCTTTCACTCAGTGCCGAGACGAGTGGCAGCGGTGATCTCCAACAATGGCGCCTACTCTGGCTACTGATTCTGGCAGGAACCACATGTCACAGACGTCTGTAAACGAAATCATTTGATACTTGGTCAACATGTTATCTACAAAATAAATTTTGTTGTGCTACCTCTTGTCTTTCTTGGTGTTGCATTTACGGTGGCCAGCAGTGTATTTCCAAGAGTCAAAACGGCGGTCAAGGGACACCATTTTCAAACAACACAAGATGTCCAAAAAGGCGTGACGAGGGTCTTGGAGGATATTACAGAAGATGAGTTCCAGAAATGTTACCATCAATGGCAGAAGCGCTGTAAAAAGTGTGTGCAATCAGAAGGGAAGTACCTTGAAGGAGACAACACTACACTTGAGTAAAACGGTAAGCAACACTTTTTTTCACATCGGTCTCCATTGCTTTATTGTCGCATCTCGTATTCCATCCTGGGGGTTACGGGGTGGAGACTATAAGTGCATTCGGCCACCCCGTAAATTAACCATCCAAATCTGTCCATATCAGGTTTTAACCGTGCCGACCCTATGTCGATACGAGACAGAGTCACAAGAAAAAGAAGACTAATGCCAACTTCAATTAGTCTAGTCTTTCGCAACTAGAAACACGTAAGACCAGAACGTACATAACACGACTGATTACCACAATCTCAAAATGGTTTTAGGCTGTGGATGCCATGCCTCTCAGACGGCTGTTAGGCGGCGCATTCCCATGTTGCCTGTACTGCTTTCCCCGGAAGCCGAGACTGGGTAGTGGCAGATTACGTGAAACAATTTGTTTCAAGTTTATTTACAGAAAGATTTTTTTTTTCCTACTTGGCCCCCTACTTGTTCATTTTTCTAGCATTGTATTTGAAATAAATATGGGAATGGGGAATAAAAAATACAGAATGTTCAGAGTCTCATTACCCGCTATCACGTTTCCATATAGTCGTAGATGTTCACATTGATCACTCTAAGACAAAAAAAAAAAAAAAAAAAAATATCCGCGCACCACGAACGGGACGAAAATCGGTAGGTGTGACGTACTCCTACGGTCAAATGAATGATTCTAATTTCAGAAAAATTGAATTATTTTCTCAAGAGAGAGAGAGCTTCACAAATTGAGAAAGTCAGCAAAGCGTTGGTCCATCTCTGGCTAGCCGGCCGCTGCAGCATAGCGGTTGTAGGCGCTTCAGTCCGGAACCGCGCTGCTGCTACGGTCGCAGGTTCGAATCCTGCCTCGAGTATGGATGTGTGTGATGTCCTTAGGTTAGTTAGGTTTAAGTAGTTCTAAGTTCTAGGGGACTGATGACCACAGATGTTAGGTCCCATAGTGCTTACGTTCATTTAAGACATTTTTGAGCATGTTCGTCTGAAGGAAATTGACGGGCGCGAATGCCTTCCTTCAGGGCTCCAAACATGTGGAAATCGTATGGGGAAAGATAGTATCTCTACGTAGTATGTGTAAGGGCTTCCCAGCGAAACTTATGCAGCGTACTCTAAACCATTTTGGCAACATACGTTCGAGCAACATGGTTCCGTTGCCGACAGCAAAAATATTTCCATGAAGGCACGGACCGCCCTGTCTCACAGTAGTACGAATGTATTAACAGTTATGGCGATTAAATTGAGATAATGGTTTGCGTGCTTTTCCCCCCTATCTCCTTTTCATTTGACTGCCCCTTAAAAATAAGAAATAGGGGTGGAGCCAAAGTTAAACGTGTGGGGACTCTTGAGTGATTTTTCCTCTGTTACCAACACCTTCTCTACTTGCACACTTATTGAGCAATATATTTTTGCATTCGTTTCGTTAAAAACGACTGAAACCGTTATTCGAGGCTTCTAATAGTTAGCGAATAAATGATATTATCAGTCGATCAATCCTTCTGACACTAAAACTCTAATATACTGAATATATTGTTTCTATTAGGTCCGACACTATCATGGAAACGTCAGTTTCTCATATAATCTAGAAGGAAATGTTAGATTACGGGACGATAATTATTTGGATTTATTCCGCTATATGTCTTACAAAGAGGTTTAATAAGAATATTTCAATCTGGTAATTTCAGAGTCTTAGTGATGTGTTACTAATTGAAGGAATAACAAATCATTGTGTTTCAATGATATTCATGGTGAGATTTATTTCAGAAGTATGAATCTTATTATGACGTTTTAATTATCTACGAAATTTTCGATAATTTTTTGCTAAAAAATAAGAGAACTGATATTCAGTCTTCCTTCTTTTTCTTCTTCGATCCTCGCTGCTATAAGTTGTATCATTCTTGTATCACGAATTATGTTGTGAGATAATAACATCTTTTGAGCCATTTTCGACTTTATTCTGGTAGTTAAGTGCATTACCGCGCCATTCGTGTAAAATTAAATGTTTTGTGTATTTTATGGCCTTTCAATTAGTTGGAAGTAGTCAGTCTCGTGATGCAGCGCCCGTGCTTATGCATATTTCAATATGTGTGTGTCAAACCTGCAGTCTACGTTTTTAGCGTAATAATAATTGTTATTATTATTACTACTATTCCTCTGCTTTGATAATTAACAATAACACGGCCTTGTGTCAATATGCTTGCTGCTTTTCTACGACTACTTCTGGACCTGTAGGAAAACTGGCATGAGTAAAGAAATAATTCCTCACAGATTCATTTTATGTCATAGGAAATGTGAAAGGTTCAATGAATTCTCTCTAATTTTCACAACCATGCGTTTTGTTTTCGTGTCTGTAGTGTGATGTGCCCTTTTGTCGTTAATATTTTACTTTCTTATTTAAATTCGAAATTACAAAAATCAACACGGGAGGGAACGGTTTCATTAACAGTGATGACGTTTCGACAGTAAGACGGCGTATTATCTCGGAGCAGCACCACTAATTTGTAATTTGGAGGCTGTGAATTGCGGGGCCCGCCTGTGGTCTGGAAGTAGCTTTCAAAGGCGGCTATAGCAACAATAGTAAGTGACGGAAATCACTACACATATCTGTTTAAAGCGTCCCAACGAAGACGCTACTGTGTGCAATAACCGAGACTTAGAGAGAACATCTGGTGGCATGAATGAGTTGCCAAAATACCAATCATTTTCTTTTCTAAAAAATTTACTGAGAGTAAGGACTTTGCTATCACAAAATTGTATACATGGCTGCGCGTTCAGAGAATGTGAATAGTTACCATTAAACGAAAGCAGCCCTCGGTCACTAATTTTTAACGAATTAACCGGGTTTCGACACTGCTAGGAGTGTCTTCCTCAGAATTTAAACCAAAGAATGGTCTATAACATGGTCACAGAATTATGACTAAAAAAGTATGATACAAATTATAAGTACGGAATTATCATGAAAGACTGGCAGTACTTATGTCATTTACAAAATAATAAATATGCCAAAAGGGCATTAGTCACAAGGAAATTTAAGATGATAAAACTGATGGCGAGTCACTAAGGGCTGCTCGTTACTTGCGTGGTGCAGGTTGTAAACGGACTGAGGTGCCCGCGTTAACAAATGCGGCCAGGTGAACACGGCACTGCAACGAGCGCGCCATCTAGTAGCCGTAAATACAATTAGGCTACTTCACATTGAAATATAGGCAGAAATGTTTATAAACAAACAGTATTTGGCACATAATGGAAAGCATTGTTTGTTTGATAGTAGCATGCAACATAACATTTTGTCTACATCAAAGCTTATACCGTAAAGTAAAACATGAAAGTTTCATTATGAAAATGTGGATAGGACTGAATGACAACTGTTAGAAAGCAATATTGACGTGAAATACAGCCAAGAAACGTTTGATAATTAGAAAACATAGGACTACCTTTGAAGGAAAAGAACATTTCGGCAACCTGCACAAGGAGACCCGAAGTCAGATATCGAGTAACAGCTTTATACCGTCGAAGAAATTTTTGTTACGAGGTGCATTCAAGTTCTAAGGCCTCCGATTTTTTTTCTCCGGACTGGAAAGAGATAGAAACATGCCCATTGTTTTAAAATGAGGCCGTGTGCATTGTCAATATGTCCCAGAGATGGCAGCACCGTACGGCAGATGGAATTTTACCGCCAGCGGCGAGAATGAGAACTGTCTTAAATACCCAAAATGGCGACGTTTTTCTTACTTGAACAGTGTGCAATCATTCGTTTTCTGAATTTGCATGGTGTGAAACCAAGTGAAATTCATCGACAGTTGTAGTGATGGAGTTATGGATGTGTCGAAAGTGCGTTCGTGGGTGCGACAGTTTAATGAAGGCAACAAACCGAAACAACCTCGGGCTCGCACAAGCCGGTCTGACGACATGATCGAGAAAGTGGAGAGAATTGTTTTGGGGGATCGCCGAATGACTGTTGAACAGATCACCTCCAGAGTTGGCATTTCTGTGGGTTCTGTGCACACAATCCTGCATGACGACCTGAAAATGCGAAAAGTGTCATCCAGGTGGGTGCCACGAATGCTGACGGTCGACCACATGGGTGCCCGTGTGGCATGTTGCCAAGCAGTGTTGACGCGCAACGACAGCATGAATGGGACTTTCTTCTCGTCGGTTGTGACAATGGATGAGACATGGATGCCATTTTTCAATCCAGAAACAAAGCGCCAGTCAGCTCAATGGAAGCACACAGATTCACCGCCACCAAAAAAATTTCGGGTAACCGCCAGTGCTGAAAAAATGATGGTGTCCGTGTTCTGGGACAGCGAGGGCGTAATCCTTACCCATTGCGTTCCAAAGGGCACTACGGTAAGAAGTGCATCCTACGAAAATGTTTTGAAGAACAAATTCCTTCCTCCACTGCAACAAAAACGTCCGGGAAGGGCTGCGCGTGTGCTGTTTCACCAAGACAACGCACCCGCACATCGAGCTAACGTTACGCAACAGTTTCCTCGTGATAACAACTTTGAAGTGATTCCTCATGCTCCCTACTCACCTGACCTGGCTCCTAGTGACGTTTGGCTTTTTCCAACAATGAAAGACACACTCCGTGGCCGCACATTCACCAGCCGTGCTGCTATAGCCTCAGCGATTTTCCAGTGGTCAAAACAGACTCCTAAAGAAGTCTTCGCCGCTGCCATGGAATCATGGCGTCAGCGTTGTGAAAAATGTGTATGTCTGCAGGGCGATTACGTCGAGAAGTAACGCCAGTTTCATCGATTTCGGGTGAGTAGTTAATTAGAAAAAAATCGGAGGCCTTACAACTTGAATGCACCTCGTACGTAGCTGTAGCTGTTCGTTAAGAATGAGGCTATCCTTTCGAGCAAGATGTTTGAAAATCTCTAATTCCTGTAGAATTTCTAGTCTATGCCCTTTCTTTTCGGTGTCCAAAATGTTGGTATCGTAAATGGCTTTAGGTGAATGCTATCAGACTTCTTTAGTACTCTGCAGACGCCCTATAGTTAGAGAGGTGATATACGAATGTTCCCGGAGAACGGGTTATAATTTTCAGTGTAGACATTTCATTTCAGGTTTCCGTAGCTTACCTAAGAGAGGCTGTAGTGCGATCGCTTCTGAAGTGTCACGGCCAAGTGCTTCCCTTTGTCTCTGCTTGTCAGAGCGTGCCATTTAGCTCCAATGGTTGCCGTGTTGCCTGGACCCGCAGAATCAACAAAGAGCTGTTACGGCAGGGAACCAAGGACTCGGCTGTACTGATAAAAGCGCGGAACGCCTCTCTCTTTTCTGACGAGATGGGGCAATAGCAGCAGTCTGGCGATGAGATTAACACAAGGAAGAAGACTCCCCTTACACGGAAAATTGCCAAATTAACAACTTTATTTACTAAAGGCCAGCAGAACTGTACTGGCAGCTATCATGGTATCGTCGTCGTCGGCACTGTCGTGATTCCCGGTGCCGTTATGATCATTGGCGTTGTCATCAGGCATTTGACTATAGTCTTCCCCATTACTCATCCAGTCGGGTCAAAACCACAACGGAAGATTCTGCCTTAAGAACCCGATGTACTTGCGGAGTATATGACTTTGATTACTAAACTAATGTGCCTGACGCTGAGCCTAGAAATTGTTTGCAAACTGACACAAAAAACTACAAGCATGTGGACTGATTCTTACAAACATAAACACAGCAACCAGCTACTATTATTAATGCTATCTTTTTTTTAAGTAAATAGCGACGTAATCGGTTTCGAATCGACAGGTTCATCTTCAGACGGCTGTTCAAAACATGTACATTTGTTTGATGTTTACATTAAGTTTACACAAGTCTTTTGCTCTTTATTCCCCATCGTGGTGAAGACTCTTGGGATGGTAGTGTTCTATGGTACAAAGCGACGTTGGAAAAAATCTATTTAAACGTCATAACGATGGACAAAAGAAAACTTCGGAGTGGGAATTGAAATCCATGGAAAAAGAAATAAAAGCTTTTGGGTCTGCCGATGACATTGTAATTCTGTCATGTGGTGTGCGTACTATAAGACCATCGGTACACACACCATCAGACTATTTGACTTGTCGCTCTAATGAAGTAGGCGAGTGTCAGCAATATGTCTCGTGGTCTTATCGTGGCGTGTTTATCTTCTGCCATTATGTCAGAAAATTGAAATGCCACTTGCACGCTAAGAGTAGCAGATTGACGGTGACCAACTTTAAACAGAACTTGACTAATTTTCACACATTTATAAAAATTATAAAACGCATAGACATTATGTAACTTGATTCTGGATGCAGTTTACAATTGACAATCTGAAGTTCCTTTTGGTCTTGGTATGTTAATCTTATTCTCACATATCTCTGATACTTGACAAAGTGTCTGTTCATTTATCTTCATGGCTATGTACAGGAATATAGTAATCTTATTAGGCGCAGACTGAAACTTGACTGTAGACTGGTACAGACTGGGGCAGACAAATGCAGACTAATGCAGACTGACTAATCGGAGGTCTGTACACTCATTATAATACCTCGCACATTCAGGTATCACTGTGCGAGTGTGATCCACGAGGAGAAAAGGTTCTACGTTTGCAGCAATCTCATTGGCTGCGTTACATATTAATACGCGGATCGACGGATGCAGAATTTGGTCCGTCTCTAAGGCAGCGCCATCTCGTAGTACAGAGACGGACGAGCGCTGCGCCTGCGCTGTTGTGCTTAGCGGGGCGTGCTCTAGTGGGAAAGTTGTGTACACACTGGCTACGCAGAACTATGTACACAACATGTTAGAAACAGAAAAGGACCTGGAAGAGCAGTTTAATGGAATGGATAGTGTCTTGAAAGGAGGATATAAGATGAACATCAACAAAAGCAAAACAAGGATAATGGAATGTAGTCGAATTAAATCAGATGATGCTGAGGGAATTACATTAGGAAATTGGACCATAAAGTAGTGGATGAGATTTTCTATTTGGGGAGCAAAATAACTGACGATGGTCGAAGTAGAAAGGATATAAAATGTAGACTAGCAATGGCAAGGAAAGCGTTTCTGAAGAAGACAAATTTGTTAACGTCGAGTATAAGTTTAAGAGTCACGAAGGCTTTTCTGAAGGTGTTTTGCATGGAATGTAGCCATGTATGGAAGTGAAACGTGGACAATAAATAGTTTATACAAGAGGAGAATAGAAGCTTTCGAAATGTGGTGCTACAGGAGAATGCTGAAGATTAGATGGGTAGATCACGTAACTAATGAAGAGGTACTGAATAGAATTGAGGCGAGGAGAAGTTTGTTGCACAACTTGACTAGAAGAAGGGATCGGTTGGTAGGACATGTTCTGAGGCATCAATGGATCACCAATTTAGTATTGGAGGGCAGCGTGGAGGGTAAAAATCGTAGAGGGAGACCAAGAGGTGAATACACTAATCAGATTCAGAAGGATGTAGTTAGCAGTAGGTACTGGCAGATGAAGAAGCTTGCGCAGGATAGAGTAGCATGAAGAGCTGCATCAAACCAGTATCTGGACTGAAGACCACAACAACAACAACGATGGAACACAATGTACAGAAATATTTAAGACTGAATGGTAGTAGTACTCAGTTTTATATATTTGTTTACATTGTGTTCGTTATTACGTTGAAATAGGTCGTTTGCAATATCTTTTTTACTGTAGGGAGACACCACCCCAAGAATCTTTCACCACAAGGGGGGAATAAAGAACAAGAGTCTTATCCAGACTTCACACAAATGCGCATCTTGTGAACAGCCACCTGAAGATGAACTTGTGGGTTCTAAAGCGTTATTTATTTAACTAAATAGGTGTCCTTTTCTTTGGAAGAATCAACCTAAATGTTTATATTCTTTTTTTTCGTTTACAAACAGTGTCTAGCGTCTAAGGCTTCAGCGTCATGCGCATTAGTTTGGTAGTCTGCAAGCATAACAGGTTACCTTAAGGCAGAGTCATCTACTGTGGTTTTGACGCGTCTGGACCAGTAGTGCGGAAGACTAAAGTCACATGCCTGATGCGAGCGCCAATGATGATGAAAGCGGCGATGACGACGATACCTCGCTAACTGCCTATATCGTCTTTTTGGCCTTTATTAAATACAGGCGTTGCTTTGGCAATTTTCTGTGTATCACTTTTTGAGAAAATAATACAGATAGCTGATTGGAGATGAAATAATGACAGAATGATATTTACCGCCTTCTCATTAGGACTTTTCGGTTATCACTAGTCTCTTGGAATCTAGGTAAGAACTTCCTTGGTTCAATTACCATCCATCGGTCGGTTCATACATTTTCTCCGCTTAGGGTGTGGGTGTTGTTGTCCTTAAGTTCGCATAGGCGTAATTGACAGTATACTGTTGAGATTGTTGAATGGGCACGGACAGAAAGCCAATACAGTGGAAAAAAACTACCACCCACGATAACTACCGCAAGACGAGTCCTAACGCATAAGCAAGACTATTAGAGACGCGATACAAGCTACATCTGAAGCTGGCTGAAGATATTTTCAACGCCTATATTCGACCGGCAAGGGGTGATGAGGTGGTGGCGGGTAAGGTTCCAGATCACCAGAATTTTCTCCAATTACCGGGGTTAAATTCCAGACATCTACTCTAGTGTATAATGAAGTAAGGGTATATGACGCTGTTGGTGATCCGTCCGTCGGATTGGAAGTTAGGTTCCACGGTCCCCTTTGTGCTATTCGAAAGGAACAAATATGGCATAGGCTCCATGCAAACACATTGTCACTAAGACAAGTCAGCGACATGCACTCCAACCTAATGGATGCACCAGATCAGCTTACACAAAACCGTGAGCTGCAAAGCAAAACAAATATATTTCAAATGGACGAGCATGATCTAACGTCACTATCTAGTTGTTTAGATAAGAAATATTATTAGTTGACTCTTGCAAAAACGAGGTGTTTTTAAAAATGGTTCAGATGGCTCTGAGCACTATATGACTTAACATCTGAGGTCATCAGTTCCCTAGAACCGAGAACTACTTAAACCTAACTAACCTAAGTTCATCACACACATCCATGCCCGAGGCAGGATTCGAGCCTGCAACCATAGCAGTCGCGCGGTTCCGGACTGAAGCACCTAGAACCGCTCGGCCACAGCGGCTGGCGAGGTGTTTTTACTTTGCGGGTGATGTATTTGATTTTTGCTTTGAGGGTGATGTATTTGGTGTGTAAACAAAGTTCATACGACCAAGAGTCGGCATTCAATGGGAGACTGCTAGAATAAGACGACTTGGTTGTTGAATAATTAGGTCTCTGAAATTTTCTGGCACCTTTGCCTTTCGCGGGCAAGTGCTCTACCAATAGAGCACTTGCCCGCGAAAGGCAATGGTCCCGATTTCGAGTCTCGGTCCGGCACACAGTTTTAATCTGCCAGGAAGTTTCATATCAGGGTACACTCAGCTGTAGAGTGAAAATTTCATTCTAGAAACATCCCCCAGGCTGTGGCTAAGCCATGTCTCCGCAATATCCTTTCTTGCAGGAGTGCTAGTTCTGCAAGGTTAGCAGGAGAGCTTCTGTGAAGTTTGGAAGGTAGGAGGCGAGGTACTGGCGGAATTAAAGCAGTGAGGACGGGGCGTGAGTCGTGCATGGGTAGCTCAGTTGGTAGAGCACTTGCCCGCCAAAGGCAAAGATTCCGAGTTCGTGTCTCGGTCCGGTAAACATTTTTAATCTGCCAGGAAGTTTCATATCAGCGCACACTCAGCAGAGTGAAAATTTCATTCTAATTAGATCTCCGTTTCTTCGCTATAAATAATACCCTGAGAGAATTTTCGTGTGACTTACCATTTATACTTCAGTTGTATCGGAAATATTCTTAATTTTGTTTCACAGTCATTCCATCATCCCGATCATTGCGATTACTTTATAACAAACGAATTGCTATTGTGAGCTGTGCGCGCATATCAGTAGTTTCGTTATGATGAGTGGTCGTAAATAAGTAATTTGCAATAACGTCAGATGCCCTCACGTGTCTGCCTGCACATGCAAGCACAGCTCGTGATTTGTGCTCCGCGATTCACCCTCCTGAGCTTCCAGGTGCACGATGGTGTGTGCGGAGTAGCGTGGGCAGGAGTGTGCATCTACACGTCGTGCTATTCAAATAGCTATTCATCATACAACGTTTTCATATGCAACGAATTTAATATTTTTTTAACGTAGCTTACTTCACTCTCTTATGAACAGATTTTTTTTTACTTTCTAATTTAGCCTTCGTTCTTCCTCAGGATACAAACTGTAGCAATGCCAAATTTCACCGAAAGTGGCTCAGTGTTAAGTCATAAAAACAATAGCAGGCAGAGTTGTTGTCGCATTAATAATATCAGCACAGATTATCTACGCCATGACAGTTCACACAAACGAACCTGTACTGACTGTCTTAACCAAAAAAGTGGTAGAACTAACTGACTGACCGAATTATACGAGGTGCGACAATAAAGTAATGAGACTAATTTTCTTTGCAAGATGGGGCAACCCTGCCGGCTTGCATAGGCGCGATATCTTTGACCTTGGTCTATAAGCTGCTTCTAGTCCAAGCGGCACATCGATGCAACTGCTCAGTCGTGATTTGTGCTGTAATAAGTTAACACATGTTTGTGACTCTCGTCACGGAAATGGAACCGCATAATATTGCGCAACGCCATGCCATTTCTTTTTCCGTTAAAGTGGGTGAAAATGCGACAACTTACCGTAAGCTTCAGAAGGCTTTTGGAGAGGAGGTTATGTCAAGACCTCAAGTTTTTCGTTGACATAAAATTTTTAGTGAAAGCATAACGAATGTTGAAGATGAAGACCGCAGTGGACGACCATCAACCTCACGAACTGGTATCAACTTTGCCAGGATGCGTGAACTTGTACGATCTGATCGAAGATTATCCGTGAAAATGATTGCAGAAGAACTGAACATAAATCGAGGAACGGTTCGTCTAATAATAACTGAAGATCTTGGTATGAGAAAGATTTGTGCAAAATTGGTCCCCAAAAATCACACACCACAACAGTGAGAAACACGAAAAAATGTGGCAGCCGATCTGTTAAAGGAAACGGAAATCAATCCAGAATTGTTTTGCCATGTTATCACTGGTGATGAAAGTTGGTTTTTTCAGTACAATCCAGAGACAAAACGCCAAAGTTCGCAATGGTGCTCAAAGGGATGACCCAGACCAAAAAAAGCTCGCATGTCAAAGTCAAAAGTGAAATGCATGCTTGGTTCAAATGGCTCTGAGCACTATGGGACTCAACTGCTGAGGTCATTAGTCCCCTAGAACTTAGAACTAGTTAAACCTAACTAACCTAAGGACAACACAAACATCCATGCCCGAGGCAGGATTCGAACCTGCGACCGTAGCGGTCTTGCGGTTCCAGACTGAAGCGCCTTTAACCGCACGGCCACTTCGGCCGGCTAAAATGCATGCTTGTGAGCTTCTTTGATTCCAAGGGAATTGTTCATAAAGAGTGGCTGCCTCCTGGACAACCAGTTAACCAATATTACAACAACAAAATTTTAGAAAGACTTCGTAAAAGAGTTCTTCGTGTCCGTGCCAACATTGCTGATAATTGGATTCTGCATCACGTTAATGCGTCAACCCATACTGATCTGTCAGTACAGCAATTTTTAACCTCAAAACAGATTTCAGTACCACCACAGCCGCCTTATTCACCAGATTTAGCTCCGTGCGACTTTTTTCTATTTCCAAGAGTCAAAACCTCGGTCAAGGAACACCATCTTCAAACAACACAAGATGTCCATAAAGCTGTGACGAGGGTCTTGGAGGAAATTACAGAAGATGAGGTCCAGAAATATTACCGTTAATGGCAGAAGCGCTGGAAAAAGTGTGTGCAATCAGAAGGGAACTACTTTGCAGAAGACAACACTAAACTTGACTAAAACGGTAAGCAACATTTTTTTCACATCAGTCTCATTACTTTGCCGGCCGAAGTGGCCGTGCGGTTCTAGGCGCTTCAGTCTGGAACTGCGTGACCGCTACGTTCGCAGGTTCGAATCCTGCCTCGGGCATGGATGTGTGTGATGTCCTTAGGTTAGTTAGGTTTAATTAGTTTTAAGTTCTAGGCGACTGATGACCTCAGAAGTTAAGTCGTATAGTGCTCAGAGCCAGAGTCTCATTACTTTATTGTCGCACCTCGTATTTTCACAAAATTTGAAGAGCAGTGTTATGCATTACAAAAAAGATGAAAAATGTTTGACATAATCTGAATTTTTATCGAATTATATTTTCTTTGGACATTGTTACAAAATATAATTCGTAAGCGGTTAGTTCCGAAAAACTTTAGGTTTCTTCTTAGTTATATAATTCTTTCAGATCTCGATGAAGAGTTGTATATTTTAGTACAGTTCGTTTATTAGTACGTTATTGTGCTCATGTACGTTACTAAACATATCTGGTATTAGTTGATCATTTTCAAAATGATAATTTTTATATTGAAACGGCTGCATTTACAAAATTTGCGGTAGCATTCTTTTAAATTAGATAATATTGTTTTAGCCACCCACAAGCTCGTAAAACCCACTATTATGGGTTACTAAAATTTTGTGTTATTGACAACATCACACATTAATATCAGCAGGCTTTTAATTCATAATTGTTTCATACAACAGTAACTAATGAAGGATAAATTTAGTCACATAATAATATCATTAACGTCGCAATACGATGTTATCGACTTCTTTCTTAAATAGTTGTATCGTATGTTACTGTAAATGGCGCCCAGTCTGTTTCATTATATTGGTCACAGGAAGTGGACGCAGGCGCAAAATAGTCTAGCGAGGAGAGCTAAAGCAAATGAGTCTTACAGACGACTACGACAACAGCAGCAACAATAACAGGTTGAGCTGTTTACGAAGAGATTAGCACTGGGGACAAAATTAAACGCGCCTTTCCGTCTGCGCGCAAAATCCCACATTTATTTCGCTTCGTGAGTGAGCTGTTCTTTAGATAACAACGCTTCAAGCACTGGAGCCCCGAATGGGGTGACGACAGTACCTTGACCACCGCCAAGACATTCCTCCCGCTCCCGGTAGGTGTGTGCTTTTAGACCTTCCTACTCGCGAGACTTTCTCTGACTACGGCTTGTTTGCACGACATAGTTTTTCCTGAGTGTTAGGCCGAAGTGCGTAAACCGAAAGCTGCAGTCTTTCCCGTCAGCCAGAGTCGTAAAAGATTGCAAACTCTGTGCTTAAAGCGAGGTTCTTGATGTACCCGTACATCTAACTTTCCCAAAAAGGCACTCTTTTCAGTATACTTTAGAAAATCGTTCTTTGTAGAATAGCGTCCAGTCGCATCCGTAGTATATCGCTTCTTAATATAGGTATCCGACAAAGTATCAGCTCACCGGCACATCCACTAGGTGGTGTACAGTGCTTGCTGATACGCACGGAATTGGCGTTGGTATCGAATAAATCTGTGCTGTTAAAAGTTTACAACAAAAGTGGAATATTTTACTAGGAAGCTCGGGAGCAAATGGTTATCTACATATACGAGGGTTGCCCAGAATAATGCGCCTATTTTTCCGTCGTCGTAAAACAATGCTACGAATGCGACACGTTACGTATGTATTCCTAGGAGACTCCTAAGTGAGCACTTACGACAGATAGCGTAACTGCAAGACAGTTTCAAATGATTCAAATGGCTCTGAGCACCATGCGACTTAACTTCTGAGGTCATCAGTCGCCTAGAACTAATTAAACCTAACTAACCTCAGGACATCACACACATCCATGCCCGAGGCAGGATTCGAACCTGCGACCGTAGCGGTCGCTCGGCTCCAGACTGTAGCGCCTAGAATCGCACGGCCACTCCGGCCGGCCGACAGTTTCAAAACGGCGTCTGTAGGTGATATACGTTACAAGCAATGCGCCATCATTGAATTTCTCACTGCAGAGAAAAAACTGTGAAAAATATTCACAAATACTTGTGAAAAGTCTATGGAGCATCTGCTGTCGGCAGAAGTACAGTCAGTCGCTGGGCACGGAGGGTGAGGTCATCAGAAGCGGTTCGGCGGAGCTCCACGATTTGCAGCGGTCGGAGAGACCATCCACGGCTGTCACACCTGACATGTTGTGGCGAGATGATATCATTCGGGGGACGGACGCATTCATGGCAGACATTTTGAGGAGGATCAGACGGTGGTTCACCCTGTGAACTACTGGCTCCGCCACCAGGCCATACGCGCCCTTGTTTTGCGCTGTAGGAAGGCCATAGAACTAGATGTAGATTACGTGGAAGTATAGGGTGTGTAGATAAAACCCCATACTTTCGTGCGTGTAATTCACACACACACACACACACACACACACACACACACACACATATATATATATATATATATATGTGTGTGTGTGTGTGTGTGTGTGTGTGTGTGTGTGTGTGTGTGTGTGTGAGAGAGAGAGAGAGAGAGAGAGAGAGAGAGAGAGAATAACAGCAGTCCTGTCACACTTCCCTGGGACACTACTGACGATACTCTTGTTTCTGATGAACCCTCACCGTCGAGGACAATGTTCTGGATTCCGTTACTTAACAAGTCATCGGGACACTAACATGTCTGATAACCTAATCCGTATGGTCGGACCTTCTTTAACAGCCTCAAATGGGGCACTGTATCAAACGCTTTCAGGAAATCTAGGAATGTGTAATCTACCTGTTACCCCTCTTCCATAGTTTGCAGTATATCACGTGAGAAAAGGGAAAGCCGTGTTTCGTACGAGCGATGTTTTGTAAAACCGTGCCCAATTGTGGTGTACCGTCTCCTGGAAAGCATTCTAAAATTCGTAGCAAAATGTTACAATAACCACAAGTGAACTGCGTCAATAACGAATAAAACTATGCGCGTTGATGTATGTAAATGATCTATTTTTTTTTTTTGGAACGATAAAACTTTCCAACTTTATGGGTTTCGAAAACAAAAAATTTTTAATAATAAATATCTTTCTGTGTAATAAATACTAAGAATAACAAAAATTGTATCATGCCCTGGAATTTCCATATAATTGCGGAATAAAAACTTGAATGAATAATATAATCACTCTGGTGTCAGCTCACGGACCTATTAGTCGCTTTTGTACGAGACTGCTGCTGAACGCACGATACTGTTAGTTGTACACAAGTTTTTTCACAGTGCATGTATAAAAAGTATTTTTCTAATCTCATTTTATACCTCACCTTCCAAGTGAATATAATGACGTGGCAACAATTATCGCTAGAATTCAAGTTTTATCATTAGCCATCTGCCATTCTTTTGTCGTAATGGCGCGTCGGCAGCCATTATGTGAAATATAATCAATCACATTATTTTCGGGCTACACTCACAAGATAACAAAAAAATACTTTAAATATTTTCTAGGAGGAAAAGAAAAATGTTTTCGTTAAATATGCACTACGAACACAAAGATAATAAATAAAAATCTGAGGCTCAGGTTGCTTACGAGTAAATCGTCAACTGGTAAAAAACTTGTTTTCACTGCCGTAAATATTATTCAGACCATAATTAACAGTAAAAAGGTCAGCGTTTAACATAGATTTTACGTATTATTGAGAATAACAGTGCAGCTACGTAAGTGATTATATCGTCCCTCTCTCTCTCCAACAATATTTATTTACTAGGCATTAACTACTACATTTTTAACCAAACCACGCGTATTTTTGAGCTAGCTGTGTGTGTTGACAACATAAGTAAATTGTTACAACCCGATCTAGTACCCTTACTCAGAAATATTTGCCGTCGTAGCAACATTGATGATTGTTAGCGTATATTTTAGCCGCTACTAAGAGTGTGCAAAATATATACGACGTAATGACCTAGAAATATGTTCATCCACGATTCCAGACGTTAACAAACCGATGCCTTTTACGTACCAAATCTAAGAAAATCAAAGAAATGATCGTAGCTACTCGAAGCACAATGACGGAACTACTCGGTAGTTCCAACAAAACAGATTTTCATAATATTCAGGTTTGAGCAAATAAATGTCAAATGAATTATTTGTGCAAGGCTGTGTGCGTATCCCACAGAATTGTTTATGATGGCCACTTTCGAATATTTATTAACTTTCAAGTGGACAGACAACAAAACTCGAGCACCTTGAAGGAATAATCGGTCGTACACGCAATTCTACACCCTTATATACTTTCAACAGATAAAATAACTGGAGTTTGCAGATGATCTCTGGCGGGTACCAAGGTCACCAGAACGTGCTGATGTTCCACCGTGAGCCCAATAGGTGTTCTTTTCTACTTTAACAGTAAACGCCTGATTCTTTAAAGAATAGAACTCTCTTGTGTAAAATAGTTCAAGTATCTCACGACTTTGAAAATGAATCAAGTATGTTAAATATTTGGCGTTATGAAAGTAAGCGAGAAATGTGGAAAAGGTTTGAAACTACTTTTAAAGTTTGTTGGAAGTCGCAAAGTGCTCCCATTTGGGAGACAATCTGAGCAGCCGTCTTCGGTTGTTTGAAGATGACGCTGTCGTTTATCGACTAATAAAGTCACCAGAAGATCAAAACAAACTGCAAAACGATTTAGAAGAAATATCGGAATGGTGCGAAAAGTGGCAGTTGACCCTAAATAACGAAAAGTGTGAGATCATCCACGTGAGTGCTAAAAGGAACTCGTTAAACTTCGATTACAAGATAAATCAGCCTAATCTAAAAGCCGTAAATTCAACTAAACACCTAGGTATTACAATAACATAGTCATAGAAAAAAGCACTTTGTTTTCAGGCCACAAGTGGCCCATCGGGACCATCCGACCGCCGTGTCATCCTCAGCTGAGGATGCGGATAGGAGCGGCATATGATCAGCACACCGCTCTCCCGATCGTTATGGTGATTTTCTTTGACCGGAGCCGCTACTATTCGGCCGAATAGCTCCTCAGTTGGCATCACGAGGCTGAGTGCACCCCAAAAAATAACAACAGTGCATGGCGGCCCATCCAAGTACCGGCCACGCCCGACAGTTCTTAACTTCGGTGATCTGACGGGAACCAGTGTAGCCACTGCGGCAAGGCCGTTGCAGGTATAAGTCATGGGGATTCGAAAAAATGATCCTTTAATTCAGTTGCGCAGTGAATTAGGTAGCTTTCTTGTCTGTTTGTTGGGCACAAATTTTCCAGTTGATTTTAAGCTAACTTAACGGTTAGCTAGAGACTTGAAATTTTCAACAGAGCTCAGAACTCGATGATAATACAATATTAACCCTCTTTACGGTCTGGTGTGTGTCGGAGGGTACTTTGTGTACCAGTGCAATTCCTCCTCTTACTTTTCCACTTGCCAATGTTTCCTGGTAAGAACCGTTGCTGGTAAGTTACGGAGCGAGCTAGATTCTCTATAATTTTTAGCTTTGACACGTTTCCGTGAGATAAGTGTAGGAGGAAGCAATTTACTGGTTGACTCAGATGAAGGAAAAATGAAATAATCCCGAAATTTACCAGACTTTTCCGTTATAATCTCATCAAAATCTCTGAAATTGACTGACAAATTTGACACACGCAGGACTTAAACAAAATACTTATTTACATAAAAAACTTTTTAATATAACACGTTTACAAAATGGAGTAAAAAGCATAAAATAACTTCTTGCAGCCCCATAGATATTCCTAACCCGAACATATAGTCCTGAATATTTGTGATTGTGCATTTTTAATAAGTATGAAAATAATTGTATAATTTAAAATTTAAAAACTTGGGGTTGCAGGCAATACATAGCCTACTTCCTATTTTCTTCCGTTCTTCCGCTTACAAACCGTAGACTTTTCCACGGCGCCTATCACGCACGTGGAAGAACCCTAGAAGCCATTACATGCCGCCCCAGCAAAGGAAGAGAACAAATTATATCAATTTCAAATCTAACTGCAGATTCGTACAGAAGGCGGAAAATACTTGTCCAGTAACCGCAATACCGGGTCGACTGCGTGCATGTTAAGGTGAAAAACTTAAATTTAATATGAGAATGTCGCCTGTGGAATCAATTTTGCTCGAGATTCTAGGCCGATAGATGTGTTGCTGAAGTATAGGATCATCTGTTGTAAGGCAAAAATTTGTGATACCGCCAAAGAATGTTATTTTAAAAAAGTCCCAAGATGGAGCCGACCATTAAAAGAAAAACTGTTTGGTTCAAATTTACGCTTTGGCCACGTTTTTTCTCGGCGTCCTCGAGTCTGCTGCTAGAGTGGTATAGCCAATTTCTGAGCTACGAAGACATCGCCGCCCCCACCTCCAGGAATTAGCGGAAGAGATGAGAACAGCCTCCCCTGTAAGGTTGGTAGCTCCGAGTATGTTGAAGGGGAGCAGACACTTCACCAAGGTAATACAACTAGCGGTGACACGTTTTCCGGACAGATCTAACCCAGGCTCTCGCCTCGTCTCGTATGGCTTGTGAATAATGACGCAGGAGTCTGCTTCCATCTTACAAGGGGACCATAAGATCGTTTAATCACGAATTTTGACGAGTCTTAACGTATGTTTTAGACGGACCTGTACTGAATGAATGGCTAGCGGATTTTTTGGGCACAACCCCAAGTTTCCACGAAAATCGATGTTGAAGTTGATGCGTACCTCCCGTAACCATAACGCTAGTACTATTACGTTCAAGTGAAAGCAGCTCAGCGGCTAAAGTAGAGGGCTATCATACGGCCGGTGCAGGTTCACATCCCACGTCCTTACTTTGTTTTATAGTTCCAAAGTACGGACTAGAATTAAATAGTATACAAAATTATTGAAAAATAGCAATTATCGCTGTAGTAATTTTATAATATATCAATAATTACAGCAAACCATCTTCAAACATGTATTGCGTTTGTGGTTAGTAGTTAAAATGCGAAATATCTTCATAACGTTCGCTTCATTCGTGGGGAGACACTTCATGATCAAACCTTTGTAGATGTAAGAAAAGAATCCACCAGCACCGTAAAAATTCTCTCCCAAATTTACTCCTCTTTATGAGCCCCCGTGATGTTTACGACATTACAGTGCACGTGTTGTTAAGACGGACATTGCAGTGTTGCTTCGGACCCACATGCATGTACATATGTTCGAAGAAACAGGCACTGCGGCGACTACAGCCATTACGAAATACGTGAAATGTATTCTCATTTATGAATGCGGACACCCATCAGCTGTACAAGGGATGGACGACAGTGAAAATTATTGCCGGACCGGGATTCGAACCCGCATTCCGACTTAACGTGAGTGGCTCCCTTAACAGATGTGGCTACCCGTGCATGAGTCACAGTCACACCCAAACATCCACGTGTCGTCACTCCTGCGTCACAACCTGTACTCGTACACACATTATGTGATTCCCGTACAGGAGAGGGTATTTTAATTGAAAGCCACCGTCTGGCATGGGCGAATAAATAGATTATTGCAATCCCGTGTCGTTAAGAGAAAGGAAGCAATGTTCCCTCGGACATGCATGCAGCTGATAGTTGTATGCATTCGCAACTGTGAATACAGTGCATGTACCTGTGATTTTTTTATTTTACGGGCGGCACAATCCGTCGCTCTTCAGCCGAGTGACATAACTGAAACAAGAACAAAATGGTACATACATAAGGCGATAAAAAAGGGGAACATAAAACAGAGTAAGGGGAGGAAATGGAGGTAAAAATACACTTACATGGTGACATTCATTGGGGGACAATTAAAAAAAATCAACATAAAGTTAAAAAACACAGTTGGCGATTCTTAAAACACAAAGAAGACACTGAATGCACATGCACATGCACAGGTTAAAAGTCGGCCACAGTATTAAAAACACTCCAGAACAACACACTTACAACCCATTTGGTGCACACACGAGGAAGAATAAAACTGCCAGGTGGGACCTGCCGAGGGAGAGGCCGGAGAGGATGGAAAAGGAAGGGAGAGCTGCTAATGACCTGCATGTCGACGGGACGTTAAATTGAGTCTTCCTTCCTTCCTTCCTTCCTTCCTCTTTTCTACAACTTTTGGATAATTTTGCATGACACGTACTATTTAATGATATTCTGTATGAAGACAATGAAAAAGTATTACGCGGGTTGGATTTTAACCAGTGCTGTTAGCTTGATAGCTGTGAACCTCAGCCGCTGCAGAACTTTCTCTCGATCGTTGACATGTGTAAAACGTTATGGGTATAGGAGGTACGTACAAAACGTCAAAATTCGATTTTCTCGGAAACGACGGGCCGCCGCTTGAAAAGCCGCTAGCAGGTGCTCAAGACAGGTCCACTTACAACATTCCTAAGCCTCATCAAAATCCGTCGTTAACAGGTCTGATGGCCCCTTGTTAGCTAACAGCATGTACTGACTTCCATCACCTTGGAGTCACATGTGCTGTGTGTCAAATCTGTAGCAATTCGGTCGCGACACGAGGCGATGTACTCGATTACCGCACCTGCCGTGTCCACGGGCGCCCGTAGTCTCCACTGCGAGCCGACTGAAAACAGCGCTCTTGAAGCGACTTTGGCTTGCCGCACACGCCGTCCAAGGCATCGAGTCCCGACCACTTGGGGCCAACCAGTGTCTCCCCATCTCTTCTTACAAGGGTATCATATGAACTTCCCCTCATAGACTTCCTTCATTCTGAGAAGATGTGCAGGTCACGATCAGGACTATAACGCACAGCGTCTGCCGCCCCTACCGTTGGGTTTTATGCTACCCGCAACGACTCTAAAAACCACACACTTGATTTTCATATTCTCTCGCTTGCTACGTGCAAATTACTAGTCCTACAGAAAAAATGAGCACGACCTTCTAGTAGGAAATTAAATTTAGTTCAATTTAGTACTGAGATGCAGTTACGCTAGAGGCCAGGGTTTACGAGTTGTTAAAGAAAAACGCGTTTGAAGAGCATTTCTGCAAGTTTTTCTTGAATAATTCGAAAACTATGGCCTCTAGCGAGAACTCCCGCTACAAAATTTAACTACATTAAATTTTCTATAAAAAGAACCCGATTTTTTTCTGCAAGACTAAAAGTTTATGTGAAGTGGGCATGAGAGTACGAAAATTTTTCATGTGATATTTGAAGGTAGTGGTGAGGGTTGCATAAAATCCATCTGTAATGACAGGGGAATCACCATGTATGTATCAGTTTAATAAGCCATGGATGCAAAATGCTACCACGAATTCTTTACAGAAGTATGGAAAAACACGTAGAAGCTACCTCTGAAAAGATCAGTCTGGATTCCAGTGAAATGTAGGAACACGTGAGGCAACACTTTCCCTACGACTTCTCTTAGAAGGTAAATTAAGGAAAGACAAACCTACGTTTGTAGCAAATTCTTTATTGTAATTCTGTCACATTTTCGTTTTATTAAGCGGGCGACTAGAGTCTACTTCAACTGTACTTCATGAATACCTCTACATTCTGAAATTTGTTGACATTTCATGTGTCTATAATGTGTGTGCCACGTATGTGTGAATTGATTGTTGCCTAATCAAACACTATTAGTGAGATTTCGTAGACTTGGCTTAAAAATTAACTTCAAAATTCCAAACCAGTCACCAGCATAATACAACGCAACAGTGGTGGAATTACAATAAAGAATTTGCTATTAAAGTTGCTGGTCCTACCCTGACTTCATTTTGGAAATAAGCAGCTACATTTGTAGCACTGGTAGACTTTGCCAGTATTGACTGGAATATTCTCTTTAAATTCTGAAGGTTGAAGCGGTAAAATACAGGGAACAAAAGGCTATTTAAAACTTGTTCAGCATCCAGACGGCAGCCGTAGGAGTCGAGGGGCGTGAAATGGAAACAGTTGTTGAGAAGGGAGTGAGGCAGGATTGTAGCCTTTCCCCGACGGTATTCATTCAGTATGTTGAGTAAGCAATAAAGGAAACCAGGGAAGAGAAAAAGTTTGAGATTCGCAGATAACGTAATTCTGTCAGAGAGAGGAAAGGAGTAGGAAGAGCAGTTGAATGGAATGGACAGTATAACGAAAGAAGGATAAAAGATGAACAACAACAACAACAAAAGCAAATCAAGGATAATGGAATGTAGTCGAATTCAATCAGGTGATCCGGAGAGAATCAGATTAGGAAAAGATACACTGGAAGTAGTAGATGAGTTTTGCTATTGGTGCAGCGAAATAAGTAATAATGGCCAAAGTAGACAGGATATAAACTGTAGACTGGAATGGCAAGAAAAGCATATCTAAAAAAATAGAAATTTGTTAATGTCGATTATAAATTTAGGTGTTAGGAAGACCGTTCCGAAGATATTTGCCTGGAGTGTAGCCTTGTATGGAAGTGAAACGTGAAGAGTAATAAGCTGAAACGAGAAGAGAATAGACGTGTTTGAAATTGAAAAGGGGAAGGACTGACATAAAAAAGAGAGAGAGCAGCAGATACGTGACCGACTGTAGCAGTAGGAACATTATTTGTCGGAATTCTCGTTTTCACGACTAACTCGTCGTTTCAGTTGAGCTTTGTAACTGCGTGCTAGATCTTCGGGCGGCGTGCCCATGTTAATGAGCTCCTACTTAATTATGAATCGTGAACCACAAGGGGCTACAATCATCTCGCATTTAGTCTTGTCTCAGGTCGTGGCAGGTATGCCGTCTTGTTGTGAATGAAAGGTTCCGAGGTACACTACACTGGTATTAACGAGGTGACACCCGGAGAAAGTTGATTACTTGGAAATTTTACATTGTCAGTCAGATGTAACCTCGATCCTTTAGATGCGAGCAAGCACTGTAGGTATTTCGACAGACGAAGTCTTCAAAGAAGTAAGTCTATAACTAAATATCTTGTCCAATTACTTGTCATGTATTATTCGTTTATTGGGACCGTTACGGTCAATCAAACATCGCTGTGGGGATAACAGAAATGACGCCATAAATACTGAATGTGTGAAAAACTACCCCATCATGCCAGACGTTTAAATTTTTTTATTTCTTTGCCACTAATTCTATTCGCAATATATTTCACAGACAGTCACCACATAGTCCGCTGAATGTACCTACACAAAAATATCATTGTATGGCATATACACTCCTGGAAATGGAAAAAAGAACACATTGACACCGGTGTGTCAGACCCACCATACTTGCTCCGGACACTGCGAGAGGGCTGTACAAGCAATGATCACACGCACGGCTTAGCGGACACACCAGGAACCGCGGTGTTGGCCGTCGAATGGCGCTAGCTGCGCAGCATTTGTGCACCGCCGCCGTCAGTGTCAGCCAGTTTGCCGTGGCATACGGAGCTCCATCGCAGTCTTTAACACTGGTAGCATGCCGCGACAGCGTGGACGTGAACCGTATGTGCAGTTGACGGACTTTGAGCGAGGGCGTATAGTGGGCATGGGGGAGGCCGGGTGGACGTACCGCCGAATTGCTCAACACGTGGGGCGTGAGGTCTCCACAGTACATCGATGTTGTCGCCAGTAGTCGGCGGAAGGTGCACGTGCCCGTCGACCTGGGACCGGACCGCAGCGACGCACGGATGCACGCCAAGACCGTAGGATCCTACGCAGTGCCGTAGGGGACCGCACCGCCACTTCCCAGCAAATTAGGGACACTGTTGCTCCTGGGGTATCGGTGAGGACCATTCTCAACCGTCTCCATGAAGCTGGGCTACGGTCCCGCACACCGTTAGGCCGTCTTCCGCTCACGCCCCAACATCGTGCAGCCCGCCTTCAGTGGTGTCGCGACAGGCGTGAATGGAGGGACGAATGGAGACGTGTCGTCTTCAGCGATGAGAGTCGCTTCTGCCTTGGTGCCAATGATGGTCGTATGCGTGTTTGGCACCGTGCAGGTGAGCGCCACAATCAGGACTGCATACGACCTAGGCACACAGGGCCAACACCCGGCATCATGGTGTGGGGAGCGATCTCCTACACTGGCCGTACACCACTGGTGATCGTCGAGGGGACACTGAATAGTGCACGGTACATCCAAACCGTCATCGAACCCATCGTTCTACCATTCCTAGACCGGCAAGGGAACTTGCTGTTCCAACAGGACAATGCACGTCCGCATGTATCCCGTGCCACCCAACGTGCTCTAGAATGTGTAAGTCAACTACCCTGGCCAGCAAGATCTCCGGATCTGTCCCCCATTGAACATGTTTGGGACTGGATGAAGCGTCGTCTCACGCGGTCTGCACGTCCAGCACGAACGTTGGTCCAACTGAGGCGCCAGGTGGAAATGGCATAGCAAGCCGTTCCACAGGACTACATCCAGCATCTCTACGATCGTCTCCATGGGAGAATAGCAGCCTGCATTGCTGCGAAAGGTGGATATACATTGTACTAGTGCCGACATTGTGCATGCTCTGTTGCCTGTGTCTATGTGCCTGTGGTTCTGTCAGTGTGATCATGTGATGTATCTGACCCCAGGAATGTGTCAATAAAGTTTCCCCTTCCTGGGACAATGAATTCACGGTGTTCTTATTTCAATTTCCAGGAGTGTAGTTAAAGAGATATGACGACATAAACAATGAGATGCGTGAAAATATTACGAATCATGCATGAAGTTTTAATACATTTATTCTTTACTACTAAGACTCTGGCACAGTCGAGTCAACTCAAGGAAATCCCTGACACCCGGCAGCGCTTTTCACAGCTTTCAAGTACGAAGCACAAATGGATGTATGCGAAAACAATAGCAGTCTTTAGAGCTACGAAGAGGCGTTGCCATAATACATTTTTACATTATACATATTCCTTTGTACGACTGTTACATTATTTCAGAGGTCTTGCCACAAAGACATGGAAATAAAACTGTTTCGATACTACTCTACAGTTCTTTTTTTCGTTTCTAATAGAAAATTCGCAAAGTGAATACCCCGACAATGCCGGCTTTGTCCGTACCAACATAAACGGCGTTTCACAATTCCTATTTCACACTTTCCGAAATGTAGATTTCCTGTTGGCTTCTGTCTCGTGTTCTTCGGCCGACGTTTGACTTTTTTTTCGGTCTGTAAATACCCTTTCGACGTGACTGACCAATATCCGGCCGATCCTGTTCGTCAACTTTAACATGTAAGCCAGAAAGGTGGTGCCCGATATTTCAGTCCGCAGCTCTTGCTCCAGTGGCTAGCATTGCTGGCTCTGGATCACGGGGTTCCAGGTTCGATTACCGGCCGAGTTGGGGATTTTCTCTGCCCGGGGACTGGGTGTTTGTGCTGTCCCCATCAATTCATCACCACCACCCTTCGTGACAGTGGCTGGATTGGACTGTGTAAAAAATTGGACTGTGAAAACAATGGGTAGTTTGTACGGGCGCAGTTGAGCTCCCCACAAACCAATCATCGTGATCATCATCGTCGGCCAAGCAGCATAAAGATAATTTAGAAACAGGCCGAAAAGATGAAAAAAAAAGGGGCCGACGTTCAATAGCGGGAATATACCGCTTGCCCTGTGCATGGTCTATACGGAAATGTCTGTACAATCCGCCAACTCCAGGATCGCCGAACACAGACGGACTATCTAAGAAAATCCTCCGTAACCGAAGATCTCGCTGTGGGCTACCATTTCCGCTTGTCCAGGGAAGCCATCAAAATTGAGAAACATGATAATAGCTTCAACAAGAAAAAGAAAATTTTTGTAAATTAATTCGCCGACTGCGAATTCCTTGACACAGCCATATTTCGTACAGATATACTACCGAACAGTGAAATACGAAAATTTATGCCGGACTGGGGCTCGAAACCAGATTACCCACTTGTCGCGATATCCACCTTGACCGCTTCAGCTCTCCATGCGCTCTCTCCAAACTGACTCAAACTGTCTCCATCCTTCTATCGTAGTGCACTAAATTCACCACTACGACGTAAGCATGCATACAGTATGACTTCTGGAAGTTTGGGTCGGTCCAGGGAGTGTACATGCATAGCCGAAGTGGTTAAGGCGGACATTGTGAGAAGTGGTAAATCCAGATTCGAGTCACGGAAACAGTGTGTTCGCCGTATCGAATGTTGGACAGACCACGGATTTTTCAGTCTTCGTTGTAATCTAGCCTTCATCTCTCAACGATGTGGTAAGTCACCAATATCAATTAGTGGTTCGCATTCCACGTATGTGTATGCCCCATTTCCCCAGTTGGATAAATGGTGTTGCTGGCGGCAGGAATGTCGCCGAAACGGCGTCCAATAAAAGAATAGACAGCTGGAGCTGCATATTTTGCCTTCCTTGGTTTCCGTCACTTTGGCCCTCTTCTGGAATCTCTTAGACGCTGCTTTGTCGCCCGCACCAACATAATACCGTGCCAAACCGAACCCACCAGTCAAAACACACACACACACACACACACACACACACACACACACACACACACACACACACTCTCTCTCTCCGTCCGAACAGGCCATGAAGAACCAACGGTACCGACCGGCCGCCGTGTCATTCTCTTCTCACAGGCGTTACTAGATGGGGATACGGAGGAGAATGTGGTCAGCACACCCCTCTTCCAGCCGTATGTCAGTTTACGAGACCGGTGCCGCTACTTCTCAAGTAGTTTAGTTTCCTCCACAAGGGCCGAGTGCACCCCGCTTGCCAACAGCGCTCGGCAGACCGGATGGTCACGCATCCAATTGCTAGACCAGTCCGACAGCGCTTAACTTCGGTGATCTGACGGGAACCGGTGTTGCCACTGCGGCAAAGCCGTTGGCAGCGAAGAGCGACAGTTCGACTTAACTATAGTGAATAAGACAGCAAGAAAAAGATTGGTCGCAATACTGAACCCTATAGAACACCAACAGTAATACGTCCCCACTCAGAAGGAGGTCCACCATCATCTTTCATGCCTCCTTGAAATTAAGTATGAAATTAAATGGAACACAAATATTGTACTTTGAAAGAATTTTGTGATATGCTCAAAAAAAATGGTTCAAATGGCTCTGAGCACTATGGGATTTAACTTCTGAGGTCATCAGTCCCCTAGAACTTAGAACTACTTAAACCTAACTAACCTAAGGACATCACACATATCCATGCCCGAGGCAGGATTCGAACCTGCGACCGCAGCGGTCGGGCGACTCCAAACTGTAGCGCCTAGAACCGCTCGGCCACTCCAGCCGGCTGTGATATGCTCAATTCAGAGGGTGACACAATCATAATTTTTTTTTACTTTTTTGTGGCAAGATTCTATGGGACCAAACTTCTGATGTCATCAGTCCCGAGGCTTACAAACTAATTAAACTGACTTATGCCAGTGATGAGACACACATACACCCATGCCCGAAGGAGGACTTGAACCTCCGACTTGGGGAGCCGCGTGAACCGTGGCAAGACGCCGTAGACCGAGTCATAAAAATGTTGATTGGTTCATTTGAAGGAGGGGACCAGACACTGAGGTCATCGGTCCCATCGGCTTAAGGAAGAATGGGGAAGGAAGTCGCCCATGCTCTTTCAAAGGAATCATGCCGACATTCCCCTGAAGCGATTTAGGGAAATCACGGAAAACCTAAATCAGGATGGCCGGACGCGGGTTTGAACCGTCGTCCTCCCGAATGGAGGTTGAGTGTGCTAACCATTGCGCTGCTATAAAAATGCTCAGGAAGGTAAATTCTTGCGTGTCATATCTTGTCCAGTCCGGACTTGTGCGCAGTCCCTAATGATGTCATTCATGGGACGCTAAATCAAACTTTCTCCTTGCTTTGGTCAACTAATGGACTGATATAGTCAGTCAGGAAAGATATGTTAATAAAGTGATTCATAGCTTACATGGATATATACAATAATGATATCGGAAGGATATGCTTTGTTTTTTGTTTTATTTGGAATTTTAGAACTCCCTAAGAACTTTTGGATTCCGTAGAAATATTGGAACACATGAGGCAATACTGACCCTACGACTTATCTTAGAAGCTAGATTAAGGAAAGGCAAACCTACGTTTCTAGCATTTGTAAACTTAGAGAAAGCTTTTGGCAATGTTGACTGGAATACTCTATTTCAAATTCTGAAGGTGGCAGGGGTAAAATACAGGGAGCGAAAGGCTATTTACAATTTGTACAGAAACCAGATGGCAGTTACAAGAGTCGAGGGGCAGGAAAGGGAAGCAGGGGTTGGGAAGGGAGTGAGACAGGGTTGTAGCCTCTCCCTGATGTTACTCAATATTTATATTGAGCAAGCAGCGAAGGAAACACAAGTAAAGTTCGGAGTAGGTATTAAAATCCATGGAGAAGAAACAAAATCATTGAGGTTCGCCGATGACATTGTAATTCTGTCAGAGACAGCAAAGGACTTGGAAGAGCAGTTGAACGGAATGGACAGTGCCTTGAAAGGAGGATATAAGATGAACATCAACAAAAACAAAACGAGGATAATAGAATGTAGTCGGACTGTGTGATGGGGAGGGAATTAGATTAGGAAATGAAACGCTTAAAGTAGTAAATGATTTTTGCTGTTTGGGGAGCAAAATGACAGATGATGGTCGAAATTAGAGAGGATATAAAATGTAGACGGGCAATGGAAAGGAAAGCGTTTCCGAAGAAGAGAAATTTGTTAACATCGAGTATAGATTTAAGTGTCAGGAAGTTGTTTCTGAAAGTATTTGTATGGAGTGTAGCCATGTATGGAAGTGAAACATGGGCGATAAATAGTTTGGACAAGAAGAGAATAGAAGCTTTCGATATGTGGTGCTACAGAAGAATGCTGAAGATTAGATGGGTAGATCATGTAACTAATGAGGAGGTATTGAATAGGATTGGGGAGAAGAGAAGTTTGTGGCACAACTTGAGTAGAAGAAGGGATCGGTTGGTAGGACATGTTCTGAGGCATCAAGGAATCACAAATTTAGCATTGGAGGGCAGCGTGGAGGGTAAAAATCGTAGAGGGAGACCAAGAGATGAATACACTAAGCAGATTCAGAAGGATGTAGGTTGCAGTAGATACTGGGAGATGAAGCAGCTTGCACAGGATAGAGTAGCATGGAGAGCTGCATCAAACCAGTCTCAGGACTGAAGACCACAACAACAACAACATTTATATTACTGATTTCCCTGGAAGGAGTACCATGAAATTGATTGAATGCTGTGGTTGCTGATGATTTTCACATAAACGCAATGATTCTTTCGAACGTATCGTCAATGTGGGGATACCAATTCATTCCACATTTGTACACATAGGTATTAGGCTTTATAAAGTCGTAACAGACTTTCATGTGCGGTTCTTCCCAAAAATCTCCGTCCATCTCGTTACGCCTACGAATGGCAACCCCGACTGCTTCCCAAATCCGAGCCCGCCCTCTCGGAGCGATCGAAGCATATCCGGGGCGTGCTATGCTGTCGCTTCGGGCGGCAGGTCTTCAATAAATTATCTAAGCGGGGGCCACAAGTTCTATAGACCAGCCAGTTATACGCGACCAGGGAGAATCTGCGTCGGAGCCTCGCTAGTCCTTGACCGGGACGCACGCACCAATGCCATCGCGTGACAACCCCGGAGTGACACGCAAACCGCAGTCGCTTTCACTTCAGGGTAATGACCACAAATTTCACTGCCACTTCCTTCAGCAGCAGCCGTCATTCGCCGCCGTTACCTGACCGTCGATTCCTTGTGTTCTTATCTCCAGCATCAAAATACAGCATACACCGTGTTGTCAAAAGAGTGTTCCCCTTTTACTTTATGAGGACTTGAAATCTGCTGGAATGTCTGATTGTAAAACAATAAACTGGTAGCCAAGATCGCAGGAATTCTTTGTATTCCTTGATTACCGGTTTCGGCGAAACTAAAGCCGCCATCATCGGATCTAGGGAGGACAGAAAACACTATAAAAGTGGGCTTGGATTCCACTTATATACCATGTACACATATGAAACCTTTATACTAATACTCCTATTAAAGAATGCGATGATAATATCAGAAAGTAAGCTAAGCAGAAATAATAGAATTCATTGACCTGTTGGAAACGTCTCTCTCGTTTAACTACTTCCAGTTCAATAATAAAATATATTGTCAGCGTTATGGGCTTGCGATGGGCAATTACCTTACAGGTACAATGGCAGATATTTTTATTAACCACCTTGAGAATAAGTTTTTTTTGTAATAATGCAAATTTGAAAGAGGCAACTATATACTACAAGAGGTATGGTGACGTTAACATACACCATGCAGCCCTTAATGCGATACATAATCAGATTATTTTTGCTCTTGGACTTGAGAGCAATTGCAGCAGCATTAATTATTTAGATTTGACGATTACGGAAGTTAACGATAACCGTAAGTTCAGCATTTTTAGGAAACCATCCTCTACAGACCTTATTATTAACGCCCAATCATGTCATCCTCCCAAATGTAAAAAGGTGTATTTCTAATCGATGATTCATAGACTTGTAAAACTCCCCTTGGAACAAGACAGTATAAAGCAAGAAATAGCAACGCTGGAATACATAGCACATAATAATGGATACGATCCATCTATAGTCGACGTTATTTATAAGAATGTAAAAAGAAATAAAAATAAGAACAAGTTATCTAGTAAGACCAATCCGAAAAGATATGTCCCTATGACCTATAATGGTCTAATATCAGATAAAACTGAACGACAGTTCCGTAAGTCGAACGTGGTGTTCGCGTTCAATACAAAAAGTAACCTACGCTCGAAACTTAGACATACTGTAGAAAGCCAAGCAGATAAATACAAAAGCACAGGGGTTTATAAACTACAATGCGGTGAGTGCGAAGGGTTCTATGTCGACAGACAGGAAGGTCGATTTTACACGTTTTCGAGAACACACAAATGCACATAAGAAGACTGCATTTGCAGACCATATGCGGGCGTCTAAGCATAAAGTGTTAGATATACGCCGAGGCATGGAGATTTTGCATAGGGCCCCCAAAGTAAAAGCTTGACATTCCAGAAAACATTCAAATTTATGGAAACAAGAAAGATACCCTAACTCACTGCTTAATGATCAACTCGAATCTGCAGACCATAATTTCTTTAGTATTTTTGACGAGGTCCTACAAAGCCCTTTGAAGCAACAGTGAACCATGGAAACGCAGTCAACTCTTTTATGAATGTGCGGAGAATGTCCTATTTTAGGGCGAAAGGCAACCACCCCCACCCCCCCCCCCCCCCCCCGCGTGTTATAGGCAACTATTAATATCACCATTGTTTGCCTTGATGTCGTAACCTGTATTTGTCCCAAGGTATGTAATTAATTTTATATGTACACATGTACACACTTTTATAGTGTTTTCTGTCCTCCCTAGGTCCGATGATGGCGGCTTTAGTTTCGCCGAAAGTGGTAATCATGGAATAAAAAAGAATTCCTGCGATTTTGCTTCTAGTTTATTGTTTTACAAGCTTCTAGATCGCTCCCACATGAGTATAATGTGCTCCCTACAGAATGTCTGATTGTCTGTGGAGGTGTGGCGGCCCATTACTCCTCAAAATCCGAAAACAGAGAAGGTAATGATGATGGACGCTGGGGTCTGGTGAGAAATCGACGGTCTAGCTCATTCCAAAATGTGTTCCATTAGGCTCATGCCGGGAGTCAGGCCAGGTCATCCATTCCCAGGAACGTTACTGTCCATAAGCCATTACCTCACACATACTGCTTTATGACATGGTGCATTGTCATTTGACGCACTCGTCGTCTCCGACCTGGTCCTTTACACAATGCTGCAAAATGTGTTCATGTCCTGCATTTAGCGTTTTCTTAAGCACGATAGGGGACGACACCCTAACAACGAAAAACACCATAACACGACATCCTCCATATTTCACTTTCGGCACTACACATGGTGGCAGATAACGTTCTCCAGCCATTCGACGAAATCAAACCTTTCCATCGATTGCCACAGAGTATAGCGTGATTCATTACTCTAGATAACTCGTTTCCAGTCATCCACTGGTCAGTTACGCGAGTCTCCATATAATAAGTGTCTCCAATCACTGAATACCTAAAAGTGTGGCTTATGACGAACTGCTCGAACACTGCACTTCATTCTCTTTAACTGCTTACGGAGAGTCACTATGGTACCTGGATTCCTGCCAATTCTTTGGAGCTCATGAGTGATCCCTTCCGCTGATTTTACGCGGTATTTTAGAACCACCCACCGTTGTAATGGTCGACGTTCTCTGTCTGACATTACATGAGGTCTGTGTGGTTTTCGTTTAGCTGTGGTTCTTTCACATTTCCTCTTCACAGCCACATCACCAACAGTCGTCTCGTGCAGCTTTAGAAGGGCTGAAATGTCGCTGATAGATTTTTTACTCTGGTTACATCCAATGGCTAGTCCACATACGAAGTCGCTGACCTCTCCTGACCCACCCGTTCTGCTGTTACTTCTGTTCTACTGTTAACACAAAACTTCTGCCTCCTTCTGGCAGATCCACCTCTAGTGACATCTAATCATCAATCCCGTACGACATAGCGGTGTCCTGTTAGTTTTTATCAGATAATGTATGCTTTAAATCAGTGCCTGGAATAGTCCCGAAATTACATTTATGCTCATAGACTTCATTGCAGTAACTATATACAACATTGTAGATAATAAAATGTATTTTTTACCACTGTTGAGGAAATCTACATGTTTATGAAAATTATCACTGTTTTCATATGCAGAACAAACATTTGAAGAAATGAACTAATTAACTGTCAAGTTTTTTTAAAAAAAATTAAATGGCTCTGAGCACTATGGGACTCAACTTCTGAGGTCATCAGTCCCCTAGAACTTAGAACTAATTAAACCTAACTAACCTAAGGACATCACAAACATCCATGCCCGAGGCAGGATTCGAACCTGCGACCGTAGCGGTCGCGCGGTTCCAGACTGTAGCGCCTAGAACCGCTCGGCCACCTCGGCCGCCTTGTCAAGTTTGTCAAATGTGTCTCTTGCATAACTGTGACAATTTTCATAAATATGTACATTTCATCATTGGGAAAAAGATAAAATAAAAATAAAGTACAATCGATAATTTAGTAGTGAATAAGGGTAAAAAAGGTATTTTATTATCTATATATAATGTAATCCAAAATATTGTAACACCTCTGACTGTATACAAACTTTTTGTGAAGCCATAGTGTCATAATACCTTTGTACCATGTTTTGTAAACAAACATTGTCAGTGATGATTTGCATGTTTGCAATATTCTGTATAATGGAGGACGCACAATATTTGTAAATAAACAAACCAAATTACTATTTGTAACATTAGCTTTAAAAAAAGAAAAAAAATCTCATTCATTTTGCCGACTTCACGATTGCAGTCTCACTTCGAAAAGACGCAGGCGAGGTAGAAAAGCACACATGCAATCATCACTAAAGATGAAACTTCCTGGCATATTAAAACTGTGCCGGACCGAGACTCGAACTCGGGACCTTTGCCTTTCGCAGGCAAGTGCTCTACCAACTGAGCTACCCAAGCACGACTCACGCCCCGTGAATTTTCATATCAGGGCACACTCCGCTGCAGAGTGAAAATCTCATTCTGGAATCACTAAAGATATTCATGTAAGAAAATACACAAAAGCGCTTGAAAATGAGAATAAATTCTCTAAACGCGTTGTGCTCAGCAGCAAAAAATAACTGGTGCAGTTTTCATTACTTCAATCATGAATGACTCAGCTACACGCCTTCATCATACGATGAAATAAATTATGAAAATTTTATGTTGTTCATTCTGTCAGGTAAATACACTTCAGAAGTTTCAATACAATAGTTCAAGGTGCGCGTTTAACATATAGGAAGGAAATGGAGTGTCCATAACAGCCAAAAAACGAAGCCCCATGGAGGAAATATCGGAATGAACTCAGAGAAACTGGATGATTTAATCAACAGAAAGAGATTCATAAATTGAGTAACTAAACAACGCGTTGGTCCATCTCTGGCCCTTCCTTACGCAAGCAGTTATTCGGTTTGGCAATGATTGAGATAGTTGTTAGATGATGTTCTAAGGAATATCGTGAAAAATTCTTTCCAACATGCGCGTTAGATCGTCAAAACTCTGTTTGAAAGCTCTGTCCATAATGCTCCGGATGTTCTCAGTTGGGAGAGATCTGGCGACCTTGCTCACCAAGAGTTTTGCAAGCACGAAGACAAGCAAGAGAAACTCTCGCCGTGTGCGGGCGTACATTATATTGCTGATACTTAAGGCCAGGATGGCTTGCCATGAAGGGCAACAAAACGGGACGTAGGATATTGTCGACGTATCTCTGTGTTGTTCCTACTTCGCCTTTATCGGTCGATCGTCCGCTCAAAGCCGGATTATGGGAGTTTTGTATACTCCTCTGCACGGCCGTCCATCTTACGTCGCCTCAACTCTATACAACATCGGATGTTACGTCTTGCGATCGAAGCGTTCTATACTAGTCCCGACGAGAGTCTTCATGCTGAAGCCGGTGAATTACCACTAACCTACCGGCGCGATATACTGCTTTGTCGGTATGCCTGTCGGCTATTGTCAATGCCCGACCACCCGTCTTCTCCTTCCTTTTTTGACGACTGTCTCGACCATCAATACGGGTTGTAGGTCTCTGCCCTGCTACCCCCTGGAGTTCGCTTTCGTCGCCTCCTTCAACACCTTGATTTTTCACTCCCTGCAACCTTTCGAGTGGGCGAAAGCCAAACACCACCTTGGCTCCAGGCTCAGGTTCGCGTTCACCTTGACCTCAGCTCGCTCCCAAAGGAGGTTACCCTAGCTTCGGTATACCGCTCCCGGTTTGTCGAACTTCGTTCGAAGTTCATTAATACGATCTTCATTTATACAGATGGCTCTAAGGCCAATAATGGTGTCGGGTATTCTTTTATTGTCGGGGCACACAGTTTCAAATACCGGCTCCATGGCCATTGTTCGGTCTTCACAGCTGAGCTATTTGCCCTCTACCAGGCTGTTCTTTACATCCGCCGCCACCGACATTCTGCTTATGTCATCTGCTCTGATTCCCTGAGCGCCATCCAGAGCCTCAGTGATCCGTATCCGGTTCACCCTTTCGTGCACCGGATCCAACGCTCTCTTCAGCAGCTGGCGGACGACGGTGCTCGGGTTACCTTTATGTGGGTTCCTGGCCATGTCGGTATCCCTGGGAACGAAACTGCAGATGCCGTAGCCAAAGCTGCGGTCCTCCAGCCTCGGACCGCTTCTTGTTGTATGCCTTAATCTGATTTTAGCAGGATCATTTGTCGGCGCATTTTATCGCTGTGGCATGCCGATTGGGCTGCACTTACGGACAACAAGCTTCGGGCCTTGAAACCTCTTCCCACGGCTTGGACGACCTCTTCACGCCCTTCTCGGCGGGCGGAGGTCGTTTTGGCCCGGTTACGGATTGGACACTGCCGGTTCAGCCACCGCCATCTGCTGACGGCTGCGCCGGCGCCGTTCTGCCCATGTGGGCAATTGCTGACGGTCCGCCACATTATAACGTCCTGTCCGGATTTTAACACACTGCGTCTTGATCTTGGCCTGCCATGTACTCTGGATGCCATTTTAGCGGATGGCCCAGGAGCAGCTGCTCGCGTTCTTCGTTTTATCCACTTGACAAACCTGTCTAAGGACATTTGATTATACTGTTTTCTTTTAATCCCTTGCCTGTTGATGTGCCTTTTATAGTGTTATCCTTTTTAGTTGCTGTTTTAACCTTGTGCCTCGCAGTGCACTCATAATTTAGTCTGGGCGCTAATGACCACTGTACTTGTGCGCTCTAAAACCACAAAAAAAATCAACCTTGTGCTGTGAGGGTGCCGCGGATGACAACCAAAGGAGTCCTGCTATAGAAAGAAATGCCATAACAGAACATCACTCCTAGCTGTCGGACTGTAAGGCGGTTGCTCATTCAGGTTGGTATCCTGCTGCTGTGTCTCGAGACACGTCTTCTCTGGCCATCGGCGCTCAGTTCAAAGTGGGGCTCATCACTAAAGACAGTTCTACTGTGGATAAGGTTCCAGGCCGAATGTGTACGACACCACTGCAGACGTGCTTGTTCGTGTACACAGGTCAATGGTAGTTGGGGTAAAGGTCGCTGTGAGCTCAGCCTCCTTTATGTGATCCACCTATTAATGGTCGCTGTGTTCACTGAAACACGAATTGGCTGTCGTATCCGTGATAATGGTGAATTCGGGGCTCTGAGTGCCTCTCTGACGATTGCTCGGTCCTCGTATTCTGTCATCTCTCTAGTTCGGTCGCTTCTTTTTTTGACGCTGCGTTCGGCCATGGTTCACCCATTCCTGTCAACATCGTCGAATACTGGCATCGCTCCTATTCAAATGTAGACTAATTCGCCGACTACTTCAATCGGTTTCTCTCTAAGCTCAACTATACACCTTCTCTCAAATACAGACATCTACACTACTGGCCATTAAAATTGCTACACCAAGAAGAAATGCAGATGATAAACGGGTATTCATTGGACAAATATACTATACTAGAACTGACATGTGATTACATTTTCACGCAATTTGGGTGCATAGATCCTGAGAAATCAGTACCCAGAACAACCACCTCTGGCCGTAATAACGGACGGCCATGATACGCCTGGGCATTGAGTCAAACACAGCTTGGATGGCTTTCTGTATCCAGAAAGGCCCGTACAGGACCTGCAACATGCGGTCGTGCATTATCCTGCTGAAATGTAAGGTTTCGCAGGGATCGAATGAAGGGTAGAGCCACGGGTCGTAACACATCTGAAATGTGTTCAAAGTGCCGTAATTGTGAACAAGAGAGGACCGAGCGTGTAACCAATGGTTCCCCATACCACCACGCCGGGTGATACGCCAGTATGGCGATGACGAATACGCGCTTCCAATGTGCGTTCACCGCGATGTCGACAAACACGGATGTGACCATCATGATGCTGTACACAGAACCTGGATTCATCCGAAAAAATTACGTTTTGCCATTCGTGCACCCAGGTCCGTCGTTGAGTACACCATCGCAGGCGTTCCTGTCTGTGATGCAGCGTCAAAGCTAACTGCAGCCACGGCCTCCGAGCTGATAGTCCATGCTGCTGCAAACGTCGTCGAACTGTTCGTGCAGATGTTTGTTGTCTTGCAAACGTCCCCATCTGTTGACTCAAGGATCGAGACGTGGCTGCACGATCCATTGCAGCCATGGGGATACGATGCCTGTCATCTCGACTGCCAGTGATACGAGGCCGTTGGGATCCAGCACGGCGTTCCGTATTACCGTCCTGAACCCACCGATTCCATATTCTGCTAACAGTCATTGGATCTCGACCAACGCGAGCAGTAATGTGACGATACGATAAACCGCAATCGCGATAGGCTACAATCCGACCTTTATCAAAGTCGGAAACGTGATGGTACGCATTTCGCGTCCTTACACGAGCCATCACAACAACGTTTCACCAGTCAACGCCGGTCAACTGATGTTTGTGTATGAGAAATCGGTTGGAAACTTTCCTGATGTCAGCACGTTGTAGGTGTCGCCACCGGCGCCAACCTTGTGTGAATGAATGCTCTGAAAAGCTAATCATTTGCGTATCACAGCATCTTCTTCCTATCGGTTAAATTTCGCGTCTGCAGCACATCATCTTCGTGGTGTAGCAATTTTAATGGCCAGTAGTGTACGTGAATTGTGTGTTTTTGAGTGGAATTCGTCTTTAGCAAAATACAATTTTGTTTTTTGTCACTGACATGCTTCACTGCAGCTGCAGCATCATCGGTGGGGTTTTTATTATTATGGCTGTTAAACGTGAGGAGTGTTATTTACTGTTTAAAAATATGCAAATATAGTTTCTAAATGGTAATTACAGGTTTTTGAAGAGCACATAAAACTGTGTATTCATATCTTCTTACCACGTGGTGTGGTTTTCTTGCTGTATTATGTTTTTACAGTGACTGTTTTTCGTATCAGTTTGCCACCTGCATCTATATACGACTTATTGTAGGCAAAACATTTACGCAAAAATGACGCTTTCTAAACTGTTATGGCTATGTCTGACATTAATAATTCATGTCAAAGGTTGTGTGCGTGTGTGTGTGTGTGTGTGTGTAGACAGACTTGTAGATGGTCACCCACACCGTGCAGAAGTAAAGGTGAATTCCGTTCAACCACAGCAATAACTTACTGTCAGCACATAACGCCTTCCCAATGTGACACCAAGTAAAGGGGCTTAGCATTGATCGTACTCCACTTTTGGCGAGCCACCAAATGCCGCCGCCCAGCACCATTCGACCCGCAGCAACGAAGAACTTCCTTCACGGCGATATATCCATGAGAGCCCTTACACAACGGCTTAGCAATACGCCACAAATTGCTCTGCATCCATTGGTAGTACTAAAACTTTTAAAGTACACCACGGACCTGCAGTAAACTGAGCTTCTACGAAGCGCTGCAGTCCTTTTCGTGGTATGCGACCAAAAGGTAGATCAAAATCAGAAGGTTTTTGAGATCGACTTCGCTTCCATAATCTACATTCGATTACTTAAAATGGTTCAAATGGCTCTGAGCACTATGGGACTTAACATCTATGGTCACCAGTCCCCTAGAGCTTAAACCACTTAAACCTAACTAACCTAAGGACATCACACAACACCCAGTCATCACGAGGCAGAGAAAATCCCTGATCCCGCCGGGAATCGAACCCCGGATCGATTACTTAAATTATATGTCAACTGTAGCGCACAATTTTGGCGCTAAATTGGGGATTGGCAAAATCCTGTACCCTCACACTGTTCGGTTTAGCTTACCGGACACATGAAAGCAAGCATCGTCCGTGAACGTCACCTTCTCAGAAAGTCCGACTCAGATTCTCAATTGCAAATGCTCTGGCTTTTGGCCTGTCCTCAGGATGATGCTTCATCTTGCAGGCATGAAGCTTCAGTCTCTTATGTAGCAACCTATTCTTCGTGGATGGTGGTGGTTAAAAGTTGCGCTGGATCTGGGTGTCAGTTTTCGTCCGTCTCTCTCTCTCTCTCTCTCTCTCTCTCTCTCTCTCTCTCTCTCTCTCTCAAGTCTCAATGGGTTGTGAACCTCCTGCCCCTTTATACCATCGCCATTTCTGAAATAAACGTGAAGTTCTAAAGATTATTTTGGCACACCCTGTGAATTTTCGTTTCAGCAAGTGAACGGAGTTGCAAAGAGCGATGGCTAACTCGAGTGAAAATTACAATGTTGTGTTTGTCTATGTAAGCTGACGGCAGATAAGATTATCGTAAGGATCTTTTACTAGTTCCAGACGTAGCGAATTCGATATGAATCATGGATTTCAATTTCATGATCAGCGGAAGTAGCTGATCGGGAGAACACATCTCACATAGACACACGGTTGTATGAGGAACACGTTGATACGTGCAGTACGTTGCCCGGAAATGCTGTCCAAAAGTCTCTGATGCCAAATAATTACGACACCACAGCTCAGAAATATTCATGAGCCAATAAAGGAAATACACTGGAGAGCCAAAGAAAGTGGTACACCTGCCTGATATCGTGTAGATTCCCCGCAAGCACGCAGAAATGCCGCAACACGACATGGCATGGAGTCGACTAATGTCTGAGGTAGTGCTGGAGGGAACGGACTCCATGAATCCTGCAGGGCTGTCCATAAATCCTTAAGAGTGCGACGGGGTATAGATCTCTTCTGTACCGCACGTTGCAATGCATCACAGATATGCTCAGTAATGTTCGTGTCTGGGAAGTTTGGTGGCCAGCAGAACTGTTTAAACTCGGGACAGTGTTCCTGGGGCCACTCTGTAGCAATTATGGACGAGTGGGGTGTAGCATTGTCCTACTGGACTTGCCCAAGTCCGTCGGAATGCACAATGGACGTGAATGGATGCAGGTGATTGGACAGGATGCATACGTAAATGTCACCTGTCAGAGTCGTATCTGCACGTATCAGGTGTCCCGTATAACTCTAACTGCTCACGCCCCACACAGTTACAGAGCCTTCTCCAGCCTGAAGAGTCCCCTGCTGAATGCGGGGTCCATGGGTTCATGAGGTTGTCTCCATACCCGTACACGCCCATCTGCTCGATAAAATTTGAATCGAGACTCGTCCGACCAGGCAACATGTTTCCAGTCATCAACAGTCCAATGTCGGTGTTGAAGGGCCCAGGCGAGGCGTAAAGCTTTGTCTCGTGCATCCATCAAGGATACCCGAGTGGGCCTTCGGCTCCGAAAGCCCATATTGATGACGTTTCGTTGAGTGGTTCACAAGTTGACACTTACTGACGGTCCAGCATTGAAGTCAGCAACAATTGGGGGAAGGATTGCCCTTCTGTCACGTTGAACGATTGTCTTCAGTCGTCATCGGTCCCGTTCTTGCACGATATTTTGTCGGCCGCAGTGATGACGGAGATTTGATGTTTTACCGGATTCCTGATACTGATGGTACACTCGTGGAATGGTTGTAAGGGAAAATTCCCACTTTATTGCTACCTCGGAGATGCTGTGTCCCGTCGCTATTGCGCCGGCAATAACACACGTTCAGACTCATTTAAATCTTGATAACCTGCCATTGTAGCAGCTGTAAGCCAAACACTTGTTATCTCATATAGGGGTTGCCGACCACAGCGCCGTCATCTGCCTGTTTACATCTCTCGGTATTTTAATACGCATGCCTACACCAGTTTCTTTGGTGCTCCAGTGTATGAGATCGTCAAACGGCCTGGAAACTTACAAAACTGAAACAGTAAGTGAGCTTCAAACGTCTGTAACAGCATACTTACTCTTGTAGGCGATGTAGTCAAAATGATGCAGTCAGTCATGTGCAGATAGCCGCAATTAAGGTATACTAATGGAGCAGCCTCATTACAATCTATGTCACTGTTAGTTTTCTGTATTTCTGCATTCCATCTAATAGCAGCAAAAATTTGCTTAAGTCCAAAACAGTGATCTAAAGACGTAAATTTTGTTTCATTCAGTTTTACCTACGCTTTCAAATGTATAGAACGATTGGTAATAGACGCCTCAGATTTATAAGGGCATTAACTCATTGCAGTCAGAAATATTTGAAGTACATGTTATGTTTCATGGAAACAAACTAATTGGGATGTAAGTGTAGGTTAGGATTCAAAGAGACTGCAGACGACAGAAGTCGGACACTTATCGACCTTTTAAATACCATCGATTTTTGCGTGCGTCAGCACACCACTTCTGTGATTACGTCACTGACTAACAGAAGTCGGTTGGTGAAGGAAGGGGGACGACGGAACAAAAGTATGGACTCTCGATTTACTTCAACTCTTCGTCCTCCTTCCCCTATCAACACGATATTTCACGTAATACAGGTTTATGTAACTTCTCCTTTCGAGTAAGTAACGTCAAAATCATAGGCACATACTTCCTGAAGATCAGAAAAACGAAACTAGTCCCGATTTCATACAATAATGTGTAATAAGGGCGGTAGCTGGAAAGCTTAAATGTATGTTTCATTGTAGTCAGGACCACTAACCCCTCACCCCAGATTCTATAAATAGTTGAATCGCTCCATTTTAAGAAAGGCTAGTTTTTCACGCATTTCAATATTTATGACGACGTACCTCCTGAAGTATATGTCGTACAATGATACAGTTTTTCAGGTACATTCAGTGGAATACGTGGATAGTATCTGAAAAATGTGCTTCAAAAATAGTCGTTAGTAAGCAAGAAATAAACTGAAATGTCCCGCCTGACGCTGAAATTTTACTGGATCAATAGCGAAAATGTGGTGAGCAATAAAGTTGTTTTCCTTTCATTGGCTCTGAGCACTATGGGACTTAACATCTGAGGTCATCAGTCCACTAGAACTTAGAACTACTTAAACCTAACTAATCTAAGGACATCACACACATCCATGCCCGAGGCAGGATTCGAACCTGCGGCCGTAGCGGTCGCGCGGTTCAAGACTGAAGCGCCTAGAACCGCTCGGCCACACCGGCCGGCTTTTTCCTTTTATTATTTTCTGTATGAGAGGAGGAGGAGGAGGAGGAGGAGGAGGAGGTGGCGTGTCAGTTTCGAAATGGTTTGAGATGATGTGCAAAGTCTGTTGGAAGTCGCTAAGTGCTCTCGTTTCAAATACTATATAGTCTAGGTAATTTGCGCGCTAGGAGTTAAACTGCCTCAAGACATGCACAGTTTCTTAATTTAAGACTTGACGTTGTGTGTTTAACCTTTAAAGGAAGGTAGTACCCCTTAGTAAGCAGATTATGGGGCCCGCCCGGTTAGCCGAGCGGTCTAACGCACGGCTTTCCGGAGCGGGAAGGAGCGCCTGGTCCCCGGCACGAATCCGCCCGGCGGACTTGTGTGGAGGTCCTGTGAGCCGGCCAGTCTGTGTGTGGTTTTTAGGTGGTTTTACATCTGCCTCGGCGAATCCGGTGTGGTTCCCCTTATTCTGCCTCAAGTACACTATGTTGGCGATTCTTGCGCAAACAAGTTCTCCACGTACGCGTACACCACCATTACTCTACCATGCAAACGTAGGGGCTACACTTGTCCGATGTATGACGTTCCCTGTGGGGGGAGGGGGTGGGTGTCCAGCGAACCACCCAATAACCCTGGGTTCGGTGTGGGGCGGTGGAGGGGTGGACTGCGGTAGTAGTCGTGTGGTTGTGGACCCTTGCGGCTGCAGTGGGGACAGAGCCTCTCCGTCGTTTCTAGGTCCCAGTTAACATACAACATACAAGCAGATTAAGACAGTAATTTAAATTTTTCATTACCTCACTAATTATATGAAATACTGGAAGCCAAATTTTCTTGCTACTAGAAGCCGTGAGACAGGCAATCTTCAATTAGGACTGGATGACCCTTTCGTGGTTAAGTAATATAGATACATATGAGTGTCGTTCAGTAAGCGATGCATCACAGTTTTTCTGGAAGCAGATTGGTTTATTTCAGTAATCCAATAGACCATATTACTCCACACTCGTTTGGCTACAAAACCATATTTTCCAACATAATCTGCCAGGAAGTTTCATATCAGTGCTCATTTCGCTGCAGAGTGATAATCTCATTCTGGAAACGTCCCCCAGGCTGTGGCTAAGCCATGTCTCCGCAATATCCTTTCTTTCAGGAGTGCTAGTTCTGCAAGGTACGCAGGAAAGCTTCTGTAAAGTTTGGAAGGTAGGAGACGAGGTGCTGGCAGAACTAAAGCTGTGAGGACGGGGCGTGAGTCGTGCTTGGGTAGCTCCGTTGGTAGAGCACTTGCCCGCGAAAGGCAAAGGTCCCGAGGTCGAGTCTCGGTCCGGCACACAGTTTTAATCTGCCAGGAAGTTTCATAATCTCCAATCATTGCAATGGCCTTAAGTCACATCTCTGGGTTGGTCTATATGCTCTCATGATACCACTCTGCTGGTCGACGTCGGGGCCACCGTCTTACTCCACCAATCCATCCACGTTCTGTTTCCAGCAGAGTGCCCCTTTCGAGGGCCAAACAGATGGACGTCGGTAGGTGCGGTATCCGCGATGTAGGTTGGGTGAGGAACAGCAGACCAATGATGTTTTGTGAACCAAACAGCTGGACGTCAGAAGGTGCGGTATCTGAGGTGTAGGTTGGACAAGAAACAGCAATGATGTTTTGTGAGCCAAACAGATGGACGCCGGAAGGTGCGATATCCGTTGTGTAGGTTGGACGAGGAACAGCAGTCCAATGATGTTTTGTGAGCCAAACAGATGGACGTCGGAAGGTGCGGTATCTGTGGTGTAGGTTGGACGAGGAACAGCAGTCCAATGTTGTTTTGTGAGCGGGTGCACAGAGCAGTCCAATGATGATTTTGTGAGCGGGTGCACAGAGCTGTGTGACACCTTGCGTTGTCATAGAGGAGTTAGTTCTAATTTTTGCAGCGACGAGCACGCTGAAGTTGTTCCTTCAGTTTCCAGAAGGTAGCTAAATACGCTTCAGAGTTGATCGTTTCACTGTGAGGGAGGGCATCAAACAGAATAACCCCTCCAAAGTCGCTGAAGACCGTCGCCATAACCTTACCGCCTAAGGTTGCGGCTTTAAACTTTTTCGTTGAAGGAGAGATGGTGTGGTTTCCAGTTCGAAGTAATGAACCGGTGTTCCGTCAGTTATGACGATGTTCGACAAACAAATGGCGCGATCAGCGTCCTAGCAGTTCCGCACAGATGGTCCTTTGTTGCTCTTCATGGTCCTCTATTAGTTGGCCAGGATTCTATCGGGCACGCGCGTTTGAATACCCCCACTGGTGGACGAGTTTGTCAGCGCTGCCAACAGAAACATCCAGTTGTACAGTGAGGAGTGAGATTATCTGTCGATCACCTCGAATGAGTGAGTCCGCACGTGTCAGCATTGCAGGAGTCATAGGAGTATGCGGCTGTTCTGCGAGGATGAGATGGGACAAGTTTGTGCGACCTTCTTGCCATGATGACAGTCGCATCCTCCATCGGCTCACCCCGCTTTTGTCATTGCTAGGACTCCTTAGGCATTCTGCAAGCGCCTATGAATATCTGTGATGCTCTGGTTTTCGGTAAAAAGAAACTCAGTGGTAGCGCTCTGGCTGTAATGCACCTCCATTACAAACACCATTTTGAAGGCTGTGTATCTCACCACCACCAATCGGAACTTAATGAAACTGTAGTGGCTGAAGCGGGAATATTCCATGATGTCCCATAAGAAATTCTGCGTTTTTTCAACCGAAACTAGCCGAGAAAAAATATGTTGCATTACTTATCGAGTGCCCTCATATAAGGTCATACAAGAAAATACAGCAGGCTCTGTGCCTTCTGTGGAACTGGTATGAGGAGGTCATGTGGCCATCCACCGTTGTCTTAAGTCATGACATTGGTGAGCTGTTTACGAGGGTGTGCTGAAAAGCCTTCGAATTTTTTTGTGGAAACTCTTAAAGCTTTTTAAGTAAAACAGAAGTTATTAATATTCTGCATCTTTACTCTTCACTTCTGCACATTTATTTCTCAACAAAGCCACCCTGGCGATGAATACAGTTCTCTCACCAAGATACCAGCTTCTTGATACCGTCACTGTGGAACGTTTGACTTTGTTGATGGAGCCACAACGTCATCTTTGTTAGCAGCACTTTATCATTGTCAAATACATGTTCTCGAAAGTGTTTTTTTAAGTTTTGGAAACAGATAAAAATCGGATGGGCCAAGTCGGGACTGTATGGAGGATGGTAGATGACAGTGGCCCCAAGGCGTCGGACTGTTGCACATTTCACACTGCTCGTGTATAGTATGGCATTGTCATTCTGAAGCAGAAGTTGACCCATATGTGGGCAACCTCTTCGAATTCGAAACTCAATTACAGCACGCTGTTTCTCATGCACCGACATCGTTACATTACCCTTCATCTTGTTACACACTACCATTCGAAGCCCTGCGACGACAGATGGTTGCAAATATATGTTAATATTAGTTATGTTTTATTTAAAAAGCTTTAAGAGTTCTCACATAAAAAATTCCGAGGCATTACTTTTCAACTCATACTCGTATTGGACCTGTGTGATTTCACTCAATTATTTCATTTCAAAATTACGCACTTTAAGGTAAAGTATTTTTTTCTTGTAACACTACGTTGGGTGTCCAACAAACCTACATTTTGTATTCGTTACAAGGAACGCTGTTTACATAGCCATGGCCTCATTACACCCTCTACGTGATATGATACCATCCAGTGTTGTGCTAAACTAGAACTGAAGAGTAATTATAGCAAGATATTGACTTGCTCAGCCGTCCAAGAACAGACTTATGACTGACATTCTTCTGTAGCAGGTGGAGTCTCTGGAAAGATGGAGGGGTTTGAGTACAACGCGACGTCCGGCGACTCACCTCTGGTGCTGCCACCTGTGAGAGCGTCGGCGATGTCCGTCAACAGGACAGCTGGTGCCACCTGTGAGCCTGAGATGGTACCCTCTCTAAGGCAGTACTACACCGGTGAGTCGAGCAGCACCTTTCTTTTTATAGTATCTGTCTGTTACATTTCCCCAGTTGGGGAAGGCCCGTTGTTATCGGACATGTTGCCACTCTTCACACTTTTATTAAAACAATTAAAACATGTAAGAAGTGTACAGTGGTTTGAATAGAGAAAGATGGCCTTCAACTTCGTGATGTGGTGTGTGTGGGTTTGAAATTTGTAGTGGTGGCATTTCGGTGGGCTCCTGGAAATGCTTTCTAGTTGAGGGATTTGGATGCAGGTGGGTTTGGAGAGGAAGCAATATGAATAAGGTTCTGCAGTCACTATGTGGAAGGGTAATGGGACAGGATTTAGATGGTCACCCAAAAAAATTACAAAATGAAAGGGTGGTCAGAGCCTTGATTTTGGAAAAGGGCGGATTTCGTGATTGATATCATGGGTAACAGGGGGGGGATGGAAGTTTAAAGTAGCCTGGGAAAGAACAGATCGTTTGTGAAATGATAGTGGGATGGGTGGTAGAAGTGCAGTACCAGACCAATGTTCTCAAGATTGAAATTAATGTATTTATTTATCTATTTACTTACCATCACCCTCCTAATTGGCTGTTTAGAAGCAAAAGCGTTCCTGTAAATTAGAAAAAGAGTAGAAAACTACATTATTTATATAACAAAATAAACTGCAGCAACAGACCCTGAATACCTTACAGAAATCTCAGACTAATGTAATTCTAAATGGAAAGTGTCACTTAACTGTGTATCAGCATGCAGTATGTTGGTTACACCAAAGTAGTCTGATCTGGATCTCCGTGACATATGCCACTGGTTCCTAGATGTGCTGCCTGCGATTATACAGGGTTCAAAATTACTGACCGACATAAGATATGCGTCTTCAGCTGATAGGGGTCACTGCATTGCAGATATGGAGGGACATGCGATCACCACACCACACTCCCAGCCATTCTGAGTTTTCATCTGCTGCCACTTCTCAGTCAAGTAGTTCCTCAATTAGTCTCACAGGGCCTGAGTGCACCCCACTCGCCAACAGCACTCGCTACACCCAGACAGTCATCCATCCAAGTGCTGCCCAAGCCCAACAGCGCTTGGCTTCAGTGATTTTGTTTCAGTGATTTGACGGGAACCAGTGCTATCACTATGTAAAAGGCATTTGCATTTAACGGTGTTTCAAAATTCCTATTACAAGCTTCTAGTTGTAGAGGGGACTTAGTAGACGAAGTTTTGATGTGGAACCACTGTCCAGGAATGGACCGTTTGGATGTAAAATAAGCTTCAGGATCCAAACGCTTTCAAATCTTCTGCTTCACGGTATGCACACATTGGAGACAATGAGCCCTGACCTCTCTGGTGCATGTCGCATGGGGAACATTATGAGTACTTGTCAGCAGGTTGTCGTCTGCATGTCGAAGGACATCCTCTTCAAAGGCGAGAGTGTGAGGCGTCTGTAAAGCACCATAGTCAACCCCCATAGTTGTGTACATACCAGTTTCTCGCAGCCGTTATTGTAGTCAGACGAAAATGGTATGTCATGTCAAAATTGCACTGCGGACTGATGATGGCGCCCTCTTCTCAGTTTGTGTATGTACTGTGAAGTGGGAGACTTGAAAGTGATCTGGTAACTTACTTTATATCCAAATGGTACATTTCCTGGGTTCCTTATCAAAACAATATCAATTAGGTCCCCTCTATCACCCATAGAAGCCTGTAAAACCTATTGTGAAACACGAAGTATACCACATATACGGTCAAGTCGTAATAATGTGTCCACCACGTATGTTCGACATCAATGTACAATGGGCACATTAGACAGCCCCCTGGCTAGCCACGCGGTCTAACGCGCTGCTTCCCGGGTGGGAAGGTGTGCCAGTCCCCAGCACAAATCCAGCCAGCACATTAGTGTCGAGGTCTAGGGTGCCAGGCAACCTGTGGATGGTTTCCATCCTGTTTTCCATCCTGTGGATGGTTTCCATCCTGTTTTCCATTTACCTCGGCGAATGAGGGTTGGTTCCCCTTCTTCCGCCTCCGTTACACTGTGTGGGCGACTACTGCGCAAACACCATTTCCACATAGACATACACCATAATTATTCTAGCACACAAATATTTGGGGTTACAGTCGTCTGGTATGAGACATTCCTGAGTGGGTCCACTGGGGGCTGAGCCACACAGTAACCCTGGGTTTGATATGGGGTGGCCCAGGGGTAGGTGGACTGCTGTGGCCTGTTGTGGGGTTGTGAACCATTGAGGGCTACAGTGGGACGAAGCCTCTCTGTCGTTTCTAGGTATCCGGTGTAATACACACACACACACACACACACACACACACACACACACACACACACACAGTAGGTGGCAGCACTAGTAGTGGTGGTATATCAAGTATGTCGGGGAACATGGAAAACAGTGTCGTAGTCGGAGCAATTTATCTGACATCCAAAAGGGGACCATTATTGATTTTTGGGCCAAGGGTGAAAGTTTTGCGATACAGCAAAGTTTGTAAGCTGTTCATGTGCAGTCATGGCTAAAATGGCAAAATGGCGCTATCCAAAACCAGCACTGACGCAACTGTGGTGCACCACAGGCTATAGGTGACAGGGGCGAACGATAGCTGTGGAGATCTGTATGGGAGAATAGACATGCAACTATTCAGCAGCTACTGACCAAATAAACAAAGGGGCTACCAAAAGTGTCCCGTCTACGAGCAATCAGTGAACGCTGCTGTCTATGGGCCTCCACAGTGTGCGCCTGGTTCATGCACTCATGCTGATTGCTGTTAATCAGCGATGAAGGGTGGATCTGCACGCCAGTACTGCAGCTAAAAGTCCTCTGGGTGATGACACGTGGGCTATTTACATTAACCACGTTTATGCACCATCAGATAGTCGGCTGTTGGGTTATCAGAAGGGTACAGGCTGGAGGAGGGAGCGTTATGGTCTGGAGAATGTTTTTTAGCCATTACTCTCGAGATTTCGTCATTCTGGAAGACACAATGGATCAGCACAAATGTGCATCTGTCCTTCACCAAGTCCACCCCTTGTGGTGTGCGTACTGTAAGACCTTCGGTACACACACCATCAGATTATTTGACTTGTTGCTCTAACGAAGTAGGCGAGCGTCAACAATATGTTTCGTGATCTTATCGTGGCGTTTTTATCTTCTGCCGTTAGGTCAGACGATAGAAATGCCACTTGCACGCTTAGAGTAGCAGATTGACGGTGACCAACTTTAAACAGAACTTGATTAATTTTCACACACATTTATTAAAATTATAAAAAGCATAGACATTGCGTAACTTGATTCTGGATGCTGTTTACAATTGACAGTCTGAAGTTCCTTTGGTTTTGGTACGTTAATCTTATTCTCACATATCTCTGATACTTGACAAAAGTGTCTATTCATTTATCTTCATGGCTATGTACAGGAATATGGTAATCTTATTAGGCACAGACTGAAACTTGACTATAGACTGGTACAGACTGGGGCAGACAAATGCAGACTAATGCAGACTGACTAATCGGAGGTCTGTACACTCATTATAATACCTCGCGCATTCAGGTATCACTGCGCGAGTGTGATCCGCGAGGAGAAAAGGTTCTACGTTTGCAGCAATCTCACTGGCTGCGTTACATATTAATACGCGGATCGGCGGAAGCAGAATTTGGTCCGTCTCTAAGACAGCGCCATCTCGTACTGCAGAGACGGACGAGTGCTGCGCCTGCGCTGTTGTGCTTAGCGGGGCGCGCTCTATTGGGAAAGTTGTGTACATGCTGACTATGCGGAACTATGTACACAACTCCCCTGCATGTGGTTTGTTTTTCCTCTGCACAATGGCATCTAGCAGCAGGACAATGCAACATGTTACACATCTCGCAATGTATGTGCGTGGTTCGACGAGCACCAGGATCAATTTACAGTATTTCCTGACCACGAAACTCCCCAGATTTAAATCCAATGGTGAATCTGTGGGACCATCTCATTCGAGCCGTTCGTGCCACGGATCCTCAACCGAGAAACCGAGCTCAGCTGGCCACAGCATTCGAGTCGGCATGACTGCACAGGCTTATAAGTACGTTCCAGACCCTCACCGACCCTCTTCCCGAACGTCACGCAGTGCTCTATGCTGCAAAAGGTGGTTACTCAGACTTTTAACAGATGGTCACATTAATCTGACTGGACAGTGTATATTCTTGCTCTATAAAAATCACTTTCTTGCATTGAGTTATAGTGTTACGAAATATCTCAAATGCATACGGATGGTTATCTAGATAGGCCCACTGTGGATTCTCCACCATCTATACATGCTTTTATTACTATGCCACATATATAGGGTGGTCCATTGATCGTGACCAGGACAAATATCTCACGAAATAAGCATCAAACGAAAAAATTACAAAGAACGAAACTTGTCTAGCTTGAAGGGCGAAACCACATGGCGCTATGGTTGGCTCGCTAGATGCCGCTGCCATGGGTCAAACGGATATCAACTGCGTTTTTTTTTAAATAGGAACCCCCATTTTTATTACATATTCGTGTAGTACGTAAAGAAATATGAATGTTTTAGTTAAACCACTTTTTTCGCTTTGTGATAGATGGCGCTGTAAGTCACAAACATATAGCTCACAATTTTAGACGAACAGTTGGTAACAGGTAGGTTTTTTAAATTAAAATACAGAACGTAGGTACGTTTGAACATTTTAGTTCGGTTGTTCCAATGTGATACATGTACCTTTATGAACTTATCATTTCAGAGAACGCATGCTGTTACAGCAAGATTACCTGTAAATACCACATTAATGCAATAAATGATCAAAATTATGTCCGTCAACCTCAATGCATTTTGCAATACGTGTAACGATATTCCTCTCAACAGCGAGTAGTTCGCCTTCCGTAATATTCGCACATGCATTGACGATGCGCTGACGCATGTTGTCAGGCGTTGTCGGTGGATCACGATAGCAAATATCCTTCAACTTTCCCCACAGAAAGAAATCCGGGGACGTCAGATACGGTGAACGTGCGGGCCGTGGTATGTTGCTTCGACGACCAATCCACCTGTCATGAAATATGCTATTCAATACCGCTTCAACCGCACGCGACCTATGTGCCGGACATCCATCATGTTGGAAGTACATCGCCATTCTGTCATGCAGTAGTAACATGTTGTTGTAACATCAATAGAACATTACGTAGGAAATCAGCATACATTGCACCATTTAGATTCCTATCGATAAAATCGGGGCCAATTACCCTTCCTCCCATAATGCCGCACCACACATTAACCCGCCAATGTCGCTGATGTCCCACTTGTCGCAGCCATCGTGGAATTTCCGTTGCCCAATAGTGCATATTATGCCGGTTTACGTTACCGTTGTTGGTGAATGACGCTTCGTCGCTAAATAGAACGCGTGCAAAAAATCTGTCATCGTCCCGTAATTTCTCTTGTGCCCACTGGCAGAACTGTGCACGACGTTCAAAGTCGTCGCCATGCAATTCCTGGTGCATAGAAATATGGTACGGGTGCAATCGATGTTGATGTAGCATTCTCAACACCGACGTTTTTGAGATTCCCGATTCTCGCGCAGTTTGTCTGCTACTGATGTGCGGATTAGCCGCGACAGCAGCTGAAACACCTACTTGGGCATCATCATTTGTTGCAGGTCGTGGTTGACGTTTCACATGTTGCTGAACGCTTCCTGTTTCCTTAAATAACGTAACTATCCGGCGAACGGTCCGGACACTTGGATGATGTCGTCCAGGATACCGAGCAGCATACATAGCACCCGCCCGTTGGGCATTTTGATCACAACAGCCATACATCAACACGATATCGACCTTTTCCGCAAATGGTAAACGGTCCATTTTAACACGGGTAATGTATCACGAAGCTAATACCGTCCGAACTGGCGGAATGTTACGTGAAACCACATACTTGTACATTTGTGATTATTACAGCACCATATATCACAAAGCGAAAAAAGTGGTCCAACTAAAACATTCACATTTCTTTATGTACTACACGAATATATAATAAAAACGAGGGTTCCTATTTGAAAAACGCAGTTGATATCCGTTTGCCCTATGGCAGCGCTATCTAGCGGGCTAACCATAGCGCCATCTGGTTTCCCCCTTCAAGTTAGACAAGTTTCATTCTTTGTAATTTTTTCGTTGGATGCTTGTTTCGTGAGATATTTGGCCCGGTCACGATCAATGGACCACCCTGTACTGCTCGATTCATGGCAGACATATTTTTACGTGCAGTGCCGTCTTATTACCTACGATTTATGTGGCATTGTACAGTGGATTAAAATTGAGGATTTACACAAACGGAGTCATTCCTTGATTGACTTGGACGGGGTGTTTAACTTATTCTTGTGAAAGATAGCGCGGAATCTTGCGATTCAGTGTTGCAGGATATCGACAGGCGTATTTTAGGTGTGTGAGGGATGTGAAATTTATCGTCTGGTGGAGGATACAGGTGGGTGAGGGTAAATCGAGGTCTGTGTAACATTTGCACAGCTGAGATTTAATTCCCATGTTTATATGATTAGAAGTTTTTGTAGTTTTTCTTTATATCGGGCTTTTCAATGGTTGCTAGGTTAGCTTCGGGTCTACTGTTGCTCCAAGGTATTTTAGTTGCGTAAACTGGATGCTTGTCATGTGTGAGGTAGAGGTCTTGCGGACGGAAAGCCCCGGTGCATTTTCGCATAACCATTGCCTGTGCTCTTGCAAGCTACCTAGGAGGTACCACAGTTCATACCAGTAAGTGAAATTATTGAGGTAGAATTGGAGAGATCAGTACGGATGGAGAGAATAGAAAGCGGTATAGTCACTGAACAGCACCCACTGTACCTGCTTCACATCAAATTACTGTAAAAAAAATTTGAGAAAGTATTATTATGAAACCAAAGCAGCTGCAGCTTTTGTTCCATTCTGATGTCGCTGGAATCGATATTTTACGCTATGCTGTGTTTCCTACACACAGTTGCATCCTAAAAGCAGGTGTACACCCTGGGGTCCCTTACCGAGTCCGCTACCTGGTGGGAATTCCCACTTCGTCAACTGAACAGCCTTTCAGAGGTAACCACACAGCAGAGAGCGACAGAAGTTTTTATGCGGCCCCAGTTCCAGACAAGTTGCTACGTTAAATGTCACGAGATTGCCCAACATGTTGCAGGAATCAGTACAGCGTGTCCGAAATCTTTAGGATAAAAATTCTGCTGACGGTAGATAGTCTGAGACAAAGTGTTTTGTGATAACAAACCAATAGCGGGAAATGAACATTTCAGACTACCTGGGGTATTACACGATTAATGTGTGAGTCACAGCCGGGTTCTGTGGCAGAGCGGTTCTAGGCGCTACAGTCTGGCACCGCGCGACCGCTACGGTCGCAGGTTCGAATCCTGCCTCGGGCATGGATGTGTGTGATGTACTTAGGTTAGTTAGGTTTAAGTAGTTGTAAGTTCTAGGGGACTGATGACATTAGAAGTTAATTTTTTAGTCACATGCTGCTAATGTCTTTGTGTTTTATAGCAGAGAACTGTCTGCTGCGTCGTAGTTTGTGGTCCTACCATTAAGAGAACTCACAAACATCTGTACTGTGCCCATCGCAAAGAGTACCACTGTTTGTGCTTCATGACTATTTGATGAAGATGGAACATCACCCATCACAGGAACTCAGTCACGCATGTAACCTATGTTGCAACAGAAGATAACCCTCTGAAAGCTGAATTAACGGAGAGAGAGAATTTTCGGCACAGTTGTAACCATACGTGTAAGAAATTCGTTATCGTGGATGGAATCTGGTTGCTCAAACAACAGAAAGTTAGCCAAGGTTCTCAACAATGACTTGTCTACAATGTAGGCTCTGTAGGAGATGGGGTTGGACCTTGTTAAAGAAAATTCACCAATAAGCGTCCAACAGCTTCAACTTGAAATGCAAATTTCAGAGATTTCCACGTGGGGAGTACCGATGAAGCATCAGTCACATCCCAATATTAACCAATGCATGCATGGAACGAGCCTAAAAGACTCTGGATAGAGAGTTCACATCTGTCAGTGGATTATCAAATCAGTACTTTAGTTTTCAACGGTTACAATAGTGTTAACCGCATGCCACCCTCTTCTCTTACCAGCAGTAATAATTTTCTATCAGTTTGTAAGCTTTTTCTGTACAAGATCAACTTACAGTCTTCAATCCAGTTTCCGTGCAACATTGGTCAACATTAGAAAAATAGTACTTCTAGTTGTTCATGATAGGCGTGTTTCAACATCAAGGTGCACCGTATCACTCTGATATTAATGTCCATGAGCACCTGAACAATAGATACCTTTATCGTTAGTCTGAAAGCGGAGGTCAGCTCGTGGTCTCGCAGTCGCGTTCTAGCTTCCCGACCCAGGGTCCCGGGTTCGATTCCCGGCAGGGCCACGGATTTTCACCTGCCTCGAGATGACTGGATTTTTGTCTTGTCCTCATAATTTCATCATCATTCATGAAAGTGCCGAGACTGGACTGAGCAAAGTTTGGGAATTTGTACGGGTGCTGATAAATGCACAGTTGAGCGCCCCACAAACCAAACCACCACCATCATCATCATCATAATCACCGGCCGAGCGGTTCTAGACCCTTCCGTCCGGAACCACGCTGCTGCTACAGTCGCAGGTTCGAATCCTGCCTCGGGAATGGATATGTGTTATGTCCTTAGGTTAGTTAGGTTGAAGTCTAGGGAACAGATGACCTCAGACGTCCCATAGTGCTTAGAGCCATTTGAACCATCACCACCACCACCACCACCACCACCACCACCAACACCAACACCATCATCATCATCATCATCGTCGTCGCCGTCGTCGTCGTTTCCTGTTTCTATGCTAGGTCTCCAGAGACATGGAAAGAAAGGGATGACAGAACACTGAAAAGTTAAATTCGGAAATATATAGGGACACTTGGATGTATATAGCCCAACAGTGGCTGGCAAATGGTTGTGGTGGTAGTGATGATGGTGATGACGACGGTGGCGGTGGTGCTGGTGGTTTTGGCAATGATGGAGCCGATTGTGAAGAATAACATAAAAAGAAAATTGTGAAAATCTAGAAGAGACCAGAAATCACTCCGTGAACTATACACATGATCCGTGTATAAATGCTATGGCAGAATTCTTGATACTACAATAAGAGGTAATCTTGCTCTTAGCAGTCATTTCTCAAGAAAGGAAAGCAGTAGCTATTAAATTAACAACTTCATGCAATACTCAGTTTGGCTCTGTAAAAGGTTCGAGAAAGAAGTTCAAACTGCGTATTAATAGTGAGAAGCAGCAAGCGGTACAAGAGACAGCTGACTTCAGAGGAGCGAAGAATGAAAGCTTTGGTGAGTCACGAGCAGCGAAAAACTAGCGTAGCCGCCAATGAGAGCTGGTAAGCCATTGTCCTCTGGAGTTTCTTGCAGCTGGCGCTGACTTTTGCCAACCGCCACCCTGTGTATAAAACTCTCAAGACAAAAAAACGCCGCTATTAAGTCTCAAACTCGGTTTCTTCCCCACAATCAAGTGACACTGCGCCACAGGCCGTGCATTACGAACAGGTGCTCGATCGTGTTGAAAGATACAATCGCCATCCACGAATTCTCTTCAACAGTGGGAAGTAAGAAAGAGCATAAAACATCAGTGTAGGCCTGTGCTGTGATAGTGCCACGCAAAATAACGCGGTGTTCAAGCCCCCTCCATAAAAAACACGACCACACCATAACACCACCGCCTCCGAATTTTATTGATGCTACTACACACGCTGGCAGATGACGTTCACCGGGCATTCGGCATACCCACACCCTGCCATTAGGTCGCCTCATTGTGTATCGTGATTTGTCACTCAACACAACGTTTTTCCACTGTTCAATCGTCAAATGTTTGCGCTCCTTACACCAAGCGAGACGTCGTTTGCCATTTACCGGCGTTATGTGTGGCTTATGAGCAGCAGCTCGACCGTGAAATCCAAGTTTTCTCACCTCCCGCCTGTCATATTACTTGCAGTGGAACCTGATACAGTTTGGAATTACTGTCTGATGGTCTGGATAGATGTCTACCTGTTAAACATTACGACCCTCTTCAACTGTCGGCGGTCTCTGTCAGTCAACAGACGAGGTCGGCCTGTACGCTTTTGTGCTGTACGTGTCCCTTCACGTTTCCACTTCACTATCACATCAGAAACAGTGGCCATAGGGAGGTTTAGGAGTGTGGAAATCTCGCGTACAGACATATGACAAAAGTGACACCCAATCACCTGACCACGTTCGAAGTCCGTGAGTTCCGCGGAGCGCCCCATTCTGCTCTCTCACGATGTCTAATGACTACTGAGGTCGCTGATATGGAGTACCTGGTAGTAAGTGGCAGCACAATGCACATAATATGAGAAATGTATGTTTTTGGGGGTGTCCAGATACTTTTGATCAGTTAGTGTATACACAAACATATATACCTATGTATATACATTTTTTATAATTTGTGTGGATTTTTCTCTTTATCGCTAGCACGAAATATTCCTTTTGTTATGGGAGGGGCGTTGGATCCAGCCGGTGGACAGTTCAGTCCTAAATGACAGGCTCGGAGGAGCGTGTATGTGGGGCCCCTAAGACGCTACTTGGGTATAGGCGATCCAGTATCCGGCGGGCTCTGTTTCGTCAGCCCCGCAGCTCTACCCCGCTGGTAGCGAAGAAAGCGCCTCCGGACGCTGCCGCTGGCGGAGTCGGTGTTGCGTGACCGAGGCGACTAAGCGAGAGGCTGAGTTCCATCAGCGGAGAAAGTGAGCCCTCACTCAGTCCAGGGACAGCGGGAAGGCGCGCATCTTCTCCACCTGGCCGTCCCAGCCTATACTCACTGGGCGCCTACCAGCACGGCGCAGCGATCAGCTGCAGCCTCACTCCACGAGGGCTTCCCAAACCGAGGGTGGGGGCTGGCCACACTAATACGAAGGATGTTCAGTAAATAATGCATCACATTTCTTTCTCCAGCAGTTTCGATTGAAGAAAATGCGGAAACTGTTCTGAATATTCCCGCTTGTGCCCCTATAGTTTCATGAAGTTCCAATGGTGGCGAAGCTATATGTGGCTCTCATAATGGTGTCTGTAATGGAGGTACGTACCAAGCAGTGAGATAGCATTCAGTTTCTTTTGGGGGAAAACCAGAGGATCGCAGATATTCAGAGGTTCTTGCAGAATATCTACGGAGATCTGGCAGTGAACAAAAGCTCGGTGAGTCGTTGGACGTGGCGTCTGTCATCGTCGCAACGAGGCCACACACAGCTGCCACTCCTGCAGTGTTGGAACGTGCGGACACTCTCATTCGAGGAGATCGACAGATCAGTCACACACGTCGCAGCGCATCTGGACGTCTGTTAGTGGTGCTGAGACACTCGAAGGTGTTTTACGCGCTTGGTTCCTCGCCGCTCAACAAAATACCGCAAAGATCAGTGAACGACCATCTGTGCGGAATTGCTTGCGAGTTAGGAGGCTGAACGTGACAATTTTTTTGTCGAACATCGCCACAGGCGACGACACGTCGATTCAGCACTTCGAACCGGAAATAAAACGGCAGTCCTTGGAGTGTCACCACGCCACCTCTCCTCCAAAGAAAAGAAAAATTCATGGCGACTGTCTTTTCGAACACTGAAGGGATTAATCTTTTTTAAAAAAAAATCTTTATTCATCAGAACGAATATCATACAACATAAACCACCATCTAAAGACATTAATGGGTCGAAATACATACAAAGTTACAATTTCCAGCAGCATTTACCAAGACTCTATTTACCTATTATTAGTATCATCTACAGGATGGGAAGTTAGTTCTGTGGGTATTCCTACTATTTGATCTACTCTTAGTCTACCATGCTATCTACTCTATCCTACTCTACTAGCAGTTACATCCTGCAGCGTTACAGGTGTGCCAGTAAGAAGATATAAACCTACTCTCTCTTAGCCGTGCCCACCTAGCTAATCCCAGTGGGCGTGCCCCCTGTCACTGGGCTGGCCTTAATTGGAAATCGCTGCAAGTCTTTAAAAATATCCTACTACCTATTTCCTACAAGTAATTCTATCTACTAGGTCATAATCGGTGTGCTGTGTCTATAGTCGGTAAGTTCGCACCCTCCCCATAGTCCTGGACGCGACGGATCCCGATCGTCACGGCGGTCGGCCAGTGCGCATCCTGGCGGAATGGGATGGTGCGTGATGTCACGTTTTGGTTCTTTCACTACTCAATCTCCCTACGATCTTCTCTCAGGACTTTGGCAGATACCTCGCTAGCCAATTTATCAACGATAGCAAAGGTGATTGGGTTCCTAATTAGATAGAAGGTATCTGTATTTGGCAGCGAATTCCTTAACTCAGCGGCAACGTCGTCAAAAAGGGGACACTCGTAGACCACGTGGTCCGCCGTACCTACCCCGGCACCACAGTCACACGAGGGTGTCGCTCTTTCCCCGAAACGGCAGAGATATGCCAGGTAGAGGCCATGCCCAGTGAGGAAGTGCAGCAGTTTCTTACTAGGCTGAAAATTCTTCATTCTCAATCGTTCTTGGATGTTTGGTAATAGTTGGTATGTTCTTCTCCCTGTCTCATCCCCATCACAGATTTCTTGCCAGAGTTCCATCCCCCTCCTTTTGATTGATAGTTTATCCCCCACTCTGACCCCCATAATGTCCCCGGTTTTTTCGATCTGCCCCTTTTTTACCCAGTACCATGCGGCCTGCTCCCTGATTTTTACATCTAAGGGAAAAAGCCCCGTGAGAATCAACAATGCTCCCCCTGGTGATGTACGATATGCCCCAACTGAGCATAGTAGCATGTTTGATGTCCTTGTTAATGGTGGAATGATCAGCTCAAAAGTGTATTTTGCTATCCTTAGGAAAGTGAAGAAACTTCGGCATATTCGTCGCCCCAAAAATCCAAACTTCTCATCCTCCGTGACAACGCAAGGCCTCACCCAAGTCTGTGCACCCGAGACGAAAATTCATAGAACTGTTCTTCTTCGCCCACCCTATAGCCCGGATCTGGCACCTTCCGACTTCTACATGTTTGGTCCGATGATGGATGCACTCTGCGGGAAGCGGAACGTGATTGATGGGGAGGTTACTGATGCAGTAAGCCGTTGGCTTCGACATTCACCAGTAGAGAGGTACCATGCGGGTATACAGGCCTCCCCAGTCAAGTGGTGTAAGGCCATTGCATTCAACGGAGATTATTGAAAAGTATGGTTTTGTGGCCAAAACGCCGCTCGTAAGGATTTCTAAGACTTGAAGAGGAGTGTAACACTTCAATTTATTTTTTTCGGGTTCCAGACCTTAGTCGGTAGAAACGGAACCGTTATAGGATCTCTTTGTTGTCCGTCTGCCTGTCTGTTCGATTGTTAACACTCCTTTCTGTCAGGAACGGGCAGACACATTAAGTTCAAATTTGTGCCGCATACTCTCGTCTATGACCTTCGGCCGTACAAGAAATTGAAATTTCTGCGTCCATGCAACCAAAAGGTAAGGCCATTTATGTCACACACAGTCGGCACGTGAGCAGTTTGCAGACTTAGCCATTTCGGAAATACGTTCCCCATTGGCCCGAAAGACACTAATCATACCCCTTTGGACGTCAGGTAAATCGCTACGTTTCCACATGAGGACGACGACGACTGCTCTGTTTTCCACGTACGCCAACACTCTTTATATACCCTCCACTGCAAATGCTACCATCTGGGGGTACTTATAGCACGTCGACGTCAAACATAGGCGGTGGTCACGTTAATGTGACTGGACTGTGTATAATGGCGTGGCGTTTGGTAAAGAAAGCAGTGCCATAGTGAACCCTCCACTGACCCGCCCTAAAGTGGTAGTTACGACCGCTAATGCATAGTCATATTAAAACTGCTTTGCGTTAGACACTGTGAGAAATTGAATCTGGATGTCTTACGTTCAAAGAGCAACTGAAAACATAAAAAATGCACAATAACGCTTTGTGGCTGGTTTGCGAAGCTCTATATGGTGAATACACTCATACCATCAATTCTCGACCTCAGAAGCTCGTACGGACTGACAATACCAAGAATACTTTTGGGGCCATTAATACTGCTCGTCAGTGTCTCTAGTGTCGTAATACTTCGATACGCGCCCTCAGGCAGCCAAAACATTGACCGTTTGACAATATTCTTGAACGTGGGAGCACCTCTTCAAAATGCCAAGAACACATGTTCCAAGAATATGCAGGCAACATATTACTTCGTCCTACAACTCATACCGATGGTTCTTGCCAAGCACCAATCCTGAATGGAGATGTACCTGAAGTATTCTACTCCATCCATTGTAAGCCGGACTTAGACGTAGCGGTAGGCTTAACCACAGAAGAATGAAACACCTGGTAAATGTTGCTCTGAGAGAACATCCGTTTGGGTTTAGGAGAAATGTAGGAGCACACGAAGCGACATTGACCCTATGATATGACATATATTAGAAGATAGGGTAAAGAAAATTAAATGTACGAAAATATTTTGACAGTGGTAATCAGAATACTACCTTTTAAATTCTGATGTTATCATGGATAAAACAGAGGCAGCGAAAGGTTTTGTACAGTTATAAAAGTCGATGGACGTGAAAGGGAACCAATGTTACAGCCTGTCCTTTGTGTTATTGTCTGTATACAGGATGATTTTGCTGAATGGGGACAAATCGCCCGAAATGGTCGCTGAGATGATCAGACAGATAAGACAGCATATGGACATGTAATCGGAAATGTGTTCCAAAGGAGGTGAAACTTGATTATTTTGAAAGAATATTCTTAAGAATTTATTTTATTTACTAGGATGCATCAAGAACATTAACACATTTGCTTACACTATGTAAGCATTGAAGCAGTTGCCAGGGAGTAACTGATGAAATCATAACCAAATTCCTTTTAACAAATGGGAATTTTATTCACTTTAATAGTGCCTAAAAGCATTTTTTAAAAGAAACAGATTTAAAATTATAATCAGAAAGTACACTCTAAATATCAAAGTTACAATTTATTCAGAGGCAGAAAGAAACAAGTTTTGACTGTATGAGCTTTCGGGCAGAGAACCTTGACGCTCCCTTTTCACACGGCCATAGTTATGACCGCTCATAACAGCCTCTGAAAGACTACATTGGTGCAAACCTGCAACACACCAGATTACTTTAAACTAACAGCTTTAACAATTTACACAAGCACACAAACTAGGCACCCCCCGTAGGAGGGATGGAAATGGTACAAAACACTAACAATTAAAATATTAACCTTGCTACCGAAGGTGCAACTTGATTTTAACTTCTAAGAAAAGTCTTACGGCGAAAGGGTGGCAACTTTATATACTAAAATATCATTTAAATAAAAGCCCATGAAATGCAGTCTTATATAAAATTCTGCAAGGTTGGCCAAACAATAGTTAATATGCTCTACGGTACACAGATACCGCCTCTCAAGATCACAGGCAGTAATATGAAAGTTTCCAAAGATCAAAACATACTTCAGGTATTATCCCGTCACACTCCAAGCAATAAATTCGTTAACACACCAAATCCGACAAACATGACAGAGGCAGCTACTAACGTGCGGTAGATTGATAGGGAGATAACGGAACAACCCGAACTGCAGGTTGCTCTAACCCGCCCCTACTCCACAAGGGAAAAACGGACCACCCAATTTATAAACAACCACCTTCCCCGGGTGGTCAAACGGAGAAGAATGGTGGGATGACCCCAAAGCAAAACGGCTGGTGACCTCACTAAGAAAACAAGTAGAATTTAACAAGAGTAAAACAAACAAGATATCACCAATCACTTAACTTCTAATAAACTGCGATTTCTCGAGAAGACCTGGCGCAGCACCCCCAAATCGCTCTCCCGAACCGTCCGCTGCCAACCGCTTCAACGGACGCATGAAGGCGCGCCGATCTCCCGTCTCACGGCGTCGCCGCTCGCACCGGCCAGGCCGATGTCGTGGATTGACGCCTGTTGCTCTCGTATCGACCGCGAAGTCACTACCCCTCGCTGTACGCCGCGGCCCACTGGACTCACGTGGCGACCTCACATGCGCCGACGCTCAAGACGGACAAGTCATCTTGTGTCCCAGTGCGCGACCGACCAACCGATCGATCCAACCGCCAATGACCATTGCCTGAGCAAACTCGAGCAGACTGGCAGCATAACGCGCAGACTCAGATGCAGGAACTAAGTCCCGACCGGGCGACCACTAGCTGAGTTCTCTTACTGGCAGTGTGGAAAGACTCTCATTTTGCCGGCTTTAAAGGTTGGTCTGAACGACAGACATACTAGCACTCCAAACGACAGACAGACACTAACTGCCTAACAAATGCGGACGAGAGACAGACTAGCAAGCTGGGGGCGAGAGACTGACCCACTGGCGAGCTCATAGCGCCCCTTAAATGCACGTGAACAGGCAACCTTTCCCATTTCCCACCAGAGGGAGACACCAAAGCTGCGATTGCCACAGCGGCGCCACCGTCAGAAACGGAGGGCGACTGCTTCACACTACGCACTGCGGCGCGCTCTTCAAAACAGCAATTTTTACCACGGCTCAGGAGGCACACCCACTTGAAGGTGGAGATGAAAGATCTTTGACAGTGTCGGTTTGAGTGATTGAAGACACACATCAGAATATACCAGGTAACTGGGAATGATTTGTCCAGTGTTTTATCTCCACACTCAGGAGGGCGATGATCTGGAGAACCATCACGTAGTAACCACATTACCATTTGCACCACCAAATGCACTTCATCCGGCAGGGTCACCAGCGGGAAGGGCACGTATGCCACCGCCTGTGAGGCGTTGTGGGAGTACGATTGATCCCACGAGGCAGTCGCCAATAAACTCCCCCAAACACTGACGCTGAACCAATGCTGATGGTTCACTGCCATTATACTATGACGAATCTCCATAGCCCAGAGTTAGTGTTACAGAGGTTAGCGATGCCATCGCTCGTAGGTGTACCTTCATCTGTGAATAGGATGGATGGCAGAAGTCGCAATACTTTGGCGGTCTTTGTGACGAACCAAGAATAGAAAACGTCACAGTGTAGTTGAGACCATAGGCTATAAGGTCTGCAAGCATTGAAAATGATGTAGATAGTGGCAGTTGTCAGAGTATGTACCATACAGTCATCTAGATTACTCCACGTGATACCAATCAGGTTCCTTCCATGGTATGCAGATACAATAGCGCCTTTCTTAGCAATCACATACAACCACTCACTTGACGAAAGGTCTGTTCCTAATGACTGGAAAGTAGCACAGGTCATACCAATATTCAAGAAAGGAAATAGGAGTAACCCATTGAATTACAGACTCATATTACTGACCTCAGTATGCAGTAGGATTTTGGAGCATATACTGTAATCGAACGTTATGAATCACCTTGAAGAAAATGACTTATTGAAACATAACCAACACAGATTCAGAAAATATCGTTCTTGTGCAACACAGCTAGCTCTTTATTCCCATGAAGTAATGAGAGCTGTCGACTGGGGATCTCGAATCGATTCCATATTCTTAGATTTACAGATGGCTTTTGATACCGTTCCTCACAAGCAACTATTTATCATATTGCGTTCATATGGGGTATCGTCTCAGTTGTGTGGCTGGATTCGTGATTTCCTCTCAGAGAGGTCACAGTTCGTAGCTATAGACGGTAAATTATCGAGTAGAACAGAATTGATATCCGGCGTTCCGCGAGCTACTGTCATAAGCCATCTGCTGTTCCTGATTTACATAAATGATCTAGGTGATAATCTGAGCAGCCCCCTTAGATTGTTTGCAGATGACGCTGTAATTTACCGTCTAGTAAAATCATCAGATGATCAATTCCAATTACAAAATGATCTACAAAGAATTTCTATATGGTGCGAAAAGTGGCAATTGGCACTAAACAAAGAAAATTCCGAGGTCATCCACATGGGTATTAAAAGTAATCCGATAAATTTTAGGTACACGATAAATCTTACAAATCTTAGGGATGTCAGTTCGACTAAATAACTAGGAATTACAGTTACGAGCAATTTAAATCAGAAAGACCTCATAGCTAATATTGTGGGGAAGGCAAAACAAAGACTGCGCTTTGTTGGCAGAACACTTAGAAGATGCGACAAACCCTCTAAAGAGACAGCATACATTACACTTCTCCGTCCTCTGCTGGAATATTGCTGCGCGGTGTGCGATCCTTACCAGGTAGGATTGACGGAGGACATAGAAAAAGTGCAACGAAGGGCAGTTCGTTTCGTGTTATCGCGCAATACGGGTTAGAGTGTCACTGATATGATATGCGAGTTGGGGTGGCAGTCACTGACACAAAGGCGGTCTTCTTTGCGGCGAGATATACTTACGAAATTTCAATCACCAACTTTCTCTTCCGAACGCGAAAATACACTCCTGAAAATTGAAATAAGAACACCGTGAATTCATTGTCCCAGGAAGGGGAAACTTAATTGACACATTCCTGGGGTCAGATACATCACATGATCACACTGACAGAACCACAGGCACATAGACACAGGCAACAGAGCATGCACAATGTCGGCACTAGTACAGTGTATATCCACCTTTCGCAGCAATGCAGGCTGCTATTCTCCCATGGAGACGATCGTAGAGATGCTGGATGTAGTCCTGTGGAACGGCTTGCCATGCCATTTCCTCCTGGCGCCTCAGTTGGACCAGCGTTCGTGCTGGACGTGCAGACCGCGTGAGACGACGCTTCATCCAGTCCCAAACATGCTCAATGGGGGACAGATCCGGAGATCTTGCTGGCCAGGGTAGTTGACTTACACCTTCTAGAGCACGTTGGGTGGCACGGGATACATGCGGACGTGCATTGTCCTGTTGGAACAGCAAGTTCCCTTGCCGGTCTAGGAATGGTAGAACGATGGGTTCGATGACGGTTTGGATGTACCGTGCACTATTCAGTGTCCCCTCGACGATCACCAGTGGTGTACGGCCAGTGTAGGAGATCGCTCCCCACACCATGATGCCGGGTGTTGGCCCTGTGTGCCTCGGTCGTATGCAGTCCTGATTGTGGCGCTCACCTGCACGGCGCCAAACACGCATACGACCATCATTGGCACCAAGGCAGAAGCGACTCTCATCGCTGAAGACGACACGTCTCCATTCGTCCCTCCATTCACGCCTGTCGCGACACCACTGGAGGCGGGCTGCACGATGTTGGGGCGTGAGCGGAAGACGGCCTAACGGTGTGCGGGACCGTAGCCCAGCTTCATGGAGACGGTTGCGAATGGTCCTCGCCGATACCCCAGGAGCAACAGTGACCCTAATTTGCTGGGAAGTGGCGGTGCGGTCCCCTACGGCACTGCGTAGGATCCTACGGTCTTGGCGTGCATCCGTGCGTCGCTGCGGTCCGGTCCTAGGTCGACGGGCACGTGCACCTTCCGCTGACCACTGGCGACAACATCGATGTACTGTGGAGACCTCACGCCCCACGTGTTGAGCAATTCGGCGGTACGTCCACCCGGCCCCCGCATGCCCACTATCCACCCTCGCTCAAAGTCCGTCAACTGCACATACGGTTCACGTCCACGCTGTCGCGGCATGCTACCAGTGTTAAAGACTGCGATGGAGCTCCGTATGCCACGGCAAACTGGCTGACACTGACGGCGGCGGTGCACAAATGCTGCGCAGCTAGCGCCATTCGACGGCCAACACCGCGGTTCCTGGTGTGTCCGCTGTGCCGTGCGTGTGATCATTGCTTGTACAGCCCTCTCGCAGTGTCCGGAGCAAGTATGGTGGGTCTGACACACCGGTGTCAATGTGTTCTTTTTTCCATTTCCAGGAGTGTATTTTTTTGACACCCACCTACGTAAGGAGGAATGGACATCATAATGAAATAAGAGAAATCAGAGCTCGAACGGAAAGATTTAGGTGTTCCTTTTTTCAACGCGCGATTCGAGAGTGGAATGGTAGAGGAGTAGTAGTAGTAGTATGAAAATGGTTCGATGGACCCTCTTCCAGACACTTAAGTGTGAATTGCAGAGTAACCATGTAGATGTGGATGTTAGCGGGACACCTTCCTTGTGCCGGTACTGGGGTCGCTGCCATAGACCTTTTGTTATTACCAGGCGAAACCACAATCGCTGGGCCATAGCCTTGTGTTCTTTCATTGGTCTGGGAGAGGTTCATCAGACTACAGCATGTGAAACATTTCCCTTCATTACATGAATTAATAAAACAATTTACTCAACTTGACAATCCTTTGTCACAGGAGAGTGTAGAATATTTACAACGTTCATTGACTATTAAAGCACCCTTTAATGTTTATGAGCATAAATTCTCCTCTTGAAATGCAATGTGCAACATTTACAAAACTACATTTCCATCTGAGACTCGAATAGCTCTTTGGTCCTACCTGATCGTGATGACTGCTTCAGCTGATGTCATACACTGGGGCAGCGCGCTGCCAAGCTAGGCTCTATATTGACCTCTGTTTGATGGCTCTGCAGAACTGAGAGGGAGGTGTGGTCTTCAGGAGCACCTCCCGTTCATTGTTGTGGATTGCAGCGAGAGCGCGGTAACATCTTTAGTATCGATTTGCATTGCCAGCGACCCAGCGATCTCTGGACGATACCAAACGTTTTGGGCCGCCCACGGTGGCCGAGCAGTTCTAGGCGCTTCAGTCCAGAACCGCGCGACTGCTACGGTCGCAGGCTCGAATCCTGCCTCAGGCATGGATGTGTGTGATGTCCTTAGGTTAGTTAGGTTTAAGTAGTTCTAAGTCCTAGGGGACTGATGACCTCAGATATTAATTCCCATAGTGCCCAGAGCCATTTTGAACCAAACGTTTTGTCAACAGCTTCAAATCGGTGTACCTCCCTTCGAAAAAACTTCTGCCCAAATGTCCATTACATCTTTTCTGCTGCTTATCCTCCCAGGGACAGTTTCCTGCAGTTTGTTCCCATTTAGCAAAATCAGCCTTTACAGAGCACACAGTGAAGGAAACTAAGGAGAAATTTGGAAAGGGAGTTAACGTTCACAGATAATTTGAAAAATCGACTATGTCATTATACTACCATGCTCTGATAGGATGGTCATCTCTCTAATCGTGTTATAAATTGGAGATGAGTGGCGTAATAATTATGAATCATCATACTAAACGAAGGCTGTGTGCGGCCTGGATAGGAAACACAGTCACCACTTGGACGCAGGAAATACCGAGTCCTAAATAAAGCAAATAAATAGCTCTAGGTGGTCGTGGAGCGGCAGAAAGCGGTCAAGCAGCTGCAAAGCTCCTTTGAAGGCTTTTTCGCACCTTTGTTAATGACGTTATTGACAGAGAAACTCCAACATTTCTCTAGAAGGGGGGGAAAAAAGTGTAGTCAGATCCGTCACTGCGTTACATAACTTGGTGAGAATACGTGTCGAAATCTGAATAAATACAGAAAGGCAGATCGATTACGTAGTGAAGGCCAGACAGCGCTATACAAAATACTGCAGTCTGTAACACCACCTCTCCTTTGACTTGCAACCGCTTTTCAGACCATTGTTTCATTCCTGAGTGTTCTGTACTACTGCGAGGGCTGCCCTCTACGTTTCTATGAAAGTGAAAGAAAAATACTTCCAGATACAAATCTTCTCTCAAAATAACTGCGTTTGAAATTTATACACGTTCGTGTGTATTCGAATTATTTCAAGAAACTTTTTTTTTTTTGTCTTTCTGACGCAGGTACCTCAAAAAATCACTGTTTTTAAAGGATTTAATGGCTTTTTGAAGTGATGAAAATCAATCCAAGCAATTTTTTGTTGACACGAGGAAAAAAAGATTTGTTATGCAATACATCTGGCGAGCAGTGGCAGTAAGAATTAATCAGACGTTGTACCCCTTAAAATAAAAGGTTATTTCAACTGCTGTGTGACAGCTGGCATTTGCGTGGCGAAAAACTGCACGATATTTTCTGTTGTTTTCCCCATTTTATAGACGACTTGCGGCAGACATATCGTTGTATACTATTCAGCATTAACTATTCTTCCATTCACTGTAGCAATGGTCACGACAACGCTAATGTGATGAAACAAGCCATCATTTTCTGATGAGTACCTTTGTTGTTTTCTGTTCAGCTTGGAACACCCAGACAATACAGTGCTAGTTAGCTTCCTGGCACTGTGCTATATATAGATTTTTGCTTTTCCGCAGTGGAACTTTTTGAGTGTTTCCTTACACCATTTGAGACAAGCACGTCTTGAACTTCGCTAAAATCTACGTAATCCACCAGGAACACGATTTCTTCACAGCTAAATGGTCAAGTAAAATGGTATATTCCTAAGGACGTTTCCGTCACATGGTGACTCAAATGTTGATCCGCTTTAATAACATCCGATTATGGTCAATCTTCACGAGATTCGTCGTTGACGGTGACACCAGTACGACTAAATTCTGCACACGAATTATACAGTCTTTTACGAGTGTGGTCAGTTACCAAAACAGCTAAAACTGTCACAGTTGTTGCGAGTTGCACTTCTAACAGCTTTCAGGGGAAATAAAAACTTCATTTTCGGTATTTCGAATAATTACTGGCCGAATTTGAAAATTTAAAGTCCTCTCAAAATGTACTCTGAAATGCCTGGGCTAGCAGGCCAGAGCGGGTTAGGTTGTGGAAAGGGGCCAAAATAGGTTGCTGTCAGTTGCACTCAATATACAAATTTATTTATTCAGCCACAATATTACAAGAAGAACGCAAAACACACAAAACTTTAATCGACCTCCTTGATTAACTTTAGAGCGGCTGAAGGCCACACTTGAAATGGGAGACACCAGGCCTAAGCAAAAATTGAAGGGACCGATGACCGTAGCAGTCTCGTACCTTCAATCCCACAAACCAACCAAAAATTGAAATACAAGGTTCCTCAGGAGGTTTCACCCAAGAATTTTTCTAATTCTTCAATCTTATCATCGGCTGAAGGCCTTAGCAATTTAATTTTTATGGAACTTGACTGGAGGTCGCATATTAAGCAATAAGAAGAGTTTCAACCAAAAGTCAGAGGGCCTTACGGGCAAGACAAGAACATTAATTTAAGAGATATTAAAACTCGGCTGAAGGCCACACATCAACACAATAATTCAACGGCTTAAGGCCTTAAAAAGATTTGATGTCATATTTGGCTAAAAGCCCCATAAAAGCAATAACAGTCTTATGCCTGAAGGGCAAGAGAGGAACATTAATCCAGGATATATAAAAACTCGGCTGAAGGCCAAACATCAACCAAATAACTAAAGCAGAAACAGGGAGGTTACTATGTAAAAGACACGGAACAGCGCTCAGAAGCTTCGAAGGGTCGGCCTGGGATTGTGACACTAACGCCCGTTTAGGTGAGACAGGCAGCCTGTCCAACGACTTCTTAATCTGGAGGCAACCCAACCGACAGACAGCCGACCGACCCAACCAACTACCTGATTTCGGTCACCAGACCAAAAACACAACAACCAAAATGCCGGCGAGGCGAAGAGACCAGTAACACTAGTCTTCAAATATTGGTGTGTTAATAAGCCAAGACACAATAACAAATGACATGCATGAACATCGCAACGGCTGTGAAACTACACGCCGTGGCGGACAGCATCAACACAGTAAGAAAACACTCACTCGCTGCTCTGCCTGCTGGGCTGGCCGAGCGGTTCTAGGCGCTTCAGTCCGGAGCCGCTCGACCGCTACAGTCGCAGGTTCGAATCCTGCCTCGGGCATGGATGTGTGTGATGTCCTTAGGTTAGTTAGGTTTAAGTAGTTCTTAGTTCTAGGGGCCTGATGACCTCAGAAGTTAAGTTCCATAGTGCTAAGAGCCATTTGAACCATTTTTTGAACTCGCTACTCTGTCGCAACCGACCAACTGGCTACCGCAATACGCAGACAGCATTACAGCATTTAAAGCATTGCTCAGTCGAACTGACACAGGGTTCACAGTGCTGCACGAAACACTGCCACAGGAAACTCAAACACTCGTAAAACGAAACACTGATGAACAACTAGAAGACATCAGAAGCGAACACACACACAAAACCGAAAGACGGTTGAGCAGATGACCGACCAACAACCGACCTAGAGCGTTGCCACTCAAACCGTGTGTGTCAGGAACGGTCGGGCGAGTCTTGCCTATCCGGAGCTGACATCAGCTCCAACCCGACTCAACCAACACCACCTAGACTACAGGCCTGCGCGCACGCTTATGACGTCACATACTGATGGCCGGGTCTGTATCGGGACGCTCCTGTTAAGCACTCTGCAGCTATACAAACTTTACGAGTTTTCGAGCTGAGACCGCATAGGGATTCTCGTGCTTTCCTCTTCTACGTGCCCTTGTAATGAAAGAGTGGAAATTTATATCACTGCGTAAAGTAACTGAACAAAACTGCCCTATGTTATTTCAAGATGTAAAATTATTTTGACGATTTGCCTTAAATACGCGTTTCTAGCCTTGAATACAAACTTTAATTTTAAATTCTGTCTTTTACCTCAGGAGCTACGTTTTCTTACAGTAAAAAGTCGGCAATATGCAACAACAAGCGGAAGTTTTCGGTTTTAAATAAAGCAACTGGAGCTCCTACAGAATTTAAGAATTTTTTCCCCCGGTTATTTTCGTAAATTTTCCTCTCCACTTCAAAATTTGCTGACCTCACACGAAACTCAAATCATTCGACAAAATGGAGCCGGCCGGTGTGGCCGTGCGGTTCTAGGCGCTTCAGTCTGGAACAGCGTGACGGCTACGGTCGCAGGTTCGAGTCCTGCCTCGGGCATGGATGTGTGCGATGTCCTTAGGTTAGTTAGGTTTAAGTAGTTCTAAGTTCTAGGTGACTGATGACCACACATGTTAAGTCCCATAGTGGTCAGAGCCATTTGAACCATTTTGAATCAAAAACCCGAAAAAATATTTTATTTCCCTGTTCCTCCAGAACTTTAGAACCTTAAACATGAAGAGATTGTTTCTCCTGTATCCTTGACTGAAATTCGTGTCACAGAGTACAGTTAATTTAATCACAATGCACTTACCTCGAAATTCTGCTTTCTATACTGCTTAATCTGTCGAATGCTGAATTCATTAAAACAATTTTCTAAGGTAGTTTACTCAAATTGAAATTATTTCCGAGTAGCTGTATATGTAAAACTGAACAAAATCATTCTGTAGCTCTTCCAAATAAAAGTACTGGAAACTCAATAATCTGGTGGGAATGATAAGTGATACCAAACATTTTCGAGCCACACTAATTAATATAACTATTCTGTGTGACAATAGTTGCAAATATGAGAGACATTTCACAGCCAGCTTCGTATTAACCTCGCAGCAATGGTCCAGAATTAAGAAACAAATTATACTGATACATGATACATAACTGCTTTTAAAAACAATTGGCAAATGTGGTGCAATGGAAACAAATAACGCGCTATAAATTTTTTGTCATTTACGTAGACACAAATTCCTGTCTGGGAATAGCTGCAATCTAGCGATTTCTCTACTTCACACATTTGGGAAATCGAAACATGTGCTCTTTCAGGCCTTTTTGGTATTTATAATTTCCCTGGCAAAAGGGAACACAACTCTTGTATCCCATACTTCGAAGAAATGTAGGCGAATACTGTATGAAATCTATATCAGATTCACGTGGCGCACACACTGGGTCGACCGAAGCGTCCGATCCCACCTGTCGTCTTTGACCCGTGATGTAAGGCTGTTGTGGTGTGTGACGTCACGACGGTACGGAATTTAGTTTGTGAGAGTGGCGTGTTTGTAGGTGTCGTTTTGATGCGATCGGTGGTGCTTTCTGGTGGTGTGTTAGGTGATGTTTTTGGTTTAGATTGCGAGTGTGGCGTCGTGTGTGAATTTTGGTAAATTGCTTTTTTTATGTCTTTGGTAGGTACGGATATGACTGACAGGGTCAACAGTTTTCGGTTGTCGCCTATGATGGGGGACAGTGCGTTGTCTCTAGTAAAATTTCTTCAACTATTCGGATTTTTGGATGAAGTCGTAAAGTGTTCAGTATGTCGTGAAGAAATGAGGCTTACTTAAAGTTCCGGCGTCTCGGTCCAGGGACGGCTGTATGTGGAGATGTCGTAGGGATAACAGGTCAAGGGAAGTGTTCGATCCCGATGTGTGGCTGTGAATGTTGGTGTCGGGAGATGTTTTTGAGCTATATAGGTCAAGGGAAGTGTTAGGTCCTAATTTATGGGATCGGGAGCTGCTGTTGAGCTATATAGGTCAAGGGAAGTGTTCGATCCCAATTTATGGGATCGGGAGCTGGTTTTGAGCTATATAGGACAAGGGAAGTGTCCGATTCCAGATGATAGTGGTATTTGGGGAGTTTTGTGATGTCGGTTGTTTTCGTCGTTTTGCGTGGTTTTGTATGGGGGTGGGTGTCTAAATTTGTTTATATTTAGTTTGTCCCCACCCAAAACCCCCCTATTTCCCGCACTTGTCCCGTTATTGTCATTAGGCTTTTTGTGGAACGTGTGTATGTTTTGTTTTTCGATGTATTTTCGTCCTCATAATGTGTACGTAACGACTTTATATGACCCATTTTGGAATCGGGGTTTATGGTCGTTTCCACCATATTTATGACGTCATGGGTCAAAGCAGACGGGCGGGATCGGACGCTTCCGTATTTCCCATACACTTTCAACACAAACTACACGTCAACAGGACTGCCGACTAAAGATCAGATGGCGAACAGTTTGTGACGTCACGTGCCAATATGGCCGCTGTGCATAGGCTTTTTATCTAGAAGGCTTTGACTCTACCCGATGTCTGTCGGGAACTGGGAGATACGGCAGTCCGGGCACAATGGCTCGGACCCAATCATGCAGAGGTAACTCTTGCCCACTGGCCACGACATATCCGCACAAGAAGGAACCGAGCTACGTCCAGCAAGATGATCCAGTGACGAGGCCCAGAAACGGTCAAAAGACCAAACACACGCCGCCCAAAGAGGCGACCAACTGAACGACCGACCAACGTTCGATCCCGCTGCCATCTCCGTCCATCGGACAGTTCATTCTGTGTCGCGAGCGGTCGGCGAGTACTGGCTGTCTGCACCTCCCTAAAGCCGTCGGCACACGGACCGTGCATCCGAGCGTTGAGCGTGTCTGGTTTCTGACGTCATAGCGTGGAATAGCACGTTCGGGAGTCTCTCCGAACGTGCAGAGCAATATCTGGCATGTCAGATATTCTGAGCGCGCGTCTGAGCGTTGACCAATGAGATGGCACAACGCCACCTACGTCACAAGCGCCCCGTCTCCCTTCAGTACAGAGTTGTGAGGCGCCATATTGGCATTCATTTCGAGCCTGTATGTATATATGCCGTTTCTGAGCACCAGAAAATTGAAAATCACTGGAAAACCCGTTGTTAACTGTGTGATTCGTTCCAATAAAATAATGAGAAACATCATATTCGTGGCAAAAGAATTATTTTCAGTATTATGAGAGTAGGCTATTTGAAGGCAGCGACACACTGAAGATCCACCCAAAACGCGTTGTTCTTGGTACAATTTGGTATAATTAAATTTCAATTAGTAAAATATCTACGAATAAGGTATTCAGCAACGGGTAATATAAATGATTAGCTGCACGAGGTGTGATGATGGTTTAGCGCCGGCGCGGTAGCTCAGTGTGTTCGGTCAAAGGGCTGCGTGCTCTCTGTAATAAAAAAACTGAGCCAAGGAACCGACGATCAATTTGAACGGATGTCTTCTGACGTCCGCCCCGACCAGACGCAACGAACTATATCGAACAAAATAAAGTCAGCCCCCGGTAGCTGAATGGTCAGCGTGACGGATTGTCAATCCTTTGGGCCCGGGTTCGATTCCCGGCTGGGTCGGGGAATTATCTCCGTCCAGGGACTGGGTGTTGTGCTGTCATCATCGCCGGCACGGTAGCTCAGTGTGTTCGGTCAGAGGGTTAGCTACCCTCTGTAATAAAAAAACTGAGTGAACGGATCAACGAACTACCTGAACGGATGTCATGAGACGTCCGCGCCGAACATATACAACGAACAAAATGGAGCAAAACGAGATCAACAAAGAGTTTAAAAAAAGTGTAATGAGTAGCGTCAATGTCCTCATTAGAATTGCTTGGTCGGGCGGTGGTTCGCATCTTGACACTTCCGATTTGTTTTTCTAACATTCGCGTTTTCATTAGGTTCTGATACTTTATTATTAGTTTAATATAAGTATATACTATAATATTTGGTGTTATGTAAATATAAGTTCACCTTTTTTGAGGGGTGACTTTGTTCGATCGGCTTAATCTACAGGACAGCTTGCGCTACTTGTATACAGATATTTTGCTCCTTTTTCTTTTACGCTTCGTATTTCACATGTTGCATGGATTCTGCTACCGGGTAGGAACAGTGATCAAGTAAAACTGACCTTCGGGCTTTACTAAAATGTGGGAATGATGAAATAATGTTTATCTCATGCGCAGAAGTATTCCAAATTTGTAATGCACTGTTTGTAATGGAACTTTTATAAACCTGTGTCCTTATTGATTGGACATGGTACTTTCCTTTCCGTGGACGATGGAGGAAATGTGCGTTTTAATAGAGCTAACGTGGTAATTTTACGCGTGCCCGTTGAGTAAACTGTGTGATTTACGAACTAGAAACATCCCTCAAATGGCGCTGGAGTACGTTGCGATCGCGTATCCCACGTTGGGGCTCACGTACCGCAGGCACAAGTCGCATCGTTCCTGAGCGTTCAGCAGCACGTTGAACTTGGCACGCTCAACGTTTACCTTCGACAGCACGGCCCGTGTGCCGACAGCTTAACGCTCAGTTTCCGACTGCTGCTACGTCCCGACTGCACTTCTGCCGCGTTGCAACTCCAACCGCTCCAGGTCCGATCTCCCCCTTCGACAAGCGACGACCGGGAAGTAAGAGCCGTCCAGCAGAGATAATATCGATAAGCGCTGCTACTGCCACTCACGGACAGGGAAGGCAGCAATTCAGTGACCCAGTAATTGAAATTAAAATTACTAGGCGGCCGTATGGAAAACAAGGGTGTGAAATCTTATGGGACTTAACTGCTGAGGTCATCAGTCCCTAAGCTTACACACTAGTTAACCTAAATTATCCTAAGGACAAACACACACACCCATCCCCGACGGAGGACTCGAACCTACATCTACATCTACATTTATACTCCGCAAGCCACCAAACGGTGTGTGGCGAAGGGCACTTCGCGTACCACTGTCATTACCTCCCTTTCCTGTTCCAGTCGCGTATGGTTCGCGGGAAGAACGACTGTCTGAAAGCCTCCGTGCGCGCTCTAATCTCTCTAATTTTACATTCGTGATCTCCTCGGGAGGTATAAGTAGGGGGAAGCAATATATTCGATACCTCATCCAGAAACGCACCCTCTCGAAACCTGGCGAGCAAGCTACACCGCGATGCAGAGCGCCTCTCTTGCAGAGTCTGCCACTTGAGTTTATTAAACATCTCCGTAACGCTATCACGGTTACCAAATAACCCTGTGACGAAACGCGCCGCTCTTCTTTGAATCTTCTCTATCTCCTCCGTCAGACCGATCTGGTACGGATCCCACACTGATGAGCAATACTCAAGTATAGGTCGAACGAGTGTTTTGTAAGCCACCTCCTTTGTTGATGGACTACATTTTCTAAGCACTCTCCCAATGAATCTCAACCTGGTACCCGCATTACCAACAATTAATTTTATATGATCATTCCACTTCAAATCGTTCCGCACGCATACTCCCAGATATTTTACGGAAGTAACTGCTACCAGTGGTTGTTCCGCTATCATATAATCATACAATAAAGGATCCTTCGCAATACGTTACATTTGTCTATGTTAAGGGTCTGTTGCCACTCCCTGCACCAAGTGCCTATCCGCTGCAGATCTTCCTGCATTTCGCTACAATTTTCTAATGCTGCAACTTCTCAGCATCATCCGCGAAAACCCGCATGGAACTTCCGACACTATCTACTAGGTCATTTATATATATTGTGAAAAGCAATGGTCCCATAACACTCCCCTGTGGCACGCCAGAGGTTACTTTAACGTCTGTAGACGTCTCTCCATTGATAACAACATGCTGTGTTCTGTTTGCTAAAAACTCTTCAATCCAGCCACACAGCTGGTCTGATATTGCGTAGGCTCTTACTTTGTTTATCAGGCGACAATGCGGAACTGTATCGAACGCCTTCCGGAAGTCAAGAAAAATAGCATCTACCTGGGAGCCTGTATCTAATATTTTCTGGGTCTCATGAACAAATAAAGCGAGTTGGGTCTCACACGATCGCTGTTTCCGGAATCCATGTTGATTCCTACATAGTAGATTCTGGGTTTACAAAAACGACATGATACTCAAGCAAAAAACATGTTCTAAAATTCTACAACAGAGCGACGTCAGAGATATAGGTCTATAGTTTTGCGCATCTGCTCGACGACCCTTCTTGAAGACTGGGACTATCTGTGCTCTTTTCCAATCATTTGGAACCTTCCGTTCCTCTAGAGACTTGCGGTACATGGCTGTTAGAAGGGGGGCAAGTTCTTTCGCGTACTCTGTGTAGAATCGAATTGGTATCCCGTCAGGTCCAGTGGACTTTCCTCTGTTGAGTGAGTGATTCCAGTTGCTTTTCTATTCCTTGGACACTTATTTCGATGTCAGCCATTTTTTCGTTTGTGCGAGGACTTAGAGAAGGAACTGCAGTGCGGTCTTCCTCTGTGAAACAGCTTTGGAAAAAGGTGTTTAGTATTTCAGCTTTACGCGTGTCATCCTCTGTTTCAATGCCATCATCATCCCGGAGTGTCTGGATATGCTGTTTCGAGCGACTTACTGATTTAACGTAAGACCAGAACTTCCTACGGTATTCTGTCAAGTCGGTACATAGAATTTTATTTTCGAATTCACTGAACGCTTCACGCATAGCCCCCCTTACGCTAACTTTGACATCATTTAGCTTCTGTTTGTCTTCTCCTCCTGTACGGCATGGCTGTGTGCTCAGTGCTGCTGCCTTGAGTGGAATGAGCGTGCAGCTGCCTGTACTGCGGAAGTTCCCACTGATTAGCGCCACAAAACTGGGCGCAGCAGGAAGCAGCGCGCTGATAATCCAACATGGCGACCGGAAGAGAACCTTTTGCCAGCGGATCGCGCTTAGTTAAAAGTATAGCGCGATCCTCCGAGCTCTAGCGGCGGCCGAGCGAAACTCGTTCAAGGTCACCCGCCAATATGGCGGCCCACACAGCCATATACGTTTAAAGTTCCAATGAAGCTCTCTTTGCTTTCGCAGTAGTTTCCTAACTTTGTTGTTGAACCACGGTGGGTTTTTCCCGCCGGGACCAGCCGCACAGTCCATGACTGCAGCGCCTCAGACCGCTCGGCCAATTCCGCGAGCCGTACGGTAAAAACAATATGTTAAATAATGGATGGCACGAACATGAGCCACGCACGGCTCATACTCTCTGAGAGGTTTAATCATCCGCCACTGTATATACTGCCCAGTCTCGATGATGTCACCACCTGTCGAAAACCTGAATAGCCACCTGTTGCAGGCGGACCGCTGCGAAACGTGCAAGAAGAGCGTGAATGAATTTCTGGGAGGTACCGACAGGGATGTGGAGCCATGCCGACTCCTGCGCCATGGCCACTTGAGCTAGGTTTCTCGGTTGAGGATCGATGGCGCAAACAACCTCATCGAGGTGGTCCCACATGGCTTGGGTTCAGATCCGGGAAGTTCGGTGATCAAAGAAGTGCGGTAAACTCAAACTGGTACATACGAGAACACGTAATTTCAAACCATTACGAAATTTTTTTGCCGACGACCTTTACAAAATGATGAAACGAAAAATATTTATCGTTTACTACTTTCCAGGTGTTTACGCAGTAAAGGTACTACATGAGGCATGACGTTATAAATTATTACTTCTTTACTACTTTCACAATCAATTTTACAGACAGTATGTACATATACCACTAAGTGTACCTACAATGGTATATACACTACCGGCCATTAAAATTGCTACACCAAGAAGAAATGCAGATGATAAACGGGTATTCGTTGGACAAATATATTACACTAGAACTGACATGTGATTACATTTTCACGCAATGTGGGTGCATAGATCCTGAGAAATCAGTACCCAGAACAACCACCTCTGGCCGTAATAACGCCCTTGACACGCCTGGGCATTCAGTCAAACACAGCTTGGAAGGCGTGTACAGGTACAGCTGCCCATGCAGCTTCAACACGATACCACAGTTCATCAAGAGTACTGACTGGTGTATTGTGACGAGCCAGTTCGTCGGCCACCATTGACCAGACGTTTTCAATTGGTGAGAGATCTGGAGAATGTGCTGGCCAGGGCAGCAGTCGAACATTTTCTGTATCCAGAAAGGCCCGTACAGGACCTGCAACATGCAGTCGTGCATTATCCTGATGAAATGTAGTATTTCGCAGGGATCGAATGAAGGGTATAGAGCCACGGGTCGTAACACATCTGAAATGTAAAGTCCACTGAACAGTGCCGTCAATGCGAACAAGAGGTGACCGAGACGTGTAACCGATGGCACCCCATACCATCACGCTGGGTGAGACGCCAGTATGGCGATGACGAATACACGCTTCCAATGTGCGTTCACCGTGATGTCACCAAACAAAGATACGACCATCATGATGCTGTAAACAGAACCTGGATTCATCCGAAAAAATGACGTTTTGCCATTCGTGCACCCAGGTTCGTCTTTTAGTGCACCATCGCAGGCGCCCCTGTCGGTGATACAGCGTCAAGGGTAACCGCAGCCGTGGTCTCCGAGCTGATAGTCCGTGCTGCTGCGGACGTCGTCGAACTGTTCGTGGAGATGGTTGTCGTCTTGCAAACGTCCCCATCTGTTGACTCATGGATCGAGACGTGGCTGCATGATCCATTACAGCCATGCGGATAAGTTGCCTGGCATCTCGACTGCTAGTGATACGATGCCGTTGGGATTCAGCACGGCGTTCCGTATTACCCTCCTGAATCCACCGATTCCATGTTCTGCTAACAGTCATTGGATCTCGACCAATGCGAGCAGCAGTTTCGCGGTACGGTAAACCGCAATCGCGATAGGCTACAATCCGACCGTTATCAAAGTCGTAAACGTGATGGTACGCATTCCTCCTCCTTACACGAATCATCACAACAACGTTTCACCAGCCAACGCCGCTCAACTGCTGTTTGTGTATGAGAAATCGGTTGCAAACTTTCCTCATGTCAGCACGTTGTAGGTGTCGCCACCGGCGCCAACCTTGGGTGACTGCTCTGAAAAGCTAATCAATTGCATATCACAGCATCTTCTTCCTGTCGGTTAAATGTCGCATCTGTAGCACGTCATCTTCGTGGTGTAGCAATTTTAATGGCCAGTAGTGTACTTCTACGACACACTGTTCAGGAGATAGGACGTTATAAACGGAGAGATGCGCGAAATCTCCCGTATCGTGCGTGAGGTTTAAATTTATTATTTCGTCGCAGTGAGTCTATTCGCAACACATTTTGTAGACAATATTCGTATACGCCTCTGAATGTAGCTACTAATGATATCATAAACATGAAGCACGAGGCCAGACGCTGTGTGGTATGGCTGGGGATGCACATCTATATATACATCGGCAACGCCGGGTTTCTCCACTACAAATCGATTTAAAAAAAAATCGTAGATGGTTCCTACGCTGGGCAACCTGTCGGATGAAGAAGGAAAGATCCTTTGGGGTGAATGAAGAGTTCACTACCGAAAGAACACGATATTTCTCCAAAACTGCTCACGCCCGGGTTCCCGGGTTCGATTCCCGGCGGGGTCAGGGATTTTCTCTGCCTCGTGATGGCTGGGTGTTGTGTGCTGTCCTTAGGTTAGTTGGGTTTAAGTAGTTCTAAGTTCTAGGGGACTGATGACCATAGATGTTAAGTCCCATAGTACTCAGAGCCATTTTCCAAAACTGCTCGAAGTCATACGACATCAAACTGATTCGATGGAGATCTGCTAGGTAATGCCTACGTTCAAATTTTAACCTCTCCATGCTGCCAAGTTCACCCTTACGAGTTGGCAGCACAAGCAGATTAGCACCAACACGCTTTTCGGCTGTCCCCGCTACTCCACGCAACACGGCCGACTCCAAACGCAACCGTCATACAGACAGTTTTTTTTACCTACAAGTGTCACGAATCTATGTCAGAAAGAACAGACACCACACACATAACTGATTCGCTTCGATGGACAATGAATCCACAACTTTCATTGCGGATGCTCATTTACGTTCGATCGCAAGCAGGAACCTAAAATTAGCGGTCGTGGAGAAACATGGACGGGGATGGTGGTGGTGGTGGTTAGTATTTAACGTCCCGTCGACAACGAGGTCATTAGAGACGGAGCGCAAGCTCGGGTTAGGGAAGGATTGGGAAGGAAATCGGCCGTGCCCTTTCAAAGGAACCATCCCGGGATTTGCCTGAAACGATTTAGGGAAATCACGGAAAACCGAAATCAGGATGGCTGGAGACGGGATTGAACCGTCGTCCTCCAGAATGCGAGTCCAGTGTGCTAACCACTGCGCCACCTCGCTCGGTCGTGGACGGGGACAGTGGCTAGGTGGCTCTAGATGGGTGTATGGGTCGGTGGGGAGCGAACAGAGATAGCCCGCGCATTTGTGACAAACACTGTGTCCGGGTGGAGCAGTGGTTAAAGAACTCTCCAGTAAGTAGGAGATCACCGGTTCGAATCCCGACCCAGCTCACATTTTCACTTGTCGCCGCTGATACCGCATAATGTCCCGATGCAGCTGATACCATTACTTCCTTCCCCCTTCTCCTCCTTCCACCTTCAGTTTACATAATTTGTTTACCAGTTGTGTTTCACAGGAACGATGTTTTCTATACCCATGTTGACTGTGTGTCAATAGACCGTTTCCTAGGAGATAATTGATAATGTTCGAACACAATATATGTTCTAAAATCCTGCTGCATATCGACGTTAACGATATGGGCCTGTAATTTAGTGGATTACTCCTACTACCTTTCTTTAATATTGGTGTGACCTGTGCAACTTTCCAGTCTTTGGGTACGGATCTTTCGTCGAGCGAACGGTTCTACATCTACATTTATACTCCGCAAGCCAGCCAACGGTGTGTGACGGAGGGCACTTAACGTGCCACTGTTATTACCTCCATTTTCTGGTTCAAAATGGTTCAAATGGCTCTGAGAACTATGGGACTAAACATCTGTCGTCATCAGTCCCCTAGAACTTAGAACTACTTAAACCTAACTAACCTAAGGACATCACACACATCCATGCCCGAGGCAGCATTCGAACCTGCGACCGTAGCGGTTGCACGGTTCCAGATTGAAGCGTCTAGAACCGCACGGCCACACCGGCCGGCTTCCCTTTTCTGTTCCAGTCGCGTATGGTTCGCGGGAAGAACGACTGCCGGAAAGCCTCCGTACGCTCTTAAATCTCTCTAATTTTATATTCGTGATCTCCTCGGGAGGTAGGAGTAAGGGGAAGCAACATATTCGATACCTCATCCAGAAACGCACCCTCTCGAAACCTGGACAGCAAGCTACACCGCGATGCAGAGCGCCTCTCTTGCAGAGTCTGCCACTTCAGTTTGCTAAACATCTCCGTAACGCTATCACGCTTACCAAATAACCCCGTGACGAAACGCACCGCTCTTCTTTGGATCTTCTCTATCTCCTCTGTCAACCCGATCTGGTACGGATCCCACACTGATGAACGGGTGTTTTGTAAGCCGCCACCTTTGTTGATGGACTACATTTTCTAAGGACTCTCCCAATGAATCCCAACCTGGTACCCGCCTTACTGGTTGTTAAATGTGGAGCTAATGCATCAGCATACTCCGAAAGGAACCTAATTAGTATACATCTGGACCAGCATAAAAATGGGTCACAGTGTTTCTGAGGCTAAATTGATGGAACGGTAATTTTCGCACCGCCTCTTCCATGCTGCGGTGTAACAGAAGCCAGAGGTGTTCGTACGTAGTACGGTGTCAGTTACGTGCCTGGTGCTTTTGTCACAGACCAGCAATGACCGTGCACATGCCTTTGGCCCTGCCGTGAATGTACATAGCCGGGCTAAGCTGTAGCGTACGTGAAAGCGTCACGCGCGACTGCGTAACCGCAGGACAAAGCAGGCACATCCGTTGTTCGGGCCGGCCGTAAAGCCTGGCCGGTGACGACTGAGCCGCCGCTTTCTCCTGAGGATGGCGCGCGAGGACGAAACGAATCCCACGGTGATGCTCTGCGTCTGTAAACACGTCACCTCTGACGGGGTCCCAGTACCGCGGTATATAACAGCACAGCTCCTCTGTATCTGGGAGATAATTGCAAGCCGGCTCTAACTCAGCCCATGACACCAACCCACTTAGGTGTCAGGCGTTACATAACTGCGAGGGTGAGCCAAATGAAGACCTTCAATTTGTAATAACAAATCAAAATTTCGTGCCATTATCCCGTAAGTGCAAACAGCGTGCAGAATGGCCTGTAGGTGTCAGCATAGTGCAGATGCGCACATACCGTCGCAGTATCAGTATACAGATGGCCGCCCCAATTGCGACTTGCACCAGGGAAGAACAGCGTTCTGTTATTCGGGTTTTGCGTAGTGAAGATGTGAAACCTATTGAAATTCATCGACGAATGAAGGTTCAGTACGGTTATGCATGTTTGTCACAGCAGCAAGTCTACGAATGGAGTAGGAAGTTCGCAAAAGCTGTGTCTTCAGCGGAAGATGCTCCTCGTCCAGATCAAGGCACAACGAGTTGTGGCCCCACAGAACATTGCAGCAGTTGAAGCCATAGTGAAGGAAAACCGCGGAGTGACACTGAATGACATTGCAGCATGTTTACAGATTAGTCATGGGTCAGCACACCACATTGTGCATGATGTGCTCCAGTTTCACAAAGTGTCTGCAAGATGGGTGCCACGGCAGCTGGCTCCTGAAATGAGAGAACTAAGTGTTGATGCTTGTGAAGAACTTCTTCGGCGCTTTGAACGAGAAGGTGATGGCTTCCTTGCAAGAATCGTTACTGTGGCCGAAAGCTGGGTTCACTTCCACCAAGCGGAAACGAAGAGAGCGAGCAAGGAATGGCGCCATTCCTCACCACGAAAACCAAAGAAGTTTCAAACAGAACCATCAGCAGGGAAGGTTATGCTGACTCTCTTTTGGGACGAAGAAGGAGTCATTTTGGAGCATTACATGCCTAGAGGGACCACTTTCACCAGTGCATCTTACACAGATCTCCTAAAAAATGATCTTCGGCCTGCAGTCAAATCAAAGCGACGTGGATTGCTGTCAGCAGGTGTCCTTTTGCAACATGACAATGCAAGGCCCCACACTGCCCGTACAACAGTTACAACAATCACAGACCTGCATTTTGAGTGTCTTCCTCATCCACCATACTCACGAGACCTTGCCCCAAGTGACTTCCATACGTCTGGACCACTCAAAGACGCAATAGGAGGAAAGAAGTTCTATTCTGATGCAGAGGTACGCCACGTTGTGCATGAGTGGTTGCGCGGACTACCAAAAGAATTTTTTTCTTAAGGAATTCATGCACTTTGCAAGCGCTGGAGGACTTGCACCGAGCGTGGGGGATGTTATATTGAAAAGTGATACAGCTTTGTATCACTTCTACACAATAAATAATATTTAAAAAAATGTTTAAGGTTTTCATTCGACTCACCGTCGTATGTTTGCAGACCAGCACACGACAGCTACGATCAAAACTTAGCATTCGAACTACGTCATCATAATCAGTTGTACTAGTGAACCCATCTGACCTGTTTCGATTTAACATTCTATCTGTTCCTCAGAGATCCCATATTACGTCTGCCAATGGTTATATCACTTATACGTCTACATGATTTACTCTGAATTTCACTCTGTTTGTCAGAGGGTTCATAGGACCACTTTTAAACTATTGCTCGATCGTTAAATACTGAAGTAGCACTTGGGAAACTGAACACCTAAATTTTTCCGTACGCATTCTGATTTCCCTTATTTTATTACCATGGTCATTTCTCTCTACGGAGGTGGAAATCAACAAAACATTTAGATATATGGATGAGAAAGTTGGTGTTGAAATTTCACGAAAAAATCTCACCACAACGAAAAGGTCTTCGTTTCAGTGATTGCCGCCCCAACTCTCCAATAAAATGCACTCTTTGGTTCACCTTCCGGACAATATTTTCTATATGATGGCTCCAGTTTAAGTTGTTCCTAATTACAATTCCTACGGTTTAGTTGGATGGACAACATTTAAGTCTGTATATTCATCGCGAAACCGCCGGCCGCGGTGGCCAAGCGGTTTTTTTCGCTTCAGTCCGGAACCGCGCGACTGCTACGGTCGCAGGTTCGAATCCTGCCTCGGGCATGGATGTGTGTGATGTCTTTAGGTTAATTAGGTTTAAGTAGTTCTAAGTTCTAGGGGACTGATGATGTTCGATGTTAAGTCCCATAGTGCTCAGAGCCATTTTTGTCACCGTGAAACCGAAATTTTTGGTTATGTGGACGACCTGACACTTATTATTGTTTAGGACCAATAGCCACTTTTCGCACCGTGGAGCTACCTTTTGGAAATCATTTTGCAATTTGCGTTTATCTTGTTATGACTTTACTAGGAAATCCGTGGTCTAGCTGATTCTTTGACGGTGTGGCATGACTTAAGTACGTCAAACGGTGCGTGCTGTCGAAAATCTTTGCCGAGAACACCAGCGGCACACCAGACTGCAGTAGCCTAATAAGTCGGTAGAGAATGATTTCCACGCTTCAAGGACGGTTACTTTGACGTCACGGAGCATTACCTATCGGGATTATGCGGAATGGATTACGACTGTAAGGTCCTAAGACAGACGTCTAACTCTTGGGATGGTGTTATTGAAGAATATATCGAGACTACAGTAAGACGACCGCTGATCAGTCGTGACAGTGGCTGCATCCTCAGTACCCCCTGGGAACCCTCACTGGGCGTGATTAAGAAGAGGAAGGGACCGATGACCTCGCTGTTGGGTTCCCCTTCCCCCAAATCAACCAACCGACCAAGAAGAGGAAGGAGGCGGCCCACAACGAACTGACTTCGGGCGAAGGCAGAGCAGCATAAAAGACAATAAAAGCGGGTTAAAAGCTGTGGGCTCCCTGGGGAAGTTAACCTTGCATTACTGAGCAACTGTTTCACCAGTCATCCAGTCTAGCTTATCGAATTCCCAACCAGACTAACATTAATTATAATCTTTTAATAGTCATACGACAACCGGTGATATATATATATAAAAAAGAGAATTTAAATAAAAAGAAATAAATCAGTTTATATTTGGAAATTTATTTTACCATTGATCATTGAAATTTCAGCATATTAAACGTGAGTCATAACTAAGCTGGTGCCTTATTTAGGACTGTGAAAATGTGAGTTTGTAATCTTACGGAACACATCAAATAGGGAGCCAAGATTGGGAGACTACATACAACACTGCATTCATAAAATAACACACAAAGAACGTTGAAACATATGCAAGAGAAAGTTAACCACTACCAACCGATTCAATTTTCACCCAAAGAAGTTACGTTCGTAGCACAATCCTGTCCGTCATGTAATTACCACACACTGGTATACTAAATTCATATTAACTCTTTGTGAAATCTTCGCGAAAAGAATAGCTGAGGGCTACTTTGATAATTACACCACGTGCTTCACGTGGTCAACTTGGTTTACACAAAGAGTGTAACTCCACAATAATTTTGATAATTAAAATAAATTAGATCGAAAAGCAATTTACAAAAGAAAAACCTCGAACTGGTTACTATCGTCTTACTATTAACCTGATGGGTCAAACAATTATATAAGCACGTGATAGTGGTCTCACAAAGTACACCCCACGTGGGTTGAACATAAAGAAAAGTTGCTATATTGAAATATATTGTCAAGACGAGACGTTATAATCTCACGCACATTCGCATTTAAGATTGATGATCTTAGAGTTACGGATCATCAACAGGTGGTTCCACTTTGCTCACAAAGTAGTGACAAAGCAACTACCGGAATATATTCTGAACTTCACACGAGAATTACACTGCGCTGCAATTTAAGATAACATTAGATATTTTAGAGCTAAACCTGAAATAAAGGTGATTAAATTTTCAGTTAGGCTGAACTTAAGAAATCCATTGTCCTACGGACTTAGCAGACACGCGCTTAGCCGGAGATCTTACCACTTCAGACGCTCGCCACAGACAGACTGACTGGTCCCTTCCTGAGGGGTGGCTCACAAATACAAACGGAAGTGGCCAGAGGGGCAGCTCCCTATACCAACATGACAACGGACGGACAGGACCATACTAAGGATAGAAACCTCTTTGCTTTTAGAAAGCGTAGCTACCTGTTCCGACGTTGGCCCTACTGTTCTCTAGCAGACCGGCTTGTCTGCTACCCTCAAGCATGCAACTAGAAATACATTTGCTCATTCATCCTCTCACACAGAAGGGAAGGGGGATGACAGTATCTTATCATATACAGCATATAAAAGAAAGCGGATGTAGGTTCCGTATGAGACTGTGTGACATGAATTACATATAAACTGTGTTTTAAAGTGTAGTAGTGTGACAGATCGTTCTTGTTTATGTGTAAAAGTAACACGTTCCACTACTCAGTCTCCTCCCAGATAGTCAGAAACGCCACAGTAAATTTAGAAGAGGAATTTATGCCGTAAATGACAACAGATTTAAGAAATTAAACATGAAAGGAATCCAACAGAGACCTTTCACCAGGTAGGATTGTCCGCCCCCCGGTAGCTGAGTAGTCAGCGCGACAGATTGTCGATCCTAAGGGCCCGGGTTTGATTCCCGGCTGGGTCGGAGATTTTCTCCGCCCAGAGACTGGGTGTTGTGTTGTCCTAATCATCATCAATTCATTCCCATCGACACGCGCAAGTCGCCGAAGTGGCGTCAAATCGAAAGACTTGCACCAGGCGAACGGTATACCCGATGGGAGGCCCCAGTCACACGACATTATTATTATACCAGGTAGGATTGAGGAACGAAATAAAGAAGATCCAACGAAGAGCGGCTCGTTTAGTCGGCTCAAGAGCCTCGACGAAATGCTCACCAAATTCGAGTGGCATACGCTACAAGAGAAAAGTTGTGCATCACGGAGAGGTTAGCTATATAAATTTCGAGACAGCAGTTTTTCGCGATGAGTCGAACAACATATTACTTTCTCCCACATATTAAGTCTTCAACTCTGCTTCCACCGTTGGTGCAGGTGGTAGTGCGTAAGTGTTACACAATAAGCTTAGGTATTCGTAAATGTAGCACCCTCAGTAATTGACTTTTGATTGCACGATAAAGTTATTCTCGAGTGAATATGTCAACTTAAGAGTCCAGTTCTCGTCATGCGCAGGAAGTTTTAATTTTCCGCTTTAAGGGGGGACGTTCATGAAGACCAAAAGTGTCAATTTTCGATTTATTTTTTATTTGTTAGTACAACTCATGGATAATAAGTTCCCAAAGTTTCAATGTCGAAATCGCATCCGAAGTGCCTGAAAATTAATTAAATGTGTGACGCAGCCTCCCTGCCACGCCCATGTTTTGAAGCAGCACTTCAATACCAGCTCAGTGAACAACGATTTTGTGTATTACTTTCAACCAAACGTGTGCGGGATACATCTAGAAGGCCGTGTACATACTCTTTGGTTTTATAGATCATCTTTGGCCGACCCTGTACTTCTCAGAAAGTGTGTTCATGGCAAAACCCAAAATCCAAATGAGTGCTAAAAGGAACTCGTTAAACTTCGGTTACACGATAAATCAGTCTAATCTAAAAGCCGTAAATTCAATTAAATACCTAGCGATTCCAATTACGAACAACTTAAATTGGAAAGAACACACAGAAAATGTTGTGGGGAAGACTAACCAAAGGCTGCGTTTTATTGGCAGGACACTTAGAAAATGTAACAGACCTGCTAAGGAAACTGCCTACACTACGCTTGTCCGTCCCCTTTTACAATACTGCTGCGCGGTGTGGGATCCTTACCAGGTAGGATTGACAGAGTACATCGAAAAAGTTCAAAGAAAGGCAGCACGTTTTGTATTATTGCGAAATATGGGAAAGAGTGTAACAGAAATGATACAGGATTTGGGCTGGACATCATTAAAAGAAAGGCGTTTTTCGTTGCAATGGTAACTTCTCACGAAATTCCAGTCACCAACTTTCTCCTCCGAATGCGAAAATATTTTGTTGACACCGACATACATAGGACGGAACGATCATCACGATAAAATAAGGGAAATCAGAGCTCGTACGGAAAGATATAGGTGTTCATTCTTTCCGCGCGTTATGCGAGATTGGAATGATAGAGAATTGTGAAGGTGGTTCGATGAACCCTCTGCCAGGCACTTAAATGTGATTTGCAGAGTATCCAAGTAGACGTAGATGTAGAAGTCTCTAAATTCACTCACATGGAAACGATGTCCTAAAAACACATTTCCATCTGCTACAGTTGTCATAATTGCAGCTTATGATGCAGTTATTGTATTTAATGATGGAAACGTCGGGAGGATGAAGGTATTAGAAACAAATTTTACACAAGGCATCCTGAGAAAAATAGTTACAGTGCATCTCTGCAGCTGAAAAGTCAGTTGAAGACCTGGTAAAGCAAAGAAGACAGACAACAAGAAACCAGAAGAGAAGCCTTGAAGAGAAAGACGACCCAGAGTACAAATGTGGTGCCTTCTGAAGAAGAGACATAAGGAAAAAAGTTAGGTTGAATTTAATCTGCGTTCCTGAAAAGTTTGTTTTTTAAAGTTTATGTACCTTTTCTTCAGATTCTATGAATGCTAGAATTACGAAATGTTGTACACATATTTCTGTAAGCCTAATAAACGTTGTCTCAAGAGCAAATTTTGACGTTCTGATTGCAAGCAGAGATATGGGGCAAAGTGCTTGGAATTTTGCGTGAATTTAAAATTGTATTTGTGGAATTATAACTGAAAAGTTATGAAAATTCTCCTATTTGACCTATTCCAAAATTTTTTGTAGAAATCTCTTGAGTACTTTCTGAGAAAAAGGAACATGCATTATTTTTTGAAAATAAAACTTCAAATTTTATTCAAAAAAGTTTAATATAGATAATCAAAGGATTTTATATGTAAATGTGTTACTTTCATATAAGGCATGTCCGCCCCCGGTAGCTGAGTGGTCTGAGAGACAGAATCTCAATCCTAAGGGCTCGGGTTCGATTCCCGGTTGGGTCGGAGATTTTCTCCGCTCAGGGACTGGGTGTTGTGTTGTCATAATCATCCTCATAATGTCATCCCCATCGACGCGCAAGTCGCCGAAGAGACGTCAAATCGAAAGACTTGCACCCGGCAAACGGTCTACCCGAGGGGAGGCCCTCGTCACACGACATTTTTTTATTTATGTGAGGCGTTGTGTAAAATTTCGTTGCCATATCTCGAAAACTGTGGATTTGGTGCATTTTTGAAATAGTGAGTGTTTTTCATCAACGTCCCCCCTTAACACGAAGAAATCTGCGGCTGAGGCCCATAAAATGCTGGGCAAGACCTATGGTGAGGAAACTATTAGTCAAAGAACGTACAAAGAATATCTTCAACGATTGAAGGATGGTTATTTTGCCGTCGAAGATCGGCGTGGTGGTGGAAGAGACAAGCCACTGATACCGACGGAAACAGTCGCAGGGGATGGTTATCGAAAGCAGTTAATGCGTTTGAGCCGAGCAATGAAAGGGAAATAGCCAGAATACAGTGGTAGACACCCAAGAGCATGACAGTCCTCGACCTTACGTCACATACTTGGAAATGTTGAAATGGGAAGTCTTACCCCACCCACCGTATTCTCCAGTCATTTAACCCTCCAGCTACGATCTTTTTCGATCAGTGGCACACGGCCTGGCTGACCAGCGCTTCCGGTCATATGAATAAGCGCAAGACTGGATCGATTCATGGACCTCCTTAGAGGACGCCAAGTTCTTCCTCCGCGGGATTCGTATGCTGCCCGAAAAATAGTAGGTAGTAGCGGCTTTCTCACTCCAAAACCTCAACGTTCAAGAAAAAACGGCGGAAGCAAAGTTGTGGATATAATACATCTCACGGAATGATCACGATGAGAAAATTCGAGGAGTTAGAGCTAATACAGAGACTTACCGACAATCATTCTTCCCATGTGCCAGGGAAGGGGGAATCAGTGGTACCAGAAGTATCCTACGCCATGCACCATCTGGCTTGCCGAGTATTGATTTAGAGACAGACGCAGATGGAAGAGGAGATGTTGGACGCACGCCCACGCCTTGGCGCGGACTACAAACAGAGGGCTAGGTCGAAGGGATGGGGAGGAGATACAAGCTCTGCGTCAGCTCCTGATTTCTCTGCACTGCTGATGATGGCTACGTCGTCGCTTGCCGAAATATTGTGTCCGCTGGACACTCAAAGGCAACCATTTACCCGCGAACTATTTCGTTCTTATTTACGCTTGGGGTAGTTGTAGAATCAATATATTGGTTGATTCTCCTAGGAATGTACGCTCTCGGAACTTCGACAGTAGAGCGCACTGCGACGCAAAACACCTCTCTTGCAACGTCTGCCTCTGGAATTGGCTGAGTGTCTTCATGACGCTTCCGTGCTTCCTAAATGAACCTGAAAGACAAACATTGGATCTCCTCTAACTCCTCTATCAATCCTTTCTGTTACGGATCCCAAACTGACAAACGACAGTCAACTGTTGGTCTAACGAGATTTTTGTAGGCTTTCTCGCTTGCGGGTTCACTACACTTTCTTTCTTCCAGTGAATATCAGTCTGACGTCTGTCTTACTCGGGATTAGTTTTATGTGGTCATTCCACTTTAAATCGCTCTATACGTGCAGTGGATGTAAGTGCTTGCAATAATTGTTCTGCAATCGTATAATCATATAATAATGGGTATTTCTCAGTAGTTATTCTCAGTACAACACAGTTGTTAATGGTGAGGGTCAAATGTCTGTCATTGCATCATATTCTACAGGTCTTCTATCACTTCGTTTCAATTTTCTAAATTCTGTGACTTTTCTACATACTACGTCGACATCTGAGAATAGCCTAAACGAACTACATACGTTATTTTCTAGTTAATTTATATACATATGGAGAAAAGTGAAAAGTAACTGTCCTATAACACTCGCATGGTGCGTCCGATAATTCCTCTCACAATGGTTCAAATGGTTCTGAGCACTATGGGACTTAACTTCTGAAGTCATCAGTCCCCTAGAACTTATAACTACTTAAACCTAACTAACCTAAAGACATCACACACATCCATGCCCGAGGCAGGATTCGAACCTGCGACCGTAGCGGTCGCGCGGTTCCAGACTGTAGCGTCTAGAACCGCTCGGCCACCCAGGCCGGCTAATTCCTCTCAGTTAAAAATGACCTGTTATGTTGTTACGTTATGTTCTGTCTACCAGGAACTCTCTAAACCAGAAACTTAATTGGTCTAATATTCCGTATGTCCTATTCTCTTCCTGTACTGTGGAACTATATCAAGCACCTTCCGCAAATCAAGAACATGTCATGAACCTGGGCGGCAGTATCTGCTTTCTTGATCTCCTCAACACTCGCTAACAACACTCCCAGTAAACCATAGCCGAAGAATCGCCTTCCGGTCAACTGATTATATTTGCTCCTTACTTTCCATTTCGTTTCGCAATGTTATGCATAAAGTCAACTTGTACCCCATCCATATTACGAATCGACTAAAACGGATAATTCATGCAACTATTGACTGAATTTAAAAATTTAAAATGCTGTCATAAGACGCGCAGGTATTGGACAAAACATCACGACAATTCAATTCTTGAACAGAGATGCAGGTGCTAGCCATGTCTCAGGTTGCGCTGTTATACGAGGCGTGTTTTTTTTAAGTAAGATCCGTATTGTTGTAGACACCAGTAGTTCGCGCGCTTACCGTAACGAGCGCTTGCGTCGTGTACCGGCATGCCTCGGGATCAACTGTGCTCAGTTTCAGCTCTGTAGCTAACCTGTACGGTTGTGTTCTGTGCTTTCAAAATGTTTACGACTATGAACTCGCCCGCCGCTTGTGAGGTTCACTCAGTGATACGGTCTTTGTCAGCAAGGAACCTGTCCGCTGCAGAAACTCATATACAGATTTGCGAAGTGTACTGTGATACCGTTATGAGTGAAAGCAAAGTGCGTAAGTGGGTACGAGAATTCAAAGATGGCCGTGACAACGTCCATGATAAGGACCGCTCCGGTCGCCGTTCTTTGATTACAGACGATTTGGTGGCTTCAGTTGAAGCGAGGATTCGTGAGGACAGGCGCTTCGCAATAACAAGTCTCTCAAACCAATTTACTGACGTGGCGAGATCAGTTCTTTACAACATTGTTTCTGAACACCTGAAGTTTAGGAAACTGTGCTCCCATTGGGTCCCAAAACTCCTAACAGAGGACCACAAAAACCAAAGATTTCAGTGGGCGATGAAGTTCTTGGCTAGTTATCATGAAGACGCTGACGACTTCTTGAGTCAGACCGTAACTGGAGACGAAACATGGGTTTCGCATATCATGCCCAAATCGAAGCAACAGAGCATGGAATGGAGACACACTCACTCGCCTGTAAAGGTGAAGGCCAAACAGACTCTGTCCCAGCGCAAAATTATGTCGTAGGTGTTTTGTGTTAGGCATAGTGTTTTGTTGGTCGACTTCATGCAACGAGGAACCACTATCAATGCAGAAGCATACTGCCAAACCCTGACAAAGCAATGCACAGCGATTCAAAACAAAAGACACAACATGCTGATAAAGGGAATTCTCCTTCTCCATCACAATACAAGACCTCACACTGCAGGTCAGACCCGCGATTTATTGGACCGTTCCGGCTGGGAAGTTTTAGACCACCCACCCTACAGTCTTGATCTTGCGTCGAGCGATTACCATGTGTTCCTCCACCTCAAACAACACCCCAGTGGCAACCGTTACAATGATGATGACGACGACGACGTGAAAGCGGTAGTGAACTCTTGGTTAACCAGCCGCTGTGGCCGAGCAGTTCTAGGCGCTTCAGTCCTGAACCGCGCTGCTGCTACAGTCGCAGGTTCGAATCCTACCTCAGGCATGGATGTGTGTGATGTCCTTAGGTTAGTTAGTTTTAAGTAGTTCTAAGTTCTAGGGAACTGATGAGCTCAGATGTTAAGTCCCATAGTGCTCAGAGCCATTTGAATTTTTGAAAACATGAAATGAAGAACACTGTACAACTTACCACAAGTACAACAATACCTGCAGTACAAAATTGCAAATAACTTCATAATTCAATATGAGAAGTGTAGCAAACAGACAATACTTAAAGTAAAAGAGAACCCAAAAAGACAAACACAATACAACCAGCGGTATGTACAATAGTGACAGTAGAAAAGTGACATAAAATGCACAAGGGAGCAATAACAGAAATTTTATGTACAGATAGAGGTCTGTATGCAAATTACAACACGAAGCTACGTACCCAATAATGAACTGGTCCGAGATCATGTGAAAATGAAGACCTCGCAACTCATAAATTAATTTGGATGCCGGTGGCTTTCAGATAGTCTGTAATCAAGTTACATTTATCACAACTGTGGAGTAAAACAGGCACTGTGGTGGGGAGCAGGTAACCTCTCGCAACCAATTTCTTACACAAGTCTGACTGTGCAGTCGTGTACTTGGAACCTGCCAATATGATGTGGTTAAAATCTGCTACTGCCATTGTGTCCTTATCGCAGTGTCCTTATCGCAGTGTCCAGGAATTATAATATTCAACCGATATAGGTGTGCGGCAGTAGCACCCATGTCCCAGCCTCATGTAAATGATAGAAGTCACATGATGTCTACGAAGCTGCACCGAGGCGAACCGTGGTCGAGAAGAGAAGTTCGGTTGTATGGCCTCTTGGCAAGGCAGTCAGCAGTTTTATTACGAAGAACGCCATGATGTCGTTTAATCCAGAGTAATTGGACGGCCATACCCAAGGTTTGCGGGTCTGTAAGGGCCGCTAAGACGTCCAGAACATGTCTGCTGGTCTGTTTATCAAACGGAGGATGTTGCAATTTCTGAAGCACAATTTGAGAGTCCATGAGTATCAGGACAAACTCAAAAGTCCGGGTACCATAATGAATAGCTTCCCTGAAGGCCAGTAGCTCCGCCGTGTAGATAGAAGATTCAGGTGGACGCGCAAACATTTGGTAGGCACCACTAGAAGGGCCAAAGAAGGCGTATCCCACACCCGCCTCAGATTTAGAATCGTACGTATAGATATGAGTGCGAGTGATGTTGGTATCCGTTCGGAAATCAGACGGCAGGTATGCCACTGAGCCTGGAGTAAACAATCGACTAAACGGAAAACCAAAACCAGTGAGTTTTGTGTCCTGTAGAAAGAGTGAAAAGAGAGAGCGTCATTCCTTGTATCTACGAACTAATTAAGGAGTTCTGTTCATTCTCGGAGGTGGATTTGCTTTTTCATATTTAACGCGCCGTTAGGGAAACAACTTACTACGCATGTCTGTTTATAATTACAGTTCTTTGAAGCCTGCTATATAATCGTTCGCGCCACTGTCTGTGGGAGAGTAAAGAAGCTTTCGACGCACGTTTTCCGGAAACAGTGTCGCAGTGAAAGCGCGCCAAGAAATTCGCGGGTCGGGACCGACGCGGTTTTCTCCCTGGCCGCGTCATTACGTTCGTTTGGTAACTGCTGATGACGTGCGTTGCCCAGTGTCGAAACAGCGAAGCTCTGTCCCTTGCTATCCCGTCTGCACCTCTGTGGACCGCTCTGACAACGGGTTCCTTTGGCATGGGTCGAAGCCCACACTCCAGGTCGCAGCGGGCACTGCCTAATAAAGGACGGTTCCAGTTCAACATATATTTTTTTACCTTGTGGGAACGGGGTCGGTAGGCTGACTGCTCACTGATTTTATCAATTTTGTTGATAAATGCCCTTTTACTTCGTCTTTTTATTTTTGTCTCGTTACTTAGTTGCTGCTTCATTCTTGGAGGTGTGGTTCGACAACGCATCTAAATGAAAATCTGTTTTGGGCCGTGTGCATGTGGCTTCTTTGTATTTATGAAGCATCTTCAGTGGCCTATGGTATATGTTTGTTCTATGTATACAGGGGCCCCAGAAGGAACGGTCAGTCTTCAGGTATATAACAGGAACGCTCATTCGAAGCAAAGAGTCCAGTTAACACGGGCTGTAATATGTATACCCATACCTTAAGGTCTATGAGTACTAATTCATCCATTTTACTGGCTGTTGAGCATCGTGGCTGTGGGCTATACTATTTTAGTAAGTACAACAAAACAGCCACTTTGTTATGCATTTTTATTTAAGCTAATACGTGTTTCGGGCTTTCATCCATCTTCGGTTAGCGTAATACGTATGTCGATCTTCAGTCAGCACATAGTTAAAATATCGGCAGCAGACGGGATGTTATAGCTGCCTCACGGATGTGACATAAACACCTGTTTATTTCTATTTCGCACAAAAACGGCTCAATATCCGCCATGTTGCCGACCAATATTTGTGTTTACATCTGAAAATATGTAAACAAAACTGTAAGTCGGAAACATTGCGGACACTGAGCCGTTTTTGTGCAAAATAGAAGTAAACAAGTGTTCGTGCCACATCCGTAAGGGTGAAAATTGAAATAACGAAAAGCAGAGTACAAAGGCAGCTGCAACATCCACTCTGCTGTCAATGTTGTAACTATGTACTGACTGATGAGTCAAATACGTTTTACGCTAAAAGAACGTGGGTGAAAGGAAGCCCAGAACACGTATTAGCTTACATACAAATATATAAAAAAGTAGCTATTTATTATACCTATCAAAATAATCTACCAGTAGTTGTACATCAGAAGGAACGTTTTTCAGATTAGCGAAGATAAACAAGTATTCATAGCACTTAAAGTATACACTTCAGAGCCCATGTTTACTGGAAGTTTCTTCTCTTTTTGGTCTACACTACCACCTCACAAAATATGAAAAGCAAAGAGCTTTAAATAGAAAAGATATGTTTCACAGTATCGAATATGTAGTAGTGCTCATAGCTCTTAAGGCATGCAATTCAAAGCCCATGTTTACTTCGAATGATCGTTCTTTTCAAATCCCTGAATATTCTACATCTACATCCATACTCCGCAATCCACCATACGGTGCGTGGCGAAGGGTACCTCGTACCACAACTAGCAACTTCTCTCCCTTTTCCACTCCCAAACAAAACGAGGGAAAAAATGACTGCCTATATGCCTTTGTACGAGCCCTAATCTCTCTTATCTTTGTGGTCTTTCCACGAAATGTAAGTTGGCGGCAGTAAAATTGCACTGCAGTCAGCCTCAAATGCTGGTTCTCTAAATTTCCTCAGTAGCGATTCACGAAAAGAACGCCTTCTTACCTCCAGAGACTCCCACCCGAGTTCCTGAAGCATTTCCGTAACACTCGCGTGATGATCAAACCTACCAGTAACAAATCTAGCAGCCCGCCTCTGAATTGCTTCTACGTCCTCCCTCAATCCGACCTGATAGGGATCCCAAACGCTCGAGCAGTACTCAAGAATAGGTCGTATTAGTGTTTTATAAGCGGTCTGCTTTACAGATGAACCACATCTTCCCAAAATTCTACCAATGAACCGAAGACGACCATCCGCCTTCCCCACAACTGCCATTACATGCTTGTCCCACTTCATATCACTCTGCAATGTTACGCCCAAATATTTAATCGACGTGACTGTGTCAAGCGCTACACTACTAATCGAGTATTCAAACATTACGGGATTCTTTTTCCTATTCATCTGCATTAATTTACATTTATCTATATTTAGAGTTAGCTGCCATTCTTCACACCAATCACAAATCCTGTCCAAGTCATCCTGTATCCTCCTACAGCCACTCAACGACGACACCTTCCGTACACCACAGCATCATCAGCAAACAGCCGCACTTTGCTATCCACCCGATCCAAAAGATCATTTATGTAGATATAAAACAACAGCGGACCTACCACACTTCCCTGGGGCACTCCAGATGATACCCTCACCTCCGATGAACACTCACCATCGAGGATAACGTACTGGGTTCAATTAGGTTCCATTCGCCGTTCCTCCTGCGACACCCGGTATAAAAACTGCGTTAAAGAAGTAGAATGATTCCAGATATGTTACTATATTATAGTTGCTGTTAATATTTTATTGTTAAGCAAGAAACAATTTTCAGAGCGCATATTTTGTAAGGCCAAGTTACTACTCGGTTCTGCTCAGGATTATGTGACCTCACGATTCAATATGTGTCGCTCTGGAGTCGTACTTATCTGGCGTACGTGCTCCAGGATGTCCAATATTCGGCGTTTTCGAACATACTTCAATTCAACACTTCATTTTCAATGAGTGTCGGGTGTGTGTCTTCAGTGCATATACCAGGGCGTGCTGAAAAGGAATGCTTCCGAATTTTTATGTGAAAACTTTCAAGGCTTAAAAAAAACTTTATTAGAGTACTGCATGTTTGTTCTTCAAGTCTATATTTGCAGCCCTCTTGCCCCAGAGGGCTCCGAATCGAAGCATGTAACATGGCGGTGTGTGTCAGTGCACGAGAAACAGTGTACCGAAATCGAGGAGTTCGTCCTCTCCTTCAGAACGACAATGCCAGACCACACACGAGAGCTGTGACGTATGCAACAGTCCTACGCCTTGAATTCACTGTCATCGGTCATCCTCCATACAGTCTCTACTTGGCCCCATTGATTTTCATCAGTTTCCAAAACTTAAAGAAAACCGTCAAGGACTTTGGTAGTGATGAAGCGGTGCAAGTAGAGGCGTGGTTGTGTGGCTCCGTCAATAAAGAAAAAGATTCCACACTGATGGTATCAATAAATTGGTCTCTCGTTGGGAGAAATGTCTGTCATCAGGGTGCATATGTTAACAAATAAATATGTAGATATGAAAAATAAAGACTCAGGATCTTATTAAAGTTTGTTTTATTTAAAAAGCTTTAAGTGTTTTAGACAAAAAAAATCGGAGGCAATACTTTCCAGAACGGCCTCGTAGTGTTGCTGTGTGTTTTTCGTTCGTCTTTGTGTTGTGGTGTCTGTATGTAGTTTGATATTCGTGTTTTTGGTTATGTATGTGCATCTGTTATTATGTATAGTGGATCCTGCTCTGGAAGAAAGATGGAATTTTGAGTGAAAAGAATCGCAAATGAATGTTGTTTTTTTAATATCTTTGGTAGTGAGATTTTTATTTAGTCTGGTTACGTTGTTTCTGGCACAAGGTAGGCAGTTGCACGATTGATAACACTGATGAACAATCATTTTGCATCTGGTGTCTCATACATCAATTCTTATGTACTTTTTAACAAAAATTTACTCTTAGAAATGTGGTGAAATATAAGGTTTATCGAGCTATTAAAATCATGTCTTCTTTATATGTTCAATCGATTTTGTTATTTTATTTCCTTATATACCTGAACTATAAAACGTTTCACAATTAAGTTACTTTTTGCGTTACGTAGTGTCAGTTCTAAAAAGAGTGGCTAGCTGGCAAAGGAGTTCCATTTGCCAGATTCTTTGCTAGAACGTTTTGATGTGCTGATAGTTCGTACTCCGGTGGATAAGCAGGAAATATATGAAAGTATGGCCCTGCTACTGGGGACTCTGAAATACAAAGATCGTGAGTGGATTATATTATGTTGCAGTTTAAAAGCTGATACACTACATACAGATTAACAAGTTTGTTCCTCAAAATATTGTTGTCTCCTTTATTTATGAGACAGCGGAGACATCAAAAACAACTAAACTGTGACGTAATGTTGTATGAGACAAATTTATATTGCAGGAACGGGAAACCTTAAGAACAAACTATTAGTTGTTCCAAGTCAAGTCATGTTGCCTTCGCTTCGTATTGAGTTAGGCCTGATCAAGAATTCTGCAAAAGCTCTTGATAAACTCAGTGAGACTTGAGACTTTCGATCACCTGTAAGGTTACTTTCCGATATTATTGAGGCCAAGAGGAAAGAAAGTGTATTCATTGGACAAAAAATGTTGTTGATCGACAAGATCTTTGCCGCTAAACTCACGAATGTCTAGTTCCATGCTTCGACTTCTTTACGAGTCATAGCTCATGACTTTTTTTTGACAATAGAACAGAATTGTGCTTCTATAGTAGCTGAATCGTTGGAAAAATATAACAAAAATCAGTTACAGAGTTTGACTAAAAATACGCTTTTTAGATTCACATTTTCATGCAAAACTTCGCCCCATGTTGGAAAAAAGACGATACCATTTTATTATTTGGTATCTCCGTAAATGGGACGTGTCAGGGAAAATGTGGTTGCACCTCTGACTTCAGAACTCGAAAATTAGGTAAATCCGCCCACTTAGAAACCAGATACAGAAAAATAGACCAGTGTACCGTAATAGAAGCAAGACTTCATAAAAATGCAGACATGTTCGATAGGATTTGTCGATCCAGATGCAGCATTCGACAACGTAAATTGGTGCAGGAAGTTTGAAAGTCTCAGAAACGTAGGTGTTAAGGTAAAGGGAAAGGCGGACAATAGAGAATACGTAGAGATTGAAAAGATATCATTGATAATGGGAGGAATTATAACAAGACCTTTTGGTAGATGTTATCTATAGAACACAGAATGGGGATTGATAGTAAAGCTAAGAAAGCTGAAATTAATGTGAAACAACAGAAATGAGATTGGCGGTTATCTTAACATTAAAACTGTAGACGAATCGAGGGAATTCTGCTACCTCGGAAGCAAAATAAGAATTGGCGAACGAAGCAAGGAGGACGTAAAAAGCAGTCTAGCAATGGCACAGAGGGGATTCCGGGCCAAAATACGTCTGCTAGTGTCTAACAACGACCTTAGTTTGAGGAAGAAAATAACTGAGAATTATGTCTGGAGCACAGCATTACACAGAGGTGAATCTTGGACTGTGGGATAGCCGGAAAAGAATCGAAACGTTTATGATGTGGCGTTTTAGAAAGACGTTGATAGTGATGTGGAGTGATAAGATCAGGAATGAGGTGGTTCTCCGCAGAATTGGTGACAATAGCAACATATGCAAAAAATTGATAAATGAGATGGAACAAGATGAATTCATAGGCCATATGTTATCACATAAAGGAACCCATATTACTAAACGACAATCCCGGAACCCGGTACCACTTGTAGGTTGCGTAGCTAACGGCTTGAAGAGACAACGAAATTTTCATCTTCCATATTTCGCGTGATTACTGACATAACTTAAAAATTTACAATGCTTTTCTTCTCTTAAAAGATTAACATAATAAGACAGGCATTGCAGATAGAAATTGCGTATTTGTCTTGAGGGAGCGTAACCAATGGCACGCAAATATACTCGAGAATGAGAGTGCTCACAGACTTGCAGCAGACTTTAAGCATCATTTCAAGCCTTTAAGAAACCACTTCTCGCTAGCACCTCGGACAAAACGATGAAAGAAAAAAATGGAGTATCGCTTACTACGTTTTCGGTGTTGATGCAGAAAAACTTTAGCGACGAGCATGACGTTTTAACCTAGTACTTATTTGCTAATAAGTCTATTCCCAATACATTTTGCAGATGGTATGCACATACACCTCTCAATAGACTTGCAAAATTTTGTCATTGCACGGTACATAGTTCAGGAGCTATGACGTCATAAACACTGAGATGCGTGAAAAACTTGTTTTTGCTTTAGAACACAAATAACCCTCGATTATATTTATCCAGTGTTTCATATTGATACTACTTAGCGACTACCAACAAACTTCCAGCATAATTTCAAATCTTTTATAAGCTCTTAATTGCTTCCACGCTTAAAGTTAAGTGCTTGTAATATCTCTTTATATTCTACTGATTATCCCTGCACAATTCTATGAGTGGATTACGTTTCGCCGCGCATTATTAACCGAGCGGTCTCCGGCGCTGCAGTCATGGACTGTGCGGCTGGTTCCGGCAGAGGTTAGAGACCTCCCTCGGGCATGGGTGTGTGTGTTTGTCCTTAGGATAATTTAGGTTAAGTAGTGTGTAAGCTTAGGGACCGATAACCTTAACAGTTAAGTCCCATAAGATTTCACACACATTTGAATTTGAAAAATTACGTTTCCTGCTTGACACTCTATATACTGGCAGAATCAATGCGCAAAGTAGTACAGTACTATTACTCTTCGTAATATTCTCTCTCGTGTGTTGAGGGAACTTCTAGGATCTTCTCCGTGCCGAATATCCGCATTGAATAATTGTAATTTTGCTATCGAAATTACTGGAAGAAAGCGATTGAAAATATATTGTATGCTACTCAAGAAAATATATACTGAGTATTTACATCAAAGGTGTGTGAGGAATTTAGTTATATATGTATTCTCTAATTGGAAATTTGCACGGAGGTGTCGTTTCGTTGGTAATCAGAAGGGAACTTCCGATGCATTGGAAACGAACCTGCAATTTTTAGATCATAGAGCTCCATTATTTCATCGGATGATTAAACTCTATCAAAGCGAACTTTCCGCTTGATCTGAGGTTTCCCGACTGCTACGCAACGCAAGAAAACCAAGACATTTTATTTACACAGGATTGCAGATCGCTCTGAATCATCAAGAGTCATCGTCCGATTCGGATTAAGCAAGTAAAGCGTAATTATAACTTTCTTAAGCGACTGTGATATGGAGGCTTACGAATGAGATCATTAATAAAATACTAATAACTAACTTTCCTCCTCACCAGCAACCAGTATAAACACAATATTGATTAAAATTATATGCTTAACAAATTAATTTATTGGTAAAGTAATTTTTGCGCTGTTTTATGCATGAGAGTTCGATTCTTTAACGAATCGGTTGTTTTCTGGTATCTCCTCTGGCTATAAATGGAGCTGTAGAGGGTAAAAATTGAAGGGGAAGCTATTTCCAACCAATAAAATGGTTCAAACGGCTCTGAGCACTATGGGACTTAACATCTGAGGTCATCAGTCCCCTAGAACTTAGAACTACTTAAACCTAACTAACCTAAGGACATCACACAGAGCCATGCCCGAGGCAGGATTCGAACCTGCGACCGTAGCGGTCGCGCGGTTCCAGACTGTAGCGCCTAGAGCCGCTCGACCACCACGGCCGGCCCAACAAATAATAGAGGGCTTTGTGTTGTGTGTTACTCGAAGGTAATTTACTGTAGGTAGAGTTTCCTGTCATTTATCGCTAATAGTGTAATCGAGCAGCAATGGTTTTCTTCGCTTTTTATACAAAATAGGTTAGATTTATTTTCTGGCTCAAGGGATAGACCTTCTATCAATTATCGATCCACTGCAGGTTTTCTGCTAATTCTTTGACGTCTTCTGGCGTTGCTTCCTTCCTACAGATATCGCCTTCTGCCTACTGTCAGATTGAGCTTTCGACGTTGTCCACTATCACTCCTGAGTACCAGGCGTTGCCCAGGCAAGTATTTATTCCAGTCTTCTATTAACCCATCTCCTACACCACCCTCTCCCTGTCAAATCTGCACAGTCACCTTCTGTCCATTTCTTCTTGCCCCTCTCTTTGCCCCTCTCTTTGTCAGTCTTCTCTTCTCCCATCTCTCTGTCCATCTCCTCTTCCCTTTCTCTATGCATTTCCTCCTCCCCCTCTGTCTGTAAATCTCCTTTCTTCTCTCTGCCTATACTTTCCTCCCACTGTCTCCGTACATTTCACCTTCTTTCATTTTTCTGTCCATCTCCTCGTCTCTCTTTCCACATCCTCCTCCGCTATTTCTTTCCACCCTCTCCTCCTATCTGTGCCTATCTTCTCCTTCCCCCTCGATGTCTGTCCATCTCCCCCCCCCCCCCCCCACCCACCCAACCACCGTCCAGTTAGTAGTAAAGAAGTAATAAATTAAAGCGTCATTAGTCAGTTTTTACTTCATGAACAGCGGAAGTGTAGTATACGATAATATTTTTTTTCTTTCATCATTTTGAGCGGGTCGTAAGCGAGAAAAGGTTTCGTAAAGCTTTGAAAGTATGTATACAGTTTGCTGCAAGTTTAAGCGCTCCCATTCTCAGAGAGTGAATGACTAAGTTATGGGAAAATGCGGAAATCCAATGATATGAGCGGTTTTGACAAAGGGCACATCGTTATGGCGCTGCAATCGAGAATCTCCGAAACGGCGAAGCTGGTCGCCTATTGGGGTACTGCTGTCGTCAGGGCCTATGATGATGATGATGATGATGATGATGATGATGATGATGGGTCGCTCAATTGCGCCTTCATCAGCGCCCGTACGATGTCCCAATTTTTACACAGTCCAATTTTTTCACAATCCAAACTAGCCACTGCCACGGATGATGATGAAGATAAAGATGATGATGATGATGGTGAAATGATAACACACCCAGTCCACAAACAGAGAAAATCCTCAACCCGGCCAGGAATCGAACGCGGCACCCCGTGATCCAGAGGTAGTGACGCTAGACACTGGACCACGAGCTGCGGACGTGAGGACTTACGGAGAGTGGTTGAAGGATGGTGGAATAACAAGTAGGTATTAGACGAGCACGTCTCATTACAAAACGCAGACTTCGGAAGATCCCCCAATGTATAATCCAGGGTAGGCAACGATCTGTGGCAGATCTGGCGACAGAGTACAGTGCTACAGTAGTTTGATGGGCATTATAGCGACCTCAGCTGATGTCTTGTCCGGCAAATGTGCGTGATTTGTACCCACTGGAACATACATCGGGCGCCAGTTGCGAACCCGTAAATCACCATCTCGCAGTTTGCGGAAATTCCTTGACCTGTGCATAGACATCAGGTGCCACATACTTCGGGAATCCTGTCAGGGACTTATAGAATCCATGCCGTGCAGAATCTCGGTTGTACTGTGTTTGCCGGCCGGTGTGGCCGTGCGGTTCTAGGCGCTACAGCCTGGAACCGAGCGACCGCTACGGTCGCAGGTTCGAATCCTGCCTCGGGCATGGATGTGTGTGATGTCCTTAGGTTAGTTAGGTTTAATTAGTTCTAAGTTCTAGGCGACTGATGACCTCAGAAGTTAAGTCGCATAGTGCTCAGAGCCATTTGGACCATTTTGTACTGTGTTTGAAAAGTGGAACAACAGACTGGCAAAAAGGTGGTTAAAAAATGACTCTGAGCACTATGGGACCTAACTTCTGAGGTCATCAGTCCCCTAGAACTTAGAACTACTTAAACCTAACTAACCTAAGGACATAACACACATCCATGCCCGAGGCAGGATTCGAACCTGCGACCGTAGCGGTCGCGCGGTTCCAGACTGTAGCGCCTAGAACCGCTCGGCCACCCCGGCCGGCAAACAGGTGGTAATAATGTTTTCGCTCATCGGTGTATAAATATACATCCATATGTGTGTATGAGGTTTGTTCAAAAAATTCCGGAACATTCAAACTTCTGGCCAGTGGTGTGTTGAAACGAAATCCGGTTGGATCCCTGCACACACCTGTGTTTAATATGTATCTGCCAGAAGTTTCCTTTTTGTATGTCTTTTGGTTATTGCTAAGTGCTGTATTGAGTAGAACGTTGTGTCGTACAGTTTGCGAATTTCGAGATGGCAGAGTTAGAGAAGCAACGCGTCTGCATTAAATTTTGCGTGAAACTCAAAAAAAAAAACTTCACAGAAACACACCAAATGATGCAGGAAGCCTACGGCGATGAGTACTTAAGCCGTACTTGGTGTTATGAATGGTTCACACGGGTTAAAAATGGTCAGGTGGAAGTTAAAGATGATCCTAGTTCGGGACAACCTTCGACGGCTACCGACGACGCTCGTGTCAAGAACGTTGTTGTGTACATAGTTCCGCAAACACAACTTTCCCACTAGAGCGCGCCCCGCTAAGCACAACAGCGCAGGCGCAGCGCTCGTCCATCTCCGCACTATGAGATGGCGCTGCCGTAGAGACGGACCAAATTCTGCTTCCGCCGATCCGTGTATTAATGTGTAATGCAGCCATTGAGATTGCTGCTTACATAGAACATTTTCTCCTCGCGGATCACACTCGCGCAGTGATACCTATACGCGCGAGGTATTATAACGAGTGTAGAGACTTCCAATTAGTCAGTCTGCATAAGTCTGCATAAGTCTGCATTTGTCTGTACCAGTCTGTAGTCAAGTTTCAGTCTGCACCTAATAATATTATCATATTCCTGTACAGAGCCGTGAAGAGAAACATATAGACACTTTGTCAAGTATCAGAGATATGTGAGAATAAGATTAACGTACCAATTCCAAAGGAACTTCAGATTGTTGATTGTAAATTGCATCCAGAACCAAGTTAAGTAATTTTCATACTTGTTATTATTTTAATAAATGCGTGTGAAAATTAATCAAGTTCTGTTTAAAGTTGGTCACCGTCAATCTGCTACCCTAAGCGTGCAAGTGGTATTTCTATCATCTGACTTAACGGCAGAAGATAAACACGCCACGATAAGACCCCGTGACATATTGCTGACACTCGCCTACTTCGTTAGAGCGACAAGTCAAATAATCTGATGGTGTGTGTACCGAAGGTCTTACAGTGCGCACACCACAAACGTCAACGATATTGTGGGTGCCAATCGAAGACTGATTGTCCGAGGGATTGCAGAAGAATGTAACATTTCAGTTGGATCATGACACGAAATCCTGACACAGTATCTTGGAATTCATTGTGTTGCCGCCAAGTCAAGGCCATAAAGATCATCGCCTGGCAATCGGTGAAGAGCTTTTGGATCGTACAAATGAGAACAAGATATTCCTTAAGAGAGTCATAACCTATGACTAGACGTGAGACTACGGTAGTGATGTTCAGATCAAGTTTCATTCTTCACAGTGGTCGGGAAAGGTTCTCCAAGACCAAAAAAGGGTCGTCAGGTCAGGTCAAACTTCAAAGCTATGCTTACAGTTTCCTTTGACTTTGAATGATTGCGACGCCTACGAGAAAATGTGAGAAGGAAGTTGCCTGAAATGTGGCGAGACAATTCATTGCTCTTGCATCACGATAACGCACCCACACATTCACCCCCGTTGGTGAGTGGCTATTGCACAAAAAACGAAATCACTGTGCTGCCTCAACGTCCGTGCTCTCCAGACCTGGCGCATGCGGACTTTTTAATTTCCAAAGTTAAAAACTCCGTTGTAAGGACGAAGATTTGCAACGCTACATGAGATAAAAGAAAATTCTCAGATTGCGCTTCGCGCGATCCAGCAAGATAGATAGCTTCCGAAAGCGCAAACGGCGTTGCGGGCTGTAAACGAGAGGAGTATTTCGAACGAGACCAAGCACAATAAGCAAAAGGTAACCGCAGAAAAATTTTGTGCAAGAAGCTTAGGAATTTTTTAGATTGGAATGGTCCTATCACACGTCACTGGGGTACCACTCAGATAGTGTCTGAGAGTATCATATGCAGTTTTTGCCGAATTCAAGTACTATGGAAGTTGTTCCCTGATGTATTAACACATCTCCTATTATCTAGTCCCTTCTTCTATTCAGTTTTCCTTGAGTCGTCAGTTCTGCGATTTTTTTTTCGTGTCAGAAGCACCATGGATACAGGAATATAAAAAAATGAATAGCACACAGAAAAAAATAATTACAGGCATATGAAAATATATATATATATATAAATATATATATACAAATATGTGTGCACAGAAACAAAATGTTATAGGCATTTGGCCCATAAGCGGGCTACGTCGACAGCATTTCGGGTCGCCAACATCGGATCCTCTAAAGTGCAGTGTGAAGGACATTCAGGGCAGTTATACATGTGCTGGGTCGTCTGCACCTCTCCACAGTCGCAGAGATTAGATGTAGTAGAATATCCCCACTTCAGAAGGTGATCTCTTGACCGTGCAGTGTTGGTGCGTAGCCTGTTTAGTGATCTCCAGACCACCCAATCCTCATCGTAACCTGGTGACAATTCTTCCGTTGGTTCCATCCAGGGCCCTTCTCCCGACCGCTTCCATCTCTCCACCCTAGATCCAGGTTGGTCTCTAAAATCGTCGGTTGCTCTGAGAAAACTGCATCTAGATTTCAAACGTTTGGTGGCTGGCTGAGTTTTGTGGAGGAGGTGGCTCTCTGCCATCTCAGCCCTCGCTCTTTCACTATAGGCTGCCGCTTCTCTTCGCACTGCAGGAGGTGCGATCCCAGCAAGATGGTAGAGCTTGTCTGTTGGCGTCGGTTTCAGACATCCAGTGACGAGCCTGCAGGTCTCGTTCAGAGCAATGTCAACCTGTTTAGCGTGGGTAGAGTTGTTCCAGACACTGCTTGCATATTCGCCTGCTGAGAAGCAAACTGCTAGTGCTGTGGTCCTCGCTACCTCTGGCTATGCGCCCCAGGAGTAGTTCGTTATTTTCCGAAGAATATTATTTCTGCCGCTCACCTTCATTTTGGTGTTAATACAGTGCTGTTTATACGTCAGAGCCCTGCCTAGGGTTACTCCTAGGTATTTGGGGTTTACGCAGTGTTCGAGGAGTGTGTCTTTCCAGCTTACGGGATGCCTGCTTGTTACGGAAATGGAAGGCGCAAACTTGTGTTTTGTTAGGGTTCGGCTTGAGTTGATTGTCGACGAATAAACTCATTTAGTATCTTATGAGTCCGCCTAACTTTCACCATTTTGCTGTATCGCCGCATCTCAAACGCTTTACCGTTAGCTGGGTTTTACTGCGCGGGAAGTGGTCCAGTCACGACTGCGCCAGAAGCCGTGCTTTCCGTCCTCCGGCACAGACGCACGCGGAAGCTGGCCAGATTTCGTTCGCGCCACCTCCGGGCGCGTTCCAGCAATAGCGGAGCCAGCGGCCACGATGACGCAAGGCGCAATGTATCCTGGCGAGGAGAAATGCTCCTCCCTGTAGCAGACTAGCAGACGCCCAGCTGTAGGTCAGGGCGGTAAGGGAATTGCTGTCTCCATCCGTAGATATTCGCCTGCCAACTGTGGCCTACCGAAGGCTCCCATTGCTAGCCCCTGTGCAGAGGCTGGTGGGCTGTTATTGTCGTATAACCACCCCGCCACAGGCCGTGCATTATTATTAACAGGTGCTCGATCGTGTTGAAAGTTGCAGTCGTCATCCCCGAATTGCTCTTCAACAGTGGGAAGCAAAAAGGTGCTTGAAACCTCAATGTAGGCCTGTGCTGTGATAGTGCCACGCAAAACAACAAGGGGTGCAGGCCCCCTCCACGAAAAACACGACCACACCAGAACACCATCGTCTCCGAATTTTACTGTTGACACTACACACGCTGGCAGATCACGTTCACCCGGCATTCGCCATACCCAGCCCCTGACAGCGGATCGCCACATTGTGTACCGTGATTCGTCACTCCACACAACGTTTTTCCACTGTTCAATCGTCAAATCTTTACGCTCCTTACACCAAGCGAGGCGTCGTTTGGCATTTACCAGCGTGTATGTGGCTTATGAGTAGCCGCTCGACCGTGAAATCCAAGTTCTCTCACATCGCGCCTAACTGCCATCGTACTTGCAGCGGATCCTGATGCAATTGGGAATTCCTGTCTGATGGTCTGGATAGATGTCTGCCTATAACACATTACGACCCTCTTGAACTGTCTGCGGTCTCTGTCAGTCAACAGACGAGGACGGCCTGTACGCTTTTGTGGTGTACGTGTCCCTTCACGTTTCCACTTCACTATCACATCGGTAACAGTGGACCTAGGGATGTTTAGGAGTGTGGAAATCTCGCGTACAGACGTATGACACAAGTGACACCCAATCACCTGACCACGTACGAAGTCTGTGAGGTCAGCGGAGCGCCCCATTCACCTCTCTCACGATTACTGAAGTCGCTGATATGGAATACTTGGCAGAATGTGCCAGCACACTGCACCTAATATGAAAAACGTATGATATGGGAGGTGTCGGGATACTTTTGATCACATAGTGTACCAACTGTTAAACAAGGATGGTGAAAATACACTCTCTGGTTGACTGACAGTCCCCCTCGTACCTTGAACATGACTGAGTACAAGAAGTCCAGTTTTAAAAAGGATTTTACACCTTTTCATTAGACTATTCTGAGCACATGGTAGTTTTACCGATATTTCAAAGAAAAGTGATAGTATAGTCAGTTCTGTTATCTAGCCAGATCTTATCATTAAAATCCGCTTAGCAAGCCACTTCTCTGTAAGCTAAGAAAGCTGATCAACAATGACTGAGAGTGATATTTTTCCTGTAGCTTCCGGTCTGTACTAAGAATATCTGAAAATAGCGGATTTTCTTGTATTATGTCCATAGGCGGCAGCACTGTCGTATCAGTGGATTGGTACTGATGCTCTGTTTTATAGACGGTTTTTGCATTTCGCATACCAAACAGTGGAGGTGACGCGGGAATAGTAGTACTGTGGAATAAACCTGGGTGCGCGTTTAAACCACACAGCCTCTGAAACTCACGAAAAGCTGCATCAAGGGTACGGTGAAATGCACTGCCCCGTGCACAAGTGTTCAGGTGCCTCAGGGACTTCAAGCAGGAGCGACTTGTCTGTGTTGAGCAAGGTGTTTCGGCTTCTGCTGTGACTGAACTCTGAACATCAACACAGCTACTGTGTTTGTCCGTGAGGTTAGTGAAGTGTTGAGAACTTCATATGGCAGGGTCTTTACGATTATGCATGAGCATCTCCATATGACCCGCTGTAAGTAGGCTGTTTAGGTTTTTATGTTGGTGACGCCACGTAGTGCTTTGTATTAAAATCGCTGACTGTGCTGTGTGCAGTCTGTGGCTGGTTGGACTCATTGTTGGAATATTCACTTGAGTAGTGTTGGGCAGTTGGATGTGGACAGCGCGTTGCGTTGGGCAGTTGGAGGTGAGCCGCCAGCAGGGGCGGATGTGGGGAAAGAGATGGCAGAGTTTTGAAAGCAAATGATCTGGACGTGTGTCCGTCAGAAAAAGGAAATTTGTTTAATTGGATGTCACAAAATTATATGCATATATTATGACTTTTGGACGCTATTAAGGTAAATACATTGTTTGTTCTCTATCAAAATCTTTCATTTGCTAACTATGCCTGTATAGGTATAGGTTATTGTTAGTCAGGGCCATTCTTTTGTTGGGATTATTGAAAGTGAGATTGCGCTGCACTAAAAAAAAAAAAAAAAAATTGTGTGTCAGTTTAGTGATGATCAGAATAAGTAAAAGGAGAAATGTCTGAGTACGTTCAGTTTTACTCAGCTGTCTTTGTATCAAATAATGTAGAAATTTACCAGCACGGTAATTCATAATTTTTTTAAGGGGACGTTTCACCGTGTCTGCGCACGTTGGGTGCCACGTCTGTTGATTCCCGAACAAAAGGCTGTGCGAATGGAGACAATCCGTAAGGTGCTGCGTCTCTTTCTGATGGAGGCGACGAGTTTCTGGAATCGATTATCACTGGTGACAAGTGAAGGCTACATTATTACGATACTGAGGAAAGACGCGCCAGCCCAGAGTGGAAATTGGCAGGTTTTCCAACACCAAAAAAGGCGAAAGATGTTTCACCTGCAGGGAAAGTGGCTGTGATCACATTTTTGACTGTCTTTGAATGATTTACCAGTGTCCATTTCCACATCACATTGGAGTCACAGCAGCACAGTACACATCAGTATTGGCTAAACTGAGGAAGCACATTGCAAGGAAACGACCAGAACTTTCTAGGACTGGGTGGCGATTTCATCATGACAACGCGCAGCCTCACGTCGCGGGTCGAGTCGTGCGGCTTCTCGCTCAGTTCAACCTTACCTGTGTACCGCATAAGTCGTAAAGCCCCGACGTTGCATTCTGTGGCTTTTTTTAAATTCCCATCACTAAAGGCAACGCTTCAGGGCATCCGATCTGAGAACTCTGAAGCAGTGCTCAAGGAAAGTGGGGCGATTCTGACAAAGAATGGCCTGAGGAGATGCTATAAAACGTGCGTTCAAGTAGAAGTGGAGTACTTTCAAGAAGATCATGTAAACATTGAAATGGAGTAATAAAAATCTGTGAAAAAAATCAGCGTCAGTCTTTGTTGGTCAGCCCTCGTATGCAGAGCTTTGGGCCGTCAAGAGGCACCGTAACACATGCTACTTCTTCGTGGACGGTAGTTTCATGTTGCACTGACTCTCTTAGTGATTTGCAGACTATTCTGCAAATGTTTCCAGTTGGATAGGACAGTCCAGGTGGTCTTCACAGGAAGAACTGGCTTTTTGCCGGATTCCTGGTCACATGGGAATCGCGGTGAATGAGAAAGCTGACAGAGGAGCGACGAAAGCAGTCTGCCAGGAAAACACCACATTTCAACTTCACTCCTCCCTACAGGGTGTGGTATAGTAGCTGACAAACAGTGTGTCAGCTGAGTGGGAAAAGTATGGCTGGAAGTGGGCACCAACAAGCTACGGTCGGTCAAGCCGACTATGCGGCCGCGGTACACTTGCTGTCGGACTCCATAAAGGGACGAAATGGTCCTTACTCTATTTCGTATCGGTTTTTAGCGCCCTGTTTCTTGTACGCTAATTGGGCGGAAGTCTTTGGTCTTTACACGCCATTTCAAGCGATGACAAAACAATGGCACGATAACTGTTGAAACTGTTGACATTTTCTGTGGAGTCAGGACTCCTGCCCAGTTTAATTGGACGGAGGGAGGCTTTTATGTCGTCCTTTTAGTCCCGAGATCAACTAGACTTCTTACTGACTTCCATTGAGTTCTTCTGATAGTTGACTACGGTATGACAAGATCTAGTGGAATTTGTGATATTTTCTACTGCTTTGCCTATCATTGTGTGGCATTTGCTTTTCGTTTAATAAGAGTGCTTCATCAGTACCATGATGTTGTGAAATGGCTCTGATTACCAGGTGCTGAGCGTCCAATAGCTTTTTATCCAACCATCCATCCACCCCTGCTTCTGCAACCGACCCTCGTAAGTCTTTGATCCGGATACGTCGGTATTAGGGTAATGACATACCAGGCCACATTCGCCGGTAAACCTAAAGGGGTAGACCAGGATAGGATTTTTATCATACTTTTTTGTTTGCTTACAATGTTGCTTAAAGAGTCTATTTTCGACATTCCTTCATATGAAGTGTGCCTTAAATTTTGAAAATACAAGGAATCAGAAAGAATCATACAATTTGGCAGGATTTCTGAAACTAATAAAAATTTTCAATGAATTTTGTTTTTTTGGTGAACGGAAACTCGAATAGTTTTTTCATACCTTTTCATAGGTGTTTAGCATGCCCCCCTTGAGATGCACAGCATATATCTATGGGGTATTCAAATTGCTCCCACACTTCCCACACTGCAGCGAGCATGTGTTGAGTTACGGCTTCCATAGCTCCTGTCACGCGATGTTCAGTTCATTCAATGTCGTTTATAAATCCTCACAAGAAATAATAACCAATACAGTCAGGTCAGGTGATCTTGGGGGCCAGTAATGTAAGGCTGAATCATTTGTTCCAGTGTGACCGATCCATCATTCAATAATACTTTGATTTAAAAATTCCCGCACTTCCAGATGGTGCCATGTGTAAACGTCAGCGCAACACACGCCAGACGGACATAGAGGGCATGCTGAGCTGCCTAGCTGCACAACGAAAGGATTTCTGCGGACTCCTTGTGAAACTATGGCGGATACGTTCGACGTCTTAGTCAGACACTCGGGGACGGCCCGGCTATTTGCCTTTACACAAACAACCTGTTTCTCGGAATTGTTCATGCCGTCGTCTAATGCTCTGTGCTGTAGGAGGACCTACATAATACCCAGTACGAAAGTCACGCTGAACAGTTATTATTGATCCGCACTGTGCAAAACGGAGAACACAAAACGCTTTCTGTTTTCCCAAGCCGGCCGCTGTGACCGAGCGGTTCTAGGCGCTTCAATCCGGAACTGCGCTGCTGCTACAGTCGCAGATTCGAATCCTGCCTCGCGCATGGATGTGTGTGATGTCCTTAGGTCCGTTAGGTTTCAGTAGTTCTAAGTGTAGGGGACACATTACCTCAGATGTTAAGACTCATACTGCTTAGAGCCATTTTTATTGTCCCGAGACCATTTTTACTCTAACGGAAGTGGGCAAAGCTCTGTAGAAAGGAAGGTACGGCCATCCTATTCCCTTGCGTTTGCCGCCGTCCGCAATTCAGGATCGGCTGAAATCGCGTCACGTGACATTAGCAGCCATTGTGGGCCCAACCGTTACTTGTGAAGCACAGGAAGTGTTGTGTATCTTCTAAGTTTTAAGCAGAATCATGCCTCAGTGGCCGGCCAGAGAGGCCGTGCGGTTCTAGGCGCTACAGTCTGGAGCCGAGCGACCGCTACGGTCGCAGGTCCGAATTCTGCCTCGGGCATGGACGTGCGTGATGTCCTTAGGTTAGTTAGGTTTAAGTAGTTCTAAGTTCTAGGGGACTGATGACCTCAGAAGTTAAGTCGCATAGTGCTCAGAGCCATTTGAACCATGCCTCAGTGCCGTGCTTTTAGCTGTTCGTTTCGGGGCGAAAATGGAGGAAAACTGTACAGAATTCTTTCCGAAGGGAGAGATGCAATAAGAAGGAGAATATTGGTCGCAATGGGTAAGGTTGCAGGAACTCAACCATTCAGTTAATTTTACTCATTTCTGGCCATCTGTCTTTATCTCCTTTTCACATTCCTGTTACTTTGTTTCCATTGCACTCGAACAGCAAAAAAGGCAGAAGAGCCAATAAGATAAACAGTCAGTGGTACCGTAACAAAGTTATCATGACTGGTAAAAAGTTTGATCTGATTGACATTACGGTATGGTGTAAACTTATATTTACAATACTCTCAATAATAAATTGTACTTTGTTCCACACAATAAAATGTACAATTTTTTTTTTTTTTTGCACTAAGCAAGTATCGAACCTACAACCCTTCATTCAGTAACAGTTAACGTTACCAGGAGACTATCATTCCTGTTGCAACCTGGTCGCTAATCTACAGTGTATTTAAACAAATACAGTTTTTACAGTTTTCTTCAGCCTGCTTTTGAACGTAGGCCTAGTTTTATTCGAACACACTTTAAAATATTATATTCTCTTGTACTTTCGTAATCGTACTCTTAATATCATAAAGCAACTAACTTGCAGACAAAATTTTATGGGTAGATCTGACAAAAATATAAAGTATGTGTAATACTATAGACACGTTTATCAATTCTATTTCGAAGGTACCGCGCATATATATTTGAATCCAATGCTTTATTTCGTATAACAAAAGAGACATTGGGCGAATTTTCTTAGTACCGAGTAGCAGGAACAATAAGTAATTCGATGTAGAGCTTTAAATTAGCGATGGATTTTTTTCTTGCACTTGCGAATTAGTATTGGTTCCCTTTTGTCCTGCTGACTGTTGCATAGGACCAATTTAAAGCTAATTACGAAAACAGGTATTCAAACTCGATACCGCAAGAATAACTGCGAAATCTGCTTTCGCTATTAATAAAGAATAGCAGGGAAAAAACTGTTTCATGCCTGCCACGACAAATGCTTTTCGACTCATTTAGCTTAAATGTGTTGAGATTTTTTGTCGCTAAATATCCGACATGTTCAGTTTGAAGCCACTGATCAGTTTTAGCAGTGCAGTAGACGGTTGAGGACACTTCTGTAATATACAGGGGTAAACATGCTCCAGAAGTCAATGTATCACCAGCGGCGCAGTGGGGCCTACGTACCGGGAACCATGTAATATTCGAGAGTTTGCTCTTTCCAACAGTACGTTATTCACGCACACATCTCAAATAACACAATAGTTATGATTTTTTTTTAATCGGATGATTCTTTTTGATACACCCTGTATGTTAACACCGCATTTACTGCATAGGGTATGGCGCATCCGAGCGTTCGAATCCAGTCGATGTATTAGTGTAATAGCTACTGACGGAATGGCTACGGTCGCAGGTTCGAATCCTGCCTCGGGCATGGATGTTTGTGATGTCCTTAGGTTAGTTAGGTTTAACTAGTTCTAAGTTCTAGGGGACTAATGACCTCAGCAGTTGAGTCCCATAGTGCTCAGAGCCATACTGACGGAATGGTGTCCCGACAGTTTCGATAGAATCACAGAGGACATTAGTGTCAACTAAAATACTATTCCCAACAAGGTTTGTCTTTGTAACATGATTCGTTTGTGGTAAACAGTCTGAAAGAATGTGCTTGTCTTCCGTCTGCTTAACTTGTCATTTCGCTAGTTTTTTATGCGAAGTAAATCGTGACTGTTTGAAAACAAAAAAAAGGTGAATTTACAGGGATGCAAGAGGTTTGAAAAGTAATCGTAATCGTGCAAAAAACGCTTCGATTCGTAAGCGGAAGCCAGTTAATCGATATAATTTCGTCAAAATGAGTTTCGCCACCGACGGAAAAAGGCCAGCTGCACGGTGCTGGCATTGCCGGTTAAGGGTTCGTTCCATTTCACTGTTAAAAAACACAAGTTGGAACTTTAAATGCTTCTTTTTTTTCAGTACAACATTTTGCAGGTTGGCAGCAGCTATAACTCATGAAATATTCATGCAGCTGTAATATACCTTATTGTAATTTGTGCGGCGGCGTTTTTTCTACCGCAATACGGTAGAATTTTTGCGATATACTTTAATTTACATTTTTCGTCCACTTTTTGTAAAGAACTTTTTGTCGAAAACATTGATTTCTATTTCAGAGTGCCGCCATGTTATTAAAAAATCATTTTTTCAATATACCTACTTACTACATTAGATAGTATCATCAGTTTCAAAGCAGTTTCTGAAACTTTATTCTACGCTGAAAATTGTGGCGTCCTGAGCTGCCAACAACCGCCCTCGCACCCCGCGAAGGCCTTTCGTCGATGTATTGTGTCTTGTTGTGTCCTGTGGCTGCAATGATTTTTTTTCTTTTTTTCTTAGAAAAATACGAATCACAATCTTGAGGGTGTACGATAAAAGTCTGAAGTCAGTTTTCTTAGTTGGTTGTTATTTTACTGAAAAAAAAATCATGAATAGCGATTCCAAAGTTGAGCTTCGCTCTGTTCTAGCCCCTGGAAACAACTTTGTCCTGGGAGAAAAAGAACTAACTTGACCCGCCAGGATAGCAGAGAGCGCTAACACGCTGCTTCCTGGACTCGGGTAGGCGCGCCGGCCCCGGATCGAATCCACCCGGCGTATTAACGACGACGGCCGGTGTGCCGGCCAGCCTGGATGTGGTTTTTAGGCGGTTTTCCACATCCTACTAGGTGAATACTGTGCTGGTCCCCACGTCCCGCTTCAGTTACACGGCTCGCAGGCATCTGAACACATTCACACTCTTCCATGGATTACCCTAGGCACAGACAGTTTGGGTACACTAATTCCGTCCCGGAGGGTAGCAGGAAGGGCATCCGGCCACCCCTTAAATTAACCTTGCCCAATCCGACCCTGCGTCAGTGTGGGAAAAAAGCACCAGCAAAAGAAAGAAAAACAACTAACTTATCGGAACAGAAGGTGCCACACTAGACTGAAATGGCCGCTCCGTGATTTTTCCGCCTGCGACTGTCGCCTAGGAATGGCTCAGGATGTTTTTTTTATTTTTTTCTGTTCTTTGCAGTTATCGTTGGCATTCCTGCCACACTAGGCTGTTTATATCACCAGACGCACAACAGCCTCGAGGATTGCATTCTGTGTGTACGCATATTGCGTAGTAGATGGCGTTCCAGTAAATGATTTCGGACGCAACTTTAAAAAAAATTGAGGTGGATAAATATTACAATCTGTACAACACAAGATCTCTGGACTATAAAGATCATGTGTTGAAGATATGTGTACGGAAGAAATTGTGTGAGAGAAAGACTTGATAAGGTCTTCAGCTTTTGTTCCTCTACCACCCCCATTTGCGTGGTGTATATGTTGATAACTATCACTTCAGATTTGTCCGATTACATTTGAAATTTGTATTTATTTTAGTATGTTTAGTTGTCTGTCTGCACACCATAATTATTTTCACCTAATCTTTTCCTTTACTGTGTTTAAAAGTGAGATTGTTGAAAGTAGCTAAATACTCTCGTTCGGAAATACTGGATGAATACAATCTGGATAATTTGTGCGCTGAGAATTATGCTGCCTCGACACACACACACAGTTTCTAACTTTAATAGCTGTATTACTGTGTTAAACCTTCAACGAAAGATTGTTCTTCTTAAAACGTAGATAATGCCAGAATTTTAAATTTTTTAATTCGATCAGCAGTTATATCACTGAAAATCAAATTTTTCTTCCCCATGGAGCCAAAAGGTAGACAGCCTGCAATTAGAGTCACGTTGCGCTTTCAGCTATTTAGTAATATAGATAACTAGCTGGGAACCCGGCACTGCTCGGATATCCATTTATTCCAATCTTCTATCAGTCCCACATCAGTGTCGTATCTGTTCGGATATTCCGCTTACACACATATTGTTCACAAGACCACGAGCTGGTCACGTATCCAAAGTCCCGAGACACAGTTCCGCTGTCTGGTGCCTTCTTCATCTCGCGAATGAACAGAGCGAGCTGTTTCAGGCCACCGGTCTTGCGGAATTCGTGTCTATTGTTTAGTGGAACGTTCTCTCGGCGTTCCTCAACTCTGGTGGATGTGATGGCCGGCGAGACCTTAATAAACTGAGCGCCGGTCCCTAATCCTTGTTTCAACTGAAATCTCCGTCTCGGTTTGACTAGGTTTACCTACATCTGATAGAGAAAAAGATAAACGAAGAATCGCTTTTTTGCCTTAAGCTGGCACAGTCCCTAGAAAGCTCGGTATAAATCTACAGATGCCTGACATCCAGTGTATTTTGCTCCCGTCAACGACGTAAAAAGTCTTCTTTGTAATGTTGAAGCGGTCTAGTCTCCGAAATAATTCCGTGAGAATGTGGCTTGTCCTACACGGGGCAGACTACAACAACAATCAAGGAGGGAATAATTTCAAACCTTCTCTAATCTTTCTCTCGCTGATACCCACCACAAAATGATGAGAAGATAACTGTTTATTGCTTATTATGTTTTCGCTGTCCTTGCAGTAAAACTTTAGCATCAGGCATGATGTTCCAATTTATTACTTATTTGCTACTAACTCTATTGGTGACAAATTGTAGGGCATTAGTCAAATATTGCACTGCGTAAGTGCAAAAATTATATGATTGAACGATACATACTTCAGGAGTTGTTATAACTGAGTTCGACTCCCGTCGCCCGTTACACCCATTTGATTTTCGTTCTTCTGTTCTTCTCCTCCTCCTTCCCTCCTCTCTGTACCCCCCCCCCCCCCCCCACTCTATCCATCTCCATCTGCCCCTCCTGCTGTTCCTCTCCCTGTCCATTTCCTCCACCCCTTCTCTCTTTCCACCTGCTCCGCTCTCCACTCTATCCATCTCCTCCTATTTCTCTCCCTGCCCAACTCCTCCATCACCTACTCTCTATCCATCTCCTCCTGCCGTTCCTTTGTCTCACTGTTCCTCTTCCCTCCTCTCTCTGTCCATTACTGACTCCCACCTATGTGTACCCATCTCTTCCTCCTCTTTCTCTTTCCGCATTATCATCCCCTTCCCAATAAAAGTCTGGTGGTTCTTACTCCCACAGTATTTCTTGTAACTCACATGCGCACTAAATTCGGCTGAAATCGTTTCAGCGGCTTTTTACCCGTGGCTTTGACCGCTTGTTCACAGATATTTAATATATTTCACGCCTATTTGTACACATAGTTCACCTGTATCTCCAGCGAATGTCGTCCTACAGTGTCATATTCCCGCAACTCACTGTTTATGACGTCATATCTGTTGTGGAATGATACATTTTTGTAAGTATATTCAGCAATATATGTGGATATTATCTGCGAAATTTGTTGTCAGTATAGTTAGTAGCAAAGAAGTAATAAATTTAAACGTAATGCATGATGCAGCAGTTCCTCACGCATCTCTCACTCTATGACGTCATTTCGCCTGAACTGTGTGCCGTAGAAAGATATAATTCTGCTGGTACTTTGAGCGGTATATGTGGATACTGTCTGCAAAATGTGTCGCGAATACAGTTGGTAGTAAAGAAGCAATAAATTAAAACGTCATGCTTCGTGCGGCAATTGTACTGCTATTGTTGTTGTGGTCTTCAGTCCAGAGACTGGTTTGATGCAGCTCTCCATGCTACTCTATCCTGTGTAAGCTTCTTCATCTCCGAGTGCCTACTGCAACCTACATCCTTCTGAATCTGTTCTCTTAATTTTAGCTTGGATACAAACGACACTTTCTCACATGGAAATGGATGGTTCACCGTTGCCATAGTAAGAGGTGGTAGCGGAGTTCCTAGTGTAACTGGTCTTGAAAGCTTTAATGATAGAGATGTAATTGCCTATCGTACCTATCATATGTTTGAAATTGGTAGTAAAGATTTTGATAAATCAGCTTATGACTCAACATCTCCTCTTGTCTTGTATACTCATAGCAAAAGAAAAATTAATCAAAATAAGTCTGTATTTATTTGGGTTAAAGGTAAAGGTGCATGTGAATATGTAAAATTTGTAGCTGATTGTACTGTATATTTCCATAAATAAAGATTTGTAGCGTCAGCGACTAACCGGACAACTTGGTCTCCCTCTACGATTTTTACCCTCCACGCTGCCCTCCAATGCTAAATTTGTGATCCCTTCATGCCTCAGAACACGTCCTACCAACCGATCCCTTCTCCTTGTCAAGTTGTGCCACAAACTCCTCTTCTCCCCAATCTATTCAATACCTCCTCATTAGTTAAGTGATCTACCCATCTAATCTTCAGCATTCTTCTGTAGCACCACATTTCGAAAGCTTCTATTCTCTTCTTGTCCAAACTATTTATCGTCCATATTTCACTTCCATACATGGCTACGCTCCATACAAATACTTTCAGAAGCGACTTCCAGATACTTAAATCTATACTCGATGTTAACAAATTTCACTTCTTCAGAAGTTGTATGCATGAACAGCGAAAAGTAATTGTCGAGTAATTGTTTTCCTTTCATCATTTTTTTGTGGTAGGGGTGTGGTCGTCAGCTAGAAACAGTTTCGTAAAGGTTTGAAATTATGTGTGAAGTTTGTTTCAAGTCACTAAGCCCTCTCATTCTCAAATTCGTGAGAGCTGCGCTGCTTTTTCACCCTCTAACCCCACCACTACCCTTTTAATAAGTAGTTGCTTGTTACCCCCCCCCCCCCCCCCCCCCACAGCGATTATTCTCAGACAGTAAGTGACATTTATACCAACTTTGTTTGACATCGGTCCAGTAGTTTAAAAGCAGATGTGGGAGATACATACACACATAGATAGTTTATAATATGTATGGATATCTTGTGTCCTTCCTCGAACTTCATGTACGCAGCTGTTAGAAAAATGAAGTGTTCTAGTTAAAGTCTCATAACCAATTTAGTTTCTTATGGAGGTTTTTGTAACGAATCTGGCACTGTTTTAAAAAGCGTAGTAGCATTCATACATACAGCAGTAAGAAAAATAATATTCTTCATTACCCACAACTTAATCTCGCGTTTGCACAGAGAGCAGCAAAGTATGGAGCCATAAAAACACTGCCTCACCTTCCTTGTTATCAAAAAATGGTGGCCGATAACGAGAGTTTTAAAACCCAATTGAAATAATTTCCACTTGACAACTCCTTCTACTGCATACATATTTCTAAATAGGTAATACGCATGTGGTTGTGTAACATTGGTCAAAGTCTATGGTACACTAAAATTTTAAAAAGGCCAGTTACGTAAATGTATTCTTATAGACAGAACGTATCCTATTCTTGAACGTATAGACACGTTCCACATCTACGAAACAAGCATACAAAACAAATTAAACCAAACATTAGTCACATAGTTCGTTTATCATGTGACACTGCCTCTCAAAAAGAATGATGCACCCAGAAGACGTGGTGAAATATCATCTCAACTCCATACACGTGCGCACAATCGCATGGCATGTAAAAGATTAGAGTTTCAGTTCTCTGTGACAGGTATAGCAGCCATCAGCGTGCATTAGTTCCGTTCGTGATTAGTGTTGTTATCAGGCCTGGTAGGGTACATAAGGAGCTTAAGGAACAGCTTTCAGTTAACCTTACAACAGCGTCAGCTATGAAGAACCCAGAAATGAAGTCTTCTAGCGTGAGGCAGCATTATCAGCACCTGACAGAGTTTGAAAGAGGCCTCACTGTAGGTCTCTGTTCGAACAGCAGGTGGAATTGAGCAATATCCAGATATGTGGCGCATTCGTATGTGACTATGACCGATGTTGGACTACAGGGGAAGATGATGGCAGGTATATAAGTCGAGAAGTTCCCAATCACCGACGTCTCCCCGCTAGGATGACGTCTCCCCGCTAGGATGACGTCTCCCCGCTAGGATGACGTCTCCCCGCTAGGATGACGTCTCCCCGCTAGGATGACGTCTCCCCGCTAGGATGACGTCTCCCCGCTAGGATGACGTCTCCCCGCTAGGATGACGTCTCCCCGCTAGGATGACGTCTCCCCGCTAGGATGACGTCTCCCCGCTAGGATGACGTCTCCCCGCTAGGATGACGTCTCCCCGCTAGGATGACGTCTCCCCGCTAGGATGACGTCTCCCCGCTAGGATGACGTCTCCCCGCTAGGATGACGTCTCCCCGCTAGGATGACGTCTCCCCGCTAGGATGACGTCTCCCCGCTAGGATGACGTCTCCCCGCTAGGATGACGTCTCCCCGCTAGGATGACGTCTCCCCGCTAGGATGGATGACATCGGAAGTTCACTGAGGCTTTTTGCGGATGATGCTGTGATATATGAAGAGGTTGTAACAGTGGAAAATTGTACTGAAATGCAGGAGGATCTACAGCGAATTGACACATGGTGCAGGGAATGGCAATTGAATCTCAATGTAGACGAATGTAATGTGCTGCGAATACATAGAAAGAAGGATCCCTTATCATTTAGCTACAATATAGCAGGTCAGAAACTGGAAGCAGTTAATTCCATAAATTATCTGGGAGTAGGCATTAGGAGTGATTTAAAATGGAATGATCATATAAAGTTGATCGTCGGTAAAGCAGATGCCAGACTAAGATTCATTGGAAGAATCCTAAGGAAATGCAATCCGAAAACAAAGGAAGTAGGTTACAGTACACTTGTTTGCCCACAGGTTGATAGAAGAGACAGAGAAGATCCAACGGAGAGCAACGCGCTTCGTTACAGGATCATTTAGTAATCGCGAAAGCGTTACGGAGATGATAGATAAACTCCAGTGGAAGACTCTGCAGCAGAGATGGTCAGTAGCTCGGTATGGGCTTTTGTTGAAGTTTCGAGAACATACCTTCACCGAGGAGTCAAGCAGTATATTGCTCCCTCCTACGTATATCTCACAAAGAGACCATGAGGATAAAATCAGAGATATTAGAGACCACACAGAGACATACCGACAATCCTTCTTTCCACGAACAATACGAGACTGGAATAGAAGGGAGAACCGATGGAGGTACTCAAGGCACCCTCCCCCACACACCGTCAGATGGCTTGCGGAGTATGGATGTAGATGTAGATGTAAATGTAGAAGAACCGTCTCCCCGACTGGGTGGGGCGTCTCCCCGACTGGGTGGGGCGTCTCCCCGACTGGGTGGGGCGTCTCCCCGACTGGGTGGGGGGTCGCCCCGACTGGGTGGGGGGTCGCCCCGACTGGGTGGCGTCTGACCGCGAGAAGTGAGGATCGCAATACTACGCACCAAGCTCATCGTAACTCTTTCACATCGGTGCCTGGCATCCGAAAACAAGTAATGGACTTGCTTAACATTCTGTGCCACCCTGCTCCACTGGTCGTACTAGGGAATCACAGTCCCACGAATAGGTTGCCGTTAACACAGCAACAAAGATAGCCGCGTTTCAATTGATACCATGAATGGCGTTGCATTGCGTTGAGTGATGGAAAGCGGTTCTGCACTGCTCCAGATGATCAACGTCAGCAAGTATGGTAGCAACGTGGGCAAGATGTCCCATTCTTCCAACACTTTGACCAGCCAGTGGGTATGACTTCAGGTCATGGCCAGCAAAGATTGAGGAATGGACTCCTGCGTCCTCATGTGTTACGTCTCATGTGACAGTATCGTGATACTGTTACTGAACGGAACAATGCTCCTCCACACACGGCATGTGTCTCTATTAACTGCGCGTGTGATGTCGAGGTTCTCCTGTGTATAATAAGATCCCCAGGTCGGTCCCCGAAAGAACCTTTGAGGGACCAGCTCGGACTTCCGCTCCACTCCACAGCCATTATCCAGGTTGTCCAGGACCAGTTACAACATTTGTGGGACCACCTTCCCTCAGGAGAGTGTACAACGACTTTATGACACCCTCGCAACCGAATCAGTGTATGCACCTGGGCCAGAGGTGGTCAAACGTGTTACTGATAAGTGGACTCATACTGTCAATTTTTTCTAAATTTTGCAATCACTGAAATAACATCTCATATCCTCCCAGCCAGCCAAGATTCATTCCATTTTCTGGTCCTCTTCCGTGAGCTTCATTTTTTATTTTCAGTTAGTGACAGAAATTGTGTTAGATTCGACTTTTTTCCAAATATTAGTTATAAATGAATCGGAGACGCTGAAGAGTGGCTTATCCAACAACAGCAACAACAACAATCTACATTGATCAGCCAAAACCTTATGACCACCTGCTTAGTAGCTTGTTTGTCGGCCTCTGGAGCGAAATACATCACTGATTCTTTGCATCATGGATCGGACAGTTTCTTGGTAGGTTTGTGGAGGTATGTGGCATTAGATGTCTATTCACAGGTCATGTAATTCGCGTAAATAGCGGGTCTCTGATTTGCGTACACAGTGATGGCGCCCAACAGCGACCCATATGGGTTCAATAGGATAAACATCAGGCAGATTTGGTCGCCGAGACAGCAATGTGATTTCATTTTAATACTCCTCAAACCACTGTAGCGCAGTTCTGACTCAGAGACACGGACAATTATACTGCTGAAACATGACATAGCCGTCGGGGAAGACCTCAGCATGAATGAATGCGCAGGTGGTTCGCAGCTGTCAGTATGTCTTCGATTGCTACCACAGGTCCCATGCAAGCGCACGAGAATGTCTCCCATAGCGCAATACTGCTCCCACCAGCTTGCGTCCGTGGCGCGCTGCACGCTTCGAGCCGCCGGTCACCTCGATGACGGTGTTTGTGGGGACGACCAAAAATGTGATCGATAGGAAGACCAGATAGTTTCCGTTCAACGACCGTAGAATCCCGATGGTCCCGTGCCCACTGCCATCGTAACTGACGGTGTCTCTGGTTCAACATGTGAACGCACAGGGGTGGTCTGCTGCGGAGCTCCTTGTTCAACAGTGTACGATAAATGGTGTGCTCCGGAACACTTGTACGTGCACCAGCATTTTGCTCTTTCGCCAGAGATGCCACACAGCACCATCTATCCCACTTTACAGAGCAGACAAGCCACCGAATCTCTCCTGTGAATAGTCATGGACGTTCAACCATGTAACATCTAGTGGTCTTAACACTGTCCTTCCACCTCCTTCCGTAGATGCTCACGACAGTAGCACGTGAACATTCGACCAGCTTCGCCGTTTTCGAGATACTGATTTACAGGCTGTGCGTAATAACAACCTGCCCTCTGTGGAAGGCGCTTATCTCAGTGAAGTTCCCCATTTGTAATCCGTATCTTCGCTATGGTGATCCCCCGTCTCTGTCTGCTACGCATACATACCACGTCACGTGCCCGAAACGCCGCCGGGCAGTATCCAACGTCGCGATGGAGAGTGGTCATTATGTTTTGGATGATCCGTGTACATACCACTTTATGGCACTTTTCAGCAGTTGCAGATCTGAGCTCTGGTTACTATTAAAGAAACAGGTATGTCTGCAAGCTTTCAGCTACATTTGCATCAGACGTGCGATGGCGCTTCATGCAGTCATGTTCACTGATTGCATGTATAACGGCCGGCCGGAGTGGCCGAGCGGTTCTAGGCGCTACAGTGTGGAACTGCGCGACCGCTACGCTTGAATATTGGTGTGACCTGTGTAACTTTACATTCTTAGGGTACGGATCTTTCGTCGAGCGAACGTTTGTATATGATTGTTAAGTATGGAGATAATGCATCAGCATGCTCCGAAAGGAACCTAATTGGTATACAGTATGGACCAGAAGACTTGCTTTTATTAAGTGATTTAAGCTGCTTCACTACTCCGAACCGGCCGGAGTGGCCGTGCGGTTCTAGGCGCTACAGTCTGGAACCGGGCGACCGCTACGGTCGCTGGGTCGAATCCTGCCTCGGGCATGGATGAGTGTGATGTCCTTAGGTTAGTTAGGTTTAAGTAGTTCTAAGTTCTAGGGGACTGATGACCTCAGCAGTTAAGTCCCATAGCGCTCAGAGCCATTTGAACCATTTTTGCATATATAATTTGAGGAATATCGTCTAACACGAGGACTTGCTGAAAAGCAATGCCTCCGAACTTTTGATCTGAAAACTCGGAAAGGTTCTTAAATAAGACAAACGTTACTAACGTTCTACATCTTTATTCTTCATGACTACTTGTGTAGTCCATGGGCGGATGAACTCTTCGAATTCTAAACTCTATTACAGCATACTCTTTCTCACGCACCGATCTAGTTGCGTTACACACTGTCATGTTACACGCTACAATTCGGAGCCCTCTAGTGGCAGAGGGACATGACATGATGATCACTGATGTAGTATGTTAAGGGGGACGTTGATGAAATTCACCAAAACTGTAAACTTTCGATTTATTTTTTATTTGTTAGTACAGCTCATGGACAATAAGATACCAAAGTTTCAGTGTTGAAATCGCATCCGAAGTCCCTGAAAATTAATTAAAAGTGTGACGCGGCCTCCCTGCCACGCCCACGTTTTGAAGCAGCACTTCAATACCAGCTCAGTGAACAAAGATTTTGTGTATTACTTTCAACCAAACGTGTGCAGGATACACCTAGAAGGACCTGATACATACTCTTTGGTTTTATAGATCATCTTTGACTCTGTTCCGTATCTTATAAACAATAACAAACTAGCTGCATCGTTTATGACGAAGCAATTTTTTTTTATTTTATTTCTTTTTTTTTTTTCCTTGTGATATTGGCGGATGTTTATACAAGTGTTCGAGTCTTTCTTCATTTCTTCATTCAGTTATGCCACGACCACAAAGCGTGTATAAAGAACTGGATAAACGTCGGGAGGATGACGATATTGCCGGCCGGAGTGGCCGTGCGGTTCTAGGCGCTACAGTCTGGAGCCGAGCAACCGCTACGGTCGCAGGTTCGAATCCTGCCTCAGGCATGGATGTGTGTGATGTCCTTAGGTTGGTTAGGTTTAAGTAGTTCTAAGTTCTAGGGGACTGATGACCTCAGATGTTGATAAGTCCCATAGTGCTCAGAGCCATTTGAACCATTTGATGTCGGTGTTAGAAAGAATGTGCTTCAAGATAGGAAATTTTACTCAAGACATCCTGAGAAAAATAGATTTACAGCGCGTCTCTGCAGCTGAAAAGTCAGTTGAAGACCTGATAAAGGAAAGAAGACAGACAACAAGAAACCAGAACAGAAACCTTGAAGGGAAAGACGACCCAGAGTACAAATGTGGTGCCTTCTGAAGAAGTGACATAAGGAAAAAAGTTATGTTGGAGTTTAAATTGAGTTTCCTGAAAAGTTTGTTTTTTAAAGTTTATGTCCCTTTTCCTCAGATTCTATGAATGCTAGAATTATGAAATTTTGTACACACATTTCTGTAAACCTAATAAACGCTGTCTCAAGATAAAAATTTTGAAATTCTCATTGCAAGCTGAGATACGGGGCAAAGTGCTTGGAATTTTGCATGAATTTAAAATTGTACTTGTGGAATTATAATTAAAAAATTGTGAAAATTCTCCTATTTGACGTATTCCAAAAACCTCGTGAGAGAAGCTTACAACATATAAAGAGATGAAACAGAGAATTTTTTGTAGAAATCTCTTGAATAATTTCTGAGAAAAAGGAACATACTTTTTTTTCAAAAACAAAACTTCAGATTTCGTTAAAAAAAAGTTGAGTATATATAATCAAAGGATATTATATGTAAATATCTTACTTTCATGTAAAGCGTGGTACAAAATTTCATTACCATATCTCCAAAACTGTGGATTTGTTACATTTTTTTATATTGTGTGTTTTTCATCAACGTCCCCCCTTACTAACGTTTGTTTTACTTAAGAGTTAAAGAGTCTTCACGTAAGACATTCGGAGTCATTACTTTTCAGCACGCCCTCGTAATAATGATTTAGCAGTTACCCGCTAATACATGAGCCTCATCGCAGACAGCAACCCTCAGTTGTTAGCCGTGTGCCCTTCTTGCAAACTTCCGTCCATGGCCGTCAGCTCCGTGAGAATTCCTACGGAAGTAGCAGCGACCAGCACCTGTTGCAGCTCGGAGAAAGCTACGCCAGTGGAACACGAGTTTATGTAAGGTTCGCGCGTCCTCTTTTCTTCCTTCACGGTGTGCCGTGTTCCACAAATGTCTGCGAGATGTCGTCTGTAAAATACATTGTTCTCATATGTCTGTGTCACTATACTTGGTATCCGACGTGTAAGGTCAGGAACTGTTACGTTGCAGCGTTAAGTAATGTCTGCGGCTATCGCCGGTTGTAGACCGCTTTAAACTTCCTGTTTTCTATAAAAATTACACAAAAAAATCTTCAGTTCGCTTATAACGCCTCCCCTACTCCTGAGTCTTAAAAGAACAGCTTCCGATTATTTTAGAAATAAGTAGATGCGTTAAATACTTGACGTTAAGGGTGTAAAACGTTTGGCAGAAGACGCGAAACCATAATTACGTTGGTTTTATCATCAGTATCAGATTGTTCACCCATAGACTAACGAAAAAGTTAAACGAAAATTGGTAAATCAAATTTGATAACTGCTTTATATGTTTGTGTAAGACCATGTGTGCCAAATAGTGCGTGATACCTATAAACCATTCATTTAAGGCTCCATAATAGCAAAAGCAAGTTATAAATGAAAGTCGCTAAATTGCAGTTTAACAATGTAATCTTGTAGAAATATGAGTAGAGTGTGGTTAATTTGCGCTCCATTTTAAGAAAAGCTAGTTTTAAGCATCTCAGTGTTTATGACTTCTTATTTTCTGTTCTGTGTGTCATACAATGACATAATTTTGCTGGCACATTCAGTGACATATGTAGATACTATGCATACCAAGGGTGTTGCCAATAGAGTCGCAAGTAAAGAAATAATTAATAAAAGCATAATTACTACAATTGAAGTTTTACTTCATGAACAACGAAAATGCAGTAAGCGACAAATTTTTGCCTTTCATTACTCTGTGTGAGACCTTCGAGAGTGAAAGCTTCGAAACTGTTTGAAATTTAAGTTTGTTGGAAGTCGTTAACTGCTCTCATTCTCAAGTAGTGGATGAATTATTGTGTTAAGTCTGTAACGGGTTGATGCTGTTTCTTGTTGTTGTTGTTGTTCTTACTCTGTGCAGCTCCTAGTACCATAGAAGATATTCCCTGATGTCCTATCATCCTGGCCCTTTTCCTTCTCAGTGTTTTCATATAATCCTCTCGTAACTTATTCTGCACAGTACCTCCTCATTCCTTACCTTATCAGTCCACCCAATTTTCATCATTCGTCTGTAGCACCACATCTCAAATGCTTCGATTCTCTTCTGTTCTGGCCTTCCCCCCAGTCCATGTTTCACTGACGTACAATGCTGTGCTCCAAACGTACATTCTCTTTTAGAAACATTATTCATTCCGTTCAATTTACACTATGTGCTCAAAAGTATGGGACACCCCCAGGTGCATTTTGCTGTCACCTGCTGCCAGGTACTCCATATCAGCGACCTCAGACATCGTGAGAGAGCAGAATGGGGCGCTCTGCGGAACTCATGGACTTCGAACAGAGTCAGACGTCTGTACGCGAGATTTCCACATTCCTAAACATGCCTAGGTCCGCTGTTTCCAATGTGATAATGAAGTGGAAACGTGAAGGGACACGTACAGCACAAAAGTGTACAGGCCGACCTCGTCAGTAGACTGACAGAGGCCGCCGACAGTTGAAGAGGGTCGTAATGTGTAATAGGCAGACGTCTACCCAGACCATCAGACAGCAGTTCCAAACTGCATCAGGATCCACTGCAAGTACTACGACCGTTAGGCGGGAAGTGAGAAAACTTGGAGTTCGTGGTCGAGAGGCTGCTCAAAAGCCACACATCACACCGGTAAATGCCAAACGCGCCTCGCTTGGTGTAAGGAGCGTAAACATTGAATGACTGAACGGTCGAAAAACGTTTTGAGGAGTGACGAATCACGGTACACAATGTAGCGATGCGATGTCAGGGTGTGGGTATGGCGAATGCCCGGAGAACGTCATCTGCCAGCTGTGTAGTGCCAAGAGTAAAATTCTGAGGCGCTGGTGTTATGGTGTGGTCGTATTTTTCATGGAGGATGCTTGCACCCCTTGTTGTTTTGCGTGGCATTATCACAACACTGGCCTACATTGATGTTTTAAGCACCTTCTTGCTTCCCACTGTTGAAGAGCGTATCGAGGATGGCGATTGCATCTTTCAACACAATCGAGCACATGTTCATAATTCACAGCCTGTAGCGGAGTGATTCCACGACAATAACATCCCTTTAATGGACTGGCCTGCACAGAGTCCTGACCTGAATCCTATAAAACACCTTTCGGATGTTTTGGAACGCCGACTTCGTGCCAGGCATCACCGACCGATACCTCTCCTCATTGCAGCAATCAGTGAAGAATGGGCTGCCATTCCCCAAGAAACCTTCTAGCACCTGGTTGAACGTATGCCTGCGAGAGTGAAAGCTGTGATCAAGACTAAGAGTGGGCTAACACCACACTGAATTCCAGCAGTACCGATGGAGGGCGTCACGAACTTGGTCATTTACAGCCACGTGACCTGATACTTTTGATCACATAGTGTATCTTCCAAGTTCTAATGGCTCTGAACACTATGGCACTTAACATCTGAGGTCATCAGTCCCCTAGAACTTAGAACTACTTAAACCTAACCAACCTAAGGACATCACACACATCCATGCCCGAGGCAGGATTCGAACCTGCGACCGTAGCGCTCGCGCGGTTCCAGACTGTAGCGCCTAGAACCGCTCGGCCACCCCGGCTCTTCCAAGTCCTTTGCCATCTCTGACAGAATGAAAGCGTCGTCCGCAAACCTCAGAGCTCTTATGTCTTCGCCTTCGTACTTAATGCTACCGCTAGCATAATTTCTTCGAGTCAGATTTCTTTGATACGTTTGACTAAAGATGTGTGGTGCGCTTATTTTGACTGTCTCCGCTCTTACGTACTTCTTCAGGAATGTAATAATTAAATTCTATTCCGAATGTGATAGGGCTTTCCCCTAGCAACACAAACCTCACTCACGAGCCTGTTTATTCCTTCCTCTGATCTCTTCCATTTCATAAGTACCGAGAGAAATTACTTGCCGATTCGAATTATGTTTGATGTTTCGCTAGGTGCCGGTGATTACGACGTTACTAATGAGAGAAACTGTTTCGCCGTCGACCAAAAGAGGTGAAAGTTAGTAACACTTAGAATGAAAGCGCAGCGTATCGCATAGTGCACCATCATTCCGACGACGTAACAGCGCATTCTGCGTAAGCGGCGCTGCTAAACGCGGAAGATTCCTGTGAGCTGGACTGAGTGAGAAAGTACGATGAGTCACGTTCGGCTGTACAGTGGTGTGACAGAAGACATGGGATAGCGATATGAATATAAAAATTGGCGGTAGTATCGCCCACGCAAGGTATAAAAGAGCAGTGCATCGGCGGAGCTATCATTTGTACTCAGGTGAACAATATGAAATATATATGAAGGTGGTGACCAGGCAGCTCGTTAGAATGAAATTACAGTGAAATGAATACCCCTGGCTGCATACAGGCGTCGATATAAAGCAACGGGGACAGTAAAATATGTGCCCCGACCGGGACTCTAACCCGGGATCTCCTGCTTACATGGCAGACGCTCTCTATCTGAGCCACCAAGGACACAGAGGACAGTGCGACTGCAGGGAGTTATCTCTGGCGCATATATATATTTAAGGCTCACCGTCCACTTGACCATCTTCTTTCTTCTTCTGTGCCCGAACTCTTACGGGAATCGGCGGTAAAGCCGCGAGTAATGTGTGTGATGGGCAGGGCCACTACGAATGTAGTGCCGGACAATAAGTTGCGAATGTTGGTCTCACGGGAGGCATGCCAGAGATAAGTCCATGCAGTCGCACTATCCTCTGTGTCCTCGATGGCTCAGATGCATAGAGCGTCTGCCAGGTAAGCAGCAGATCCTGGGTTCAGGTCCCGGTCGGGACACACATTTTCAACTGCCCCTGTTGACTTATATCAACGCCTGTGTGCAGCTAGGGTATTCATTTCATTGTAATTTCAATAAGAAAAAGATTCCTACGCTATGAATCCCGCGTGATGGGAATTAGTCCTCAAGTCGTGGTCTAGTGACCGGCATTGTTACCTGTGGATCACGGGGTCGCGGGTTCGATTCCCAGCAGGGTTAGGAATTTCCTCTGCCCGGCGACTGGGTGTTTGTGTTGTCCTCATCATTTCACTATCATCATCATTTGTGACTGTTGCTAGATTAGACTGTGTAAAAAAAATTGGACTGTGTAAAAATTGGGACTTCGTACAGGATGCGATGACCGCGCTGTTGAGCGCCCTTCAAACCAAACACCGTCAAACGATGGGAATTAGCAGACTTTGAACGCGGAATAGTAGTCGGTGCTAGACGCATGGGACATTCCATTTCGGGATAGGATAGGGCATTCAGTATTCACAGACTCACAGAGAATACCAAATTTCAGCTATTACTTCTCAACACGGACAACCGAGCGGCCCATGGCCTTCACGTAACGACCGAGATCAGCAGCGTTTGTGTACAGTTGTCATTCATAATGTTCCAAAGAACGATGTTCCATGCCACCAGGCCATAACTATTCGCGATTGCTTTGGAAATTGTGGACAATGGGAGCGAATGATTTGGCCACCCATCGAACATTTATTGGGGCATATTCGAGCGGTCCGTTCGTGAACAAAATCTGCACCGGTAACGCTTTCTCAATTATGGACGGATATAGAGGCAGCATGGCTCAATATTTTTGTAGGGGACTTTCAGCGGCTTGTTGAGTTCATGCCACGTCGAGTTCCTGCCAAACACCTGACAAAATTAGGTCCGACGCGATACAGGATGTCGCCTCGTTGTACAGCATACACTGTGCAGTGGCTCGCGGTGTAGTGACGTAGGTGTGTTACACATGGTGGTCCATTGATCGTGACCGGGCCAAATATCTCACGAAACAAGCGTCAAACGAAAAAACTACAAAGAACGAAACTCGTCTAGCTTGAAGGGGGAGACCAGATGGCGCTATGGTTGGCCCGCTAGATGGCGCTGCCATAGGTCAAACGGATATCAAGTGCGTTTTTTTTTTTTAAATAGGAGCCCCGATTTTTATTACATATTCGTGAAGTACGTAAAGAAATATGAATGTTTTAGATGGAACACTTTTTTCGCTTTGTGATAGATGGCGCTGTAATAGTCAAAAACATATGGCTCACAGTTTTAGAAGAACAGTTGGTAACAGGTAGGTGTTTTATATTAAAATACAGAACGTAGGTACGTTTGAACATTTTATTTCGGTTGTTCCAATGTGATACATGTACCTTTGTGAACTTATCATTTCTGAGAACGCATGCTGTTACAGCGTGATTACCTGTAAATACCACATTAATGCAATAAATGCTCAAAATGATGTCCGTCAACCTCAATGCATTTGGCAATACGTGTAACGACATTCCTCTCAACAGCGAGTAGTTCGCCTTCCGTAATCTTCGCACATGCATTGACAATGCGCTGACGCATGTTGTCAGGCGTTGTCGGTGGATCACGATAGCAAATATCCTTCAACTTCCCCACAGAAAGAAATCCGGGGACGTCAGATCCGGTGAACGTGCGGGCCACGGTATGGTGCTTCGACGACCAATCCACCTGTCATGAAATGTGCTATTCAATACCGCTTCAACCGCACGTGAGCTATGTTGGAAGTACATCGCCATTCTGTCATACAGTGAAACATCTAGTAGTAACATCGGTAGAACATTACGTAGGAAATCAGCATATATTGTACCATTTAGATTGCCATCGGCAAAATGGGGAGCCAATTATCCTTCCTCCCATAATGCCGCACCATACATTAAGCCGCCAAGGTCGCTGATGTTCCACTTGTCGCAGCCATCGTGGATTTTCCGTTACCCAATAGTGCACATTATGCCGGTTTAAGTTACTGCTGTTGGCGAATGACGCTTCGTCCCTAAATAGAACGTGTGCAAAACATCTGTAACCGTCCCGTAATTTCTCTTGTGCCCAGTGCAGAACTGTACACGACGTTCAAAGTCGTCGCCATCCAATTCCTGGTGCATATAAATATAGTACGGGTGCAATGGATGTTGATGTAGCATTCTCAACACCGACGTTTTTGAGATTCCAGATTCTCGCGCAATTTTTCTGCTACTGATGTGCGGATTAGCCGCGACAGCAGCTAAAACACCTACTAGGGCATCATCATTTGTTGCAGGTCATGGTTGACGTTTCACATGTGGCTGAACACTTCCTGTTTCCTTAAATAACGTAACTATCCGGCGAACGGTCCGGACACTTGGATGATGTCGTCCAGGATACCGAGCAGCATACATAGCACACGCCCGTCGGGCATTTTGATCACAGTAGCCATACATCAACACGATATCGACCTTTTCCGCAATTGGTAAACGGTCCATTTTATCAAGAGTAATGTATCACGAAGCAAATACCGTCCGCACTGGCGGAATGTTACGTGATACCACGTACTTACACGTTTGTGACTATTACAGCGCCATCTATCACAAAGCGAAACAAGTGGTCCAGCTAAAACATTCATATTTCAAGGTTACATCAACAGTTAGTTACATTCTCAGCAAGTACACAAAGTCCTTTAATCCATAGATGTATTTTTTCATCACTACTAACTTTACGACAGGAGCGGGTATACAATGAAAATGGCATATTACTATATACATAACTAGGTCTAGATTGGGACTTAGCATCTATTCCACAATGCCAGGTCTTATAAGCGATGACATCTCGGTCGGCGAATGATTCCAATCCAGGTAGAGAAGCATTCTCACATCGGACTATAGCGAGGGTAAACCATCAACTTCCAGTACTCCCTGTGGCAACGTCAAGACTGAAATTAACTCGACATCCACGGAAAAAAATCGGTCCATTCAATATGACACTTTGTGCAGTTCCATTTTTGCCAAGTTTATTCTCCAGGCTTATTATGTGTTTGTAGACGGGCATGCGATGGCGACGTTGACGATACACACGTCGACGAGGCATAGTGCTTCAGTGCTGTAGCAGATATAGCTCTCAGCGGCTAAGTCCGTTATCAGCGCTCTTATGTAATCAAGGTCATGCGCTCAGTATACAGGGTGTTACAAAAAGGTACGGCCAAACTTTCAGAAAACATTCCTCACACACAAAGAAAGAAAATATGTTATGTGGACATGTGTCCGGAAACGATTACTTTCCATTTTAGAGCTCATTTTATTACTTCTCTTCAAATCACATTAATCATGGAATGGAAACACACAGCAACAGAACGTACCAGCGTGACTTCACTTTGTTACAGGAAATGTTCTAAATGTCATCCGTTAGCGAGGATACATGCATCCACCTTCCGTCGCATGGAATCCCTGATGCGCTGATGCAGCTCTGGAGAATGGCGTATTTTATCACAGCCGTCCACAATACGAGCACGAAGAGTCTCTACATTTGGTACCGGGGTTGCGTAGACAAGAGCTTTCAAATGCCCCCATAAATGAAAGTCAAGAGGGTTGAGGTCAGAAGAACGTGGAGGCCATGGAATTGGTCCGCCTCTACCAATCCATCGGTCACCGAATCTGTTGTTGAGAAGCGTACGAACGCTTCGACTGAAATGTGCAGGAGCTCCATCGTGCATGAACCACATGTTTTGTCGTACTTGTAAAGGCACATGTTCTAGCAGCACATGTACATTTGGTACCGGGGTTGCGTAGACAAGAGCTTTCAAATGCCCCCATAAATGAAAGTCAAGAAGGTTGAGGTCAGAAGAACGTGGAGGCCATGGAATTGGTCCGCCTCTACCAATCCATCGGTCACCGAATCTGTTGTTGAGAAGCGTACGAACGCTTCGACTGAAATGTGCAGGAGCTCCATCGTGCATGAACCACATGTTTTGTCGTACTTGTAAAGGCACATGTTCTAGCAGCACAGGTAGAGTATGCCGTATGAAATCATAACGTGCTCCATTGAGCGTAGGTGGAAGAACATAGGGCCCAATCAAGACATCACCAACAATCCCTGCCCAAACGGTCACAGAATATCTGCGTTGACGACGTGATTACACAACTGCGTGTGGATTCTCGTCAGCCCACACATGTTGATTGTGATAATTTACAATTTGATCACGTTACTGATTAAACTAAAATGAGCTCTAACATGGAAATTAAGCGTTTCCGGACACATATCCACATAACATCTTTTCTTTATTTGTGTGTGAGGAATGTTTCTTGAAAGTTTGGCCGTACCTTTTTGTAACACCCTGTATAAGCGGCCAACGCAGACCAGCGGAATCATTCCGCTATGAGCTATGTCTGCAACAGCATTGAAGCACTATGCATCGTCGACGTGTGTATCGTCAACGTCGCCATCGCATGCCAGTCTATAAACACATAATAAGCCTGGAGAATATACTTGGCACAAATGGAACTGCACAAGGTGTCATATTGAATGGACCGTTCACATCTGGTGAACGGAGCTCAAGGATGCAACCTGTGGCAGCGGCATCTAGCGGGCCAACCCTGGCGCCTTCTGGTTTCCCCCTTCAAGCTAGACGAGTTTAGTTCTTTGTAGTTTTTTCGTTTGATGCTTGTTTCGCGAGTCCGGTCACGATCAATGGACCACTCAGTAGGTGCACGTCGGGACAGACGCACTGTGCGATATGGGAGAGCAGTGTTGTGCAATTGCGGCTGGCGAAGGACTGACGGCAGAAGGAGCGCTCGCGGCCGGCGGAACTAACGAAGCGGCCGTTTCTGCCACTGACCGCCGCAGCCACCAGGAAGGAGAGAAAGTGGCGTGCCGGGACACGGCGGGGAAAGCGGCGGCCGGTGGCCGGTGTGGGCCATACGGACATAGCCGCAGCTGACCGCGCCGGCCTGCGTTGCGTAAGGCAGCGCGTGGCTGCGTCTCTCTCCACAGTGGGGGGAGCAGAGTTGCGCAAGGTAGCCGATGGTGGGGGCGTAGCCAGGAGGCGCTGTGGTAAGGTTAAGGTACACACACGCCTGCACAGGTTGAACAACCTTCGTATTCAGGCAGGCATATCTCTTCTGCGTGGACTGCTTGTATTTTGCAGAGTTTCAACCCGAGGGCTTTACCTACTACACTCGTGGGCAAGTGGGCACGTCCATGTAAAACACACACTACTTAAAATCTGTACCTGATCCACAGTTCTGAAGATACGGCAATGAAATTTTGTACCATACTTTACGTGAAATTTGCTGTTAAGTTCATTTCTTTGCATTACAGCTATTTACCCTTTACCAGGAATTTAAACATTTTCCAAAAATAATACATATGGCTTTTTTTCAGAGACTATTTAAGCGGCCTCTGCAAAATTTTCTCTGTTTAACCTTTTTTCATGTACAGTGAAGAGCCAAAGAAACTGGTACACTTGTCTAATATCGTGTAGGGCCCCCGCGAGCACGCAGAATTGCCGCATCACAACGTGGCAATGAGATATGCTCTCTCGCGATGTCTAAATGTACCAGTCATGAATCTTGCCGCTCTTCTTTGGACCTCCTCAATCTCTTGAATCAGACCCAACTGGTAAGGGCCCCATACAGACAAACAATACTCTAAGACTGGACAAACTAATGTATTGCAAGCAATTTCCTTTGTTGAAGGACGCACCACTTTAGACATTATTAAAGTGGTGCTGGAGGGAACTCACACCACGAAGCCTGCAGGGCTACCCATAAATCCGTAATAGTACGATGAGGTGCAAATCTCTTCTCAACAGCACGTTGCAAGACATCCCAGATACGCTGAATAATATTCATGTCTGGGGAGTTTGCTGGCCAGCGGAAGTGTTCGAACTCAGACGCGTGTTCCAGGAGTCACAGTCACTGTGTAGCAATTCTGGACGTGTGGGGTGTCGCATTGTCCTGCTGGAATTGCCAAAGTCCGTCAGTATGCACAATGGACATCAATAGATGCAGGTAATCAGACAGGGTGTTTGTGTACGTATCAGTTGTTAGAGTCGTATCTAGACGTATCAGGGGCCTCATATCGCCACAACAGCACACGCCGAATACCATTACAGAGCCACCACCAGCTTAAACAGTCCCCTGCTGACATGAAGACCTCATGGATTCAAGGTTGTCTGCATACCCGTACACGTCCAACCGCTCGATAAAATTTGAAACTAGATCCATCCGATCAGGCAACATGTTTCCAGTCATCTTCAGTCCAATGTTGGTGTTTACGAACTCAGGCGAGGCGTAAAGCTTTATGCCGTGCATTTATCAAGGGTACACGAGTGGGTCTTCGGCTCCGAAAGCCCATATCGATGGTGTTTTGTTGAATGGTTCGCATGCTGACACATGATGGCCCAACATTGAAATCTGCAGCAGTTTGCAGAAGGGTTGCACTTCTGCCACGTAGAACGAGTCTCTTCAGTCGTCGTTGGTCCTGTTCTTGCAGGATCTTTTTCCGGCAGCAGCGAAGTCGGAGATTTGATGTTTTACCAGATTCCTGATATTCTCGGTACACTCGTGAAATGGTCGTACGGTAAAATCCACACTTTATCGCTACCTCGGAGATGCTGTGTCTCATCGCTCGTTCGCCGACTAATACACCACGTTCAAACCCACTTAAATCTTTATAACCTGCCATTGTAGAAGCACTAACCGATCTGACACCTGCGCCAGACACTTGTCTTATAAAGGCGTTGCCGACCGCAGCGCCGTATTCTTCCTGTTTACACATCTCTGTATCTGGATACGTATGCCTATAGCAGTTTATTTGGCACTTTAGTGTAGTAAGCCTCTCTCATGAGGTTTTTTGAATATATCGAACAGGAGAATTTTAATAATTTTTAATTACAATTGAAGTATAAAATTCTTGCAGAACTGAAAGCACTTTGCTCCATATCTCAGCTTACACTCAAAATTTCATCTTTACGCACCATTTATTGGCATTTTAGAAATAAGTATACACATTTCATAATTCTAGCCTTCATAATTCTGAGGAAAAAGTACATAAACTTCAGAAACATAATTTCCAGGAAACGCATTTTTTATTATGTCATCTCTTCAGAAGGCCCCAGATTTGTACTCAGAGCCCTCTTCCCCTTCAAGGTCTCTCTTCTGGTTTCTTGTTTTTCTTTACCAGGTATTGAACTGACTGTTCAGCTGCAGAGAGGCGCTGCAAATCTATTTTTTTTTTCAGATTTCCTATCTTCAAGCTCATTTTTTCTAATAGTTTCATCCTCCCTTCGTGCCCGTCATCAGATACTACAACTGTGTTATAAATTGCAATTCTGACAACTCCGCCAGTAGCACAAGGCAAAACAAGAACTGAATTTTCTCATTTTGAGAGCACTGAAGGCGCGAGGGAAGCACGACAGTCTGAACGCCTCAGTACGAGCTCTAATTTCCCTCATCTTTGAATGGTGATCATTGCGCGATTTGAAAGTTGGTGGTAATAATATATGCTCTACGTCGTCGACGAAGATCAGATTTCAGAATTTAGTGGGCAGCCCCTCCCGTTTAGCGCGTCGCCTATCTGAAAGTGTGTCCCACTTCAAACTTTCTATGAGATTTGTAACGATCTCGCGATGGCTAAATGTATCAGTCACGAATCTTGCCGCTTTTCTTTGGACCTTCTCAATCACTTGAATCAGACCCAACTAGTGAGGGCCCCATACAGACGAACAATTCTCTAAGACTGGACGAACTAATGTATTGTAAGCAATTTCCTTTGTTGAAGGACTGCATCGCTTCAGAATTCTACCAATAAACCGAAATATAGAGTTCGCCTTGCCCGTTTCTTGTGTAATCTGATCATTCCATTTGAGACCATTTCGAATTGTCACACCCAGATACTTGACGGATGTTACCGCTTCCAAAGACTAGACATTTATTTTGTACTCGTACATTAATGGGGATTTTCGCTTCGTTATACTCAGTAGGTTACACTTGCTAATATTAAGAGATAACTGCCAGTCATTACGCCACGCATTAATTTTCTGCAAATCCTCATTGATTTGTTCACAACTTTTGTGTAATAATACTTTCCTGTAGACTACAACATCATCGGCAAACAGTCTAATGCCGCTGTCAATACCATCAACCAGATCGTTTATGTACAGTCGTGGGGAAAACGAGCGAGACCCCTCGCCCTTTCGTTATGCTGATCCGCACAGCTTTGAAGTCTGCTACACAGCATAACAGGCAAGGCGACGAAGTGTTACCAACATACTATGCACGTTCGCTCAGCTGATGTGCTGATATAGCTAGCACTGGCGAAACTCGCGCTTCGAAGATGCCACAGCATCGTCTGCCACCACTTCGTGGGAAACGAAATACCTCAAGTATAAGCCAATGTGTTGTACTCGCATATCTGTGTTTGTATGCTCAGATTGCGAATCTAACATCATGAATAAAAACAAGGGGAAATTAATTAGGCGTCCTTCCTCTTCCGTAACATATTTTAGCTTTTCTTTCGTAAATGGACTGCGCAGAAATCATTCAGCAGAAGTGAATAACTTTTTAGTAACACCAGATGATATTAACAGCTTGCCGGCGCGGGTTTTCCGTGCGCTCAACGGCGTCATATCGCGGACCGCGCGGCTGCTTGCGCCGTCAGCTCGAATCCTTCCCCGGGCATGGATGTGTGTTGGGTTAGGTAGGTTGAAGTAGTTCTATATCTAGGGGACTGATGACTTACGCAATTTGGTGGCATGGTTCTTAAAGCCATTTTTTGACCATTTGCGTAAATTTTCTTTACATAAACGGCCGTATCTTTAGATTGCGTTGACATAGCTCACTTTTTTACACCACCAAGGGACCGTATACCGCAAGAAGTGCGATACATTTCCGCTTATTATGTCCGCTCGAACACGAGGTAAACGTGTTTTAAGGGTTGAGTAGGCAGATAGAGGGTCAAGAAAGTGAGACTAGTAGGGTTCCATTTTTACCGATTTACGTGACGAAATCCTAACAACGAAAATAGCTACCACTGTTACTGAAGAAGAGGGCCGCATAATCATTTCCCCTACTCTTTATTCGAAATGTTCCAGTTGCATTCGATACATCAGCATATTAATGATGGCTAGGTTTTCGATCCAAATCACGTTAACAGGAATGCAAATAAAATCCATTTGCCTATTCACGTGGAAATTCAGATGCCACCGCGTTTTAGAAGTGCGAGCATTCTCATTGCCAGGTGGCTTAAGAAACACTTCGGCTAATCAACGTTTTCTGGCTGTGGCGAGTCTAGTGGAGAATTCGAAACATTGTAGAATACGTTTGGCACCTACTTCGCCGTTTATTTCCTGGGGTGGTGCAGAATTATCCTTCTAAATTTACTCGCTAATAACAATTTTTTGTTATTCCTATAAACATCCCGAATGATTGTCACATAAGCGGCGACATGGAGGTAGACAATTCATGTTTTTGAGTCCAGAAAGCTCTATGCAACAGAAACTGCATATCATTTTGCCATTTTCATTGCGAAATTGCCGGCTTATTCATGTCTGGGGTAATAATAGAGGGCAGTTAGCCTGGGTTGTCTGCTAACGTAGTGAAAGGTGTTTGCTAATGCAAGGGAGGCCTGGTTTGTTTTCGATTCTAATCTCGATGGAGGCAGATAGACAATCTGTAAAGGAATTTCAAGAAATTCTCGCGCCCCCAATACGTTTTATTCCTACATTTATTCTGTACCGGCGCCCTGTGGGTGTCGATATGAAACTCTTGTAGAATTTCATACTTGTTACTGCCTACTTTTTCCGCTTCTGTCAATAATTGAGTTGACTTAAGTGTGGCACTGAATGACTTTAACTGAATTTCGTTATGAATCTTCACACATTGCTAAATTTGCACACTTTCATGGTAGATCAGCAACGGTAACCCAGTATGACTGGTCTGAACGTTGACACAGACCATTTCGCGGCTGAATGCCCATAATATTTTGCTAATTCGTAACGATCTGGGGGTACTTTGTCTTACTAAAAGAGTTATGTTATCTCGATAAGCTGAAATTCGTTTTTATTAGTACAGTTCATACTAATTAGCGTTTCTTCTTTCATTTGTATCTTATATTTAGGTGTTGTGGTTAACACACTAATCAGCATTAATATAGTCTTACACATGATTGAAAACAGTCTAATTTCGGAAAGTTTGTCAATTTCACGCCTGTGCATAGTATGTTGGTAGCACTTTGTCGCCTTGCCTGTTAGGCTGTGTAGCAGACTTCAAAGCTGTGCGGATCAGCATAACGAAAAGGCGAGGGGTCTCGCTCGTTTTGTCCACGACCGTACATCGTAAAAAGCAGCGGACCTATTACGCTGCCCTGGGGCGCACCTGAAGTTACGCTTGTTTCTGTTGAAGTCGCCCCATTCAGGACGTCATACTGCTCTCTGTCTGTTAGAAAACTTTCTATCCAACCGCATATGTCACCGGATAGATGTAAGCGCGCACTTTCTGGAGCAAGCGACAGTGCGGAACTGAGTCGAACGCCTTTCGAAAGTCGAGAAAATGGCATCAACTTGGGAGCCGGAATCTGGAGCCTGTTGTATATCATGCACAAAGAGGGCCGGCTGTGTCTCGCCTGTGCGTAGACATCTAATGCCACATACCTCCACAAAACTACAAACTAACCTTTGAATCCCTGATACACAAAATCAGCAATGTATTTCGTTCCAAAGGCGGACAAACAAACTATCAAGCAGAGAGTCATAATGTTTTGCTCATCAGTGTAAAGGCAAACTCTTCATCCGTAAACCTATGCATGGATCATCTTACACCAGGTGGGTGGTCATATTCGAGAACGTCGTCATAAGGGTCAGCGGTTGCTTGAAACATACACTACACTGTGTACTTAAGCCGGTGAGTACAGTAGTATGCTGTCGATGACATTCACATTTGATTCCATGGAAACTGTGATAGTAATCAAAGGCACCTTACAGATCTGGACTACGTGAACACTGTCGCGGACTTCCACATCCCTTCATGCTTGATAGCTTCCCCGACGGAGATGGCAACTTCCAACAGGATAACGTTCATGTCAAAAGACCAGAACCCTGCTACAGTGCTCAGGAGCGTGGTAGTGTGCTCACGCTGATGTCTTGAGCACCAGACTCTCCTACCGTGAATCCGCTGGAACGCACCTGGGACTCCATCTGGAGCTAATTCCTTGCCCACAAACTATCAGCTAGGACAGCTACCGAGGACTTACCGAACCCTTGCCGCGCAGAATCGCTTCTGTATTACAGGGGTTGCACAAAAAGACGGAAACCAAAAACACCGTACATTACCATGCCTAACACGGGTTAGGAAATGCCGCGCGGGATTAACCGGGCGGTCTCAGGCGCTGCAATCATGGACTGTGTGGCTGGTCCCGGCGGAGGTTCGAGTCCTCCCTCGGGCATGGGGGTGTGTGTTTGTCCTTAGGATAATTTAGGTTAAGTAGTGTGTAAGGTTAGGGACTGATGAACTTAGCAGTTAAGTCCCATAATATTTCACACACAATTGAACATTTTTGGTTAGGAAAAGCAGTGGCATTCAAAACTGCTTTCAGTGGTCTCGAAATGGATAAACACAGCTTCCATACGGTTTTCAAGGGAAATTTATACCACTCGTGCTGCAAAATATTGACAAGTTCGGGCGACGACAATGGAGATGGATAGCGATCAAGCAACCTTCTTTCCAAAGTAGACCACAAAGGCTCAATACTATTGAGATCTGGTGACCAAGGTGTCCAGGGAAGACGCAAAAATAGTCGTGGACGATGTGAGCCGAGCGACCAGGGACCGTGTCGTCTCGGAACACAGCATCTCCATTGGAGAACTATCACCGTACAATGGGATGAACCTTATCAGCCAAAATCGCCACATAGTACTTGGCGACCTTGCAGAGTAACAATATGGTTGCCCAAATTATCACCAAACGCCCGCCACGTTCCATTCCTGGGGGGCGGAAACTCGCCCAGGAGTTGTAAACAATGTGAAACGACACTCATCCATAAATGGTTCAAATGGCTCTGAGCACTATGGGACTTAACAGCTATGGTCATCAGTCCCCTAGGACTTAGAACTACTTAAACCTAACTAACTTAAGGACAGGACACAACACCCAGTCATCACGAGGCAGAGAAAATCCCTGACCCCGCCGGAAATCTAATCCGGGAACCCGGGCGTGGGAAGCGAGAACGCTACCGCACGACCACGAGCTGCGGACGACACTCATCCGACCAAATGACTTTCTTCCATTTTTCCACAGACCAGGTTTTATGGCTTCAGCCTCATGATTCTCCACTTTCATCACTGATGAATGCTTTTATAATTCCAGCTCGCCCTACAGTTCCCTGCTTCTAGATCTCCTTTCGTATTCAGAATGAGATTTTCACTCTGCAGCGGAGCGTGCGCTGATATGAAACTTCCTGGCAGATTAAAACTGGAAGGTAGGAGACGAGATACTGGCAGAAGTAAAGCTGTAGGGACCGGGCGTGAGTCGTGCTTCGGTAGCTCAGATGGTTGAGCACTTGCTCGCGAAAGGCAAAGGTCCCGAGTTCGAGTCTCGGTCGGGCACACAGTTTTAATCAGCCAGGAAGTTTCTTTTCGTATTGTTTTGGTGCTGATAGACGGATGATGCTTTTCCGCTTTCCCTGTTTGCGGTATAAATGTTCGATACGGTGCCTGTTGAAACACCAATCACTTTGGCTTCATTGATTACAGAAGCACCTACCATACAAACACCAACAATTTCCCTATGTTCGAATTCACTTAGTTCGACATGATAGATTCACGACTAAAAAGAACACTGTTATGACCACGATGTGAGGATCAAGTTGGTAAAAAGACGAGGGCTAGTAGAAATCCTTGGGTAACAGAAGAAATATTGAATATAATTGATGAAAGGAGAAAATATAAAAATGCAGTAAATGAAGCAGGCAGAGAGGAATACAAACGTCTCAAAAATGAGATCGACAGGAAGTACAAAATGGCTAAGCAGGGATGGCTAGAGGACAAATGTAAGTCTGTTGTGGCTTATCTTACTAGGGGTAAGATAGATACTGCCTACAGGAAAATTAAAGAGACCTTTGGAGGAAAGAGAACCACTTGTATGAATATCAAGAGCTCAGATGGAACCGCAGATCTAAGCAAAGAAGGGAAAGCAGAAAGGTGGAAGGAGTATATAAAGGGTCTATACAAAGGTGATGTACTTCAGGACAATATTAAGGAAATCGAAGAGGATGTAGATGAAGATGAAATGGGAGATACGATACTGCGTGAAGAGTTTGACAGTGCACTGAAAGACCTGAGTCCAAACAAGGCCCCGGGAGTAGACAACATTCCATTAGAACTACTGACGGCCTTGGGAGAGCCAGTCCTGACAAAACTCTACCATCTGGTGAGCAAGATGTATGAGACAGGCGAAATACCCTCAGACTTCAACAAGAATGTAATAATTCCAGATGCGAAAATTACCGAACTATGTTTAATAAGTCACGGCTGCGAAATACTAACGCGAATTCTTTACAGACGAATGGAAAAACTAGTAGAAAGCAACCTCAGGGAAGATCAGTTTGGATTCCGTAGAAATATTGGAACACGTGGGGCAATACTGACCCTACGACTTACCTTAGAAGCTAGATTAAGGAAAGGCAAACCTACGTTTCTAGCATTTGTAGACTTAGAGAAACCTTTTGACAATGATGACTCGAATGCTCTCTTTCACATTCTGAAGGTGGCGGGGTAAGATACAGGGAGCGTAAGGCTATTTACAATTTGTACAGTAACCAGATGGCAGTTATAAGAGTCGAGGGGCATGAAAGGGAAGCAGTGGTTGGGAAGGGAGTGAGACAGGGTTGTAGCCTCTCCCCGATATTATTCACTCTGTATATTGAGCAAGCAGTAAAGGAAACAAAAGAAAAGTTTGGAGTAGGTATTAAAATCCAGGGAGAAAAAATAAAAACTTTGAGGTTCGCCGATGACATTGTAATTCTGTCAGAGACAGCAAAGGACCTGGAAGAGCTGTTGAACGGAATGGACAGTGTCTTGAAAGGAGGATATAAGATGAACATCAACAAAAGCAAAACGAGGATAATGGAATGTAGTCAAATTAAATCGGGTGATGCTGAGGGAATTAGATTAGGAAATGAGACACTTAAAGTAGTAAAGGAGCTTTGCTATTTGGGAGCAAAATAACTGATGATGGTCGAAGTAGAGAGGATATAAAATGTAGACTGGCAATGGCAAGGAAAGTGTTTCTGAAGAAGAGAAATTTGTTAATATCGAGTATAGATTTGTCAGGAAGTCGTTTCTGAAAGTATTTGTGTGGAGCGTAGTCATGTATGGAAGTGAAACATGGACGATAACTAGTTTGGACAAGAAGAGAATAGAAGCTTTCGAAATGTGGTGCTACAGAAGAATGCTGAAGATTAGATGGGTAGATCACATAACTAATGAGGAGGTATTGAATAGGATTGGGGAGAAGAGAAATTTGTGGCACAACTTGACTAGAAGAAGGGATCGGTTGGTTGGACATGTTCTGTGGCATCAAGGTATCACCAATCTAGTATTGGAGGGCGGCGTGGAGGGTAAAAATCGCAGGGTTATCTGTATGGTGTCTTACACTGCTAGCTTGTCATCTGCAAACTAAACGATGTAAATGTGAATTTTATCAGCGAGTTAACACACCCTTTGATTTTTAAAACGTGATTTTGGTGTGGCAAAGTGTTTTGCGTGTACATTTGTTATTACTCACGTTCTGCTGTGACAGATTCTTCTTCCTTCGCGCCCTGCGCACGCGCACGCACACGCATATATATATATATATATGTATATATAACTTCGTATAAGTTTGCTTTAATAAACGCCCTTTCACTTCACAAAACGTGGTATAAACGATGTTGTGTGTACTAACCCCGTCGCTCTGTGTGTGTGTGTAATCTGCTCTAGGTTTCCGTGTTACCTTTTCTGTTAAGTTCCTTTTATATGTTAAATAATGTGTCTTTGCAGAGCGCAATGTATTCATTTAAAAGCTTGTGTGCCTTCCGTTATTGCCTTCTATAGCCGAAGTTTTCTTGTATTCTTAGTTTTTAATGTACGATGTGGCTGGATTTCAGTATTTTTAAATTTGTTAGTTTTGTAGTTGAGTGATGGTTATAGTCTATTAGGTGGTCAGCAAGTGTGGTGTGGGTTCTGTTACATTTTAGGACTTTGATATGATCTGACTATCTTGTTTTAAAATTCCTGCATATTTGTGCTAATCATACTGCTTGGCAAGTGCTGCATGTGAGTTCATGTGTTCCTGATCTGTTGAATTTATCTGTAGATATCTCCTGCTTTCTTAGTTTTTCTGGGTTGTGTTGTCTGTCCTCTATCCAGTTTGAAGTCTCTGCTTTTCAATATCTTGCCTATTCTGCGGACAAATTTGTAGATGAATAACAAGAAAAAACAGTGTTTTGCATAAAAGGCGGAATGTATATTCCATAATTTTAACTGCAAACACCGAAAAAAATCAAGAGCTGAGAATCCCAAAGACGAATACTTAAAATAGAGCTCTGGGGCCGAAACAAGCGTAGTGGTACATGGCTACCTGTTGCTCAGCCTATAAGACAGAGCACTCCGCCACAGGCAGTAAACACGCCCTACCTGCTAAAATGCAGGCCGTTCGAAAACCGCGACCTTTCTGCTGCCGTTTTGTGGCGAGGCTGTATTACAAGACACTGCAGCAAACTCTCAATGGCCAACAGTTGCATATAATCGGCGAGTCAGTGTATCTGCGGTTACCAATATAATTCCTTCCGCAGTGTGAGCGGAACTAGATCTAAACAACGGCGTATGCCGGACAGCAGAAGTACAGTCCTTGTGTAGAAGGGAAGAATAGAGGGAGACACGGTAGCACTTGAGATCCTCGTACTGGACATACACGGTGATGTGTCGACGGAAGTGCCGACACAGTGTGATTTGAGGGGACCGCAATGCACGCTATAAACACACGAAGGATGGCGTGAGGTCTGAAACAGGATACGTAATGAATGCTGTAAAGAAAAGTACGTTGCTTTTGGAATACTTAACTTTAATCCATCCTTGTCGTATACATCGTTCTTGATGAGACATGCTTTATACGATAAGTATCGATTGCTATGTAAGGCTAATGGCGCCTTGCTAGGTCGTAGCCATGGACTTAGCTGAAGGCTATTCTATCTGCTCGGCAAAGGAGCGAGGCTTCGTCAGTGTAGTCGCTAGCAAAGTCGTCCGTACAAAGCTAGCAAAGTCGTCCGTATCTCGAGACCTGCCTTGTGGTGGCGCTCGGTCTGCGATCACACAGTGGCGACACGCGGGTCCGACATGTACTGATGGACCGCGGCCGATTTAAAACTACCACCTAGCAAGTGTGGTGTCTGGCGGTGACACCACACACGGAATGGAGACACGGCTAAGAATGCGTGCTTGAACATAAATGCTTGCAACGCGGTCGGGGGCGCCTTGCTACGGTTCGCGCGGCTCCCCTCCCCCGTCGGAGATTCGAGTCCTCCCTCGGGCATGTGTGTGTTGTTCTTAGGTTAGTTAGGTTTAAGTAGTTCTAAGTTCTAGGGAACTGATGACCACAGTAGTTAAGTCCCATAGTGCTCAGAGCCATTTGAACCATCTTTTTTGTTCTTAGCGTAAGTTACTTTATGTTAGATTAAGTATTGTGTAAGCCTAGGGACCGATGACCTCAGCAGTTTGGTCCCATAAGACCTTACCACAAATTTCCAAATAAATGCTGATGCCAGCTAAGCCCACAGGTACCACTGTTGGTTTTGACCACAAACAGCTTCTGTGCAGTGTCTCCAGTACGTTGCAAGTGTTAGTCGTGATCATATTAGTGCTCTGTAGGTGCATTATGTCGGAGCTCAGTGCATTCGAACGTGGGTGAATAGTCGGTGGTCGTATGGTGGGAACGCAGCCGAGGGTTTTGGTGTATCAAGAGGCACTGCATCGAAAACTTACACCGCAATCACGGAAAACGGAAGAACACCATGCGCTAAGTTAGAACGCGGCCGAAAGTGTGTGTTAAGCCTTCGTGACGGACGGTCATTGAAGATGATTGTGACGAAAACTAAATGGACGACAGCTGCAAAAGTCTTTGTAAATCTGAACATCGCACTCGCAAACCCTGTCAGCACCAGATTTGACGCCAAGGGAGCTACAGAGCTGGGAATTTCAGGACAAGCTTGTTGTATGTACGTTGTATGTTAACCGGGGACCTAGAAACTACGGAGAGGCTCCGTCCCCGCCGCAGCCGCAGTGGTCCACAACCCCACGACGACTACCGCAGTCCACTTCACACCTGCGCCGCCCCACACAGAACACACAATCACTCTTTCAGGGTTATTGTGCGGTTCGGCCCCCGGTGGACCCCCCCCCCCCCCCCCCCCCCCCGGGGGAACATCTTACACCAGACGAGTGTAACATCCACGTTTGCGGTGGCAGAGTAATGGTGGTGTTCGCGTAGGTGGAGAATTTGTTTGAGCAGCAGTCACCGACATAGTGTAGCTGAGGCGCAATAAGGGGAACCAGCCCGCATTCGCCGAGGCAGATGGAAAACCGCCTAAGAACCATCCACAGACTGGTTGGCTCACCGGACCTCGACACAAGTCCGCCGTGCGGATTCGTGCCGGGGACCAGGCGCTCCTTCCCAGTTCGGAAAGCTGTGCGTGATGGTCTGGATAGATGCCTGCGTATTACACATTACAACCCTCTTCAACTGTCGGCGGTCTCTGTCACTCAACAGACGAGATCTGCCTGTACATTTTTGTGCTCTGCGTGTCCCTTCACGTTCCACTTCACTGTCACATCGGAAACAGTGGACCTAGGGATGTTCAGGAGTGTGGAAATCTCGCGTACAGACGTACGACACAAGTGCCACCCAACCACCTGCCCACGTTCGAAGTCCGAGAGTTCCGCAGAGCGCCCCATTCTGCTCTCTCACGATGTCTAGTGACTACTGAGGTCGCTCATATGGAGTACCTGGCAGTAGGTGGCAGCACAGTGCATCTGATATGAAAAACGTATGTTTTGGGGGTGTCCGGATACTTTTGATCTCATAGTTTGGTATCAACACTAGGAATAAGAACTATCTACAGAAAGACCTTAAATCTCTTATCTTGGTGCAAAAACGTGTCCAATATTCAGGAACAAACATTTTCAATTAATTTCCAGCAACCACTAAAAGCTTGGTTTCTAATAAAGAACGGTTTAAACAGAGTTTGAAAGACTTTTTGACAGGCAATCCCTTCTACTCTGTAGATGAATATTTAACATGGACTGTTGCACAAGCTTAAATACAAATGTCAGGTTTCAGTTTTGACACCACTTGGTCACATCAGTCAAGGTTATGTACTTTGTGAATGATAAATTTATTAACAATGCATGGCTATATGTCTTTCTGACATTGTATTAATTGTGTAAATATTAGCATTTCCATTTTACTGTAATGCATCCATATTTCTGGACAATTTCCTAACAAACGATTACGGAAGAGAGTATTATATTCAAGTGTTCTACGTTTTTTATGTTACATTTTCCGACACGTATCACAACCACGAGAATCATCTCATTTTTGGATCTATGGAACGAAAATTGAATCTAATCTCTAATGTAATACCGAGGAACCTTGATACTGTGCGTCTGCCCTTTGTGGGAGATACACTACTGGTCATTAAAATTCCTACACCAAGAAGAAATGCAGATGATAAACGGGTATTCATTGGACAAATATATTACACTAGAACTGACATGTGATTACATTTTCACGCAATTTGGGTGCATAGATCCTGAGAAATCAGTACCCAGAACAACCACCTCTGGCCGTAATAACGCCCTTGACACGCCTGGGCATTGAGTCAAACAGAGCTTGGATGGTGTGTACAGGTACAGTTGCCTATGCAGCTTCAACACCATACCACAGTTCATCAAGAGTACTGACTGGCGTATTGTGACGAGCCAGTTCGTCGGCCACCATTGACCAGACGTTTTCAATTGGTGAGAGATCTGGAGAACGTGCTGGCCAGGGCAGCAGTCGAACATTTTCTGTATCCAGAAAGGCCCGTACAGGACCTGCAACATTCGGTCGTGCATTATCCTGCTGAAATGTAGGGTTTCGCAGGGATCGAATGAAGGGTAGAGCCACGAGTCGCAACACATCTGAAATGTAACGTCTACTGATCAAAGTGCCGTCAATCCGAACAAGAGGTGACCGAGATGTGTAACCAATGGCACCCCATACCATCACGCCGGGTGATACGCCAGTATGGCGATGACGAATACACACTTCCAATGTGCGTTCACCTCGATGTCGCCAAACACGGATGCGACCATCATGATACTGTAAACAGAACCTGGATTCATCCGTAAAAAATGACGTTTTGCATTTTCGTGCACCCAGGTTCGTCTTTGAGTACACCATCGCAGGCGCTCCTGTCTGTGATGCAGCGTCAAGGGTAACCGCAGCCATGGTCTCCGAGCTGATAGTCCATGCTGCTGAAAGCGTCATCGAACTTTTCGTACAGATGGTTGTTGTTTTGCAAACGTCCCCATCTGTTGACTCAGCGATCGAGACGTGGCTGCATGATCCGTTACAGCCATGCGGATAAGATGCCTGTCATCTCGACTGCTAGCGATACGAGGCCGTTGGGGTCCAGCACGGCGTTCCGTAGTACCCTCTTAAACCCACCGATTCCATATTCTGCTAACAGTCATTGGATCTCGACCAACGCGAGCAGCAATGTCGCGATACGATAAACCGCAATCGCGATATGCTACAATCCGACCTTTATCAAAGTCGGAAACGTGATGGTACGCATCTCTCCTCCTTACACGAGGCATCACAACAAGGTTTCACCAGGCAACGCCGGTCAACTGCTGTTTGTGTATGAGAAACTGGTTGGAAACTTTCCTCGTGTAAGCACGTTGTAGGTGTCGCCACCGGCGCCAACCTTGTGTGAATGCTCTGAAAAGCTGATCAATTGCATATCACAGCATCTTCTTCCTGTCAGTTAAATTTCGCGTCTGTAGCACGTCATCTTCGTGGTGTAGCAATTTTAATGGCCAGTAGTGTACTGCATTCCGAGTAAACGTGTGCGTTTCGTGCCGGCCGCTGTGGCCGAGCGGTTCTAGGTGCTTCAGTCTGGAACCGCGCGACCACTACGGTCGCAGGTTCGAATCCTGCCTCGGGGATGGATGTGTGTGATGTCGTTAGGTTAGTTAGGTTTAAGTAGTATAAGTCTAGGGGACTGATGACCTCAGATGTCAAGTCCCATTGCGCTCAGAGCCATTTGAACCGTTTGTGCGCTTGTGGTGTTGCAGCGATGAACGTGGTGGGGATGTCGCTGTTCTCTGCGGGGGCGATGGCCGTGGCGGCGACGCTGCTGCTCTACGTGGACACCCTGCGCCACGTCATCGGCAGGGCGCCCTCCGCCGTCAAGACGCACACCGCGCTCGTGCTCTCCATATACCCGGTCAGTCTCTGCACTGCTACCTCTGCTAAACCACGGTTAAGTACTTAAGCTAATCAGTGTAAGTGAAAACGTCGTAACACGAGCTGTTGTCGCGACTGCTCCAAATACGGGAAGAGGCGTAAGCTCAAGAATGTGGAGTCGTTACGAACAATCTGGCAGACCGAAAGAAAGGCCAAGACGCATTTGTGCCTTAGAGCTCTAAGATTAATTAAGCTTCACAAACTGAGCAAGTCAATAACGCCTTCGTCCACCTCTGGTCCTCATGCAAGAAGTCACTCGGCTTGGTATTGACTGATACAGTTGTTGGATGTCCTCTGAGGGATGTTGTGCCACATTCTATCTAGTTCGTGCGTCATATCGTTGGAGGGCCCTGCTCATAATGCTGCAAACGTTCTCAATTGAAGAGAGATCCGACGACATTGCTGGCAAAGGTAAGATATACCAAGCAGTACGTATAGTGCACATATTTTGACTTGGTTGATTTTGAATGTGGGTGCAATAAGTGGGTGAAGGAACTGTCACTAGGAAGAAGAATGGAATGGAGGAGGCATGTTCTGTGAGAAGTGTCTACACTCAATGTTGATAGTTAGCTTTGCTTTCTGAAGAGGAGTTGTAAGTAGCAGTCGCAATGCCCTGAGAATTCTGAGATTGTATAAAAGGACATTGTTAGAAATAAGACAAACTGTGTCACTGACTCATTAGTTCGTGGTTCAAGGAACCACCTATAAAAACTAAATACCATTTATTATTCGTCATTTTAAAAATTACAACTTTCAAAGGAAATTCTGTTGCATTCTAAAATTCCTTCAGCTGCCAGAATTTTTTAAACAGTTCCTTGCAAATAGTAATTAACGTAACTCAAAACGAAGTGCTACCACTGACAGGTACCAAAAAACTACTGACACTCAAGGATGTTAAGGATTCATGAACTTCACAATAAGCTATACTCAAGAGTCAAAGAAAGTGGTACACCTGTCATACATCGTGTAGGGCTCCCGCGAGCGCTCAAGAGTGCTACAACACGACGTGGCATGGTCTCGACAAACGTCTGACGTAGTGCTGGAGGGAACTGACGCCATGAATCCTGCAGAGCTGTCCATAAATCGTTAGAGTACGAGGGGGTGGAGATCTCTTCTGAACAGCGCGTTGCAAGGCATCCCAGATATGCTCAATAATGTTCATGTCTGGGGAGTTCGGTGGCCGGTGGAAGTGTTTAAATTCAGAAGAGTGCTCCTGGAGCCACTGCGTAACAATTCTGGACGTGTGGTGTGTCGCAATGTCCTGTTGGACCTGCCCCAGTCCGCCGGAATTCATAATGGATATGAATGAATGCAGGTGATCAAACAATATTCTTACGTACGTGTCACCTGTCAGAGTCGTATGTAGACGTATCACGGGTGCACATGCCCCACACCATCACTGAGCCTTCACCAGTTAAAAGTCCCTGATGACACGCAGGATCCATCAATTAATTAGGCTGTCTCTATCATACCTGTACTCGTCCATCCGCTCGATACAATTTGAAACGAAACTTGTCAGACCTGGCAACATGTTTCCAGCCATCAACAGTCCAATGTCGGTGTCGATGACCCCAGGCGAAGCGTAAAGTTCGTGTCGTGCAGTCATCAAGTGTACATAAGTGGGCGTTCGGCCCTGAAATGCCACATCGATGATGTTTCGTTGAATGGTTCGCACGCTGACACGTGCTAATGTCCCAGTATTGAAATCTGCAGCAATTTGCGGAAGTGATGCTCTTCTATCACGCGGACGATTCTCTTCAGTCGTCGTTCTTGCAGGATCTTTTTCCAGCCGCAGCGATGCAGGAGATTTGATGTTTTACCGAATTCCTGATATTCACGGTACACCCGTGAAATGGTCGTACGGTAAAATCTGCACTTCATCGCTACCTCGGAAATGGTGTGTCCCATCGCTCGTGCGCCGACTGTAACACCACGTTCAAACTCCCTTAAATCTTGATAACCTTCCATTGTAGCAGCAGTAGCCGAGCTAACAACTGCACAAGACACTTGTCTTATATTGCCGTTACCGAATGCAACATCGTATTCTGCCTATTTACGTATCTCCGTATTTGAATACGCATACCTATACTAGTTTCTTCGGCGCTTCGGTGTATTTTCCTATGTTAAAAATACAGTTTGCATTGCTTTTATTCTTTTTGATTATAACATTTAAATAGCATTTGCCCTTAATATTCTCTCAAAATATTTCATTTATATGTAATTAAAGCTTAAATATCATTAAATCTGGTCACATGTTCGAAAACGCTCTGTTATTGGCTGATGCTCTGGTGACGTCACAGACTAGGAGTAAGACGGAGCTGTACGTGTGTTATAGGCGTGTTAGCCTAAGTTACGAAGTTTTTGCCTACTTTTTCTGCGAACATCCATTTAGTGATGGAAAATGCAGTTACAAGCTCTAAGTAACAATAGAAAGGATTTTTGCGAACGTCGATAGTGGAAGCATTGCGAAAGTTGATGCGTTCATGTTCCACCCATTTAGAGCGGCGATATGTGCAACGACAGACATTATTTTCCCTCCTCCCTTCTGCACCCTTAAACTTGCTCAAAACTAAGGAATTATAGATTTTTTGCAAATGAGTCCGTATATTATAACTAGATTGTCAACTATCAGTCACGAGCTACGATCCAAAGCCCAATAAAATTATTCTTGGCAAATGTCAGTGCCGATTTCTTCTATAGAAGATCACCAGCTGACGTTATCTGCCGCTCTATGGCTCTAGGACATCTGACTGCGCATGACGTTCGAGTCTGGTAAGGGACATATATTTTTAAAAGTTGTTCACGAAATTTGAAAAAAGCGTCAGCAAGAACTGATTGTAGCAGTTTTTTCGCTGGTGGGATGTATTATATACAGCTTCACATTAGTCGTAGTCTGAGAGATCGGCAGCAGAGAATAAATGCGTTTACTTTGCGAGAAAACAATTCAATTTTTGGAATAGTATTGCTAGTAGTGAGCATATCACCATACACCCACAGCACAGCGGTGCCTAAGATGATGATTTGTATACAGAGAGATGTAATTCATGTACACCATGCGGGTAACAGGAACGCAAGGGCTGTCATGTTTGTGCGTGTGAATTAACGGCGGTGTCTGAGACAGACTTACTTCATCTGTACGTAAGATGATGAAACTTCTAAAGTTTACACAATAAGAATCCCGCTGGACGCTAGAAAGATAGAGAAAAACATTGTTTCTAATAAAGTAAAAATAGTGTTGTCACATCAACTAGAAAATATCTTTTTGAACGTGACGTGCATGAATAGCGATTGCAAATGTAAGCGCATGTAAACAGCATGGAAAACACAATCATATGCTCTTTCTGATCGGTGTGGTGAAGTTTCGTAGTTCTGATTTGGCTTTTGTATGAGAGGACTGTTGAGTCGTTTTACAAATAAGTTATAATAGTCTTTCGGTTTGGACTCGAACCAGCGATCTATTTACACCGTTCTATAAAACTCGACCATCTACCGCTCTAACAACTGAGCTACCTAATAACTTTGTGAAGTTGGATGAAACGACAATTTTCACCATGATTTTACTTTCGTTGAACGACGCTATCCTTCCTTGTGACAGTGCGAAAGCATGTCTCCGAGTTTAATTAATGTTATCTTCACAGTACCACGCATTTTAATTAAGTTTCTGAACTTGTGCGTCAACATGGTGGCAATTTGCCGGTAGAGTGCTACCACATTTTACGCATCTTGTAATTCTCTGCAACACTCAGAAACAACCTTCCAGGAGTTTTCATAAATGTATTTGTACAGTATGATTAGCATTATGAGAGTACGAGCGGCGAGATAGCCAGTGACGTCACGGGCATTACGTGACACGAATGTAGCGTTTTAGCGGGCTTTCGATTATTTGAATTTTATTTCCGTTTTTATAAGAGAATACTGAAATTCAAGAGGATAAAAAGCTTGTTAGAAGCATAAAATGACGTAATTAATCATTTAAGATAATTTCTAGAAAACCGTAAAATACCCTATTCTATGACTGTTGCTTTACAATTCACTTGCTGCATTATTTATTCTCAAAAAAACCTGTGTAATGAAATGGTTGAATATTGCTACAAAGTTACGTAATGTTACGCACATATTTTCAGTTAAATTTATATGAAACATACAGCGTGAACGTTAATAAAACCGACAAACTGCTGGGACGGGTTCCTAACTGAAAATGAGGGGAAAAAACGTCCTATGAACACGTGTCCGGAAACGGACGGTGTGCGTGCAACGACAAAAAATCGTCCTGGAACACAGTACAGAGCTATACAGGGTGTTACAAAAAAGTACGGCCAAACTTTCAGGAAACATTCCTCATACACAAAGAAAGAAAATATGTTATGTGGACATGTGTCCGGAAACGCTTACTTTCCATGTTAGAGCTCATTTTATTACTTCTCTTCAAATCACATTAATCATGGAATGGAAACACACAGCAACAGAACGTACCAGCGTGACTTCAAACACTTTGTTACAGGAAATGTTCAAAATGTCCTCCGTTAGCGAGGATACATGCATCCACCCTCCGTCGCATGGAATCCCTGATGCGCTGATGCAGCCCTGGAGAATGGCGTATTGTATCACAGCCGTCCACAATACGAGCACGAAGAGTCTCTACATTTGGTACCCGGGTTGCGTAGACAAGAGCTTTCAAATGCCCCCATAAATGAAAGTCAAGAAGGTGGAGGTCAGGAGAGCGTGGAGGCCATGGAATTGGTCCGTCTCTACCAATCCATCGGTGACCGAATCTGTTGTTGAGAAGCGTACGAACACTTCGATTCAAATGTGCAGCAGCTCCATCGTGCATGAACCACATGTTGTGTCGTACTTGTAAAGGCACACGTTCTAGCACCACAGGTAGAGTATCCCGTATGAAATCATGATAACGTGCTCCATTGAGCGTAGGTGGAAGAACATGGGGCCCAACCAAGACATCACCAACAAAGCCTGCCCAAACGTTCACAGAAAATCTGCGTGGATGACGTGATTGCACAATTGCGTGCGGATTCTCGTCAGCCCACACATGTTGATTGTGAAAACTTACAATTTGATCACGTTGGAATGAAGCCTCATCCGTAAAGAGAACATTTGCACTGAAATGAGGATTGACACACTGTTGGATGAACCATTCGCAGAAGTGTACCCATGGAGGCCAATCAGCTGCTGATAGTGCCTGCACACGCTGTACATGGTACGGAAACAACTGGTCCTCCCGTAGCACTCTCCATACAGTGATACAGTGACGTGGTCAACGTTACCTTGTACAGCAGCAACTTCTCTGACGCTGACATTAGGGTTATCGTCAACTGCACGAAGAATTGCCTCGTCCATTGCAGGTGTCCTCGTCGTTCTAGGTCTTCCCCAGTCGCGAGTCGTAGGCTGGAATGTTCCGTGCTCCCTAAGACGCCGATCAATTGCTTCGAACGTCTTCCTGTCGGGACACCTTCGTTCTGGAAATCTGTCTCCATACAAACGTACCGCGCCACAGATATTGCCCCGTGCTAATCCATACATCAAACGGGCATCTGCAAACTTCGCATTTGTAAACATTGCACTGACTACAAAACCACGTTCGTGATGAACACTTACCTGTTGCTGCTACGAACTGATGTGCTTGATGCTAGTACTGTAGAGCAATGAGTCGCATGTCAACACAAGCACCGAAGTGAACATTACCTTCCTTCAATTGGACCAGCTGGCGGTGAATCGAGGAAGTACAGTACATACTGACGAAACTAAAATGAGCTCTAACATGGAAATTAAGCGTTTCCGGACACATGTCCACATAATATCTTTTCTTTATTTGTGTGTGAGGAATGTTTCCTGAAAGTTTGGCCTTACCTTTTTGTAACACCCTGTATAGCATCCACGTCACAAAATATGTTCAAAATGACCTCCAAGGGATGCAATGCACGAGTTCACGCGTCGCATCATTGATTCCCTCACTCTATCGCACGTTCCGGCCTCAGCGTCACTAGTGTTGTGAACACGCTGATGGAGGGTTTGCACATCAAGAACCGGTGCAGCATACACAATGCTTTTCAGATGCCCCCAGTGGTAAAAATCCAGGGGATTTAAGTTCGGTGAGCTAGGAGGCCATGCTACAGGGCCTCCGCGCCCTATCCAGCGTCCGAGGCTGATGTGTCAGGAAATTATAATGCCGAAGTGGGATGGTTGTATGTCATGTAGAAACCACATAACCTGTCGTACTCCCAAAGGTGCATTCTAAAGCAGCCCAGGCAGAGTATTCCGCAGGAAACCTAGGTACGTTCCTCCGTCGAGGCGTTGTGGAATAATAACCGGTCACAGTACGAGGTGCGGCTAGAAAAAAACCGGACTGATGCTGGAAAAAACATTTATTTACAATTATTTACAATTTCATGTTATCTTCTTGAATGTACTCTCCTCCTCGGTCTCTACATCGCTCCATACGAATTTTCCACTGTTCATAGCAATGCTGCAGATCATTTTCGGTAAGTCCATACATTACTTCCGTCGCTTTTTCTTTTACTGCTTCAACAGTCTCAAATCTAGTTCCTTTCAAAGCTGACTTGACTTTAAGGAAAAGAAAAAGTCACAGGGGGCCAAATCAGGTGAGTAGGGTGGATGATCTAAGATGGGAATGTTGTGTTTTGCCCCCCCCTTTCAGTTGAGGCACAAATCTTTCTCCCTTCTAGGCGGAGGCTGAGCCAGAAACACAGACTGCCACAAAAACACAGTTTTGCTGTGAAATCTTACAGGACACCCGGAAGCAGTAACAGACAAGGGGTCGGCACCCAGAAATAACACAGGCTCAGACTCAGCCTGGGAGCACATCCTACGAGAACTTGTTCACACTATGCTCACCACAAACGGTAGACATTCCGGCCGAACATCCGCTTGCGGTGGCTGCCAGAAGGACGAAGCAACCAACAGGCCCACACCGTGCTTCTCACACAGGCACCTCAATTTGTACAGACATCTAGGCCAACACCAACTCCGAACTCCCCTCTCACTGCGAGGCTTGGCACAGTTTATACGAAATGCCTTCCAGGCAACCAGTAACCGCTGCAGGAGTTTCACGATTAGCAAACAGCCCCAGCGTAACAGACAACACACGTGTGCTTACGCCCGAGCCACAACTCCGCCAGTCTCACCGGCCGCCCCAAACCGACTGCCTCTCGCCATCCCGCGCGCCCAAGCTGAAAACGCAAAGATGCTCATGCCCGGGGACGCGCCAAAGATGACAAGCCGATCGCTGATGATCGACCAGCGATCTGGCTCAACCAGAAAACGGTGCTGGGTAAGAATGGTCGCTGCTGTTCACGAGCATATTGATGACGAGCAAGCAGAGATGCAAATATGGGCACCAGCTGATATTTTTGTGCTTTTGGCATAGAGCATGCAGTACCCATACATCAGATTTTTTATCTTTCCCTATTGCGTTAAAATGTCGTACGACGGTGCATTGATCGCTGTTCAATACACTCGCCAGTTCTCTAGCACACTGACATGGTTCACGGTGGATTAATGCGTTTAAATGATTTTCATCAAACGTCGAAAATTTTCGTGAACGTGGCGAGCCACTAATGTCAAAACCGTCCTCCCTAAAACGAGAAAACCATTTAGTTGCCTTGCTCTGTCCATTGGCATTGCCCCATAGACGGCACAAATGGTTCTTCTGCCTCCGCTGCTGGCACCCCTCTACCGAACTCAAACAGAAGAATATGTCGGGCATATTCATCTACAACTACAACTACATTTATACTCCGCAAGCCACCCAACGGTGCGTGGCGGAGGGCACTCTACGTGCCACTGTCATTACCTCCATTTCCGGATCCAGTCGCGTATGGTTCGCGGGAAGAACGTCTGCAGCCGGCCGGAGTGGCCGTGCGGTTCTAGGTGCTAGTCTGGAACCGAGCGAATCCTGCCTCGGGCATGGATGTGTGTGATTCCTTAAGTTAGTTAGGTTTAATTAGTTCTAAGTTCTAGGTGACTGATGACCTCAGAAGTTAAGTCGCATAGTGCTCAAAGCCATTTGAACCAAGAATGACTGCCAGAAAGCCTCCGTGCGCGCTCGAATCTCTCTAATTTCACATTCGTGATCTCCTCGGGAGGTGTAAGTAGGGGGAAGCAATATATTTGATACCTCATCCAGAAACGCACCCTCTCGAAACCTGGACAGCAAGCTACACTGCGATGCAGAGCGCCTCTCTTGCAGAGTCTGCCACTTGAGTTTGCTAAACATTTCCGTAACGCTATAACGCTTACCAAATAACCCTGTGACGAAACGCGCCGCTCTTCTTCGGATCTTCTCTATCTCCTCCGTCAACCCGATCTGGTACGGATCCCACACTGATGAGCAAGTATAGGTCGAACGAGTGTTTTGTAAGCCACCTCCTTTGTTGATGGACTACATTTTCTAAGGACTCTCCCAATGATTCCCAACCTGGCATCCGCATTACCAACAATTAATTTTATATGATCATTCCACTTCAAATCGTTCCGTACCCATACTCCCAGATATTTTACAGAAGTAACTGCTACTAGTGTTTGTTCCGCTATCATATAATCATACAATAAAGGATCTTTCTTTCTATGTATTCGCAATACATCACATTTGTCTATGTTAAGGGTCAGTTGCCACTCCCTGCACCAAGTGCCTATCCGCTGCAGATCTTCCTGCATTTCGCTGCAATTTTCTAATGTTGCAACTTCTCTGTATACTACAGCATCATCCGCGAAAAGCCGCATGGAACTTCCAACACTATATACTAGGTCATTTATGTATATTTTGAAAAGCAATGGTCCCATAACACTCCCCTGTGGCACGCCAGAGGTTACTGTAACGTCTGTAGACGTCTCTCCATTGAGAACAACATGCTGTGTTCTGTTTGCTAAAAACTCTTCAATCGAGCCACACAGCTGGTCTGATATTCCGTAGGCTCTTACTTTATCAGGCGACAGTGCGGAACTGTATCGAACGCGTTCCGGAAGTCAAGGAAAATGGCATCTACCTGGGAGCCTGTATCTAATATTTTCTGGGTATCATGCACAAATAAAGCGAGTTGGGTCTCACACGATCGCTTTTTCCGGAATCCATGTTGATTCCTACAGAGTAGATTCTGGTTTTCCAGAAATGACATGATACGCGAACAGAAAACATGTTCTAAAATCCTACAGATCGATGTCAGAGATATAGGCCTATAGTTTTGCGCATCTGCTCGACGACCCTTCTTGAAAACTGGAACTACCTGTGCTCTTTTCCAATCATTTCGAACCTTCCGTCCCTTTAGAGACTTGCAGTACACGGCTATTAGAACGGGGGCAAGTTCTTTCGCGTACTCTGTGTAGAATCGAATTGGTATCCCGTCAGGTGCAGTGAACTTTCCTCTGTAGAGCGATTTCAGTTGCTTTTATATTCCTTGGACACTTATTTCGATGTCAGCCATTTTTCCGTTCGTGCGAGGATTTTGAGAAGGAACTACAGTACGGTCTTCCCGAACGTGGAGAATCACTAATCTCAAAACCATCTTCCCTAAAACGAGAGAACCATTTTCTTGCCTTGCTCTGTCCTGTGGCATTACCCCAATAGTTCTTATGCCTCCACTGCTGTCACCCCTCTACATAACTCAATCAGAAGAATATGTCGGGAATGTTCCGATTTCTCCACTGGACACTCCATTTTCTGCGTCCACAGGCCCACTCACTACATCCCAAATAACAAACTGACAACGTGTAAAGTCACATAGCGACAGTGAACTACAAATGAAAAATGACAACACATAAATAAACCCTTGCAACCTGGATACCAACATGCAGAACAAAAACGCTACGAACATATGCTCCAACCAAATACGAGGGCAGTTCAATAAGTATTGCATCACATTTTTTTCTCGGCCAATTTTGGTTGAAAAAACCAGAAATTTCTTGTGGATTATTTTCAAACATTCCCGCTTCGTCTCGTATAGTTTCATTGACTTCCAATAGGTGGCAGCGCTGTACGGAGCTGTTAAAATGGCGTCTGTAACGGATGTGCGTTGCAAACAACGGGCAGCGATCGAGTTTCTTTTGGCGGAAAACCAGGGCATCTCAGATATTCATAGGCGCTTGCAGAATGTCTACGGTGATCTGGCAGTGGACAAAAGCACGGTGAGTCGTTGGGCACAGCGTGTGTCGTCATCGCCGCAAGGTCAAGCAAGACTGTCTGATCTCCCGCGTGCGGGCCGGCCGTGCACAGCTGTGACTCCTGCAGTGGCGGAGCGTGCGAACACACTCGTTCGAGATGATCGACGGATCACCATCAAACAACTCAGTGCTCAACTTGACATCTCTGTTGGTAGTGCTGTCACAATTGTTCACCAGTTGGGATATTCAAAGGTTTGTTCCCGCTGGGTCCCTCGTTGTCTAACCGAACACCATAAAGAGCAAAGGAGAACCATCTGTGCGGAATTGCTTGCTCGTCATGTGGCTGAGGGTGACAGTTTCTTGTCAAAGATTGTTACAGGCGATGAAACATGGGTTCATCACTTCGAGCCTGAAACAAAACGGCAATCAATGGAGTGGCGCCACACCCACTCCCCTACCAAGAAAAAGTTTAAAGCCATACCCTCAGCCGGTAAAGTCATGGTTACAGTCTTCTGGGACGCTGAAGGGGTTATTCTGTTCGATGTCCTTCCCCATGGTCAAACGATCAACTCTGAAGTGTATTGTGCTACTCTTCAGAAATTGAAGAAACGACTTCAGCGTGTTCGTAGGCACAAAAATCTGAACGAACTTCTCCTTCTTCATGACAACGCAAGACCTCACACAAGTCTTCACACCCAAGAGGAGCTCACAAAACTTCAGTAGACTGTTCTTCCTCATGCACCCTACAGCCCCGATCTCGCACCGTCGGATTTCCAAATGTATGGCCCAATGAAGGACGCAATCCGTGGGAGGCACTACGCGGATGATGAAGAAGTTATTGATGCAGTACGACGTTGGCTCCGACATCGACCAGTGGAATGGTACCGTGCAGGCATACAGGCCCTCATTTCAAGGTGGCGTAAGGCCGTAGCATTGAATGGAGATTACGTTGAAAAATAGTGTTGTGTAGCTAAAAGATTGGGGAATAACCTGGTGTATTTCAATGCTGAATAAAACAACCCCTGTTTCAGAAAAAAAAAATGTGTTGCATTACTTATTGAACTGCCCTCGTAATTAAGGTGAAAATAAAGACACAGAAATTCAGGTTTCCTGCGTGACCTCTCCCTGGCACGGCAAACAGGAGCGTGGAAAATACTAGCAGATGCAGGCAGAGAAAACTACCTAAATTATGTGAAAGTCGGAGTGACTGATGCTTTTCAACGTAGCTATAAACAAAAAAACTTATCTATGTAATTAAAACCTTCACTGCCGCTATTATACTATGGAGAGGAAGCGAATAAGAAAAGATCATTTTTTCTAGAATGAGATTTTCACTCTGCAGCGGAGTGTGGGCTGATATGAAACTTCCTGGCAAATTAAAACTGTGTGCCGGACCGAGACTCAAACTCGGGACCTTTGCCTTTCGCGGTCAAGTGCTCTACCATCTGAGCTACCCAAGCACGACTCACGCCCCGCCCTCACAGCTTTAAAGCTGTAAGGTTTGGAAGGTAGGAGACGAGGTACTGGCAGAAGTAAAGCTGTGAGGGCGGCGCGTGAGTCGTGCTTGGGTAGCTCAGTTGGTAGAGCATTAGCCCGCGAAAGGCAAAGGTCCTGAGTTCGAGTCTCGGTCCGGCACACAGTTTTAATCTGCCAAGAAGTTTCATCATTTTTTCTGTTGAATAGCACTGACCCAGAAATGATGTGCCTTAACATTACTGTTATCCTTGGGCCTTAGCTGTGTTGATTTAGTGAAACAGCTCTATTCGTATTCCAGTAAACGCTGCGCAGAAGCAAACGTGTCTCTGCCACTGTGCCTATGACGTCAGAGAAGAACATGTCTTCTACTTGTAAAAACGCAATTCTTCTTACTTTTCTTGGCCAAATAAGATTCAGCAAATCTGTGTCATCATCTGATGGTCATTATTTTTCTCACACTTGAAAAATATAAAATGTGTTGTTATAACAGTAACGCTGGAAAAAATAGTACTAAATAATGTGTGTGTGTACGGTTTTTTTTGCATTTCCTACTGTGTCCGAAGGAATACTGCATCGTAATTCTTAACAACACAGGCCTATCGTATTCCTAGGGGAATTTTGTACTGCTAAGAAACCGTACGAAGGTTGTATAATACCACAAACACCCAAAGTGGCTTCGTGTAAGCTTAGAGGTACTACCTGACCACGATATCACTGTACTTGGCCTCCCGTGGCTGTTATCAGAAACACATGGAGACGTTCCAGTGAACAAGTACAGTAGTGACTAAGGAAAGCGCATCGGACTGTGAATGATTTCAAGATTGTTGTACACACAGAATCAAGTCGTCCACCGTGTCGTCGTGAGATATCACAATAAAAACTCTCGATAAGCCGACCGCAGCGCCATCATTACCGAATGCAATAATATTGTGGTCGTCTTAATACGTGTCACTTCGCCTGTTAACATTACAATTCTCCTCAATCTTTATCTCGTATCTCTGTATAGGTGACCCATGTAACTGCATCTAAGCCTTAAGCCGTGCTGCCCAATGTTAACGTTGAGAGTGCCGAGTTCACCGCCCCGCTGAATGCTCAGAGACGATGCGACTTGTGCATACGGTACGCGGGGCCCAACGTTGGTACACGCGATCGCAACTAGCTCCAGCGGCAGCTGTCGGCTGTACGTGGCTCATAAATCACACTGTTTACGAAATGGACGGCCGTAAATGTCCTATAAAGGCTCTAATAAAACGTTCTTTCCTCCCTTGTCCATATGCTAATCAGGTTGTTCTGTCTGAAGTACACATAAATAAAACCTTCGATATCCGTGAAAATATCCAAAAAGGAAAGTGCCATGTCTAGTCAATGAGGACACTAGCTTAAATGCAAAAGTTCCATTACAAATAGCGCAATACAAATTTGCAATTGTTTTTCGAATAAGATAAAAATTATGTCATCATTCCCACATTTTAGTAAATCCTTAAGGTTATCCTTACTTGATCACTGTTCCTACTCAGTAGCAGAATCTCTGCAACATGTGAATTGCAAAACTGGAAAGAAAAAAGACAAAATATCTTACTGCAAGTAGTTGAATTATTATTTTAAAAAAGAAAATTTTCTCTTGTTTTGGCACTCATTAGTGGTGATTGAAAAACAAACTTTGATAAGAGGAAATTAACTCGAGTGCCGTTAGCTAAAAGAAGCAGCCAAGTAAAAAAAAAAAGATAGTTTTAAATTATCACGCGGCACAGATGAATTTACTCTACCGAGAGAGAGAAAATTAGTAATTCAAGATTTTGTATAACCTGCTTTGATACCCTGGAGTACACTAAACGCGCACATCGTTTATTGGCCGTATGCCAATTATTAATATTACGCGTCATGCACAGAAGTATTTGTATACAAGTAGACAACTGAAGGCAACTTTACTGTGATTTTTCCTCGGTCTCTTCCTGTTCTGGAAGCCTCTTGCGAAGAAAAATGTTCGAGAGACTTCGCTGCGCTGCTTTCCGGTACTGCTGACCGCATAAAATTTGATTGTTGACGCCGCTCGCGCTGCGTCTGATGCATTTTTAGCCTATTAAAAAATGTAATTGGTCTCTCTCGCTAATTTTAACATCTGTATGCTCTCTCACATTTAAGAATTAATTACAGTTTTATAATATAAGACAATTTAAAGACAATACACGGAATTAACACGAAAATACAGCATTTCTTACGTAGGTTTACATAAATTACTTTAGTTTTGGGCTTAAATTTATTGACACACAAAAAGAAATGTTTCATAGTGCTAGTTGTAGATTAAGCCAATCGAACAAACTCACTCCTCAAAAAGAGTGCACTTATATTCACATAACATCGAATATTATACTATACTCTAACATTAAACTAGTAAGAAAGCATCAGAACGTATTAAAAATGCGAGGTTTAGAAAAAAAGAAATTGGATTAGTGGGATGCAAAACCACAAACACTTCATAAAATCAGCCACGATTCCCTAACGCTATTCATTGCTCTAAAGCGACCACTAATACTATAGGAACTTATCTAGCATGTTACCATGTCCTGAAACATTATCTTAGCTATATTACTCATTCAAACTCGACTACAATAAATTGTATCAAGAATGGCGTGAGTTAATGGATCCTCAACATTCCGTTGCCTTCAAATGGCATCCTCTCATAATACGCAAGCTACCGTAATTCTTTTACCACGAATATGGCGTTCCTCGTCATATTATTACAACGAATCATACAATTAACAGCGGGTTTTCGACGGCTTCACAGTTTGCTGGTGCTCAGGAACGATATATGTACATACGGGCTTCAACCGAAAGCCAGTATGGCGCCTCACAACTCTCCATAGAAGGGAGATGGTGTGCATGTGACGTTGGTGGCCTTCCGCCATCTCATTGGTCAACGTTCAAATGCACGTTCAGGATATGTGACATGCTAGATATTACCCTGCACGTTCGGGAGACTCCCCAATGTGCTATTTCACTCTCTGACGTCAGAAACTCGGCACGCTCAACACTCAGTGTTCCAATTCACGGTCCGTGTACCGACGGCTTTAGCAGCAACAGCATCATCACTTACCGTTGACAAGGGCAGCCCCAGCGATGGAGAACGTGGCTAACACGGCTGTATCACGGGTTGCCGCGTGCCGTGACGTAGGCGAACTCCGCCGTTTTGCTGCTACCACACAGTGCAAAAGATGACTGATGGGCAAAACATTATGCCCACGTGGTTAATAGTGTGTCTGTCCATCTTCGGAAGGCTGTACATCAACGATACTGGATGGCTTTGGTTCAACAAGCCCTTAATAAGTTTCCGGAAGTATTTGACGGGTCGGTAGTTTGAGGATGCGCAGCTGGCGCAAGATAGCGTCCCACATCTACCGAAGCTGGTGGGCAAAACTGCAGCGTGAGTTCACTGTCTAGCTCCTCACACCATTACAGAACGATTCTGCCCCCGTGAAAGGGGCATTTACCCTGGTGCAAGACACCGAGCATGAAGGGATGTAGGTGGTCCGCAAGAGTGTTCACATTTACATCAGCGAGAAGAAATCGAAAAAGAGATGATTGTCGGAAGGACTGACACACCTCACGGACAAGTCAGAACAACATTTGGGGAATTTAAAGGCAAGGGTGGTAACACTAACTAGGCAAACTACCTATCGCACCCCTTTGAGATTTGATGGTAAAATTGCAAAGTGGATAGCTCGTCACAAACTGAACACAGATCAAGCGTGAAAACAAGAAGAAGGTGTACCCAGCTGCGAAAAAAGAAGCAAAATAGAAACAGTGAGGGGTCCAAGTTCAAGATATGCAACACTGCGAGACTCTGAATAGCCACGGTGTCGTGTTTATGTGGTCACAGTGTTGGACTCCGAAAGATTAGATCCGTGTTCAAAACTCCCTCGTGCCTTTTTCTTACGAAAATATCAACTGTCCTTCCGATAATTGATACGTCTATTAGCTTTATTCAAATTTATGTCTCTGTTGCGTTGTAACATCCGTAAGCAACAGCGAGGTGTAAGGAAAGGACTTCCAGATGTACCATACATTAGACTCTTGCATTCTGTTTTGGATGTTTTTGTTCTTGAAATCCTTCGTTGCAACATGAGCGAGATGTATGAGACAGGCGAAATCGGCCGGGGTGGCCGAGCGACTCTAGGCGCTACAGTCTGGAACCGCGCGACCGCTACGGTCGCAGGTTCGAATCCTGCCTCGGGCATGGATGTGTGTGGTGTCCTTACGTTGGTTAGGTTTAAGTAGTTCTAAGTTCTAGGGGACTGATGACCCCAGAAGTTAAGTCCCATAGTGCTCAGAGCCATTTGAACTATTTTTGAACAGGCGAAATACCTTCAGACTTCAAGAAGAATATAATAATTCCAATCCCAAAGAAAGCATGTGTTGACAGATTTGAAAATTACCGAACTATCAGTTTAATAAGTCACAGCTGCAAAATACTAACGCGAATTCTTTTCAGACGAATGGAAAAACTGGTAGAAGCCGACCTCGGGGAAGATCAGTTTGGATTCCGTAGAAATATTGGAACACTTGAGGCAATACAGACCCTACGGCTTAGCTTGAGGAAAGATTAAAGAAAGGCAAACCTACGTTTCTAGCATTTGTACACTTAGAGAAAGCTTTTGACAATGTTGACTGGAATACTCTCTTTCAAATTCTGAAGGTGGCGGGGATAAAATACAGGGAGAGAAAGGCTATTTATAATTTGTACAGAAAGCAGATAGCAGTTATAAGAGTCGAGGGGCATGAAAGGGAAGCAGTGGTTGGGAAGGGAGTGAGACAGGGTTGTAGCCTATCCCCGATATTATTCACTCTGTATATTGAGCAAGCAGTAAAGGAAACAAAAGAAAAATTCGGAGTAGGAATTAAAATCCAGGGAGAAGAAATAAAAACTTTGAGGTTCGCTGATGACATTGTAATTCTGTCAGAGACAGCAAAGGACTTGGAACAGCAGTTGAACGGAATGGACGGTGTCTTGTAAGGAGGATATAAGATGAACAGCAACAAAAGCAAAACGAGGATAATGGAATGTAGTCGAATTAAGTCGGATGATGCTGAGGGAATTAGATTAGGAAATGACGCACTTAAAGTAGTAAAGGAGTTTTGCTATTTGGGGAGCAAAATAACTGATGATGGTCGAAGTAGAGGGGATATCAAATGTAGACTGGCAATGGCAAGGAAAGCGTTTCTGAAGAAGAGAAATTTGTTAACATCGAGTATTGATTTAAGTGTCACGAAGTCGTTTCTCAGCGTATTTGTAAGGAGTGTAGCCATGTATGGAAGTGAAACATGGACGATAAATAGTTTAGGCAAGAAGAGAATAGAAGCTTTCGAAATGTAGTGCTACAGAAGAATGCTGAAGATTAGATGGGTAGATCACATAACTAATGAGGACGTATTGAACAGAATTGAGGAGAAGAGGAGTTTGTGGCACAACTTGACTAGAAGAAGGGATCGGTTGGTAGGACATGTTCTGAGTCACCACGGGTCACCAATTTAGTACTGGAGGGCAGCGTGGAGGGTAAAAATCGTAGAGGGAGACCAAGAAATGAATACACTAAGCAGATTCAGAGGGATGTAGGCTGCAGAAGGTACTGGGAGATGAAGAAGCTTGCACAGGATAGAGTAGCATGGAGAGCTGCATCAAACCAGTCTCAGGACTGAAGACCACAACAGCAACATAGTTCACACCAGTTACTTGTTGTTTTCCATTTCTGTGAGAGGTCAGCACGCAGAAGTGCCGCAGCACGACGTGGCATGGACTCGACTTATGTCTGAAGTAGCGCTGTAGGGAAGTGACAAAATGAATCCTGAAGGGCTATCCATAAATCAGTCAGAGTACAGGGGGTGAAGCTCTCTTCTGAACACCACGTTGCAAGGCATCCCAGATATGCTCCACAATGTTCGTGTCTGGGGAGTTTGGTGGCCAGCGCAAATGTTTAAACTCAGAAGAGTGTTCTTGGAGCCACTTCGTAGCAATTCTCGACGTGAGGAGCGCATTGTCCTGCTGGAATTGCCTTAGTCGGTAGGAATGCACAATGGACATGAATGGATGCACGTGATCAGACAGGATACCTGTGTACATGTCACCTGTGAGAGTCGTATCTAGACGTATCAGGCGTATCATATCATTCCAACTGCACACGCCCCATACCTTTACAGAGCCCCCACCAGCTTAAACAATCCCCTGCTGACATGCAGGGCTCATGGATTCAAAGTTGTCTCCATACCCGTACACGTCCAACTGCTCGATACAATTTGAAACGAGACTCGTCCGACCAGGCAACATGTTTCCAGTCATCAACAGTCCAATGTCGGTGTTGGCGGGCCCAGGCGAGGCGTAAAGCTTCGTGTCGTGCAGTCATCAAGGATACACGAGTGGGCCTGCGGCCCTGAAAGCCCATATCGATGATGTCTTGTTGAATGGTTCGCACGCTGACACTTGCTGATGTCCCATCATTGAAATGTGCAGCAATTTTTGGAAGGGTTGCACTTCTGTCACGTTGAACGATTCTCTTCAGTCATCGTTGGTCCTGTTCTTTCAGGATCTTTTTCCGGCCGCAGTGAAGTCGGAGATTTGATGTTTTACCAGATTCCTGATATTCACGGTTCACTCATGAAACAGTCTTAAGGGAAATCCAGACTTTACCTCAGAGATGCTGTGTCTCATTGCTAGTGCGCCGACTATAACACCACGTTCAAACTCACTTAAATGTTGATAACCTGCCATACGGCCCGACAACCGGGAGAGATGGTCTGGGGTGCCATTTCATTTCATAGCAGAACTCCCTTGGTTGTCATCCGACGCACTCTTACGCACAGCGGTACCTCGACGATATTCTGCGCTCCGTTTTGTTGCCCTACATAGCAAGCCATCCTGGGCTTACGCTTCAGAAAAATAATGCCCGCCCGCACACGGCGAGAGTTTCTGCTGCCAAACCATACCTTGGCCAGCAAGTTCTTCTGATCTCGCCCTGGTTAAAAATGTTTGGAGCATTATAAGCAGGGCCCTTCAACCATCACGGGATTTTGACGATCTAACGAGCCAATTGGACAGAATTTGGCGCAACATTCCTCAGGACATCTAAGAACTGTACCAATCAACGCCAAGCCGAATGACTGCTTGCATAAGGGCCGGAAGGGCACCAACGCGTTATTGACTTGACTTGCTCAATTTGTGACGCTCTTTCTCTTGAATAGATCATTTAACTTTTCTGAAATTGCAAATCACTTGTTCGTCTGTACGTGCACATCACATCTATCGATTTCTGCCCCACTCGGATTTTTCCTTCATGGTACACTTTTTCTTTAGAGTATATTCCAACGAGCTGATGGAGCTAAAGTCACATCATCCGTTTAGTTATACTGCACACGTATATTTTGGATGGTGGCGTCCAGTACCCTAGGCAACAAAGAAAATTTGGGAACAGAAGTCTCGCGAACCATGTCGGTTCTCCTGTAATACCGTCATGTCAGTTCATTATCGCACTTAGAAACTCAATTTAAAACATCTCAAAACGTTTGCAGGTGTGCAGTCATTATTTTTTCATACACTATCTGTGTATAGGAATACTTTTCTCTCTAGTGTGTAGTGTTAAGAATGATCTTGTCTTTTAGAATATATCTGCAACTTTTCCTCGTTTCGTAATTAACCAAAGAATTACGTAATACGAGTATGATGCACTGGTGACAGTGGTCCCTCTAGGCATGTAATGCTCCAAAATGACGCCTTTTTCGTCACAAAAGAGAGTCAGCATAACCTTCCCTGCTGATGGTTCTTTCGAAACTTCTTTAGTTTTGGTGATAAGGAATGGCGCCGTTCCTTGCTCGCTCTCTTCGTTTCCGGTTGGTGGAAATGAACCCAGGTTTCGTCCCCAGTAAAGATTCTTGCAAGGAAGCGTTCAAAGCGCCGAAGAAGTTCTTCACAAGCATCAACACGTCGTTCTCTCATTTCAGGAGTCAGCTGCCGTGGCACCCATCTTGCAGACACTTTGTGAAACTGGAGCACATCATGCACAATGTAGTGTGCTGACCCATGACTAATCTGTAAACATGCTGCAATGTCATTCAGTGTCACTCGGCGGTTTTCCTTCACTATGGCTTCAACTGCTGCAATGCTCTGTGGAGTCACAACTCGTTGCGCCTGACCTGGACGAAGAGGATCTTCCACTGAAGTCACACCATTTGCGAATTTCCTACTCCATTCGTAGACTAGCTGCTGTGACAAACATGCATCACCGTACTGAACCTTCATTCGTCGATGAATTTCAATAGATTTCACACCTTCACTACGCAAAAACCGAATAACAGAAAGCTGTTCTTCCCTGGTGCAAGTGGCAAGTGTGGCGGCCATCTTTATACTGATACTGCGACGGTATGTGTGCATCTGCACTATGCCGCTACCTACAGGCCATGTTGCACGCTGTGTGTAGCACGCTTACCGTCTTACAGGAAAACGGCGCGAAATTTCGATTTGTTGTTACAAATTTAAGGTTTTCATTTGACTCACCCACGTAATTGTCTAGCGCAGGCTACTGCGTATGATCTAAATTTAGGCTGTAGCCAGTTTTGGAATCATGTTGCCAGTATGACTAATCGGTGCCGTCAAGAATGAACCAAAAATGTAGCCTGACGAGAAAAAGGCAGAAACGGAACGGAACAAATTTGACGATGGCTATTCGTGCAGTCGGAAATCTGTAGGGAGACTGAACGCTGCTACAATACACAGGACGAACAAAAAGTTTCCGTTCGAGGACGTTGCTGCAGCGTATACGAGTATGCAGCGTAGCGCGATTCCGGTGCGTGTACACGTAGGCTAAGGATTAGTGGAACACTCGTGTCTTTCCGAAGTGCGTGCGGTAAATGTGGAAACGTGAACTATGGCGACGTTATTACCAAATGTGTTCAAACGGGACCAACGTGCTGTTATTTTTTTCTTGACTGGGGAAGGACAAACACCGGTAAAGATCCATCGGCGAATGAGGGTTTCCCTCTGTCAAAAATCACCGTTGTGGAATGGTGCACTAAGTTCCGCGCTGGTCGCGATAGTACACGTCTCCATATTGCGCGTGTCGTTACTCCAGATCACGTGGAAGACACGCGAGCACCCGCCCTGTACTCCTGACCCCTCCCCCGTGATTACCACGTCTTCGGTCTCTTAGAAAAGGCCTTCCAGCGTCGGCAATTCCTGGCGGATGAGGATATGTTCAAATGGCTTTGAGCACTATGGGACTCAACTGCTGTGGTCATAAGTCCCCTAGAACTTAGAACTACTTAAACCTAACTGACCTAAGGACAACACACAACACCCAGCCATCACGAGGCAGAGAAAATCCCTGACCCCGCCGGGAATCGAACCCGGGAACCCGGGCGTGGGAAGCGAGAACGCTACCGCACGACCACGAGATGCGGGCATGGATGAGGATATGTATCAGGCAGTTACGGACTTATTAGAACAATAGATGTTTTACCAAATGCGTCTCAACCTGGTGCGCCGATGGGATGATTGCCTCAATGCTCACGGCGATTCTGCGTCATTTGCATTCCGATTCTAGACTGCAACGCCTTCGAATGGAAACTTTTTTGTCTGCCCTTATATTTAACGTGGCACGGTCGACTTAACAAGCATCAAGCAAGGATGAAGTTTCTCCTTCAGGAATAATTTCATGAAATCTTGTGACAGGCGCAGAATTGGAAGAGGAACTGATGTCCTACCTACTCCACATAGAACAGATATTTTACGCCTTCATCTATGGCGGCTGCGGTGGCCGAGCGGTTGTAGGCGCTTCAGTCCGGAACCGCGCGACTGCAACGGTCGCAGGTTCGAATCGTGCCTCGGGCATGGATGTGTGTGATGTCCTTAGGTTAGTTAGGTTTAAGTACACTACTGGCCATTAAAATTGCTACACCACGAAGAAGACGTGCTATAGACGCGAAATTTAACTGACAGGAAGAAGAAGCTGTGATATGTAAATGATTAGCTTTTCAGAGCATTCACACAAGGTTGGCGCCGGTGGCGACACCTACAGCGTGCTGACATGAGGAAAGTTTCCAACCGATTTCTCATACGCAAACAGCAGTTGAGCGGCGTTGCCTGGTGAAACGTTGTTGTGATGCCTCGTGTAAGGACGAGAAATGCGTACCATCACGTTCCCGACTTTGATAAAGATCGGATTGTAGCATATCGCGATAGCGGTTTATCGTATCGCGACATTGCTGCTCGCGTTGGTCGAGATCCAATGACTGTTAGCAGAATATGGAATCAGTGGGTTCAGGAGGGTAATACGGAACGCCGTGCTGCATCCCAACGGCCTCGTATCACTAGCAGTCGAGATGACAGGCATCTTATCCGCATGACTGTAACGGATCGTGCAGCCACGTCTTGATCCCTGAGTCAACAGGTGGGGACGTTTTCAAGACAACCACCATCTGCACGAACAGTTCGACGACGTTTGTGGCAGCATGGACTATCAGCTCGGAGACCATGGCTGCAGTTATCCTTGACGCTGCATCACAGACAGGAGCGCCTGCGAGGGTGTACTCAACGACGAACCTGGGTGCACGAATGGCAAAACGTCATTTTTTCGGATGAATCCAGGTTCTGTTTACAGCATCATGATGGTCGCATCCGTGTTTGGCGACATCGCGGTGAACGCACATTGGAAACGTGTATTCTTCATCGCTATACTGGCGTATAACCCGGCGTGATGGTATGGGGTGCAATTGGTTAGACGTCTCGGTCACCTCTTGTTCGCACTCTCGGCACTTTGAACAGTGGACGCTATATTTCACAGGTGTTACGACCCGTCGCTATACCCTTCATTCGATCCCTGCGAAACCCGACATTTCAGCGGGATAATGCACGACCGCATATTGCAGGTCCTGTACGGGCCTTTCTGGATACATAAAATGTTCGACTCCTGCCCTGGCCAGCACATTCTCCAGATCTCTCGCCAATTGAAAACGTCTGGTCAATGGTGGCCGAGCAGCTGGCTCGTCACAATACGCCACTCACTACTCTTGATGAAATTTGGTATCGTGTGCAAGCTGCATGGGCAGCTGTACCTGTACACGCCATCCAAGCTCTGTTTGACTCAATGTCCAGGCGTATCAAGGCCGTTATTACGGCCAGAGGTTGCTGTTCTGGGTACTGATTTCTCAGGATCTATGCACCCGAATTGCGTGAAAATGTAATGACATGTCAGTTCTAGTATAGTATATTTTTCCAATGAATACCCGTTTATCATCTGCATTTCTTCTTGGTGTAGCTATTTTAATGGCCAGTAGTGTAGTTCTAAATTCTAGGGAACTGATAACCTCAGATGTTAAGTCCCATAGTGCTCAGAGCCATTTGAATCATTTTGATTTGAGCTTCACCTGTGGTGTCCTACATCAAAGCTTCAAAGTTACATGGTTGGTTGGTTTGTTTGGGGGAGGGGAGCAAACAGTGAGATCATTGGTCCCATCGGTTTAGGAAAGGTTGGGGAAGGAAGTCGGCAATGTCCTTTCAAAGCTACCATCCAGTGATTTGCTCAAAAATGGTTGAATTCGCTCTAAGCACTATGGGACTTAACATCTGAGGTAATCAGTCCCCTAGACTTAGAACTACTTAAACCTAACTAACCTAAGGACATCACACACATCCTTGCCCGAGGCAGGATTCGAACCTGCGACCGTAACGCCTAGAACCGCTCAGCCACTCCGGCCGGCGAGTGCCATGAAATGTTCCTTCAGTTTAGAAATCAAGTTGAGCGTACGAGGGCTTAAGTCAGGGGAGTGCAGTAGGTGGTATAGCACTTAGCAGCCCCATCAGCAGCTCCAAATCAGTAACAGCTTACACTGTACGTGTTTTGAGCATTGTCCTGCAAAATGATGGTCAGGTGCTGCAGAAAGGGTCTTTACTTCTGTCTCTAAGCTGCTCGTAGGTTGGGTTCTAAAAATGAACAGCACAGAGACAGAAGTGATGACACTTTCAGGAGGACCTGGCCATCATTTTGCAGGACAATGCTCAAGCACGTGCAGTGCAAGCTGTTACTGAATTGTCCGCCAACTTGAAATTTGACGAAAAATATGAAGGCAGTTTAGTTCCCCTTTTTAGCGCCACATCAAAGATGTTTGTCAAAGAAATTTGTCGAATGTTTAGTCATATTTCTTTGTCACAGAAAATGATAGTGCAATACCAGCCTTAAGTATTTTAGATTTATTGCAGTACAAGAGAGATTGCACTCCTGCCACCGTTTTTAATGTAGCATTTTCTGCCATTATATCTGAGCGCCACGACTATGTAGCTGTTTTTACGGATGGTTTGGAACAAGGGGATTCCGTTGGTTGCTCTGTTGTTTTTCCGGATCGTGTCCTCAAGGTCCGACTGCCTCAGACTTTTACTGTCTTTGATGCAGAATTGTCTGCGATCTTGCGGGCACTGGATCAGATGAGACATTCTTCCTGTCCTAAATTTCTTGTCTGTTCCGATTCCCTAAGTGCCCTTCACTCTCTGCAACGTTTGTATCCAGCAGATAAAATAGTCCAGACCATCCAGGATGCCCTCCTCCACCTACAGCGATTGGGGGAGGTGGTGGCTTTCTGCTGGGTTCCGGGGCATGTCGGCATTGCTGGGAATTAAAGGGCAGATCTCGCAGCCAAGGAGGCGTGTCTCGATCCACAAATATCTCAGTGTGCTATACCCCTGCACGCAGTCACCTCGCTGTTGAGCTCACGAGTCATGCGTCGGTGGGAGGATGAGTGGCTGGAAGTGACTGACAATAAGCTCCGTATAGTCAAACCCACGACGTGTGTGTCGTGTACTTCCTTCCAGCCCCGTCGACGGGACGAGGTTCTCCTCACTCGGCTTCGGATAGGCCACAGCCCTATGACGCATGGTTTCCTGCTCCGGCGGGAGGACCCTCCAATGTGTGGTGCTTGTGGCGTCCAGGTCACTGTGCGCCACGTTCTATTGGATTGTGTTTTATTTTCTGACCACCGGGCCGCGGCTGTCTTGCCAGTGGATCTGCCATCTCTTTTAGGCAACACTCAGACGAATGTGGTTAAAGTTCTAAAGTTCTGTGCCATCTCAAATGTTTTACAAAGATTTTAGGGAGAGGATCTTAATTTGCTCACTGTGTGACAAGCTCGCCCATATTTTATGTAAGTGGCCAGCCAATGACAATTTACTGTGGCATTCTTGTTGCTACGCTTTCCCTTTCCTTACGTTCTACTTTCTTATGTAGCATTTTCCTTCTTTTCCTGCTTTCTTTACGTGTGTGTTTCAGTGTTATTAGGTGTGTCCACATTCGTTCCCTTTAATGTGTGTCAGGGCGCTGATGACCTCGATGTTGAGCGCCCATAAGCCCCAAAACACACACACACACACACACACACACACACACACACACACACACACACACACACACACACACAAACAAACGCCTCTAAGCACTATGAGACATAACATCTGAGGTCATCAGTCCCCAAGACTTAGAACTATGTGAATCTAACTAACCTAAGGACATCATACACATCCATGACGGAGGCAGGATTCAAAACTGCGACCGTAGTAGCCATGTGGTTCCGGACTGAAGCGCCTAAAACTGGTTGGCCACTGCGGCCGGCAGCCTTAGGTGGTAGCATTGATGATCTACTGGGCTGTTGTTTTGCCACACACACGCGCACACACACGCACACACACGCACACACACGCACACACACACACACACACGCGCACACACACACACACACACACACACACACACACACACACAGACACACACAGCTGCTGTCGGAGGCGGTGACGCAGGGCAGCGTCACGGTGTGGTGTATCAGCTGTTCCTCAAGCACTCACCGATCCTCCTTTGTCAGGTGGTGGCGTTGGTGACCTACTGCGCTGTGGTGGTGCTTCGTGCGCAGCTGTTGTCGGAGGCGGTGACACAGGGCAGCGCGACTGTGTGGTGTACCAGCTGTTCCTCAAGCACTCACCGACCCTCCTTTGTCAGGTGGTGGCGTCGGTGACCTACTGCGCTGTGGTGGTGCCGCGCGCGCAGCTGCTGTCGGAGGCGGTGACGCAGGGCAGCTTCATGGTGTGCCTGTACCAGCTGTTCTGCCTGCTGGTGGCCTACTGCGGCGGTGAGGCGGAGCTCATCCGGCGCGCCAAGCCCAGCTCCCTGGACCCAGCCGTGGGGCCCTGCTGCTGCTGGCCGTGCTGCCGGCTCTGCCTCAAGCCGGCCGCCGTCAACAAGTACGTGCCGTACTGGTTCACCTCTCCACCTGCTCTGCTGGATGTTATCAACAGTGTAGCTTCATGCTGATCTGCTGTCACCTGGGAATCTGAATCAACAGAATTACCTGACATATTGCCTGTTGGCTTGTGGGTTGGGATCTTTGGGAAATGCTAGTTCCATGATTTTCCCGACATTCCACCAGCATGAGTCACTGCCATCACTGGTGATGGAAGGTGAACTTCTGACAATGCCAGCCATTTGTGCTGGAGAAACATCAGCAGAATAAATAAACAAATGTTGGCCGAAGATCACGTGGCAGACGCCACCAAGCAGTACATGGACAGATGGCGACAGGTGTTGTTCTGCTGTTATCCTGGACTCCAAATTAGCAGAATTCTCTGACTGACGTATTGCCTGTTGGCATCTGTCTCGGTATCTTTGGCCGATGTTAGTTTCATGATTTTCCTGACGTTTTGCCAGCAGGAGTGGCTGGTGTTGTTACAAATTCACCTTTTATCGCTGGCTACGGAAAGTGAACCTCTGACAGTGCCAGCCACCCAAGCTGGACAAACAGAGAAACAAGAGTTCGAGTCTCGGTCTGGCACGCAGTTTTAATCTGCCAGGAAGTTTCAAATGTTTAAATGTATGCGAAATCTTATGGGACTTAACTGCTAAGGTCATCAGTCCCTAAGCTTACACACTATTGAACCTAAATTATCCTAAGGACAAACACACCCACCCACACACACACACACACCCATGCCTGAGGGAGGACTCGAACCTCCGCCTGGACCAGCCGCACAGTCCATGACTACAGCGCCTTTAGACCGCTCGGCTAATCCCCCGCGGTCAGGAAGTTTCATGTCAGCGCACACTCGACTGCAGAGTGAAAACTTCATTCTGGAAACATCCCCCAAGCTGTGGCTAAGCCATGTCTCTGCAGTATCCTTTCTTCCAGGAGTGCTAGTTCTGCAAGTTTCGCAGGAGAGCTTCTGTGAGGTTTTGAAGGTGGCAGACGAGGTACTGGCGGAAGTAAATCTCTGAGGACGGGTGTTTGGGTAGCTCAGTCGGTAGAGCACTTGCCCGCGAAAGGCAAAGGTGCCCAGTTCGAGTCTCGGTCCGGCGTAAAGTTTTAATCTGCCAGGATGTTTCATCAGGAAAACAGTTAAACAAATGTCAGCCAAACACCCCAAGACAGAAGTCAACAGGCGTGTCCACAAAGCCTCAACAATCTTTTTAGTTCTCTGATTAGTTGGTGCATCAGGGATTACAGTTATAGTATACGGTCACCAAAAATGGGTCTAAAGAAAACTTCGTCTATTACATACCACGAGCTCCCAGATTTCGGCAACCCTAATTCAGTTACTGTTATTTCTCCCTACCTTTACAACACACAAAACTGGAAACCCAGTAAATATCATGTGTAACTATCACACGTTAGTTTCGTGGAATCAGTTCTCCTCAAATGTTTGACTGCACACAGTTGTTAAACTAAGAATGAAAGCAATGAAAATGGAGTATTTTCGAAAATTTATTTCCAACAGCTCTGTAAACCTCTATTCCCAATTAGCTTTCGTTAATATCACCTACCAGATGAAAACAGAAGCGTCTATTACAGGAGTTACCTGTTCCTCATAACAGAAAAATCTTTATTTACAAGATACGTGAAAGTAGGTGGATTTAAACGCTAAGAAAGAGCTCTGTTAATACTTTTATTGAAAACAATTGGAAAAGCAGTTTGGTCATACAATATGTAGAGTGCTCATCCTTGCTCAATTATCTACAGCCAACATAAATGACTAAACTTTGCAGTTGGTACCAAGATTGGGTCTCCACACAACAAATGTCAATTAGAAAGGACCAATTAACAAATTACATAAATTATTTGTATTTTTACACTCCTGGAAATTGAAATAAGAACACCGTGAATTCATTATCCCAGGAAGGGGAAACTTTATTGACACATTCCTGGGGTCAGATACATCACATGATCACACTGACAGAACCACAGGCACACAGACACAGGCAACAGAGCACGCACAATGTCGGCACTAGTACAGTGTATATCCACCTTTCGCAGCAATGCAGGCTGCTATTCTCCCATGGAGACGATCGTAGAGATGCTGGATGTAGTCCTGTGGAACGGCTTGCCATGCCATTTCCACCTGGCGCCTCAGTTGGACCAGCGTTCGTGCTGGACGTGCAGACCGCGTGAGACGACGCTTCATCCAGTCCCAAACATGCTCAATGGGGGACAGATCCGGAGATCTTGCTGGCCAGGGTAGTTGACTTACACCTTCTAGAGCACGTTGGGTGGCACGGGATACATGCGGACGTGCATTGTCCTGTTGGAACAGCAAGTTCCCTTGCCGGTCTAGGAATGGTAGAACGATGGGTTTGATGACGGTTTGGATGTACCGTGCACTATTCAGTGTCCCCTCGACGATCACCAGTGGTGTACGGCCAGTGTAGGAGATCGCTCCCCACACCATGATGCCGGGTGTTGGCCCTGTGTGCCTCGGTCGTATGCAGTCCTGATTGTGGCGCTCACCTGCACGGCGCCAAACACGCATACGACCATCATTGGCACCAAGGCAGAAGCGACTCTCATCGCTGAAGACGACACGTCTCCATTCGTCCCTCCATTCACGCCTGTCGCGACACCACTGGAGGCGGGCTGCACGATGTTGGGGCATGAGCGGAAGACGGCCTAACGGTGTGCGGGACCGTAGCCCAGCTTCATGGAGACGGTTGCGAATGGTCCTCGCCGATATCCCAGGAGCAACAGTGTCCCTAATTTGCTGGGAAGTGGCGGTGCGGTCCCCTACGGCACTGCATAGGATCCTACGGTCTTGGCGTGCATCCGTGCGTCGCTGCGGTCCGGTCCCAGGTCGACGGGCACGTGCACCTTCCGCCGACCACTGGCGACAACATCGATGTACTGTGGAGACCTCACGCCCCACGTGTTGAGCAATTCGGCGGTACGTCCACCCGGCCTCCCGCATGCCCACTATACGCCCTCGCAAAAAGTCCGTCAGCTGCACATACGGTTCACGTCCACGCTGTCGCGGCATGCTACCAGTGTTAAAGACTGCGATGGAGCGCCGTATGCCATGGCAAACTGGCTGACACTGACGGCGGCGGTGCACAAGTGCTGCGCAGCTAGCGCCAACCGACGGCCAACACCGCGGTTCCTGGTGTGTCCGCTGTGCCGTTCGTGTGATCATTGCTTGTACAGCCCTCTCGCAGTGTCCGGAGCAAGTATGGTGGGTCTGACACACCGATGTCAATGTGTTCTTTTTTCCATTTCCAGGAGTGTATCTCTTTATTGGTCCTGTAAACCGTGATTTAGTACACAGTTTGCACAGGACAGTCCGGCTTGAGATAGTAAATAATACATACTGTGATTTCGAAATGTTAATTTAATACATATTGCATATTGGTAACATAATTATAAAAACGGCTAAGGTAGTTTATCATATAAATAAGACAAAATTTCGTCTTTTGCAGCTGAACGTTTATTCTTGCTAGGCATCTTCAGTGGTCTGTAATATAAAGAAAATTACATGGGGTAAAACTTTGCTTCCGGCGATTGCCGATAGGTGGCGACAAAGGTAAGTAGCGGTCGAAAGAAACAGATAGCAGACCTCAGGCAGTTAGCTTGGACCTCGGTCAACATAATCTCATTCAAACATCAGTCGATTTGTGTCTGCATCATAAAGTTGTTCTTGATTGAAAATGTCAGTTTACGAGCCTAATTCTTGTCATTTGCGGGAGGCGTTACTGTTTTGTTTCAGTATGAAGAAAACAGCGGCTGAGTCTCATCGAATGCTCTCAAGTACGCATGATAAGGACGCTATTAGTGAAAGAACGTGTCGTGAGTGGTTTCAACGCTTCAAGAACGGTAATTTTAACGTCGTAGACCGGCATAGTGGTGGAAGAGAGAATGTTTTGGAAGATGCTGAGTGAAGACTCGCGTCAAACTCAAGAGGAAGTGGCACGATTAGTCGGAGTGACACAGCAAGCCACTTCAAAACGTCTCAAGGCTATGGACATGATTCAGAAAGACGGAACTTGGTTCCCGTGTAAGCAGAAACCAAGAGACATTGAACGGCGCTTGTGTGTTTGTGAACAGTTGCTTCAGAGGCAAAAGCGGAAGGGACTTCTGCATCGCATTGTGAACGGGGAAGAAAAATGCCTTCATTATGATAACCCTAAATGCAAAAAATCATGGGGATGTCCCGGCTATGCTTCCATGTCGACGGCCAAACCGAATAGTCACGGCTCCAAGATCATGCTCTGCATTTGGTGGGACCAGCTCGGCGTCGTGTACTATGAGGTGTTAAAACCGAGTGAAACAATCACAGGTGCTCGTTATCGAATGCAATTAATGCGTCTGAGCAGAGCATTGAAAGACAAACGGCCGCAATACAGCGAGAGACACGATACAGTGATTTTGCAGCACGACAACGCTCGACATCACGTTGCAAAAGAGGCCAAAACGTACTTGGAAACGTTAAAAAGGAAGTCTTACCCCACCCGCCGTATTCTCCAGACATTGCTCCCTCTGGCTATCACCTGTTTAGATCAATGGGGCATGGCCTGGCTGACCAACACTTCTGATCTCATGAAGAAGTAACAAATTGGATCGATTCGTGGATCGCTTCAAAAGATGAACAATTTTTTCGACGCGAGATTCGTACACTGCCCGAAAGATGGGAGAAAGTAGTGGCCAGCCATGAAAAATACTTTGAATGATACATGTGTAACCAATTTGTTTCATTAAAGCCTCAAATGTTGGGGAAAAAACGGCGGAAGAAAAGTTGTACACCTTGTATGTATAATTAAATATTTTGATAGAAGACCTGTAGTAATTCTTGGGGGCTGTAGAGGGTGAGGGAGAAAACGGTGTTGGGATAGCGATGTATGGAGGGATGGGGGGGGGGTGGGAGGGGATTTAGGTGAAACCTTTCTGGTAGACACAAATAAAACTTTCATTTGTAAAAGGTGAAATTTTTTTTCTCAGCTGCAGGATACATCAAAATTCATGAAAATGTATGATCTATATGTTTTAACAACACACATAAGAAGATTGTTAGTAATAATTACACTTAAACATGTTTGATCAGTTGTCCAAATTTTTATGGTGTTCCAAAATCTAAGAAAAAATTGGAAGCAATGGTCAAGCAAATACTCCTACAGTTTCACTTTGAACTTATATAAATTTGATTTCAGTATCAATTACCCAGGGCAACCTTTACAAATGTTTGTACATACTGTACTGATATTTATGTTACGCTTCTGCCTAGTATCACAAGGGCGAAAATCACAGTTACGCTTGAAGATATATTCTTCTTTTGAGCTGCATCCTTTTTTGAAGATTAGTACTCTACAGATAAATAAACAAGCAGAGGTAGTATATAGAGACTTTCAAATATTAGTCTACAGGTGTCTCTGCATTCTGACAACCTTTTTCAGTAGACTTACTGAACTGGAAGGAATTAGATGCTGTTGATGGCGAACATGGATATAGTGTATTTCTGAAAAATGTTTTATATGTACCGAATATAATCTTTAATTTACTGTCTGTTACTGCAATATTGTTATTCTGTCAAAGACAGCAAAGGACATGGAAGAGCAGTTGAACGGAATGGACAGTGTCTTCGAAGGAGGATATAAGATGAACATCGAATCGGGTGATGCTGCGGGAATTAGATTAGGAATAGAGACACTTAAAGTAGTAAAGGAGTTTTGCTATTTGGGGAGCAAAATAACTGATGATGTTCGAAGTAGAGAGGATATAAAATGTAGACTGGCAATGGCAAGGAAAGCGTTTCTGAAGAAGGTAAATTTGTTAACATCGAGTATAGATGTAAGTGTCAGGAAGTCGTTTCTGAAAGTATTTGTATGGAGTGTAGCCATGTATGGAAGTGAAACGTGGACGATAAATGGTTTAGACAAGAAGAGAATAGAAGCTTTCGAAATGTGGTGCTACAGAAGATGCTGAAGATTAGATGGGTAGATAACATCACTAATGAGAGGTATTGAATAGAATTGGGAGAAGAGAAATTTGTGGCACAACTTGACTAGAAGAAGGGATCGGTTGGTAGGACATGTTCTGAGGCATCAAGGGATCACCAATTTGGTATTTGAGGGCAGCGTGGAGGGTAAAAATCGTAGAGGGAAACCAAGAGATAAATACACTAAACAGATTCAGAAGGATGTAGGTTGCAATAGGTACTGGGAGATGATGAAACTTGCACAGGGTAGAGTAGCATGGAAAGCTGCAGCAAACCAGTCTCTGGACTGAAGACCACAACAACAACTGCAATATTAAAGCTTTATTCACTTTGACGTCTGGATTTTCAAAACCACTGACAACTTGAAAATTATAGCTACATCGATGTTCCATACTCTGCAAACCATTGTCAGGTGCTTAGCAGAGGGTACTTCACATCCTATTCATTTACGGAGTAAGGCAAGAATGCCTTTTTAAACATCTGTGTACACTGTGATATTAGTCTAATCTTGCCCAGGAGTGATTGTATGGGCTTGCAGTATATTCCTAGAATCATCACTTAGTTATTTCTAGAAACTTTGTAAGTAGGCTGCCGCAGTATAGGTGGTGACTTTCTTCAAGTCTTTGCCAGCTCATTTCTTTCAACATCTCTGTGATGCTCTTCCACGGGTCAGACAAACCTGTGACTTTGTGCTGCTCTTCTCCGCACACATTCAATATCCCCATTTGATCTACACTCCTGGAAATGGAAAAAAGAACACATTGACACCGGTGTGTCAGACCCACCATACTTGCTCCGGACACTGCGAGAGGGCTGTACAAGCAATGATCACACGCACGGCACAGCGGACACACCAGGAACCGCGGTGTTGGCCGTCGAATGGCGCTAGCTACGCAGCATTTGTGCACCGCCGCCGTCAGTGTCAGCCAGTTTGCCGTGGCATACGGAGCTCCATCGCAGTCTTCAACACTGGTAGCATGCCGCGACAGCGTGGACGTGAACCGTATGTGCAGTTGACGGACTTTGAGCGAGGGCGTATAGTGGGTATGCCGGAGGCCGGGTGGACGTACCGCCGAATTGCTCAACACGTGGGGCGTGAGGTCTCCACAGTACATCGATGTTGTCGCCAGTGGTCGGCGGAAGGTGCACGTGCCCGTCGACCTGGGACCGGACCGCAGCGACGCACGGATGCACGCCAAGACCGTAGGATCCTACGCAGTGCCGTAGGGGACCGCACCGCCACTTCCCAGCAAATTAGGGACACTGTTGCTCCTGGGGTATCGGCGAGGACCATTCGCAACCGTCTCCATGAAGCTGGGCTACGGTCCCGCACACCGTTAGACCGTCTTCCGCTCACGCCCCAACATCGTGCAGCCCGCCTCCAGTGGTGTCGCGACAGGCGTGAATGGAGGGACGAATGGAGACGTGTCGTCTTCAGCGATGAGAGTCACTTCTGCCTTGGTGCCAATGATGGTCGTATGCGTGTTTGGCGCCGTGCAGGTGAGCGCCACAATCAGGACTGCATACGACCGAGGCACACAGGGCCAACACCCGGCATCATGGTGTGGGGAGCGATCTCCTACACTGGCCGTACACCACTGGTGATCGTCGAGGGGACACTGAATAGTGCACGGTACATCCAAACCGTCATCGAACCCATCGTTCTATCATTCCTAGACCGGCAAGGGAACTTGCTGTTCCAACAGGACAATGCACGTCCGCATGTATCCCGTGCCACCCAACGTGCTCTAGAAGGTGTAAGTCAACTACCCTGGCCAGCAAGATCTCCGGATCTGTCCCCCATTGAGCATGTTTGGGACTGGATGAAGCGTCATCTCACGCGGTCTGCACGTCCAGCACGAACGCTGGTCCAACTGAGGCGCCAGGTGGAAATGGCATGGCAAGCCGTTCCACAGGACTACATCCAGCATCTCTACGATCGTCTCCATGGGAGAATAGCAGCCTGCATTGCTGTGAAAGGTGGATATACACTGTACTAGTGCCGACATTGTGCATGCTCTGTTGCCTGTGGCTATGTGCCTGTGGTTCTGTCAGTGTGATCATGTGATGTATCTGACCCCAGGAATGTGTCAATAAAGTTTCCCCTTCCTGGGACAATGAATTCACGGTGTTCTTATTTCAATTTCCAGGAGTGTATTTGGTGTGGGTCCCACACATTTGAGCAATATTGTAGGATGAGTCGAACAAGTGATTTGTCGGCAGTCTCCTGTCTAGACTGATTGCGTGTACCAAGTATTGTAGCAATGAACCGAATACTGACACCTGCATTGCTAAGCAGGTTCCCAATCTCTGCATCACTTTGAAACCTTATCTAATCAGACTGAATATTTGCATCACTTTTGTCAGTACTTTTGTCTTACGCTGGTTTACTTTCAACCCTTACTCTATACTCAGTAGCCTGATCACTCCATCTCGTCAATGTCAGCAGTGAATCTTATCGCCGATACTCTTTCATCCTGAATTTTAATCACACATCTGAACATACCTTTTATTTCGTTAGTTGACTACAGGTTTATCAGTAGAACACTGCTTCCTCGCATTACACTCTCATTACTGTAAGCACTTCTGTCTTAATCTTTCGCTCTCATAGTTTCCTCTGGGCTCTTTCCCTGCAGTGTGTACCTACTTTTCTGGAAATTCCGAACATACTGCACCACGTCACGAGTTCTGTTCAAAAAAATTCCGGGACTTTCTCCACAAATTTTTTTGTACTCTTACCTTTTACTTACTGTGCATGTTCTCCATCGAAATAGTCTCTTCCACAATTGATACACCGCTCCCAATGACGTTCCCACGTCCGGAAGCAGTCTTGGAAGGCCTTTTGCTGGATCGTCCCACCAACGGTGTTTTCAACGTTGGAAATAAAAACAAAGTTCGCAGGAGCCAGGTCTGGAGAGTACGGAGGAAGAGGCGCGACAGTGATTTCGTCTTTTACGCAATAGTCACGCACCAACAGGGATGAATGTGGGGGTGCGTTAGCGTGATTCAAGAGCCATTAACTGTTTCGCCATATTTCAGGCCGTTTCCTTCTCACATTTTGTTGCAGGAGTCGCACACGTCCTGATAGCACCATCGAATAACAGTTTGTCCCTGTGATAAGAATTCATTATGACCTAATCCTGCAAAGTCAAAGAAAACTATCAGCTTGGCTTTGACATTTGACCTGACCTGATCCTCCTGAAATGCAGGAGGATCTGCAGCGAATTGACGCATGGTGCAGGGAATGGCAATTGAATCTCAATGTAGACAAGTGTAATGTGCTGCGAATGCACAGAAAGATAGATCCTTTATCATTTAGCTACAAAATAGCAGGTCAGCAACTGGAAGCAGTTAATACCATAAATTATCTGGGAGTACGCATTAGGAGTGATTTAAAATGGAATGATCATATAATGTTGATCGTCGGTAAAGCAGATGCCAGACTGAGATTCATTGGAAGAATCCTAAGGAAATGCAATCCGAAAACAAAGGAAGTAGGTTACAGTACGCTTGTTCGCCCACTGCTTGAATACTGCTCAGCAGTGTGGGATCCGTACCAGATAGGGTTGATAGAAGATATAGAGAAGATCCAACGGAGAGCAGCGCGCTTCGTTACAGGATCATTTAGTAATCGCGAAAGCGTTATGGAGATGATAGATAAACTCCAGTGGAAGACTCTGCAGGAGAGACGCTCAGTAGCTCGGTACGGGCTTTTGTCAAAGTTTCGAGAACATACCTTCACCGAAGAGTCAAGCAGTATATTGCTCCCTCCTACGTATATCTCGCGACGAGACTATGAGGATAAAATCAGAGAGATCAGAGCCCACACAGAGGCATACCGACAATCCTTCTTTCCACGAACAATACGAGAATGGAATAGAAGGGAGAACCGATAGAGGTACTCAAGGTACCCTCCGCCACACACCGTCAGGTGGCTTGCGGAGTATGGATGTAGATGTAGATGTAGATGTAGATGTAGACCTGACGAGCTTTTTTTGGTCTTGGAGAAACTTTCCCAACCCATTGTGAAGATTGAACCTTGGTCTCAATATAACCTTAGACCCAAGTTCGTATAGGGGGTCGGAGAGTGGGGTGTATAAGATTTGCAGACGACGTGGTTTTGATGGCAGAGAGTGCGAGAAAGATGGAATAAATGGTAGGTGATCTAAACACAAAATTAGAAAAATGTGGATGGAGATTAACAATAAGAAAGCGAAAAGTATGATAATTGGAGGAAAGGGGAGAAAAGGCCGTATGAAAATAGGAGGAGAGGAAATAGAGCAAGTGAATAACTTCAATCATTGGGAAGTGCAATAATGGATGATATGTATTGCTTAGCAGAAATTAGGAAAAGAATTGCAATGGCAAAAGAAGTATTAAAGAGGAAACAGAAATTACTTTGCGGACCACTAAACAAAGATCTGAGGAAAAGACTGTTACACTGTATGGTGCGGAGACCTGGACATTGAGTAAGGAATATGAAAGAAATTGGAGGCGCTGGAGATGTGGATATGGAGAAGAATGGAAAAAGTGAAATGGAAAGACCGAGTAAGGAAGTATTAAGAAGAGTTGGAGAAGAAAGAAACATGCTGAAAGCCATCGAAAGAGAAAACGGAACTGGTTTGTGTAATGCACCTCATTCTCCAGGGGACAAATATTAATTATTATCAGTAGTAGTATATTAAGCTACAAATTATATTTTTAAACCTGTGTGGTCTCCCTGGTGTGCCTAGTCGACCACAAGTCCCCGTCACGCTGTTCACTCTAACAACAGAGTACATACAGGGTTGAAGACATGGAGGAAAGAAAGATATCATCACAATTTGAATTTAGAGTAATATAACTTTCTTACCTTTATTGGTCGTTGTTGCACGCTCATGGTCCGGTGATGAATCTCGCCATCCGCTGTTTGTTAAATCAATTTGAGGTCCAGGGTGTGTATTCTGCTGAGTAAGAACTGATACATATTTAAGCTTCCAACTTTTATTTTATAAATGCTGATCGTGACGATATTCAATAATTTTCAATGTAACAGCTTTTCCAATATATCATTTCGTTCCCTCTATCCTTGACCTTCTCAAAGCAAGCGTATTACAAGACGTCTCAACACCAACTGCCCATTGTCTCTACAGCCGCTAACCACCAGGTCCTGTTCACAGAGCTTACAAACTGTGTAGTACTGCCAACTTTGGTTGTATATTGATATTTTACACATCGCACGTATACATATATGAAAAACATTGTATGAAAAATGAAAAGTGTTTATAATATAGTTCTGTGGCAATATACCTCATGATTGTCCTCATATTAACAGTTCTGTAACAAAATAATGATATTTCAGTATGTGTTTACACAGTTAACGTTCACTTGCTCCTTCAAGTTGATTGACGGCACTGCACAACTCGCCAGCCGGTGGTATCGGTAGTTTCAGTAGTCCGTTACATTACAATTGGACATTGTTTGAGGAGGGACTGTATATTGAAGGAATGGTGGAGGGAAAGAGAGGAAGAGGAAAAAGAAGATATCAAATGGTGGACAATATAAAAAGGAAATAAATATTCAGAAATGAAAAGACTGGCTATGGACACCCAAAAGTGGAAGAGGCTTAACCCATGACAAGACCTACCGTAAGGTAGAATAACACATTACTACTACTACTACTACTACTACTACTACACCCATGTCTCATCAACAGCTATGATAGTCTAAAGGACTATTTGGTTCACATTTGCGTAAGCCAAAAGCTCTTCACAGATTATGAGGTGAAGGTCTCTCTGGTCTTGACTCATGAGCCATGGGACGAAGTCGTCGGGCAACACGATCCATTCCAAGATGCTGTCAGAATTACATGACATGATCCAACTGACATGTCACATTCTTCTGTGATCTCTCGGACATTCAGTCTTCGATTGGCACCCACAATTTCGTTAACTTTCCTGACACGAGCGTCGTCGGTCGACGTCGAAAGGCGTCCTGAACGAGGGTCATCTTTAAGCTCCGTCCGGCCATTTTTTAACCCGTGTGAACCATTTGTAACACTGAGTACGGCTTTAACACCCCTCGCCGTATGCTTCGTGCAGCATTTGGTGTGTCTCTGTAAAGGTTTTCTTGAGTTTCAATCAAAATGTAATGCAGATGCGTTGCCCCTCTAACTCTGCTATCTAGAAATTCGCAAACTGTGTGACACAACATTCTACTCAATATAGGGTGACCAGATGCAATTGTTTAAAAAAGAGGACAAAGAGCTTCAAAAAGGACAAAAGAAGAAAAAAGAGGACACATCAAACGGGTCAACTGCGGACGAGGATACCATCCGTCAGCTTTGGACAAGTCACGTGACTGCTGGGAATTACCGGTAAAACTAGTAGTTAATTGTTATTGATGGTCAGGTGGTGGTTAACTGAGCAATATAAAAAAACATTAAAAACATTGATTGTGGTGACGATGTGGCGTCATTTGTTTTGTTATGTCAGCAACACGGAATTATTTACAAAGCGAAAAACGTAAGACCATTCACCTCCCTTCATTCGACGCACCGCTACCAACATCTACAATTCAAGCAGCAGCTGACGCCATGTAAACTGCACTTTAACCTTCCGAATACAGATAAATTGAATGACTATGAAACAATGAAATAAAACCATGACAGTTTAACTGTCGAGTTATTTCTTACCTTTATTGGCCACTGAGACGTACGTTCCAGCTCCACATATCTTACATTCCGCTTCAAATTCATTTCTCCGTTTCTTGAAAGCTGGATATTTGCAGGAAAGGACATCAGAAAATGTACACTTTCGTTTAGGCATAGCCAAATATTTTACGTAACTCACAAATCACACGTGCACTACAGGAAGCCAAACCAATACAAAGCGAAGATACGAAACGAAAATTTTAAATAATCGATATTTGCATTCACTTATAGGTCGATCAACGATGTCATCGACGATCCTGGCACCACCTACTAACACTGCCTTCGTGTGTGTTTATCACGAAGGCTGTGCCAATAGTTAAAGTATTTACGAAAAGAGCAATAGAACGGGACAAATTGTAAATTTAACTGTATTACGCTCACCTTTGCGTAAAAGCCGGACACTGTAAAAATCCGCCCGGACTCCGGACAGAGAGCTAAAAAGGAGGACACGTCCGGATTAATCCGGACATCTGGTCACCAACTCAATACAGCACTGAACAATACTAAGAAACATACAACAATGACACTTCCGGCAGTTACACGTTAATCACAGCCGTACGCAGGGATGCCAACCGCATTTCGTCCTAACAAAACATTGGCGAATTTTTTTCAACAGACGTCATACACACTTTGGAAAAATTTCTAGTTCAGTAAATCCTATGAATGTGCCTCGACCTTCTTTTTAAGCATCGTAATTGCCTGTCTAGTACGTTTCCTGCTCCTAAAGCCAAACTGATCTAACAAGTCATCAGTTTCCTTTGCCCATATCCTGAGTTTGCTGCAGATGTTAACGCTCTCTCTTTTATGTTTAGGTGCAACGTCCGCAAGCTGCGACTGTTGGTTCTGCAGCTGCCGATGGTTCAGGGCCTTATCTACATGGTGCTGCTGGTCATGTGGGCAGAAGAAGAGGTGAGCACTAATTCACTGACACTCACATTCTTACACTAGTTTCCTCTACCACATACACAGGCCAACGAAATTTTTTTTTTAAGCTTTATTTACTTTGATAGCTAATCTTTATAGATTTGTATGAGCTGAATTCAAACATAGCCTTAGTTTCTTTGTATCACCCATAGTTTTATTTACTTTGATAGCTGATCTTTATAGATTTGTATGAGCTGAATCCAAACATAGCCTTAGTTTTTTTGTATCACCCATAGTTTTATTTACTTTGATAGCTGATCTTTATAGATTTGTATGAGCTGAATCCAAACATAGCCTTAGTTTTTTTGTATCACCCATAGTTTTTCGAGCAGTATGCTTTTTACTACATACTATAAAAATCCTATGCTATATGGTAAGCAGGGAAATTAATAAAACGCTTTGTTACAACATAAGCATGGTTTGTACGAGGTGCATTCAAGTTCTAAAGCCTCCGATTTTTTTTCTAATTAACTACTCACCCAAAATCGATGAAACTGGCGTTACTTCTCGACGTAATCGCCCTGCAGACGTGCACATTTTTCACAACGCTGACGCCATGATTCCATGGCAGCAGCGAAGGCTTCTTTAGGCGTCTGTTTTGACCACTGGATAATCGCTGAGGCAATAGCAGCACGGCTGGTGGATGTGCGGCCACGGAGAGTGTCTTTCATTGTTGGAAAAAGCCAAAAGTTACTAGGAGCCAGGTCAGGTGAGTAGGGAGCATGAGGAATCACTTCAAAGTTGTTATCACGAAGAAACTGTTGCGTAACGTTAGCTCGATGTGCGGGTGCGTTGTCTTGGTGAAACAGCACACACGCAGCCCTTCCCGGACGTTTTTGTTGCAGTGCAGGAAGGAATTTGTTCTTCAAAACATTTTCGTAGGATGCACCTGTTACCGTAGTGCCCTTTGGAACGCAATGGGTAAGGATTACGCCCTCGCTGTCCCAGAACATGGACACCATCATTTTTTCAGCACTGGCGGTTACCCGAAATTTTTTTGGTGGCAGTGAATCTGTGTGCTTCCATTGAGCTGACTGGCGCTTTGTTTCTGGATTGAATAATGGTATCCACGTCTCATCCATTGTCACAACTGACGAAAAGAAAGTCCCATTCACGCTGTCGTTGCGCGTCAACATTGCTTGGCAACATGCCACACAGGCAGCCACGTGGTCGTGCGTCAGCATTTGTGGCACCCACCTGGATGACACTTTTCGTATTTTCAGGTCGTCATGCAGAGTTGTGTGCACAGAACCCACAGAAATGCCAACTCTGGAGGCGGTCTGGTCAACGGTCATTCGGCGATCCCCCAAAACAATTCTCTCCACTTTCTCGATCATGTCGTCAGACCGGCTTGTGCGAGCCCGAGGTTGTTTCGGTTTGTTGTCACACGATGTTCTGCCTTCATTAAACTGTCGCACCCACGAACACACTCTAGGCACATCCAAAACTCCATCACCACATTTCTCCAACTGTCGATGAATTTCAATTGGTTTCATACTACGCAAATTCAGAAAACGAATGATTGCACGCTGTTCAAGTAAGGAAAACGTCGCCATTTTAAGTATTTAAAACAGTTCTCATTCTCGCTGCTGGCGGTAAAATTCCATCTGCCGTCCAGTGCTGCCATCTCTGGGATGTATTGACAATGAACGTGGCCTCATTTTAAAACAATGCGCATGTTTCTATCTCTTTCCAGTCCGGAGAAAAAAAATCGGAAGCCTTAGAACTTGAATGCACCTCGTATTTACAGTATGCTACTTAAAACAATGATATGTGTTAGTAGAGGTTTCACATATCAGCTGGAATTGGTTTGTGTTTTCTTTCTCTTCTTTTCTTTGAAGGTTCTTATGTAGCTTTTTCTACGATAAGTCGCTTGCTGAACTTCTCGGTAAAGTGACCAACAGTAGTCCACCATCATGTTGGTGTACCAGCGGTCTCGGTAGCGTTTTTCCATCACTGAAGGAAACGCTCTCCTTGCTCCTCACTAACATCTCTCATATTGTCTGGGAAGTAATCAAGGTGACTGTTCAAAAAGTGATCTTTCAGGTTCACTAAACATCCTAAAATTTTAAACTAATTTAACATTGTAGCTATAATAAAAACAAATTCTGGGTCTTTTTCATGTCCTAAGAACTTTGTAACGACTTTCTTGAATGATACCCATGCTTCTTTCTCATTTAAGGTCAGTGTGGATTCAAAGTTAACATCAAACATTAATTTTCTAATGTTAGGTCCGACAAACACGCCTTCTTTTAATTTAGCTTCTGAAGGTGTGGAAACTTTCGGCAGAGATACTAAAAACATGGTCCATCATTAGGCAAAGCCTTCACAAACTGTTTCATTAGGCCTAACTTTATATGTCGATGTGGTAGGAGTACTTTCTTGGATCTACAAGGTTTTTTCGTACAATTATTCTCACCGGGTTTTAAAGACTCCCTCACAGACCAGTTCTTTCTGCACCAGTGTTGATCCCTAACTCTACTGTCCCATTCACACTAGAAACATGGAAATTTGGTACAGCCACCTTGCTGACCAAGGAGCATGCATGTTACTTTCAGACCGCCACATATCATCCAACCATGAGCAGAATAGCCTATTTTATTTACACTATTTCTAGGTTTTCATAGATTTCATTCATATGTATACAATGTCCACCAGGTATAGATGCATACATGTTACCATTGCATAATAAAACAGCGTTTAAACTAGTTTTGGATGAATCAATAAACAGTCTACCTCTTTTGGATTCAATACCAAACTCATTCATCATATTGGGAATGTCGGAGCAGTACACTAAATCACCTTCTTGTTGAAAAACCTTGGAAAATTACTGCTCTCTCTTTGTATGTGCTGGTTTCTTTTCTTTTAATCTAGAGCCAAGCAATTCAGCTTTTTCTTTTGTTAAGCCCAGATCCTTAATCAAATCGTTAAGTTCGGTCTGAGTAAACAATTTGGGCCCTAGACTTTCTGTATTACAATGTAATTCATTGTCATCTAAATCAGATAGTACATCAGAAAGTACTTCTGTTGGAATGGAATTTAAATCATCTGGTGGTTCAGGAACCGGCAAATCTACACCATGCCCTACTGGTCGGATGGTGGATGGAAGGTTAAGGTAACTTCTTACCTTCTTGTTTATCGAATTATTGCCAGTAATATCAACACTTCAAAAGTAGCAATCATCAGAATGATTTCTTGGCTCCCTCCATATCATAGGAAAAGCAAATCTAAAGGCTTTTTTCTCCTTTTTAGACCATTTTCTCAGATCTTCAACACACACCTAACATATCTTATGTGGCGCCCAAGATTTATCTTGATCACCAATTTTAAATCCCAAGTATGATAGATGAACCTTTTTCACAAAGTCTATAATGTTTCTTTCGTGTTTTTTAATCACAAATTCACCACAAATATAACAAAAACTGTCAGCAGAGTTTTTACAACCACAATTAGGCATTGTACTGAGCACATGTACAGGAAACGAGGAAGTGATGTTAGGCTGACAGTAAACAAAACACCATCTGTTAACACAAAAATAGAATCGACCTTCTTTTGCCAGCAAATGTTTATCAGCAATGCAACCAACATCATCTACATTCATTACACTCCCTTCTTAAATTATTTTAACTGTATAAGAGCTGTTAAATTCTTTTGTGAAGAAATGGTGGGTGATACAGTTTTTTAAGTATCATATTTGGATTTCCCGCATTAAAAAACATACGAATAAGGTATTTTCAGCAAAAAAGTTTGTCCATCATTGGCCTGTGATATCTTAATGTGAAAAGCTGTAATTCCATTTCTATTTAATCTATCTTAGTTCTGCTTCATTAATCTTCCTTAATTCTGCTTCATTACTTAATAACTAAATAAACTCCTGCTACAAGCCCATGATAATAATAAACCAAATGCATAATGCGGTCTGATCATTTATGGGATCCAATATAGGTCAGGCTTACCCTAGCAATGGGTCACAACATTTTACTGCATGGCATTCTCCTGTAGGGCATACCATATTTTGTTGTGTTCAGAGGTATAAACTTTGAGTGGTTGATCCCTTATCAGATCACAGAGATACACAATACACACTGCAGAGATACTAATGATTAAATCTACAGATCAGAGTGCAAGTATTGAACAGTACTGGCGTTGTAATATGTATGTGGATTTTTTTCCATATTATCCTTAATATTTTGAACGAAATGGGGGTAATCCTGCTTGTACCTCAGGCTTACGTGATATATTAATCATACAAAATTATATGTTCCAAAGACACATTGAGTGTCAATTTTATCTACAATAAATAATACAGGCAAAAGCAATGAATTAAAATTTGTACCAAAGCTGGAATTCAAACTGGCTATCTTGCTCTCTAGGCAGATGGACTGAAGCATGAATTGGAGTCGGTATTAGGGATGGAGACATATTAGGATGATCCATGCAGCTGTGTTAGCCACAGTGTCAGGCTAGTGCTGCAATTAGCATAGCTGCCTAATGAACAGAAGACCCAGGCTCATATCGCCACCGTAGTACAAATTGTAATTCATTGCTCCAGACTGCATTCATTATCACAGATAAAGTTGAGGCTTAATATGTGTCTGGAACATATAATTTCATATTCTCATTGGCATAAAATGTGAGGGGGAAATGCTTATCCGGGCTACCAGTTCCTAGATGACAGTGAGTAAACCCCTGAAAATCACGCTGTGGGTTACTAGCAGAACAGACTCTGAGAGACCTGGGGGGCCAAATCAAGAAATCGAGACAGCACTTCAACTATATCTGTCTGGAAATGTGACCCCACTGAAGTCAGTTTTCTCTCGAGGGAAAGACACAAAGCGTTTAACTTTTCTTGTCCAAACAATGATTTTTCCCTAATATGTTAAGTCAACCATAACAGTAATTATGGTGTCTTGACTAATATTTGGCATTTTAATCAGATAATAATTAAAGAATCTGTCAGTAATTATATTACTTAAACAAAACTGTAATATGTATTACCTTCATGAAATTCAAGACGATATCACATAAAAGGAAGAATACGTATACAGAGGTGTGACGAGAGACATGATACTGCAAGAAGAATTTGATAAACGATGAAAGACCTAAGCCAAAACAAGGTTCCTACTGCAGACAACATTTCCTCAAGTTTACTAAATTCCTTAGCTTGTCAAGATTAATGAGACAGACTAAATACCCTCAGACTTTCACATGAAATTCCAATTCTAAAGAAGGCAGGTGCTGACAGGTGTGTCTACTGTCAAATCATAGGTTTAGTAAGTCATGTATGCAAAATTATGACATAAAATATTTACGAAGAATGGAAACACAGGTAGAAACTGACCTCGAGAAAGATTGGTTTCGGTTTCGCAGAAATACAGCAATGCACGAGGCAATATTGACTCCACATCTTATCTTAGAAGACAGATCAAAGAAAGCCAAATCCACATTTATAGTATTTGTATTTTTATAAAAAGCTTTTAGTAATTTTGATAAAGACTGTGTGTCCACAGACTTGGTGAAATTTTTTAATGAAGTCAGTTCACTTTAGGCTGACAACAGCTTCATCCGAACTTCTTCCGACTTCATCCGAAAGCTTATAGTAATGCTTACTAGATTACATGTCGTGAAGTTCTGTTGTTGCCAGGTATAAAATACAGGACTCAGAAGGTTATTTACACTTGTATACAAAACAGACTACAGTTGTAGGAGTTAAAGGATATTAGCAGGAAGCAGTAGTCAAGAAGGGAGAGAGACAGCATTGTAGCCTATCCCTTGTGTTATTCAGTATGTATAGTGAGCAAGCAGCAATGGAAATGAAGGATAAATTTGGAAAGAGAATTAAAGTTCAGAGGGAATAAATTAAAACTTTTAGGTCTGCCAATGACATTGTAAATTTGTCAAAGATAATGTGAGAATTCGAAAAATCGCTTGAATGGAATGAGCAGCACTATGGAAAGATTTTATAAGATTAATATCTACAAAAGTAACCCAAGTATAATGGAATGTAGCCAAATTTAATCAGATGACACCAAACAAAATAAATTAGGAAATGAGGCACTAAAAGTAGTAGAGGAGTTCTGCTATTTTGGCAGAAAAGTAACTGATAATGGGTGAAGTAGAGGGGAGAAAAAATGTGGACTGGCAACAGCAAGAGACGTGTTTCTGCAACAGAGAAAATAGTTAACACCGAGTATAAATTTAAAGTCTTAGGAGCTCTTTTTCTGAAGGTATTTGTGCTGGAGTGAAGTGTTGAACTGAAGTAAAACATGGACAATAAACAGTTCACTCAAGATCGGAACAGAAGTTATTGAAATTTGATGCTGTAGAATAATGCTGAAGATTAGATGTATAGATGAGATAACTAGTGAAGAGGCACTGAATCAAATCAGGTAAGAAAGAAATTTGTCACAATTAGATTGAAAGAAATTATTCTTCTCTAGCACACAGACATCAAGAAACAGTTTGGAATTAGAGAATGGAGGAGAGACAATGGGTAAAAACTGTAGAGACCAAGCTTTGGCTACAGTATGCAGGTTCAAACGGGTGTACATTGCGCTAGTTGCACAGTCATAAAATGGCTGGCACAGACTAGACTGGTGTGGAGACTCTTTGGACAGAAGAGCAAACATCAGCAGCTACCTATAAATATAACTTTTTTAAAATATTATTTTAATGTATGAAAAGTTCTGGTTGAGAACTGTGAATTATTTAAAAATACAGGAGATGACTTACCAAAAGGTAGAAGTGCTGTGTCATCGATAGGTACACGAGCAAAAGGTACAGAGCTTAGCTAGCTTCCAGAATGCACTGCCTATTTCAAGCTAGTATGAAAAACATGCACTCACACACACTCACGTGCACATGCCTGTGTCCAACACCACATACTCCAGTCCTGTCCCAGGCTTATGCTACTCTGTCAGAGGCCGGGCCATCTGTGAAAGCAGCTGTGTTATACACCAGCTCTGCTGCAACCACTGTAAAGTGTTTTACATTGGTATTACAATCGTCCAGCTGTCAACTAGAGCTCTCTCTCTCTCTCTCTCTCTCTCTCTCTCTCTCTCTCTCTCTCTCTCTCTCTCTCCTCTCTCCCCCCCCCCCTCCCCCCCTCCCCCCCCCTCTTGTTGGTTGTTGTTGTTGTTGTTTTTACAAGCTTTAAAAAAGAAGTGCACTCTGAAAGCTAGCCAAGCTCTGTACCCTTTGTTTGTATACCTGTCAACGATGCAGCACTTCTGCCTTTCAGTGACTCACTTCCTTTATTCTTAAATAATTTAAAATATTATTTTAGCTTGACACAAGTTCCTTTAGCTGAGTAGGGGGCATTTGGCAATTGCTACAGTCCTAACACAACTGGTGACCTGACCATGGGAGGGGGACATATTGAACTTTTACAGTCTGTGTTAGTGATCTTTAAAACTTCCCATTTTTTTCCACCTGCATATATACTCAGGAACGTTGAAAATAGTGCACCATGAGAGAAGCATTAGATCAGAATGAAATTTATTACATGTAATGAAACAGATGAGTGATTCAGTTGATCCCAAAGTCACGATAGATAAACAAATATGGTAAGTACAAGTAGACAAATACAGTGCAACAACAATAATGTGTTGGACCAACTTATGCTGCAATACATGCCACACAGTGGTCTGTCATTGAATTGATTCCAAATCATACTCACAATGATACGGTGACATTGTAATTTCAGTTGGTCCCACATATGCACTTTGAGAGAAGTTGGGTGCTACAGAGTAGTAAGAACATGAAGTAGGAAGTCTCGAGCAAATAAAGCTGTATACAGATGAGCATTGTCTTGCTCAAAAAGTGTCCCTGGTAGGCCATGTAGGAAAGGTCCCACGTAGGGTTGAAGAATGTCATTAACATAATGCCTGCCCATTAGGGTACAACCTACCACAATTACAGCGAACCAGCCATTGTAAACTGTGGCACCCCAGACCATTATGTCAGCTTTGTGGGCAGTGTGGTGTGTGGTAGCATGTGTGTAATTGTAGCATTCAAAAGGTTACAATGTCACCTGTTCACAACTGTCATCCATCTCCAAAACATATCAGGATTCATCACTAACACCACATTTCCCAATCTGTGGCAGTCCAGATCAGTCTAGCTTGGCACCACTGTATTTGGAGTCACTGATGTGTCAGTGTTAATGGCAGTACATGACAGGAATACCTGGATTGCAAATTCACATTCACAAGGCATCTGGAAATAGTCTATGGAAGAATTTGCATCCATACATCTGCTTGTATCATGGAGTGAGTCACTGTAGGATCCCCGATTGCTTGCTGCACGATTCTTCAATTCTATCACTTTGTCATCTTCCTGGTTGTTCCACATGTGGGTACTATTTTTCCACTGCTCCCAATACTGCCTGATGGAACACTCCAATCAGTCAACCAAGTGAGCCACACAGGGTGTTGACGAGCCAGTGTTTTTCATGCTGATGATTACTTCCTTCTCAAACAGGCTTAACTGTGAGAAATGTTATCTAACATGTCTGCCTGGCATTCTGTGCCTAACATCCTTCTCGAGTATTTTTAAATAGACTCCTCTGTCTCATGGCAGCCCCATCACAAGCTCACTGGGTGTGTGCACTGGCATCAAACTTGGATCATTTGCTTATCAGATCTCACCATTGCAAAGTTTTGCATTTGTAACTTCCTTCCCTTTGGGCGCATTATTTTCAGTGTTCCTGAGTATAGGTTCTTTATGTTGAATTTATATTTCATGAAATACACTACTGGCCATTAAAATTTCTACACCAAGAAGAAATGCAGATGATGATCGGATATTCATTGGACAAATATATTATACTAGAACTGACATGTTATTACATTTTCATGCAATTTGGGTGCATAGATCCTGAGAAATCAGTACCCAGAACAGCCACCTATGGCCGTAATAATGGCCTTGATATGCCTGGGCATTGAGTCAAACAGATCTTGGATGTACAGGTACAGCTGCCCATGCAGCTTCAACACAATACCACAGTTCATCAACAGTAGTGACTGGCGTATTGTGATGAGCCAGTTTCAGTTGGTGAGAGATCTGGAGAATGTGCTGGCCAGGGCAGCAGTTGAACATTTTCTGTATCCAGAAAGGCCCGTACAGGACCTGCAACATGCGGCCATGCATTATCCTGCTGAAATGTATGGTTTTGCAGGGATGGAATGAAGGGTAGAGCCATGGGTCATAACACATCTGAAATGTAATGTCGACTGTTCAAGGTGCCGTCTATGCGAACAAGAGGTGACAGAGACATGTAACCAATGGCACCCCATACCATCACGCAGGGTGATACGCCAGTATGGCGATAACAAATACATGCTTCCATTGTGCGTTCACCGTGATGTCACCAAACAAAGATATGACCATCACGATGCTGTAAACAGAACCTGGATTCATCCGAAAAAATGACGTTTTGCCATTCATGCACACAGGTTCGTCGTTGAGTACACCATCGCAGGCGCTCCTGTCTGTGATGCAGCGTCAAGGGTAACCGCAGCCATGGTCTCCGAGCTGATAGTCCATGCTGCTGCAATTATCATTGAACTGTTCATGCAGATGGTTGTTGTCTTGCAAACGTCCCCATCTGTTGACTCAGGGATCGAAACGAGGCTGCACGATCCGTTACAGCCAAGCGGATAAGTTGCCTGCCATCTCGACTGCTAGTGATACGAGGCCATTGGGATCCAGCACGGCATTCCGTATTACCCTCCTGAACCCACGGATTCCATATTCTGTTAACAGTCATTGGATCTTGACCAACGTGAGCAGCAATGTCGCGATACAATAAACCACAATCGCGATAGGCTACAATCCGACCTTTATCAAATTCGAAAACATGATAGAAAGTATTTTTCCTCCTTACACAAGGCATCACAACAACATTTCACCAGGCAACGCCAGTCAACTACTGTTTTTGTATGAGAAATCAGTTGGAAACTTTCCTCATGTCAGCATGTTGTAGGTGTTGCCACCGGCGCCAACCTTGTGTGAATGCTCTGAAAAGCTAATCATTTTCATATCACAGCATCTCCTTCCTGTCAGTTAAATTTTGCGTCTGTAGCACGTCATCTTTGTGGTGTAGTAATTTTTAGGCCAGTAGTGTAAAAATTCATTAAATTGGGTCCACCGTTTTGAGTGTATCATCCAGCTTACTGGTGTTTTTGTGAGACTGCTGTACTGACGGAGTGGTTGTCGGTGTGCCCGCAGAGCCTGTACCAGGTGAACTACATGTACCTGCAGCCGGTGGTCGTGCTGTCCATCCTGTGTGCCATCTGGGGGATCTCGATGACGCTGCGGCTGCTGGCAGAGCTGCTGTCGGGCCACCGTGCGCAGGCCAAGTTCCTCGCACTGCAGTTCGTACTGCTGCTGGCCAAGCTGCAGGGACTGTCTGCGCGGGCCGCAGTGTGGACAGGGCTGCTGCCCTGTCGGCCCCCTATCACCCCTGCCGTCTACAGCAACTGTGAGTGTCCGACAAGCCCATGCTGACTGTCTGATGCATTTATTTATTCGTCAGTTGTACAATGTACACTACTACTCGAAAGTTTTTGGCCATCCATGAAAAATGCTATAGACTTTATTTCCATGTACATACACACCATACAGACTAAACAAACCAACAAAATAAATATTTTCTCTCTCTGTCTTCAAATACTGAATGGCTATGATTAAAGTGCAGTTACTTACAGGGGTCCTGTGTGGGCTGTAAATATCATATGGCAGCAAAACTTGGTAGATATACTAATGCATTAATGTGGAACCGATTCACCCTGGAAAAAAATTAGTTCCTATTTAGACCACCTGGTGCAAATCTGGTGCTGTGAATGCAAGAAAGATGTACAGAAATGTTTCCGTGTGTAATGGATCAGGAACAGAACATCAGCAGAAAAAGTCAGATAAGTGAGAAAGGTTTGATGTTGATTTTATTATTAACCGTCACAATTCATTCAATATGAGCACTGGAGATGTCAACAAGATGCAGTACAGTGCCAAATTTGCACCTGGTGGCCAAAATCAGAACTAATTTTTTCCAGCATTAACTGGTTCAACATTAATACATTAGCACATTTATATAGTTTCACTGCCATATGATAATTACAGCCCACACTGGACCTCAATGGCTAACTGCACTTTGAGTACACTCATCCAGTACAACTCGGTATGGTTCAGATTTTAGCCACTTGAAAGTGTTCTTCAGAATACCTGTATAAACTCTTGGCATCCCATTGATAAGATTTTAGTCGTTTGCAGATACTGCAATCCAAATACATTTGTAAATTATTCTATAGATCTTCAATGTTAGATAATTTCAGTTTTCTGAACTGCTTGTCAAGTTCATCTCGTAAGATGAAATTTAAGTCAAGTAACTGACTTGGCCAAATCATATTCATCAGTTCCCCACAAAGTCTCTTGTCAATAGAACTGCATCATTGACCAGTATCCTGTAATATCACTCGGTCGTCCATGTTCCATTAATTGTCACTAGATAACCGACTTTATGACCCGCAAAACATCCCCACATCAAGACCGATGCTCCGCCAAACTTCACCATTGGTATCACACACTGACTTTACACATGTTATCCACAAAGTTGATGGATAAACATTCAGCAGTGGCTTCTGAGCATTTAAAATTTAGATTTTTCATTGAATAACACCTTGGACCATTGCTGCATGCTTCAGTTTTTATGTTGCTGTGCCCATTGTCCAATGGTTTTTTGGCTGCTACACACCTTTTAAATCTTTTAAATATCGTTCAGAGACATGTTGCACTGTTGAGACAGAGACTAGAGCTGCTCACTTACTGTTTACTTCCTTGCAAGTTTCAGGTGCATGAAGAGTCACCCTGACATTTACTCTGTACTCATATGAACTGAACTTCCATGTATGATGTTACTCGGAGTCTTCCAGACCATGAACACTTGCAGTGGCATCAGTTTCCTTGTATCACTGCAGTGTACACACCGCTGTAAATTAGTCTACATCAGCTTGTCTTACTAGAGTAGCCTTGTTGATGCAGAGCTACAATTACAGCACATTTTTCAATTCCAATCACATGCATCCATCATATTAGGAGGTAACACTGTTTGAAGCCCATCAAGTATATAAACACACTGGTAGATGCACACTATAAATGGCTCTGAGCACTATGGGACTCAACTGCTGTGGTCATAAGTCCCTGCACACTATACACTGTAAAATATTGTGAACTGATTGCTGCACAGACAACAGAAGGAATGAGGCTTATTCGAATGGAAAGTCACCTCAATGTTGTTGTGGAAACTCGTCAGTGCCCCTCTAGACAAACAACCACTCAAATTCACAACTGAGGCACTTGGTCTGTATCTGTTTATGCTTGTCTTACTATCCGAAGGAGGATATGATAGAATATTCGAAATGGAGACACTGTTTTAACAGCACAGCCATAATTGTGATAGGTGATAGAAAACTTTTGACCGCTAATGTACATTTTATGGTTGTTGCCAGTGATTGTTACACCGGGTGTTCTTACTAAAATAACATACATGATTTGTTACAGTTTTTATAGCTACTGTAATTAATTTATAGCATTTCTAGTTATGACGTATATTGTTACATATTATGGTGTGAACAGTTCTAGTAGAATATAAATAATATAGGAGGTAACAACTCACTACCCTCAAAGGAGGTAGCTTACAAAACCCTCATTTGACTATTACTGTAATATTGCTCTTCAGTCAGGGATCTATACCAAATAGGATTAAAGGAGGAAATAATGAAGTTCCAAAAAGATTGCTGCATTATCATCACTTATTATTATCACAGTACTTGCAATGGTTTTAATTTAATAAAATCACACGTCTTATACATTAATGATGGGTTTGTTTCACAGTCTACTATTGTCCTCCCCCAGTAACCAATGTAAAAACAGTTCTTTGTGAAATAAGTTCATAGGCTTCCTTGGCAAGTGTCATTTACAAATACAATAATTTTCAGTGTTAGACCATTTCATTACAAAACATCAAAGCAACTAAATTGCCAATATTTAACTGACTTTGCAGAGTTTATTTTCAGAGTGGCACTTTAGTTGCTTTAGTGTTTTATAATGGCATGGCCTAATACTCAAATTTATCAGGTTGGCTGCATAAATTCATATCATTTTCACTTTGCATGTTGGCATACCAGTTCTACGCATTTATTTCTCTACATCTACATTTATACTCCGCAAGCCACCCAATGGTGTGTGGCGGAGGGCACTTTACGTGCCACTGTCATTACCTCCCTTTCCTGTTCCAGTCGCTTATGGTTCGCGGGAAGAATGACTGTCTGAAAGCCTCTGTGCGCGCTCGAATCTCTCTAATTTTACATTCGTGATCTCCTCGGGAGGTATAAGTAGGGGAAAGCAATATATTCGATACCTCATCCAGAAACGCACCCTCTCGAAACCTGGCGAGCAAGCTACTCCGCGATGCAGAGCGCCTCTCTTGCAGAGTCTGCCACTTGAGTTTGTTAAACATCTCCGTAACGCTACCACGGTTACCAAATAACCCTGTGTTTCTCTATTGTCATTTCTTTATTTGTAGTTCACAGTTGCAATTTTTGTTTGCATATTGTTATTTGGAGATAGTGAGTGGAACTGTGGATGCTATATAATGGAGTGCCAAGTGGAGAAATCGCATTTCTGACTGAGTTCAGTAGAGGGGTGACAACAGCACAGGCAACCAGGAACATTTATGCCATGTATGGGGATAATGCTACTGGACAGAGCAAGGCTCATTTTACAGAGGATCATTTTGACATTATTGATCCTCCATGAACAGGAAGACTTTGGTGTTTAATGAAGATAATTTGAATGCATTAATCCACAATTATCCACATTAGTGTAATGAAGAACGGGCAAAGCCTGAACAAAACAGCAACTCCCCATACAAGGCCTGTGCACATCCACTGTTGCTCAAGTTTAAAAGAATAGTTGACCATGGACTGGATAGACATGTACTCAGTAGAACAGTTCATAATGGAAGAGAACCTCCATGGCATACAGCCACTGTATAAAAGCTTCTAAAGAAACAGGGATTACTGCATAGTAGGTGTAGAACAAAGTGCAGTGCTATAGAGAGAGGAAGAGAGGCTGAATAAGGCTGTCAAGAGAGCAATGCTTGATGGTTTCAATGAGTACTGTAGCAGAATATTGTCAAATGATATTTCATAAAACCCATACAAAATTCTGATTGTATTGAAAGGCTGTAGTGGCACCAAAGTTAGTGTACAGTCCCTAGCGAATGAGACAGGAACTGAAATTGAGGGTAACAAAGTAAAAGCTGTAATGCTTAACTCTGTTTTCAAATGATCCTTTACAAAGGGGACCCAGGAGAATTGCCCCAATTAAATGCTTCTACCACTGAAAAGATGAATGAATTAAGTATTAATGCCAGTGGTGTTGAGAAACATCTCATCATTGAAACTGAATAAAGCTCCACAGCCTGATGGAATCCTTGCCAGATTCTATACTGAATTTGCACTTGAATTAGCCCCTCATCTAAATATCAAAGATCCCTCAAGCAAAAAACCGTGTCCAGTTCTTCAAAAAAAGCACAGCTCACACCCATCTACAAGAAGGGTAGTAGAAGTGATCCACAGAACTACCATCCAAAATCCTGGAAATCAATTTGTTGTAGAATCTTAGAACATATTCTGAGCTCAAACATAAAGAGGTATCTTGAACAGAATGACCTCCTCAGTAGCAACCAGCATGGCTTCCGAAAACATTTATCATGGGAAACCCAATTCACTCTTCGCTCACATGATGTGGATCAAGGCAGTCAGCTAGATGCAGTATTTCTTGAAAACCTATGCTTATTGTCAAAAGTGCAATTATATGGAGTATCAAGAGAGATTTATGACTAGATTAAGGACTTTTTGATAGAGAATACACAGCATGTTATCTTAAATGGAGGGTCATCATCAGATATAGAAGCAACTTTGGGTGTGCCCCAGGGAAATGTGTTGAGACTTTGCTACTCATGTTGTATATTAATGACCTTGCTGACAGTAGTAACCTCAGACATCTTGTAGATAATGCAGTTTTCTAAAATGATGTACTGTCTGAAAGAAGCTGCATAAATATTCAGTCAGATCTTGATAACATTTCAAAGAGATGCCGAGATTGGCAACTTGCTTTAAACGTTCAGGAATGTATAACTGTACACTTCACAACATAGAAAAGCATAGTTCCCTATGATTATAATATCAGTAATTCACTGTTGCCATTGCCCAACTCATACAAATACCTGGGTGTAATACTTTAGATAAAGCAGATGCTAGACTTTGGTTTACTGGTAGAATACTGGGGAAGTCTCTACAAAGTAGACTACTTACAAATCACATTGCTTACAAATCACTCGTGCAACTGGTTCTAGAAATTGCTAAAATGTGTGGGATCTGTACCAACTAGGACTAACAGGTGATATTGAACAGATACCAGCATGAATGTTCACAGGTTTGTTTAACCCATTGGAGAGAGTAACAGAGGTACTGAAGGAACTGAACTGGAAGACTTTCGATGATATGCATAAAGTATTCTGAGAAAATCTAGGATCAAAGTTTCAAGAACTGACATTCAATAATGAATCTAGAAATATACTACAATGTAGTACATAGGATCATGGGGAAAAGATCAGAATAATTACTGCATGCACAGAGGCATTCAATCAATCATTCTTCCCATGCTCCATATGTGAATGAAATGGGAAGAAACCCTAATAACTGGTGCAATTGGATCTACTCTCTGCCATTCACTTCCTGGTGGTTTGCAGAGTATAAATGTAGATGTAGATGTGGAACAGTGAGGCTGTGATGTACTGCAAATTACTTCCTTGAGGTGTAACCAAAACTACCGACACTTACTGTTAATAACTGCTTCTTGCACATACAATCCAAGAGCAACAACCAGGAACACTGTGTGAAGTGATGCTACTTCATGATAACACCCACCTGTACTCTGCTACACTGACAAAAGACAGTATACAGGAGCTGGGTTGGGAAGTCATTCTACAACCACTTTATTCACCTGATCTTGCACCCTCTGATTTTCATCTTTTCTGTTTGTGATTGAACAACCTTCAAGGAGCACTCTGAACATGGCTTGACAAATTCTTCATTTGAAAACCATGTGATTTCTATTTTCACAGAATCAAAATTCACAGACTGTTGTCCATATTGAAGGAGAATATATTATTAGTGACTAAAGTCTCCATTGTGTTTATAAAAATTATTGCAAAATGCTATGAACTTATGCACTAACCCAGTATTTTTAACAATTAGTACACTACATTGGTATTAGAATAATGTAATCAAAATTAACTTCAGAACATTACAGTAATTTTACAAAGTGTTTACAGGAACAAATTACTAACTTTCTTACTTAATGTTGAATGACATCTCAATAATTCCTCAAAATGTACATTTTTTGTCATAGTTCAAGGTTTTCCACATTTTATGCTTTCCGTATTTTATATGCCTAGTTTTCGATTCATAGTGGACCACATCATTTGCCCACACTTGTACAACAAGTGTTTAAATGGTTATCTGTAAATAATTCTGCCTTTTCACACAAAGCAATTGTTTGTCTTGAGCATGGCATAAGTTAAGTTTTCTAACAATGGAATGGGAACTCCAAGTACAGCATTTTTTCAATTTCCATAACAAACTTTGATCAACAAGAATTATTTTTAAGTCTACGGGAGCAAAATTCTGATACAAGAAACTGTGCTCCCCTGTTCCAGTGGTGTACAACTCTCTGATGCTCGGTGAGATGGTCATCCTCAGCATATGGGCACGGTCGCTGTACAAGAAGCCACTTCCGGACATGGGGCTGCCGGCACAGCGCCCCATGGAAGTGTGTGTGCTCAGCAACCTGTATCCACATGTACTTTCCTCTCTCAACAACAACACAATAACCTGCAATAACAACAACACAGGTGCTGTCGATAATAACAGCAACAACAGAAATGGCAGCTGTAGCAATGGTGAAAGGAATGAAGATGACTCTGGAAAGAGCTGATTGGCAGATTTTGTGGCTCACTGAGTGATAGACAGTAACGTGTGATAATGTTTTCTGAAGTGGATGATTAAAGACATTTTTATGGTGCTTAAGCCCCTGGGCTTTAAACTAGAATGTGACAGTGATGCAGGTTTAATCTCATATCAGTGACTTAGTGTAACATTTCCGACAGGAGATGTACGAACGAATGAGAGGGAGGCTCTGGACTCGCAGCCTGTCATTGCCAACTGTTTATGCTTTGGTCAGTACATTCTGTTGATATTAGTGGTATTATGTTGGCAACGAACATCAAATTGCTAAGATTTTTAAAAGTAGTAAAAGTTCATATTTTGTACAGTACATTACACAATGCAGTCATAAGCAATGTACTCATGTCAAATGCTAAACACATTTCATACAGTTGTAACACAAACAGCCTTATGTAGTACCAAAAAAACATAAGAGTTTTTCCTCTGTACATGTCTCACTTTCTTTTTTGCACAAGTAATTGTTGCTAGAGCCTAATAAGAATACTCTTCATGACTGTGCTTTTGCTGCACCAATGAACAATATGTTCAGGAATTCTTTTAAAAAATAGCATATGTACATAGTAGTGAAATGCTGTTGTATAATGTAATGTCTTGACCAAAACATCCAACGAATCACTATAAACTACAACTACATATATTTAAAAGAAAGAGTACCAGAATATTAATTCCAATTTTTTTAGCTACACTTATCAACACCATCAATGCATTCAGAATAATGTATTCCATATAATAAAACCTCATGTTCAACAAGCATGTATTTGTCACATACGATTGTTATTTCAAATGCATAACATGAAAAAATGAGTAGTATTTTCTTACATATTTTAATGAATAAAAGGCGATAAACCAAACTGTACATCAATGTCTCAGATGGCACATGGTTCTGTTGTACCAGATAGTTTTGATACAGAGAAACAATTCATTCTAGAAATAATGCCTAGGCTATGGCTGTGCCATTTTGCAATGATATTCTTTCTTACAGGAGTGCTAGTCCAGCAACACAAACAAGAGGGCTTCTGTGAAGTTTGAATAGATGAAGAGACTTCAGAAGCCGTGAGGGAAGGACAGGAATCGTGTCTGGATAGCTCAGTTGTCAACGACCATGAAAGTTAAGGTTCTAAGTTCTATGCCAGTTCCATCATACAGTTTGTGTCTGTCAGCAAATTTTGGAACAGCACAAACTCCACTGTAGAGTCAAAGTCTTATCTGTCAAAACCTTTAGGTCATTACTATTTCAGTCACTGTTTCCCCTTCAACAATTTTGTAATAAAATATACAATGTACCAAATCCCAGGCTGCTTTGAGAATAACTTTATAAACTTTATACACAAGTCACATCTCATTTGTGTCCCCAATCCCAGTCAGATTTTAGATGACATTCCTCCCCGCCTCCCCCACCCACCCCCTCCCACTGTCTGTCATCTGACTGGTATGACATGGGCTACCAGAGACTCCTCCCCTACACTAGCCTCATCGCATCAGAGCAGCACTTACACCCAATGTCCTCAATTACTTGTTGGATATATTACAATCTCTGTCATCCCCATGCTTGAAAGAATATGCAAGTTATTTCCTGGTGTCTTGACACACATTCTATCATACTGTTATTACTCCTCATCTTTTCCACATGTTTCTTTCCCCACTGATTCTGTGAAGAACATTCTCATTCCTTATCTTGTCATTCTTCTGTAGCACCATATTTCAGAGATTTCAGAAATTTCTCTTCTCTTTTGGTTTTCACATAGTCCATGTTTCACTACCACTCAATGCTGTACTCCAAGTGTTCATTCTCAGAAAGTTCTTCTTCAAAATTATGGCCTATGTTTGATACCAGTAGACTTCTTTTGGACAAAAATGCTATTTTCACTGGTTCTAGTCCATTTTTTATGTTGTCTTTGCTTCTGCCAACATGAGTTACTTTACTTCCAAAGTAAAAGAAGTCCTTAACTTCATCTACTTCATTGTTCCCCTAATCTCATTTCTGCTATTCCTCTTTTATTATTTTTTCTTTGGTTTACTCCCTGTCCATATTGTGTGCTCATTCAACTGTTGACTCCTTTTAACAGAATCCTGTAATTCTCCCTACTTCATCCTGAATTTTAATCCTACTTCCAAACCTTTCTTGTATTTCCATCATTGCTTCTTTGATGTACAGATTGAACAGTGGGGAGGGGGGAGGGGGGGGGGTGAAAGGTTACATCTCTGTCTTACAGTGTTTTTGATCTGAGTACTTCATTCTTTCTCACATTTTTATTTTTTCCCTTTGGTTCTTGTAGATATTGTATGCATATTACTCATCTTTCTCTATAACTTACAGCTTTTTTCCTGATAATTTTGAGTGTCTTTCACAACCATACAGTGTCAAATGCAGTTTCCCTATGAATGTTTCTCTGTTTAAGTATGTCTTCCAATACTGAGCACAATACCAGAGCCACTAAAGCCAAACTAATCACCACCTTACAGATCTTCAATTTTCTTGTCATATGTTATTCACGTCAGCAGCTTGGGTGCATGAGCTGTCAAGCTGTCTGTGCAATATTTCTCATACTTATCAGCTCTTGCTATCTTTGTGATTTTGTGGATGAAATTTTTCCAGAAGTTTGAGGGCTTGTATCCATACTCATAGTTTGCAGAATCTAATTAGAATAGTCATTTGGCTATCCCTTCCTTCCCAATGATTTTCGAAATACTGAAGGAATATTACATTTTGATACTGTCATCTTTTGGTAGAACCTTTAAAATCTTTGCATTTGAGACCCATTGGCCCTTAAACCAGCCCTAATCACATCAAACCATTTGAATAATGTACCACCAGAGCTCGAAATAATTTAAGGAGAAAACTTAAACAACTCATTGAATAGTAGAAGCAGTGAACTGTTAAAAGGCATTTAAAGAAAACCCACAGACTTAGGAGCACTAGTCATGACCGCCACACACACTATCCTTCTATCCAACCTAACTGCCACAGCATAGTTAAACATTATTTGGAAGTAAAATGCTATGTACATAAACCCTCGCTTCTTCCACACATTTTTCCCATCATTACACAAAGTTCTCAATCTTGTTTATGTGACATTTAATGACTCAACATCTCTACCATTATTGTAAAATCAGAGTTTGTTGTATGAGCCCTAGTAACAACTTAGCGGCAATGTATCACTATCGAAAATTTCTCATCTTTCAGAAATTCTGAATGATGGAGACACATTTCTATGTGAAAATGGGGTAAGGTATCAACATAGTGGCTGAGTTCTGAAATCATCTTATTGCACAGAGTACTGACTGATGAAATATTGTTACCATTCATAGAACTAGTGAGCATGTAAAAGCCATGCATTCAAAACTGAGTGTCCTGCATAGTCCAGTCTTATTGGCAACTCTGTATGCAGTAACAAATTACAGTGAGACTCCCAATAACAGCCATTTTTCATAAAGGTAAGATTTTATTTTTACAATTCGTTCTGTTTTATAGAGAAATATGTTTGTTTTAATGTACCCATTAATAAATTGTGTACACAGATCTTACGAGCTTCAGTTTAAATAATGCCACAACTAAGCCATAGGTGAAATAAATACAACATATTATGTACAATTAGTAAATAAATTCTATTATTTTCCAATTGTGGGATATTAATTGCCATAAAGAGACACACAGAAAATAAAACAAGTTTTATTGCATTGATTTTAAATCATTTGTTGTCATTCAAAGTATTGTATGTAATATTTATTAGTAATATAATTTCTTTTACAGTTGGTGGTAATTTATTTGTGCTACATACAACAATGGTGTGTTTGTTAATTTACCTGTGAACTCCTAGCTTTGTGAAATTCAGACTATCAGATGATAACAAAATCATACGTTGATAATGTTTGAGTATAATTTTTTTAGTGTACTTTTCACATGAAAGCAAATTTTATTATATGTTGGTTACATGTAAATTCAAAGCAAAAATTGTGATACTTTCACAAACTGGACAAACCAATGCTACTTTCCAATGTGTCCATTGGAAGTACTTCGAATTATGCCTCTGAAGGTAAGTACTCACCAGACATTTCATCTCCTTCTAACTTTACAGATTCCTCAAGTGAATTTTCCTTTTGTTAAATGTAACAGTAAGAAGAGGCTACAACTGCCCTGTCAGCTAATCAGAAACATTACCTTTTGTCGTCATTACTCTTTTTACAAATCATTTGCACTTTTAGACTCAGGGATTGAAAATCCTGTCTTTAGACATAGTTTTTTCCTAGTATATTTTATCATCTTTTCTGTCCTTTTCTGTACTCAGGATTTATATTGTGTTCAGCACATAAATGAATTATATACAGCTTCTTGTCCAGGTCTTAAAGGCCCAAGGCATGCCAATACCAGGTGCATTGTGGATGCACATGGAGGGATGTGAAATGTTGTCAGCACACTGCTCTCCTGGCAATTTTGCCAAACTTCCAAACAGCAGAGCCATTACTCATCGTTCAGTTAACTGAGAGCATGCCATACCTGTCCTCCCATGAAGGAGAAAAACTTGGGAGTATTGGGAATCGAACCTGAGTCCTCCACATGGCAGCCATCTACATCGACCACTCAGCTATGGAGGTGGATTATGTTCTGTGCACAAAGCTTAAAAATTATCATAGGGTTGCCATCAGTACCAATACTAGCTACATCTGAGTTGCTTAATTTCATTCATATACTTTTCATTAATCCCACTATAAAATAAAGCCTCCAGGGAAGCAGGATTTGACAAATAATACATTTTTTAGAATAAAAAACCACGGCAGACTACTACTGTTAAGTACTAAGTATGATAGTGACTAAATACTCCTACAACAATTTTCAATACCCTACATATATAGCCAACTGATTGCAAAAGTTAAATGTAAACATGTTGACCAGGTTTTGATTTCACTAAGGGCATTTTCTTCAGAAAGAAGTCACATAAATTACATGACTTTAAAACTGTAAACGTCAGAAAATATTCAGTAATGTCCTCCATGGAAACAGTAAAAAATCTTGCAAGTACAGGTTGAAAAGAGCAGAAATTAGACAAATTAACACCATGTAATTTATGTGACTTACTTCTGAAGAAGACACCCTTAGTGGTATCAAAACCTTGTCAAGGTTTTCACATTAAACTTATGCAACCAGCTGGCTGTATATTTTATAAATTGAAAATTTGTTTACTATTCCTGCTGTCATCTATGTTTAAAACTGTAACTGCGACCACTGATAATCTGCTCACACTGATAATTGTGGAAACAAAAAATAATCCACAAAATGTATTTATAATAAGAGAGTGACTCAAATTTAAATTGGATTTTTTATGAGTTTATAGAAGCCTCAGAAAAGTTCATACACATGAACTTATTTTTCTATGTAATCTCCTGAATAGGAAACACATTTTTCCCAGGCAGTTTATTGATAACATTTTCATAAAATGAACATGGCTGTGACAGCAGCTAGTTTCATATGATCACTTCAGTAGTGCCACTGCATCAAATCTGTGTCTTCAGACTGTTTCCTTTGGTGGTCCAAACAAATGAAAATATCAGGATGATATGTTTGGACTATATGGAGGATGTTCCAGTGTGTTTGAGAACAACTCCTGAATTTTGTTGAGTTCAGGCAGCTGTGTGGGGCTGAGTATTGTCATAATGAATGATCACATCCCTGATTGGAAAAATGTACCTTTTCTGATGATATGCACATTATGCTTGGCCCAAAAGTTGTTAGTAGTATGCAGCATTCACAGTACAATGTTCATGGAGAGAATCAATGAGAACAACTCTTTCGAAATCAAAAAACACTGTTGCAAGAACCTTCTCCTTGAAGAGATAATTATTGGCTTTTATGGCTGAAACTTAATACATTTTGCGATTCCGTGCTGATTTTTTACAATTCTGTGGTGCAATGGTACATCCACATTTCATCACAGATCACAATCAGGTCCAAAAATTGTTCTCCTTGATTGGTAGCATATCAGTATCCATTTGCTCAACTCAAGATGATAAACTTCGTGCTCTGCAGTGACAGGATGAGGCACCCACCTTGTGGAAACATCCTGAAATCCAAGGTTCTCAATAATGATCACGTAAACACAACCTCGGTAGCAATTTTAACAACTGTTATTCAGTGTCCGCCTTTGACATGCCTGCTAACAATGCAAATATTCTCTTCAGTCATGCTGGTCCTCAGGCGATGTTGGTGAGCTGCCTTCTCAATTGCATCTCGTCCTCATAGAAACTGTTTGTGCTATATGTACGCTTGAGTCTTTCTCACTTGATTATAATGTATTGCCCAATAGATGTTGGTCCCTCTTCCTCTGACATTGTGATTCTGATTAAACAAATGGCACAATTACTTTCTAGTTGTGGAGGACAATCACTGGAAATGGAAAACGGTGAGCAGAGATCACGCTGCTCTTCATTTACAAAATGGCCCGTGAAACAAAATTTCTGATTTATATTTGATCCACCCTTGTAATTAAGGAGTAAAGGTAAAGAGGACTGTCCAATATACCCAGTCAGCACATCCCACCACAGCACTTTTGTGGGTAAGACCATGAACAAAGCTGTCCACCTGGTTGAATGGCCACCACAAAACTGTGGCCAAAAGCAGAGCTGACTGTTCCGATATATTCTCCCATGAGTAGGAAAATTTGATGTAGCAAAATTCTGTTAATTACGTATTATTATTGTAGCATGTAATTTAATGACAGTAGTAGTACGCAGAACTTCAAAATACTTATCTCTATCATTTTGGCTCATCGTGGCGTTTTTGTTCTTGCTTATGTCTAGGTGTGTTTACCAACCAGCCAATGAAAGAGCATCTTTTTTGTCGTGTTCACAAATAACAGAGTGAGCATAATACTTGCACAGAAAACAGCTCCACAATCATCCTGGCACTTATTCTTATATACAATATTGTTGTTACCACATTTTTGCATTTATAATGAAAATTAAACATAATATCTGAAAAATTTATTTTGTTGAAAACAACTTTTTCTTACCTATAAAATGTCATGAATTTTTGTCTAAATGGTTACACATAATTTACACTTTCATAAGTTATGGTTATATATTAAAATTGCCTCATTTAAAACCATTCAAATGCTAATTTATTATTAATTCATACATAGCGAAATCTTTAAAATCATTCCAGAGATTATGAAAGTTCAAAATGTGTACATATTGAATGATCAACAGTATGGTTCAAATGGCTCTGAGCACTGTGGGACTTAACTTCTGAGGTCATCAGTCCCCTAGAACTTAGAACTACTTAAACCTAACTAACCTAAGGACATCACACACATCCATGCCCGAGGCAGGATTCGAACCTGCGACCGTAGTGGTCGCACGGTTGATCTTACTTTCCTGATAATTTCTATAGTGTGAGTTTGAATAAAACAGATAATAATGATGTTAGAAATCTGTTTGGGTCTCTTCCTTAATTTAAAACAATGAAGCTGACTACCATGTAATACATACACACAAAGTTTCAGTCTGTATACTTTCCTAATTAACCATACAAACCCCAATGTTGGTCATTAAATTAAATTCAAAGATTTTAAACAATGATCAGTATGTGTGACAGTAAGAAAAATAATTGCAAGGCCATTATAACAACAACACAATGTATCACGTAAGTAACCCAAAAATTGTGTTGCTCAGTCCTGTAAGAATTGGATATTTCATTATATAAATCTCAAAAGAAGTCAGTTGCATCTTGTCACTCAGCAGTGAGACAAACTGTTCAATACAGCATCCTCAATTAAAATGGCTACTTCACAACCTGTGCCATCTGGATCGTCTCCCACAAAGATATTAGCTTCTTCAAATTATGGAGATCAGTTTTCTGACAAGTCCTTTGATACTGTAGACCTCCTTCGTTCAGTCACAACTTGTTTCTGCCTCACACCCACCTCCCATTCTGCCCCAGGACCCCAGCTTCACTCATCTTGCATCCACATCCTCCTCCCTACAGTTTCTACTTACTATGTTCTGTATCACACTCCACAGTATCGTACTCCATACGAGCTCACCAGACCAGGTGTTCATGCTGTATCACCATCCTGCTTCCCTCTCTGTCATTAATATCTTGTACGTCTGCAGGCTCTCCCTTCCAGTCATCAACATTTACCATATGTGCGCATGTATGTAAAAGTAACTGCCTACCACTGCAGCCAGGAGAGCTACTGATTTTCAATGGCCTAATTTATTTCTGTGAGCTCAGCTCTCAGAGTGTTGAGTTGGCAGATGACCTCTGCTGACACAAACATGAAGAAAGTCACTGTTTAAATGGAACAGGAAGCCCTGGATAAAGTGTTTAATTGAACATTCACCACGTGACTTTGTGAGGGGTGACACATCAGTCACACCATATAGGTTGTGGTGTACATCTGGATATTTCCAGTACAAGGTTACTTGCACAATTATATGGTCTAGTAACATCAATGTGACCACCGCCTAAGTCTGATGTTCTAGTGACTGCTACAAAGTTGTCACCAACTGGTTTTATATTCTTCTGTATTGTTTTTTCCTTAACTTGGGAATTTTTATATGATCTTGTTTGTTCCATGTTTTTATATTTCCTCCAGTCTCGCATGGAGACAATGTCAATGACAGTTTTTTCTGTCACACCTCTTCCTAATATTATATGCATAATCAGACCATTTCATCTGCGAGTTAAACTTTCGGATTCATATCCAATTTAGAGAGCAACTGCTCATCCTATCTAGTCAGCAGACACTGTCACCAAAATAAAGAATTTTGTTCCATGAAACCTCGAGACTCAATTGAGGTAAATGTGCAGTAGCCACTCGCAGACGACAGCTGCCAGCACTAGCAGTGGAGGGTGTATAGAGCACGTGGGAGACATGTCTAAAACAGTGCAGCCACTGTAAGGCAGAAACAGAGCAATTTATGTGACATCCAAAAGGGTATGATCATTGACTTTAGGGCCAGGAGAAAGCATTTCCAAAGTGGAAAAGTCTGTAAACTGTTTGTGTGCGTGTATTAAAGAATACCGTGCATGGCAAAATGGCGCTATCCAAAACTGGCGCCGAGACAACAGTGGTGCACCATGGGCCATAGATGACAGGGGTGAATAAAAGCTATGGAGATCTGTAATGGTGAAAAGACATGCAGTTGTTGACCAACTGACCACCCAGATGAAGCAAGGGGATACCGACAGTGTCTCCCCAGTGATCATTCAGTGAACTGTGCTGGTTGTGGGACTCCTCGGTAGGTGCCTGGTTTGTGAACTCTTGCTGACTGCTGTTCAGCAGCAATTAAAGCTGCAGTTCTGCACACCACTGCTGCAACTGGATGTTCACCGAGTGGTGACAGGTGGCCTTTTTAGATCAATCACGTTTTCTGCTCTGTCAGGTAGATGGCTGTTGGAGTGTATGGTCCTGCAACAATCATCGGAAGAGTGCAGGCCAGAGGAGGGAGCGTTATGGTCTGGGGAGTGTTTCTGTGTCATTCCCTGGCTGATCTTATCATTCTGGAGGTCACTACTGGAATGCACTATGGATCAACACTACTGTGTTTCTACCCTTAGGGGACTATGTTCACCCCCACATGCAGTTAGTTTTTCCTTGGCATCACAGCATCTATCAGCAGGACAAGACAATGTGTCACACAGCTTGCAGTGTATGTGTGCAAAATTATTAAGCAAAAATGGCTACATAAGAAGTGTAAGGGCAAATTTCACTTGGGGAAAGATAGATACCATCTGCAGGAAAATTAAAGAGACCTTTGGAGAAAAGAGAAGGAAAAGGTGGAAGGAGTATATAGAAGGGAGATGAACATGAAGGCAATATTATAGAAATGGGAAAAGACGTGGATTAATTTGAGATGGGAGATATGATACTGTAAGAAGAATTTGATAGAGTGCTGAAAGACCTAAGTCGAAACAAGGGTCCGGGAGTACACGACATTCTTTCAGAACTACTGGCAGCCTCAGGAGAGCCAGCAATGGCAAAACTCTTCCATCTGGTGTGCAAGATATATGGGACTTGCAAAATTCCCTCAAACTTCAAAAGGAATGTAATGAAAAACTCCAGTTCTAAAAAAGCAAGTACTGACAGGTGTGAATAATACAGTACTATAAATTTAATAAGTCATGTTGCAAAAAATATTAATGTGAATTCTCTACAGCAAAATGGAAAAACTGGTAGAAGCCATCCTCAGGGACGATTTGTTTGGATTCTGGAGAAATGTAGGAACACACGTGACAACACTGATCCAATGACTTACGTTAGAAGATAGGTTAAGGAAAGCCAAACCTTCATTTCTAGCATTTGTAGACTTCGAGAAAGTTTTGACAGTGATGACTGGAATACTTTCTTTCAAATTCTGAAAGTAGCATGGGTAAAAAACAAGGAGCAAAAGGCTACTTACAGCTCGTACAGACACCAGAGGGCAATTATAAGAGTTAAGGGGCATGAAAGAGAAGCAGTGGCTGAGAGGGAAGAGGGGCAAAATGGTAGCATTTTGCCAATGTTATTCGATCTGTACAATGAGCAAGCAGTGAAGGAAACCAAAGAAAAATGTAGGGTAGGAATTAAAGATCATGGAGAAGGAACAAAACTCTGAGGTTTGTCAATGATGTGATTCTGTTAGAGACAGTAAAGGTCTTGGAAGAGCAGCTGAATTGAATGGGAAGCATCTTGAAAGGAGGATATAAGATTAACATCAACAAAAGCAAAAAGAGGATAATGGACTGTAGTAAAATTAAATTAACTGATGCTCAGGGAATTAGAATAGGAAATGAGACTTTTAAAATACTAGATGATTTTTGCTATTTGGACAGCAAAATTACTGATGATGGCCAAAGTACACAGGATATAAAATGTAGATGGCAATGGTATGAAAAGCATTTCTGAAGGAGAGAAATTTATTAACATTGAAATTAAAGTTTTAGGAAGTATTTTCTGAAAGCATTTGTATGAAGTGAAACATAGACTATAAACAGTATAGATAAGAAGATAATAGAAGCTTTTGAAATGTGGTGACACAGAAGAATGCTGAATATTAGGTGGGTAGATCACGTAACTAATGAGGAGGTATTAAATGGAACTGGGGAGAAAAGAAATTTTTGGCACAGCCTGACTATACTCCATTCATCATACGAATAAACCTGATGTAAACAAACACAAACGTAATGATTAGTCAGAAGCTGTACTCTCTGTTCATCATAAGAATAAACCTGATGTAATTATTACACTATGTATTCTTAAATGTTTGCTTGAATCTCGCTGGATTTCATTTCATGTGGAGTGGAGCGAAGTTGTGACCAGGACAGTCAAGTACGATCGTAAGGATATGTTTATGCTGCATTATATCTACATCTACATCTGCATCCATACTCCGCAATCCACCTGACGGTGTGTGGCGGAGGGTACCTTGAGTACCTCTATCGGTTCTCCCTTCTATTCCAGTCTTGTATTGTTCGTGGGAAGAAGGATTGTCGGTATGCCTCTGTGTGGGCTCTAATCTCTCTGAGTTTATCCTCATGGTCTCTTCACAAGATATACTTAGGAGGGAGCAATATACTGTTTGACTCCTCGGTGAAGGTATGTTCGCAAAACTTCAACAAAAGCCCATACCGAGCTACTCAGCGTCTCTCCTGCAGAGTCTTCCACTGGAGTTTATCTATCATCTCCATAACGCTTTCGCAATTACTAAATGATCCTGTAAGGAAGTGCGCTGCTCTCCATTGGATCTTCTCTATTTTTTCTATCAACCCCATCTGGTACGTACACTGAGCAACAATGGGGCACAACAGCTTTACCGACGCATTCTTAGGTGATAGAAAGCATAAAATGTTCTCATTCTCACCTGACACAGTATTCTAATTACAAATAAGAGTGATAAAAATTTCTAATTTAAACACAGGGTAATTTTCTGAGTGAGATATGTTTCATGCAAAAGCATATTGCAGGGATTTCACTGTACTGTTGAATACTGAAGCCACTGAAGGTATTAATTACAGCCAGTTGTCTGGCACTCTCTTAGCTCCTTCCTTATCTGAATCGGAGAATGCATTTCAATTCTGGAAGTGTCACCTGCTACATTTATAACAAGCCTATCAACAACAGAACCCATGAAGCCAACCGGGCGCCACATTTTCTCCTCTTCTTTTACGAGGAACCATTCTATATCCTGCCAGCATTCGACAGTGACACGTTAAAAACTTGCATGCATTAGTTCCAGTATGTCTGGCAGCTTAATAGTCTTTTTACTTCTAGGCTCAAATCCCGTAACTTGGCTCCAGATCAGTTCTGTTCATATTGTAATGGTATAATGGCAAATATAAAAATGCAGCATTTGTATGCTGTGAAAATGGTTGTTTTTCATGTTTCTAAGACAATTACATACATCTGTGGTATAAAACAATGAACGTAATCCAAATAAAGAGTATTTCCTTTTTCATTTTTGCTTTAAAAAATCAAATTGTTATGTTTTCATAATTTAAGCAACTTTTATTAAAAGTATTTCATAAAATATCAATAATTAAGAATTTATATTTGAAAGAAAACAGGAATTTCACGTGCAATGTGTAACTAGAAACAACATGGTGTGCACTATTCAGGAATAATACTAATGAATTTTACAGATACAAGATGTAGATATTTCAAATTGAATAAGAAAAAACAATAAGACGAGATTTGAACCAACAAACCATGAACTGTAATAGATTTTCAGTCAGTTACGCTACTGATTGTGTTGCACATCTACTATGTATTTGTGTCTCAAATGAATCTAATACAGTCCACAACAGTGTGGAGGCCATGACTGTTATCTAATATTGAAATGAAAATTACAAAGCTAAAGCACGATTGAGCCAAATGTTGATGACAGTTAATACATTTGAATATCTTTAAGTTTCATTTAATGTAAGTTAGTAATAATATATCTAATACATAGCTAGGATCTACTACCAAGAGTGTAACATCAGTGTACATGTGCTATACTCCGTTCATCATAAGAATATACCTGATGTAAACAAATAAAAACACAATGATTGGCCAGAAGCCATAGCACAACTGGTGTTTTAATGCTCTTGGAAGTAGGTCCTACTCATGTATTAGATAAGTTTCATTTAATGTAAGTTAATATATCTAATACATGAGTAGGACCTACTTCCAAAAGCGTTAAAACACCAGTTATGCTATGGCTTCTGACCAATCATTGTGTTTGTGTTTGTTTACATCAGGTATATTCTTATGATGAGCGGAGTATAGCACATGTAGACTGGTGTTACGCTCTTGGTAGTAAGCCCTAGTTATATATTAGATATATCATTACTAACTTACATTAAATGAAGCTTAAAGATACTCAAATTTATTAACAGTCATCAATGTTTGTCTCAACCACACTTTCGCTATGTAGTTTTCATTTCAGTAATCGAGTACAGTTACAGCCCCTGCGCTACTGTGCTCCGATTGTCGCACTGTTGATATGCAGTATAAAAATGGCTGAGGCTGCTTCTTGTTCTGTAGTGAAACAGGTGTGTGGAACATTGTTAAAAAGTGCCGAGGAGTAGGTTGCTCTTAATGTATTTCATAAAATTGCAGAGATAGTCGAGTTTGAAGTTTTCTGAGGGGCTATATTGGATTAAGTTGAGTCAGAAATACATACTAGGTGGGTAGTGCAATCAGTAACGTAACTGACTGAAAATCTATTACAGTTCATGGTTTGCTGCTTCAAATCTCGTCTTATTGTTTTTTCTCATTCAATTTGAAATACCCACATCTCGTAACTGTAAAATTCATCTGTATTTTTCCTGAATAATGCACATTTTATTGTTTCTAATTACATATTGCATGCAAAATTCCTGTTTTCTTTCAAATATAAATTCTTAATTATTGATATTTTATGAAAGACGGTTAATAAAAGTTGCTTAAATCAAGGAAATATAACAATTTATATATAAAAACAAAGATGAGGTGACTGACCGAACAAAAGTGCTGGCAGGTCGATAGACACACAAACAAACACAAACATACACACAAAATTCAAGCTTTCGCAACAAACTGTTGCCTCATCAGGAAAGAGGGAAGGAGAGGGGAAGACGAAAGGAAGTGGGTTTTAAGGGAGAGGGTAAGGAGTCATTCCAATCCCGGGAGCGGAAAGACTTACCTTAGGGGGAAAAAAGGACAGGTATACACTCGCACACACGCACATATCCATCCACACATACAGACACAAGCAGACATATTTAAAGATATAACAATTTAATTTTTAAGGCAAAAATGAATAATGATATGCTCTTTATTTGGACTAAATCCATCGTTTTAGACCACAGATGTAGATAAGTGTTGTAGGAATGTGAAAAACAATCATTTTCACAGCATACAAATGCCGCATTTTTTCATTTGCCATTATATCATTACAATATGAACAGAACTGATCTGGACCAAGTTACGGGATTTGAGCCTAGAAGTAACAAGACTACTAAGCTGCCAGACATACTGGAAGTACCGCACACAGGTTTTTAACGTGTCACTGCCGAATGCTGGTGGGATATAGAATGGCTTGTCATAAAAAAAAAAAGAGGAGACAATGTGGCTCCTGGTTGGCTTTGTGGGTTCTGTTATTGATAGGCTTGTTATCAATGTAGCAGGTAACACCTCCAGAACTGAAATGTGTTTCTCCGATCCAGATAAGGAAGGAGCTAAGAGATTGTCAGGTGACTGATTGTAATTAATACCTTCAGTGGCTTCAGTATTCAACAGTACAGTGAAATCCCTGCAGTATGATTTGCATGAAACACAGCTCACTCAGAAAAATTACCCTGCATCTAAGTTAGTATTCTAATTACAAACAAGAGTGATGAAAATTTCTGTCAGGTGAGAACAAGAGCATTTTATGCTTTCTGTCTGTCACCTAAAAAGCGCGCAGTAGTGCTGCAGTTTTGTCAAATATTATTTCATTCTCTTTAAAAATTAAATGACATTTGAAGCTTTTTTTCTTGTCTCTTTTTACATCTTAACTGCAACTGCTCACATCATTACAGGTTAGTTGGACTGCTGGCTGGGCAGTGCTGTCCCCAGTTTAACGTGTCGATAAAGCTGTTGTCCCACATTATTGCTCAGTTATGTGCATGTAAAGCAGCATAAAATGTACCCTTAATATTGTACTTGACTGCACTGGTCACAACTTGGCTTCCACTCCACGTGAAATGAAATCCAATGACATTCAAGCAAACGCAGAATAATACATAGCGTAATGTTTACATCGGGTTTATTCTTATGACGAACAGAGGGTAGAAGCAGGAATCAGTTGATAAGACACATTCTGAGACATCAAAGAATCACCAATTTAGGGCTGAAGTGAGGGGAGGGGATGGGGGGAGGAGAGGAGTGCGTGTGTGGGGGGAGGGGGGGGGGGCGTGCGTAGGGTCAGGGGGGGGGGTGGTAAGAATTGTAGGGGGAGACCAAGAGTTGAATAAATTAAGCAGATTCAGAAGTAGTTGTTTGGAGGTGAAGAGACTTGCAGAAAATATAATAATATGGAGAGCTGCATCAATCCAGTTTTTGGAAGACGACGACGACAACAGTGCAATGCCAATTGATAATTTCTTTCTGAATACTATTGTCTTTGGGGAAATTGATTTGAGCCACATCATCAACCAGATTTAACCCTTTAAGAGAGAAAAGATTTTCCCACAATAATAGTGTCATATATGCAGGCATAGTCTTTGGGAATAGCAATTAATAAACCTGCTCAATTTATTATGTATTATTAAGTCTACCATGAGATATGGCAAGGCAAATATTCATACCAGTAAATCAGGTGAAAAACAATCATAGATGTTAGTAGTGAAAATCGTTCTGATATCTCTGACATTGGACTCTTCTACTGCAAGCTCTTTCCTTTTTACAGTTTTGGAGGAGGTAATATGGAAGTAAAACAAGAAAACGAAGACCAGTAAATAGGGGCTGTAAACTGCACACCTTAAGGGCTATGAGCACTTGTTAACCTTTGCTAGTATGAAACACATCTGTCATTGAACAGGTGCTCATAGCTCTTAAGAAGTGGATTTCTATGACCCATGTTTACTGGACCTTTTTTTTTTTTTTTGTTAACTCATTGGTATAAAGCTACTGCTGGGATTTAATTGAATTGGTAGGGCACTTGGATGATGAAATACTTTATATCATTCAAACAAATTTCGGGCTTGCAGCCGGTCGTCGTTCAATACTTCGCATGATATTTCAACTGGGCACCTGCCAGTCATCTTCAGGTGAGCCGTCGCAGACTGGCGAAAACATCCTCCGTTCCGCAATATATAGCGTACTGTAACTATTCTGCGCGTGCGTCGAAAACTTGATAGTTGAACCACACTGCCCGCCGGCAGTGCCCTCGCTGGTGGAATAGCGGAACTCAGTCGCCCTCTGCGTTGCTGTTTGCCACGGCTGTCGACGCACTCTGTCGTCTTCGATTTGAGCAAATCGTGGAGATGGTGGGATTCCATGCACTGTCCAGCTGGTAGCCGCTGTCACGGTTTAAAGATTTTCTGCTAGCCGTATTTCTACGGATTCTTTAATAATGGAGTCCCAGAAAGACGTTGCTGGGGACAAAATCATTGTTTTCTCATACTCCATTGAATGTCTGGTAGAAATACAATGTTCAGCAATAGCGGACTTGCTTGGCTGCAAAATATCATTTAAACTCTTAACTCATTGATTTTCTTTTTCACATTACATTAAAAAATAAAAACTTTATTACTGAGAAACATACTAGAATAAGTGACATTATGCACAAATATATAAAGATAGCTTTTATAGCTTAAAATAATGAGTTACAAAATTTTGAGGTTCACAAAATAATAATATCTTGAGTATACTTGTGCACTGGACTTGGTGAACTATGCTGGAACTTGAAGTCATTTTTTAGTTTGTACATAGCTTTGAAGTCTAACCATGTATTTCAAAACGGTTTCCCGTGCACATAAATCTTGGAAGGAGCTTGGGAGCTGGTTGGAGCACAGTGAATGTATTAATCTCATACCACTGTCATCACTTTCTTTTTTGAAAGCATTGTCTAAACAATAACAGGAGACAGGCTGAAAGCGCGTTTCGTCATCTTGTATTCAACGCTACACACAGTAAAGATGATACCTAGTGGCAACCAGCTCAACCAAAACATGACAGCCGGGCTTCAAATGTAGAAGCAGCTGTTCTCTAGCAGCTCAGTACACTCGGAATTTGAAGTTTCTGTCAACATAATAAAAATAAAATAACTAGGGGGTTTTATGTTAAGGGTTTAAAGCAATTTAATGGCATTCAAAAGCCAAAGTTCATCACTTTATTTAATATGCAAAATTGTGAAACTACAGCAATTCAAATTTCATTTATACATATTTAGTAGCTTCAAACTCAGATAGAAAAATATTTGTTCAAGTAATGCAATTTTTGTGAAAATATATGCAGAATTATGAGACAGATTGTTTCTGAAAAGCATTGTAAAGTAAGACAGTCAAACATTCAAAATGTATACATTTCAAACGCACTTTTAAAGACATCTCTTTGTATGACTTAATACTACTTCAACGCCAGAACATTTGTCAATTAAGGAAACTTTAATATTTAGCTTACACCATAACTTAGATTTCTCTGTCATTGTTTAAACAAAGTTTCAAGTATTTCTGTATAAGCAAATATATTGTCTAGCGTATTATTTATAACTGCAGAATACAATGTCATTCTTAAAACTCTGTGAATACTGAATTCTTCATTGTAAATCAACACTCAAGACTGAATTACATAGCTGTGATTGTTATAAGGAAGTATTGTGTACAAGAGTGGCAGTGGAAGCCAGTTGTGAGCTGTAGTGGATGTAGTCATTTTGTACCAATTTTGTGGCAGTTTCGTAGCATATAGCAACCAGATACATGTACATGGTGGCAGCCAGTCAAGGAATATTTTAGGGAATTAGTTCAAAAAAATTATTTCAAAGACCCAGTCCAATCTTTACATGTTCTCCCTGAGAAACTTACGCCATGCCTATGTGACACAAGTTGCTTGTCTTTCAAAACCGAGGCAGTTCTGTCCAGTTTAAGTTGCTGACAAGAGACACCCTGAGACCTCTGCTGAAACTGCCAGCGAATTCACGTCATTGGTTGTAGTCAATAGTGTGCGCGGGATACCGATCACATGTGTGGATGCTGGAGTGTTTTGTGGTGCAGAACACAGTTGCTTCTCTCTCTCGTAATCGAGACCTCGAGCAGAACAGACGTCTTTTTGGAAGTAGACATGAACCACTTCCCTTCCTGTTGCCCATTTCAATTAATTGTTCGACCTCCTAGACTGGCCTGAAACTGGTAACTTCCGACCAATGTACAACGAAATACATTTTCTTTGTTGTACCTTATTTCCTGTTTTGTCATTTAACGGCAGTCCTCAATGCCAACTCTCTAATCCTGACCGCCCGACCTCCTGCACTCTGTCATCACAAGGCATATGTTACAACCACCTCCCCCCTTTCCCAAACCTTGCATACATTTACAATTGGTACCAGAAGTGGGATCATATACATTTACAGTTGGTGTGTGAAGTGCCCTTATACTTTACATATGTATCAGTTTTTGTGCAGTTTTGACACTTATTTGACAATTAGTCAACAGAAGTTTGTGACATGAAAAATGGTGTTTCATTCCATAGTTCATATTATGACCAAAACTATTGCTGCCGAAGACAATGTGTCATCTTCAACAGCTAAGTACTAAATAAATTGCCTTAAATTTACGACACAGTTACAGCTGTAGATAAAAGAGTTGTTGTTGTTTTGGTCTTCAGTCCTGAGACTGGTTTGATGCAGCTCTCCATGCTACTCTATCCTGTGCAAGCTTCTTCATCTCCGAGTACCTACTGCAACCTACATCCTTCTGAATCTGCTTAGTGTATTCATCTCTTGGTCTCCCTCTACAATTTTTACCCTCCAATACCAAATTGGTGATCCCTTGATGCAATCAAATACAAACCGGAAGTGTTGTTTTACACTTTTTTTTTTTTTAATGGAGAAGTGTCATCTCTGCTCATTGATGTTTTTCTTCCCAGTGATTATTCTCCACAACTAGAATTTTATATTGTTTCTTTAATCAGAATCACAATGTCAGAGCAGGAGATACAGTCATCTGTTGGACTATGCATTATTATCAACTTTCTCACAGGATATAAAACAGTCTGAAATTTTGAAAACCTTGCAGCATTGTACGGGACAACACCCTGAGAAAAACTCAGGGGTACTTATGACACAAACAATGTTTATGAGGGCAAGAAATAGTCGAGAATGTCGTTCACTAATGTCACTTGACTACCAGCATGACAAGAATATTCACACTGTTAGCCAGCTTATTGAAGATGACTGCTACCAAAGTCGGTATAAGCTACAGTAGTGGTCAGATGATCATTACTGACACCTTCGGATTTTGGAAATGTTCACCTGGTGGGTATCTCGTCTTCTCACCAAAGATCACAAACTTTACTGTCTCAAAGTGTGCAAATGGCTACTGACATGCTACCAAACTGAAGAGGAACACGTTGGGAAGGTTCTTTGAAGTCTTATTTTAAAGGAGTTGTTATCACTGCTATTCTAAGTTTTATTCTTGATTGTTTATTCACTTCCTCTTCATATTATATGCAAGTTTTGTTAACTAAATGTTCTTTATGGAGTAATTTGATTTAATTATTAAGTGATCTTGGACTTAGCAATTGATTTAGTATTGGCATAATTTGTGCCAGCGGCCACAGTTATACAATTGGTACAAGTGAATATTACTGGCTAAAACAGTTATTTATATTATTTGGATTAAGATGTAAGTTTGTAAAGTAAAATGTTAAAATTTATTTATAACCCTTTTTATGACTGTGAAACTTAAATAATAAACTAGGATTGGATACCCTATTATTTTAATTGTACTTACCAGGGTACTAGAGAAAGCTTTTGACAATGTTGACTGGAATACTCTCTTTCAAATTCTAAAGGTGGCAGGGGTAAAATACAGGGAGCGAAAGGCTATTTACAATTTGTACAGAAACCAGATGGCAGTTATAAGAGTCGAGGGACATGAAAGGGAAGCAGTGGTTGGGAAGGGAGTAAGACAGGGTTGTAGCCTCTCCCCGATGTTGTTCAATCTGTATATTGAGCAAGCAGTAAAGGAAACAACAGAAAAATTCGGAGTAGGTATTAAAATTCATGGAGAAGAAATAAAAACTTTGAGGTTCGCCGATGACATTGTAATTCTGTCAGAGACAGCAAAGGACTTGGAAGAGCAGTTGAATGGAATGGACAGTGTCTTGAAAGGAGGATATAAGATGAACATCAACAAAAGCAAAACAAGGATAATGGAATGTAGTCTAATTAAGTCGGGTGATGCTGAGGAATTAGATTAGGAAATGAGGCACTTAAAGTAGTAAAGGAGTTTTGCTATTTGGGGAGCAAAATAACTGATGATGGTCGAAGTAGAGAGGATATAAAACGTAGGCTGGCAATGGCAAGGAAAGCGTTTCTGAAGAAGAGAAATTTGTTAACATCCAGTATCGATTTAAGTGTCAGGAAGTCGTTTCTGAAAGTATTTGTATGGAGTGTAGCCATGTATGGAAGTGAAACATGGACGATAAATAGTTTGGACAAGAAGAGAATAGAAGCTTTCGAAATGTGGTGCTACAGAAGAATGCTGAGGATTGGATGGGTAGATCACATAACTAATGAGGAAGTATTGAATAGGATTGGGGAGAAGAGAAGTTTGTGGCACAATTTGACCAGAAGAAGGGATCGGTTGGTAGGACATGTTCTGAGGCATCAAGGGATCACCAACTTAGTATTGGAGTGCAGCGTGGAGGGTAAAAATCGTAGAGGGAGACCAAGAGATGAATACACTAAGCAGATTCAGAAGGATGTAGGTTGCAGTAGGTACTCGGAGATGAAAAAGCTTGCACAGGATATAGTAGCATGGAGAGCTGCATCAAACCAGTCTCAGGACTGAAGACCACAACAACAGCAACAACCAGGGTACTATACAGGGTGAGTCGCGTAAGACGTAAGTAACACCCCGTTCTGGAAAAGACGCGTATAGTGATGATGTAACGCATGTTGCTATTGTGATTTAAACTTCGCTTAAAAGACGCTGGGAAATATTGTACGACTGAAGGTCGAGGCGGTCGGAAGTGGCTGCAGACTGTAAACACGCCTCGCGCGACCCACAGGCCGAGTTTCCGTGCACTATGCAGCATGCACGGCCTATGCTACGTAGGGAAATCATCATCCGCCCCCTTTTAAGCGAAGTTTGAGTCACAATAGTAGCATGCGTTTCATCACTATATGCGTCTCTTCCAGAGCGTTCGAATGATGATAAAAAAAAAGTATACCGTCCCATTTAAAAAACATGTACTTGCCTCATTATCTCGGTCAATATAAACGTTGTGCGAAAACCGCATGCCGATACGTGCAATCACCACTGAAATAAAGGGGGTGTTATGTCTTACACGACTCACCCTGTATACGCTGTACTATGAATGCTGCATATTAATGCCAACTTTTGGACCAAACAAAATGTGTATATCGTCAGAAAAGGCACGCACTTCCAACCCGAGATATGATCATGCTTCACGACAATGATCGACCCCATGCAGCAGCCTGAAATCAATGGAACATTCTATAATTGTTATGGACTGCACCAGAACATCCTCCCTACAGTCCAGACTTACCACACTTATTTTCATTTATTTGGATCATTAACGGAAGTTGTTGAAGGTCACAGATTTAACAATAAGGGTGCTGTCACAGCCATATTCATTTTACAAAAAGTAGGTCAAGGAACATTTTAGCTATGGGGGGAAAATGGGTTTCCCTGTTCAGGAGACACTATAAAAAAAATAAGTTCGGGTGAATTAATTTTCCTGACACTTAAATAAGCTTCCAAAGGAAAAAAAAAATCCAGTTTGTGTGTGGTTCACCCTCATAGTAGCATATACTGGAGAGCTAAAATTTTGCATGTGTATGCCATTTCCACACATTTATCAAAATTCGTCAATAGATAATACTTTTTTTGTTAGGAAGTACTAGAAGAGTCTAATTATAGCAGCACATTGTATATTGATTAATATCAACAGTATAATGAAGATAAAAAACCATAAAGCTAATTTGTTTGTGCACACGCGTGTTGAGAAAGGGGGGGGTTTGGATAAATTCAGTAGTGTGCTTCCAATTAATATGTTGAATGTACATACATTTTAAGCAGGTTTCACCCCGCAGATAAGATTTAAATATGATAGTCTGAGTTATTTCCTTAAGATTATTCTGTTTCCAAAAACACTGCGCTTATTTTACAGTGGTCATCAAGTTCCTATGGCACAGTGAATAGTTTTATGCATCAATATTTTAGTTCTCTAATTATTAACAAAGATTCTATCAGAAAATAAAAATGGAAGAATTTTGTTCCTTTTTACAGAGTGATAATTCACTAATTACTTGCATGCCATGGCTATAACTTCGATCTTTTTCTGGACACTCTCACTTTGGCCCATTGAAATAAAAAAAAAAATAAATAAATAAATAAAATCAGAGATCTGAGCTATGACACTGGGTGCAAGCAAGTGAAATGGTTTTGCATTTCTCGCTTCGAAGTTTTAAGTCAAGTTCATATCAAAAACAGAACGCAGTTTGTTAAGATGCCTATAAAATACAGGAACAAAATCCACAGTATCTTTGAATTTTCAAGACACTTACAGACATACCTTATGCCACACCACAATCGCGTGACAGTCAAAGTACGTTAGCAAATAAAAATTCTGTTGTGTACATGTGAATGCTCACTCCATAGGTACTGCTACTCTGGGTATCATTAGTACATAGTTATAAAATGTAATCAATCCAATAAAAAGTTCACTTCCATTTACTTACAATATGTTTAGAATGAAGTAATATATGAATACATCTTCAATAAAACAATGGAATTGTCATATTTCTATTAATTTTTCTTCTGCTTTAGACCATCAACTGATAGTGAAATGAAATGCCTCCCTATTTTGTCATGTCGTGTGTCTGTTGAAAGACATTGTTACCTAGATTAGGTCAGTTTTTCGTTCCATAGATCCATGCTGAGGAGATCCTCGTGGATGTGGAACATGTCAATTTTTTAAGCTGAAATAACAATACTAATAGTATGAATATACACAATACGTATTTGTTTCTATTAAATTCGTCAATGGAGGAGGAGGAGTTGGCCACTAGTAACTTTTTCAGGCTCCTTTTAAACTGATCTTTATTTGTAACTAAATTTTTTGTGTTTGATGGCAAATTATTGAAGATGAGTGTTCCTGAGTAGTGGACCCCTTTTTGAACTAAAGTAAGTGCTTTTAAGTCCTTGTGCAGATCATTTTTGTTCCTGGTATTGTGTGTATGAACTGAGTTGTTTGTTGGAAAAAGAGATATATTATTTAGGACAAATTTCATTAAGGAGTAAATATTCTGAGAGACAGCAGTTAGTATACCCAGTTCTTTGAAGATGTTTCTACAACACATCCGTGAATTTACTCCACAAATAATACATATTACGCGCTTTTGGACTCTGAAAACTTTTGTTTGACTTGAAGAGTTACCACAAAATATTATACCATATGACATTATGGAATGAAAGCAGGCAAAGTATGCAAGCTTTTTCATTTTTATGTTGCCTATGTCTGCTAACACTCAAATTGCAAATACAGATTTGTTAAGGAGTTTCTGCAGTTCTGTGGTGTGCTCCTCCCAACTGAATTTATTATCAAGTTGTAATCCCAGGAATTTAAGACTGTCAACCTCTTCTATCTGCTCTTCTTCATACTTTATGCATATGCTGGGTGGAAACCTCTTACAGGTACTGAATTACATATGGTGAGTCTTTTTGAAGTTTAATGTTAGTGAGTTGGCTTTAAACCACTTATTAATATCCATGAAAATATCATTAGCAGACCTTTCTAGAACTACACTCGACATACTAGTTATTGGAATACTTGTGTCATCTGCAAACAAAATGAACTCTGCTTCTGGCAGCGTAACTGATGAGAGATCATTAATGTACACAAGAAAAAGCAATGGCCCTAAGATGGATCCTTGTGGGACACCACATGTAATTTCTTGCCATTCTGATGACTGATGACTTAATTCACTAGTCCCTTGCAGTGACACCCTTTGTTTCCTGTTAGTGAGGTATGACTTGAACCATTTTGCAGCACTGCCTGTGACACCATAGAATTCTAATTTATTTAAAAGGATGTTGTGGTTCACACAATCGAATGCCTTTGACAAATCACAGAAAAACTGCTGCTTGTAACTTGTTATTTAATGCATTAAGTACATTTTCACTGTAGGTGTAAATAGCCTTTTCGATATCAGAACCCTTCAGAAATCCACACTGTGTTCTTGGTAATATGTTATTTGTGGTCAGATGGTTGAGAAGCTGCCTGTACATTATTTTTTCTAAAATGTTAGAGAATGCTAACAAAAGTGAAATCAGTCTGTAGTTTGATGGTATCTCTCTATCCCCTTTCTTGAATAGAGGCTTAACATCTGTATATTTTAGCCAGTCAGGAAATGTCCCAGTTATAATGGACTGGTTACACAAGTAACGTAGAATTGTACTAAACTCACAAGAACATGCCTTAATTAACTTTGTTGATATTTCATCGTAACCACTAGAATGCTTTGTTTTGAAATTTCCCCATGTACAGTGGGGCTTGCTCATGGGGAAATTCTGCACCTTCTCTGGCAATTCAGTCTACCTGTAACTGGCACTAAGGTGTTGAACCAAGCAGTATTGCGCATTGGTCACATAAGTCAATACAGCTATGATGACGTGAAGAAGACAAGAATTGCCTCTACATTTCAAATTCTGCAGCTGATTCTTGAACCACTGTTACGGGACCTTTATGAGAATTCAGTCTCATTGCAGTACTTTCTTGTCTTTCCTGGTGAATAGGAACAGCACAGTTCCTTAGTACTAGTAGGTCCTCAGTTCCAGAAAGAATTTTACTCTCATGTATAAAATAGGTTCAAACCCCTGTTTACTATACAAATGAGTTTGTCGTAATTCACTGACTGCCCTCATTTTCAAATACTGGATCAATATAGACTAGGTATTTGCACATAGAACCGTGTATATGCCTAAAGACAGCATTAAGTCTCTAACAGTACTACTACTCTTGCTGTGTCATATCAAACACAACATTATATCTCTTAATTTGAATAGATTATGACAAATATTTAAATTTGATTAATAATTACGTGAAATACTGAAGTAGAGTAACTGTATAGTTGCTGATTCGACTCTTTCTAGCAGCCTCATTTTCATCTTTGTATTTATTAACACACAGAAATGTTAATTAATGAACATACCTTTTTGATTACTGGTTGTATGAAAGTAAATTTAAATTTGATAAAGAAATGTAAAACGTGAAAAATTAAATACATCAGTAATACTGCTCGGTCTCTCTAATAATAAATGCGTTATTTTATAATTGTGTTTGAATTTTGGGGCCAAATTTTAATTAATTGTGAATACTGGCATTTTCAAGTGATTTTTAATTACTTAATACAGGCTAGATTTTATTATAAAACTGTGATTCAGTAATTAATTCAGGAGTAATGAAATCACCACCTAATAGGAGAAGTGTTAACTCTGACAGGCACGCATGAAAGGGAATGAACGCTTTGCTAGGTTTGGAAAAAAATCTTTACATTCCAGCAGACCTCTCCTTACTACATGATTCAACAACTGTTAATTAACAATTATATTAAGAAACATGGAATTTGGGTTTTCAAAATTTTTTACACTAGTCACTCAGCTACTGGCAACAATGTCAATAAGCTACAAACAGTTTATACTTACCATCACATGGAAATCTGATCTTCAAGTGGTTTATTCATAAGTGCAACTTTTTTTTTTGGGGGGGGGGGGGGGGGGGCAAACAAACTAATGACAGTGTTACAATGTTGACTATTTGCCAAATGCTATGGTAGAGCAAACTGTACCTGTAGTCTGACCTTATGTCATATTTGCCATAAAGTGCTTTTGGAGTACAGTTCTTATTACTTCTTTCCGATTGTGAAATACTTTATTTTCTGTTACTATTACAATGCTCACTCATCCAGACAAATATGAGTCCCACACATACGTGAAGTCAACTGCATTTGCACTGGATCTGCTCCTGTTACAAAATTTCCATTCCAATCTCCAATATGAAGGTAAACAAATTACAACCCATCAGGAAGAAAAAAAAAACTTTATTTATACATTCTTTCAGAATAACTAAGAGGAATCACCCAAATAGTCTACAAGCAGAACTTACAGCATTTCAAACTATCATCATTTCTTGCAATAAAACAGTTCATTATTTTCCTATTGAAGGCTAAAAGAAAACAATAGATTTCACAACAAATGTTATACCAGAATAAATAAATAAAACTTGTGACAAATAATGATAACGATAATAGTAAAGCATTATTGCCTTTCCTTAAATGCAGAATTTGTATTTTAATAAATACATGGTTTCTGGTTGTAAAACTGTAATCAATACCAGTGGGGGGAGGGGGCGCACAGATAACCCATTCTATGGTTTTATCTTGCTTATAGTCAGGAAATGTTTTCTAATCATATACACTGCTGTCAGTTTCATCAGCTGCAAGGCTATCACTTCAACAAAAAAAAAGTACAATCTGTATAAGATGCCTGGTTCTCCTAATAATTCACTGGATTTATTCTTTATAATATTTGATCCTGTGCACATAATCTCCCAAGGCTTAAAAGAAAACAGAATTTTAGTTACTTATTATATTGCTTCCTATAAATACATTTTCACAGTGTGCACACTACCACCTTCTGCATGAGAAGAAATAACACAGCTAAGGCAAGTTGATAATCATTTTTCTTAATTGTATCATCAAAGATCACCAACTGTGTAGAAATATGAAGTAGTCATACTGCACATTGTCACAATAATTACAGTGCTTGAACAATGAGGATGATAAACATGAGTAACGTCTTTACATTTATTACTCCATAAAGCAATTACCTATGAAACTTAATGGATATGGCCGTAATCATGACATTCTGTATCAAGATGCTCTCTCAAGCTCCCACTTTACATACAAAAACGATGAACATTTATAGAGCTTTAGCGTGTCCCTGTTAGAATTTCAACAAAACCCTAACTCAGCACTCGGGTAACAAAATTCATGTCTTAACATTACTATCCATTCTAGCTTATGATGTAAACACATTGCACAATGAAACAGTGGGAACAGAAATTAACAAATGCCTCAAAAAAGACACCAAATGAAGCAAAAAATATTTTGCCATCTGCTCTTACATTTCTCACACACAAAATAAAGTTTGTGCAAAGTAAGATGACCAACAAAGAGACATAAGCTTCATGCTAACAATTGACCACTACTATTTCACTGCAAACCTACAGTCAATGGGGAAAAAGGAAATTTCAGTAAAATGATAACTTTAAAATTCAGTCAAAGAAGCAATAAGAAGAAAATAAAGGCAACATTTGCCATTTGGGCACAAAAAAGTATGAAGAAATGATCGAGACAGAGAGTGCTGGCTTCATTGTATTAGAAGTATGTTGCTTATTTTTTGTTCTTATTGTTTCTCTGATTGAATGTTAAGGCTCTCCTTTTATTGAAATTCCTTTTTTCCAGTACCAGAAAGTTGCACAGCCTGTTTAAGCAGAGATGGCAAGATGCGACAAGAAACCAGTCTTTGAAAAGCTACCTGTTAATTTCTAATGTACTTCACACAATAATTTATTGAATGCTACAGATTAAGGTACAAATGCATAGTCCCGTCAAGCCACAGCAAATGATTATACATCGACTTGACATGGCTGGAAGCTTGAGAACATTGATATTATTTTCATATTTGAAAAATTAGATTTCCATATCCAGTGAAGGGAGTTATAGAGCACCAGTTGTAACTGTTCAGCACTGTTACGAAGCTTGCATTTGTAGAGCTAATAAGACAAAACTAATCACTCCTTGCTACATCATGTTTCTAGCCAAACAATTCATGTACAGCACTGGCACCATTTAAAAACGAGTCTCTAAATTTGCCTAAATGTTACTGTCATCCCTTAAATATTCTCAAAGACAGTATATACCATTAATAGGCAAGAAAATTTAAGTTTCAATAATACTTCCACCAGCAGAGAGAACTACTACCAGATCATTTAGCACACAATTGGTACGGGTGATAACATAAATCTGCTTCTTACAACATGGCACAGAACTGAATGGTATAATCAACTTCTGTACAACAATAACAAACAGCTCTTTAAAAGGAGGAGCTGGATGTGTTAATGAGCTACCATCACAGCAAATGGAAGTATCATTGTCAAGGTTTGATCTCTGCCAACACATCCAAATAGTATTTAAACATATCTTTAGCACATAACAACACTCACCCATAACCACTTCCTTCACTCTGGATTTTGTCAGAAATGTACAATATTCAACAGTAGAAGATAATTCTGGGTGTAATCACATTGGCTGCCTTTTGTATGTACTACAATAGTGCCAATAAAATAGTGGTTGTCACATCCATCTATAGTACTCTTAAGATGACTTCTAATTAATGTATTTCACACATTAATTATAAATCTTTTAAGTTCATTTGTATACAAAGATAACCGTTTTACTACTAATAATAGTGACTTCTCCGGTTCAGTGTGTAAAATCTTACTTTCTAGTTACTGTTATCCAGAATTTATTCTTAACTGTACAACACAAGATTTAACAACATGATCCCCTTGCAGTATGAAAAAACTGACAGTCATTTCATATCCATTCAGGAAGGCTTAGACTTAATTACCTACAGGCACACTCACACAAACTGGTGTATCCCTTTGTACCTACCTTTGAAATCTAAGACCAAAATCTAATAGGTATTTATGGCTCATTTTGCAAAAACACGTGGCAGTCAACATACGATGCTCCAGCATGTATTCACATAATGACTTATTTTGTGGTGTGATCTAAAGCTACTCATGGAAACTAACAAAATGGAATGCTAACTACAATGTCTCCAAGTACTTCATTCTTCCAAACCACAGTACGTCATTAAACAAATTACCGAACTGGTTTGTTCTTTCACAAGGAGAGAACTAGGAGATACAAAGGGAGCCCCAGTGCAGTTGCCCACAAAGTATGTCCCTGTATTGCTTGTTAACAGTGCAATAAAACTGGTGAATATGCACTTGTAAATAAAAAGGAAAGAAACATGAAAATTAAGCCCAAAGAGCTTTGCTCACCCTGCACTAACAATATTGAAGTACTAACAGAGGTACCAAATTTCACCATTGCCCAGAGGCCAGAAATTTGTTTCTGGCTTGATGGAAATTAAATTTACAGTGATAATTTAAAAGAAAAAAGAAAGAGAAATGTACAGTCTGCACAATATGCATGAAATGACCATGCTTGAAATATAAAATGTTCTTACCAGCTGAAATCAACAGAATCCCTCTTAATGTATGTTATATACTACTTTTACACACACACACACACACACACACACACACACACACACCACCCATGATCATGCAATGACAGACCACAAACTGGTCACAGTCTAATTATTTGCAGCCATATCAGCGATCAGGCTCCATTTGCTTCCAGAATAGGGCAACATAGGTATTGCACAAGCAGACTCCTTTTCCTACCCCTATTGTCAATTTTAGTCAAAAAAATCTCCAGAGCAGGGATTCCTAGAATCTGCCTACGGCCCGGTTCCGGGCAGCTACACCGGTATCCTACGGGTGTCGAAACAACCTCAGAGGCTCTGTCTTCGTCGCATCACCCATTACAGCCCACCACTATCCCGATCCGTCACTCCCATACCGGGTAAGTGCACAATATATCGAGCCGTCTCTCGGTCCCCGGGAAACTGCGTGCATCGGTTCAAAATGGGAACAGTGGCACAGGGTCCTTTCAAATCGAGCCCCGGAAAGGTGGAGTTCCTCTCGGAAGGGCGAGGTCGGTGGCTGCAGCACACTACTGCATGCTGGCCGCCGCCGAGGAGGAGGAGACGATTGAAGTGCCGGCCGTAGAACTGAGCATACTACTGCCAGTCAGGTCCTGGTAGCTGAACTGCGAGAAGTACGGCCCCGTCTGCTCCAGCTCTTCCGCGATGCTGTTCAGGGCGCTGTCCGAATGTTCGGGTGGCGTCAGCTCCACACTCTCACCAGTGAACTCCGACTCGAAATACCGGGTGTCTGTATCGGATGTCACTTGTGGCTTGAAAGGTGGCTTGATCTGTAAAGACATAAATAATGCTGCATTGAATTCTAACTTATTTACCTTGTATAATGACATAAAACATTGTCTGAAATGGTACCATCATCTCTGGGATTTTTATTTACAGTCTGTGCAGGGCCATTAGATGTGCAGTCGATAGGGCACATGTGGGCGGGTGGCAATAGTGGGAGTTGTGGGCGGGTGCTGTAGGAAAAACGCCAAACGCTGGAGGGCAAGTGCCATTCTAAACTGAAGGTTATATTCAAATTTTTTTTTGTAAATATTAAGTGGATATCCTCCATGCCCACACTTGCATGGTCACCATTCAAAAAGATCTACTGTCACCTCTGCTTCGGTTAGTATCTAAAAAGAATTCCACTGAAAATGCAATAAAATCAGCAATTTGTTTTCAACTATCTTCCTAAACATTTGTAGCTTTCAGACAAGTACCACAAGTGGCGAATTTTGAGTGAAGGAAGCATTTATCTTGTTGCCATGTCAAAATTTGCTTCTTTTGCCAAGCCATAGAGGAGTTAACAAAATGTTACCTCACTAATGTGTTGTGCAGACACAATTGTGAGAGAATTCCGAAACAGTGGTTCATTATGTATTGCTCCAAAACCCACAGCATCTCTCATTTCACCATCTAGCAATGGCCCTTAAAAACTACATTCTTTTATCAAAAAAGTCTTTAGTTAATGGAATAACATGGTAGATAATAAAATTTTGCATAAAAATCATATGGCAAAACACACTCCCCTTTTCATGTTAACTGAATCTTCTGTCAGTTCTTGGCAGAACAACGTTATAATAAATGAAAAGCACTAGTTTGCTTTTGTACTACAGTATTACTTTACTCTCCTCGTTTGTTAAAATCTCATTTCAGTATCTCAAACTGTTTATGAAATATGAGGAATGTTGTGGATATTACATTCTCACTTTATCACTGGCATACACGATCACAAATTGTGTCAGCTACATCAGATCAATTTTCTACAGATTGGTGACCTTTAGAGACCACCAAAGTCTATGGAAAAATTCAGTATATGTTGGGTAAATTTCATACTTAGGAACATATTAAGTAATAGGCACCAAATGCAAAATCATAGTAGTTGTTGTGGTCTTCAGTCATGAGACTGGTTTGATGCAGCTCTCCATGCTACTCTATCCTGTGCAAGCTGCTTCATCTTCCAGTACCTACTGCAACCTGCATCCTTCTGAATCTGCTTGGTGTATTCATCTCTTTATCTCCCTCTACGATTTTTACCCTCCACGCTGCCCTCCAACACAAAAATGGTGATCCCTTGATGCCTCAGAACATGTCCTACCAACCGATCCCTTCTTCTAGTCAAGTTGTGCCACAAACTTCTCCCCAATCCTATTCAGTACTTCCTCATTAGTTATATGATCTACCCATCTAATCATATTAACCCCTATTTTTAATTACAAACTATTTCAAATTTCAGTCAGTGTTTTACTTAAAGGCAAATTTCACAATAACTACGACCATTAGCAAAATAATGAGCATGTCATCAGAAAGGTGACACAAGCTATAAGTCACAAAAAAAAGAATTTTTTAATGAATAGTTTCTGTAAAGTCATTCGAGAAAGAATGTAGAGTGTGCGCCTGGATTCTGTCACCACCAAGCAGCCAAAAGCCAGCAAACAATGTCAGTCTCCACATCCGAACGAATGAATGATTTGATCATCACTTTGGACAAAAATTGGTCACTGCATATTGCCACCATAGCCCGTGCGACTCTGCTTATCAGGTTCAGTGGGAACATGCAAGGAAAAAACTACTTGGGCTTGGAACAAGTCAGTCCTTGTTACCCCAGCCCATATTTGTAAGATGGCTGGTATTTGTATTATGGGCATTAGGCCATGGTCCAAGGCGTAATTCTCTGCCTAACATTTTGTCGTTCAAGGCTGGAGATATTGCCAGAGGCTTTAACAACTCGGAATGCAGTTAAAGGCTCAAACAAGGTCACCCAGCTAACTGTTTATACACACATAAAAAAAAGTTTTACATCACCTCAGTTCCGTAACCTGTACAGAAAATTGGAATAAAGATCAACATAAACATCATTTTTGCCCTTTTTATTGTTCATGAAAACCTCACATTGCATGTTGTACCACCACACAGTGTTACCTTCAGAGGTGGTGGTCCAGATTGCTGTACACACCGGTACCTCTAATACCCAGCAGCACGTCCTGCCTGTATTCATCGTAGCACTAGTCGAGCGATGTCGTTATCCTGGAGGATGCGCATGATGGGGGTGCGAATTGTCGCCCATTAAGAGAATGCCTCACCAATATGCTGCCAATATGGTTGCACTATTGGTTGGAGGATGGCATTCATGTATTGTACAGCTATTACGGCACATTCCATGACCACCAGCGGAGTACATAAGCCCCACATAATGCCATCCTGAAACAGCTGGGAACCTCCACCTTGTTGCACTTGCTGGACAGTGTGTCTAAGACTTCCACAGCCTGAACAGGTTGCCTCCAAACACATCTCCGACGATTGTCTGGTTGAAGACATATATTCATTTTATCAAGCACCAATTATTTATCTAATTTCCATCCATATTCTTTTGAAAGTAGGTTTGAACTGTGTATTCAAAGAATGTGGATCCATGATATATTTAACTCATCATGTAAACATACCGTATTTACTCGAACCTAAGCCGCACCTGAAAAATGAGACTCGAAATCAAGGAAAAAAATTTTCCTGAATCTAAGCCGCACCTGAAATTTGAGACTCAAAATTCAAGGGAAGAGAAAAGTTTAACGCCACACCTCCAAATTTAAACAAAGCTGGTTCGTTGTAATATGAGATACAATGTAGGTCGAATGAATGACGATGCAGCTACAATAGTTTGGTTCGAGTCGTAAGCTTAGCAGTTAAGCTTTACCAGGTAGCCATTGCTATGTGTCAGGCACTCCGTCCGTATTTATACGGGTTCCCATCATTTTTCACATGCTTTGTCTGGTTTGAATCGATTGCTTATTTTTCTTTGATCTGATAAGTTCCATTCTCTTTGTTATAGGTGTTGACGTCACTTTAAGCTGAAGATGCGTTACTGTACTGTGTAATGCATTGTTTGTCGCATTCTGATAATGAGTGTTTACGGTATGTCGCCGCTCGCGGCATGGCTTGCTTTTGTGCGTGCTACCGCCGCTTTAGGTGCCGCCACAACTAACTTCTGCCGTCGAATATATGTAGCGCTACACAGGCATGCTTTGCAGGCACAAAGATAAATATTCGACCACTGCATTTTTGTACATTATCCATCGAAGTAAATACAAATCCCTTATTGTTCATCTTCGAATGTTGCAGCGTTTCAATGTACTACGAAAATCCGACTGGCAAGACTGTTAGGGATGTTTGTCAATATGGCCAACTCTACGTTCTGAATTTTTTCCTACCCGTGAGAAGTGATGGTTGCTAATAAGAACTTTGGTGAATCATGAGTCACATGCAGTATTCTCTTCAACATAAGAATAATACAAATATAAACATTTTGCCATGTATTCTTTCGTGTCTGCTGCTATCTCATTTAAATCCTGTCTGCCTAATAAACTACGAAGATAGAGTGAGACAACAGCAAACGCAGAAGAATGTACATATCATGTCATGTTTATATTCGAATTATTCTTATGCGTAATAGATTTCAAAATCTAGTCAATTGCCGTGATTCATTTCTGACTGTATCACTATTACGCATAAGAATAATACGAACATAAACATGACATGATATGTACATTCTTCTGCATTTGCTGTTGTCTCACTCTAGCTTCGTAGTTTATTAGGCAGACAGAATTTAAATGAGATAGCAGCAAACACAAAAGAATACATGGAAAAATGTTTATATTTGTATTACTCTTATGTTGAAGAGAATACTGCATGTGACTCACGATTCACCAAAGTTCTTATTAGCAACCATCTCTTCTCACAGGTAGGAAAAAATTCAGAACGTAGAGTTGGCCATATTGACAAACATCCCTAACAGTCTTGCAAGTCAGATTTTCATAGTACATTGAAACGCTGCAACATTCGAAGATGAACAATACGGGATTTGTATTTACTTCGATGGATAATGTATAAAAATGCAGTGGTCGAAACTCGGGGAGGAGGAAAAAAAGCTCATCTTCCAACTTTTTTTTTTTTATTTATTAACTGACGCAGAGGTTTTGGCGTCAGTATTTATCTTTGTGCCTGCAAAGCATGCCTGTGTAGCGCTACATATATTCGACGGCACCTACCAACATTTTTTCAGAACTTCCGTTTACTTTGCACTCGATTCTAAGCCGCTGGCGGTTTTTTGGATTACAACAACCGGGAAAAAAGTGCGGCTTAGATTCGAGTAAATACGGTAAACATGTGCCCACATGTGCAATGCTACATAATTCAACATCTAACAAGCATCAGTGTAATGTTATGTGTGTGGACAGCCACAGGTAACAAGGTGCTTTTCAACCGTATTGTTTTTGCGACAAACCTGTTTTTATTTTTAACAAACATACATGAAATGTGCTACATACTCTCCATTCTAATGTGAACATAGCATGTACAATACAGTTATTAGGGAACAGGATGTACAACGACAGGTTTTTTGAATATCAGAAGATGACAGTCTTAACTCTTAACTGTTGAAACCAGTCATCATGAATAATTAGTATTAAGTGTGATTTTGACTATTAAAAGTTCCCTCCTCTTTTCTGTTGAAATTATTTTTGTGCTTTTGTATTTCTTTGGCCTCTGTACACAGCACATCCTAGCTACAGCCACAGGATCAGAAATAAATTTGGTGGTTCATGGTTCTACAGCACGATCAGCTATTGCGGATTTATCAGTCTTGTCCAGACGACAATTGCTGGGTGTTAATGCTTCTTTTTATGGTTCCAATGTACACTTGGCCCAAAGTCCAAGAAATTTTATACACCACTGCTGTGGCAAGTAGCAACATAGGCTTTTGCAGTGTTTAAATATTCACACTGCTTTCTTGTTGGTCTAAACTCTGTATCCACACAATGTTTTCAGAGTACTTTGCTGACACGATCCACGACAGCAAATATCAAAGCTGGATCTTGTTTTTTACCTAAACTAACTGCATTACAAACATGCATAGAATCAGCCAGAGCATTGTTTAGGAGCAAACTTAAGAAAGGTGAGATGGAAGCTCTCTGATATCTGAATGCTGATGAATTCTACCAGCAGATAGAAGTATGGCTACAGTGGTAATGAAGAAATATGAAAACGATAGTAAAATTTGGGACTCATTAGAACCAGGAAGGTAAATAGAACTTGAGGGAGATCCCACAGCTTCTCTTCTCTGGCTAATGAAAAAGCTAATAATGGCCTCTTCTGATGTGACCTATTGGCAAGAAAGGTCTCATCAAATTGGAAGCATTCCCACCAAAAAAGTATGGTTCACCAGAAATTCACAAATGGGGCATTCCATTGAGATCAATTGTTAGCACCATTGGTTGTCTGACCTATGAGATTACAGAACACTAGGCTGCTCTTCTACAGCCATTTACAGGAAACACTGATACTTATATCAGAGATTGTTGTCATTTTATGATGAAATTAAAATCATTCAGGCTTAGTCCAAGTGATATTATGGTCAGTTTTGATTGATCACTGTATACTACAATTCCTCTTAATGAGGTGATGTCACAGGTCGGAAGTGTTTTTGCAAAGGTATGTTAGATCTCTTTTTGAACGTCTCAGATCAATTTACTTTGAATAAGAGAGCAAATTCTATGAGACAACAGATAATGTGGCTATGGAAAGCCCACTCAGCATAGTTGTAGCAAATTTTTATGTGGACAGAATGGAAGGAGCAGCCCTTCAGATAACGAAGACGAAAAAACCCTCATGATGTTTTCAGTACATGGACGATTCTTTTGTTATGTGGCCCCATGAAGAAGAAGAAGAAGAAGAAGAAGAAGAAGAAGAACTCTTCAAATTTCAAAATCCTTTGAGTAATGTTAATTCTAATGTAAGGTTCATAATGGAATACAAGAAAGAAGGTCTAGTTTCATTTCTGGATATACACACACTTAGAAAACTTTATGGAACTTTATACCCTAAAAGTCTACAGAAAGCCCACTCACACAGATAGATACCCGCACAAAAATTCCAGTCATCATCCAAAGCAGAAAAGAGGAGTGATTAAAACATGTTTACTGGACTAAAGTAACTGATGAATCACTGCACTTGGAAGACAAGCTCAATCATTCAAGAATAGCTTTCAGAAGAAATGGCTACTCTGACAAAGAGACAAACAAAGAACTACATCCTAAAAGGTCTACAGTTTCTAACGAAAAAGAGTCAACTAAAGGAAAAATTTTCCTTCCATTTGTAAAAACTGTCACAGATCACATCAGCAAAGTATTCAGAAAACTCTCAACTGATACAGTGTTTAAACCAACCAGAAAGGCGCACAAATATTTGAACATTACAAAGCACCAACACCTGCATCTTGCCACAACAGTAGTATATGAAATCTGCTGCACTTACAGCCAAGTACGCAAAGAAACTACAAAAAGGAGCATTAACAACTGTCTCACACACACACACACACACACACACACACACACACACACACACGAGAGCAACTGTCACTTTGGGAAGACAGTTAACTCAACAGTAACAGATCATGCATTAGGTGCAGAAAATCATCAAATTTGTTTCTCTGACACTGTGGTTTTAGCTTGCATTTGTCACAAATCTCTCACAAAGTGCCAAGTCCCAAGCAATTGGAAAAAAAGTGCAGGTGACTCCTGTATGTAGGAAGAGTAAAGGAATGGACCCACACAATTACAGACCATAGCCTTAATATCGGTAGGCTGTAGAATTCTAGAGCACATTGCAAGTCTGACTATAATAAACTTCCTATAGACCAAGAAGCTCATGTTCACAAATCAGCACAGTTTTAGAAAGCACCACTTGTGCGAAACTCAGTTTGCCCTTTTCTCACACGATATACTGTGAACTACAGATGACAGATTCCATATTTCTAGGTTTCTGGAAAGCATTTGACACAGTGCCCCACTGAAGGCTATTAACGATGGAACGAGCATATGGAATTAGTTCACAGATATGCGAGTGACTCAAAGACTTCTTATGTAATAGAACCCAGTATGTTGTCCTCCATGGCGAGCGTTCACCAGAGACAACAGTATTGGCAGGAGTGCGTCAGGGAAGTGTGTCAGGACTACTGTTCTCTATATACATGAATGATTTGGCAGAGGGGTTGAGCAGCAATCTGCTGTTTGCTGACGAAGCTTACAGCTATGGTAAGGTGTCTAAGTTGAGTGGCTATAGGAAGACACAAGGTGACTTAGAGAAAATTTCTAGGTGATGTGATGAAAGGCAACTGCCACCAAACGTTACAAAATGTAAGTTAATGTGGATAAGAAGGAGTAACAAAGCCTTTAATATTCAGATACAGCATTAGTAGTGTCCTGTGTGACTAGTCGTGTCGTATAAATATCTAGGCACATCACTGCAAAGCAATATGAAATGGGATGAGCATGTGAGGACTACGGTAGGGAGGGTGAATGATCTACTTCGGTTTATTGCGAGAATTTTAGGTATGTGGTTCACTTGTAAAGGAGATGGCATACAGCATGCTGGTGTGACCTATTCTTGAATACTGCCCAAGTGTTTGGGCTCCCCACAAATAGCACTGAAGGAAGACATCGAAGCAATTCAGAAGCCAATTGCTCGATTTGTTGCTAGGAGGTATGAACAACACCCAAGCGTTACGGAGATGCTTTGGAAACGCAAATGGGAAACCCTGGAGGGAATGTGGTGTTCTTCTCGAGGAATTCTATTGAGAAAATTTATAGAAATAGCATTAGAAGCTGACTGCCGAATCTCCCTCACTCTACTTCTGAGTGGAACAGGAAAGAAAATGACTAGTAGTGGTACAAGGTACACTCCACCATGCACCGTATAATGGCTTATCGAGTATCTATGTAGGTGTAGAACGTACATTTTTTGCTCATTTACTTGACATTGTAGAAAGCCCTTACAATTCCCTTTGTCTCCTGGGAGAATGACTGTCTCAGTATCTTCTCGGAGCAGTGTAAGTGCATTCCTCCTTTCCTTGGAGATGTTTCACTTTGGCAGTTTTGCACCAATCCATATTTTATACTCATTACACTGTTAATTTCATTCGAACATTCTCCAATTCATTCACACTTCCACTGAGGATAGAAATGGCATCATATTATTTCACTCTGAATTTTAACCTAATTCCTGAAACTTCCTGTGGGGTTTCACCTCTTTAAACAAAATGGTAGGAACAACATTATTAGCATAAAACCTGTTCCTGTGACTTATTATTTCCAAGTAAGAAGAATCAGTATAATGTAGAGACCAGTTTTGAATGAAGACGGTCTCCAATCGAGAATAGTGCAGTGTCTGCATAGTTTCGTGAATCCCGTATGTGGGGAATACCGCACTCCTAAGAGACACGTTTCACTCAAGAGACATGTACCTGCAAAGTTTCAGAATGGCGGACCATCATGTAAACACAGTGGGACAGGTCCTCTCTAAGTCATGAAACGGCTGCAGTCAGGCTGCCATCATGCCGTCATCGCAGAACCAGAAATTTCTGCCCCTGTCAACTGACTGGAGCACACATCACTTCATTTCAAGACTCCAGGCACTGCTCAGACAACACTCAGCAGAGTATTCTCCAGCACACAAAGAGTGTCTGTGACGATAACACTAAAAAGTCTTCTTTGAAATATTTTTAAACGCAGACACTTTTAAGTAAGTATAATGTTATTTCATAGATGAACAACACTGAATCTTAGCAAAACACACATGATGATGTTCTAGTACAAGCCCATGCAGCCGCTGTGCACAATTATTCAGGGTCTCGTAGTCTGAATCATTTAGTATTTGTTATAATTATCTACTAAACATACAGAAATCAACGTTAACAGGCAGTTATTTATACAATGGCCTCACTGCCTCACTTGGCAGGAGCATTGTGTGTTGTCTGCTGAACAGTTACAACAAATACCTCTGCTATAGTGCATGTCACCTAGCATGGCACTTCCACACATAGAGGCGGAGCGGACAGGAGGTGTGAGGATATGAGAACTGAGAGAGCAGCAGCAGAGAGTAGGCAAACAAAGTCCACGCTGCTGAACCACATTGCTGTGGACAACAGTCAGGCTTATTTGCCTACGGTACATCGTATTATACGTTCAGGTCTTTGAGGAAAAAGGTAAGTATTAAAACCAATTTCGATCAGTCATCATGAGAGAAATAGTAATTCACGTCTTGATGATATTGCGTCCATTGCCCCACAGATTTACTCTGCTTGACGTCAGGAGGCGAGAACAGCTGACACGGCTTTGTGAACACGTGAAATAACATTTTTCTCAAAACAACAATAGTCTAACAACAAGGTAATTGAAATTGCTTGCAATAATTACTATTTATTGCAATTTTGAACTGCATTATAAGTAAAAATTTAATACACAACAAAATTAACTTTGAGCACAAACTGAAATAATTATTTTTGCTTGACAACTGCTTCTGCTCAACAGAAGTTTCAAAAGTGTGTGTGTGTGTGTGTGTGTGTGTGATGGGGGAGTAGGGGTGGGGGGGGGGGGGGGGGGGGGATGGGGGGTATGTGTTTGACTACAGTTTTAAGTGTAATCACTGCATGGAAAAAAGAATCAGTGGCAGAAAACGTTAATGTAAAAGACTATCATAAAAATGGGGAGTAAGTTGTCATACTTTTCGTTGTAAACCGGAATGATGAGTGTAAACTAACGCATTCGATAATTTATAATCCATTGAATAAGCAAACACTTAACCATTATCTGCGAATAACTGCAGGGAATCTGGACGATAACATTGAAAACCACCGATATATTGACAAGTAACAGTTACTGTCATTTTAGGGCCTTATGCAGTTCATGCCTTGAAAATGACAGAGGTTTACAAACATGGTGGGAGAAGCTTAACTTCTCCTTGGGCAATTTGTTGAACATTATAGTCCACATAATTTGAAAGATACAAAGTCCTAATCAAAAAGGCTAGGAAGTTCTCATTATTATGTATGCAACTGATATGTTGACAAACACATTTTTAATTTACACCATGAGTCTTTAAAACTAAGAAATATTACTACTTTGAAACAAAGTCTACATTGTAATACCATTGTCACTTCTATTCGAGTCTGTTTCCGAACAATCTGACTATAAATTTACGATTATAGGTTCAAGGCTTATATCCATCACCACTTCCCTGTCAAATTATTCTTTCTGAAGCTTTTCAGCATGCCACACAGACTGTGCCCACACTGCAGATGGGATGTTGTCTGTTACCTCATTGTGTATTGCCTTATGCACAAGCGATTCACTGTACATTATCTTAAATGTTTCGGTTTTTTTTTTCTCCCACACAGTCTTAAAACACTTTTCCCAAATTAATTCCATGGGGCTACAATGACAGTGTTATGTGGGTAAATGCAAAACCGTGTGATCCCATTCACTTGTAAGGAAGTCACGTTTGTACATTCTGTCACGTGACTTGTATAAATTAACGAGCTGCAGGGGATCGGCGCGAGTCTGGCTTATACAGTGCTTAATATATTTATTTTTATTTTTAAGCCAGGGAAAAATATACACTTTTCTGGTTTTTGTACTTGATATTTTCTCTATAACAGTTGAATTATAACTGGCAATGACTGACTTCGAAACAAGGTATGACAAGAATTGTGAATCATGTCACAAAACTGACAGCGTTCGCTGCCGAATGGTAATCACTGCTGTGTTTCTTACATGTACATACAAGTTTATTCACTGTTGAACTATCTCCTCCTCTTGTATCATGAATCTGAATCATGTAGTTCGTGCTGCAGCTATGTCACTTCTGTCAACTAAAAAGTCCCTTCTCAACATATCTTTTAAAATCTTTACCTTGACAAAGTGCTTACCATTGAAGCCTGCATAACTGTAACACATTTTTGTTATGTCGGGCATTCGTCATTCACATGGAGCACTTTAAAACATTGTTGTTAAAGCCATCCATTTGTGTTACAAGTTCCTTGCGATTTTGATGCTTTCGAGGCGACACGAAACCAACTGTTTCTATGGTTCCTACAGCTCTGACACTTTCGTTTACAGTTCTCTTTACAGTTCTCTTGCCGACATTCTCTGCTACCCATTCAGACAGAGAATGAATATTATTGGCTGCCAGTGACTAGTAGAGGGGGGATGTACAGAACGGCTGAAAATCGAGCAGCATTCTTAAGTGACGCAAGCTTTAAGTATAGATAGAGTCACGCGAGTACTGTGCATGTTACGGGACATGCTTCTACACGTCCATAAAAATTAAAGTTAATGCAGACAAATAGGAAAAACAAACCTTTAACTTTCAAATACAGCATTCAGCATCCTGCTTTCCACAGTCATGCCATTTAAGTATTTGGGTGTAACACTGCAAAGTGATACCAAATGGAACAGGTTATGTGAGGGTAGTGGTAGTGAAGGCAAATCATTGACTTCAGTTTACTTGTAAAATTTCAAGAAAGTGTGGTTCATCTGTAAAGGAGACCGCATATGGATACTAGTGCAATCAATTCTTGAGTACTGCTTCAGTGTTTTGGATTCACACCAGGTCGAGTCAAGGAAAGACATCGAAGCAATTCAGAAGTGGGCTGCTAGATTTATTACCAGTAGGTTTGAACATCACACATGTATTATAGAGATGCTTCAGAAACTCAAATGGTAATATATGGAGGGAAGACAACATTCTTTTCACAGAATGCTACTGAGAAAATTTAGAGAACTGGCATTTGAAGCTGACAGCAGACTGATTCTACTGGGCCTGCCTAAATACATTCCGAGATAGGACCACAAAGATATGAGAAATTAGTGCTCATACATAGGTATACAGACAGTCATTTTTTTCCTTGCTCTATTTGTAGGTTGAACAGGAAAGGAAATGACTAGAAGTGGCCCAGGGTAACCTCTGCCATGAACCATACTGTGGCTTGCAGAGTATGTATATGTAGATCTAATAATCACTACGTTATAATGAATAATGTACAGAGGGGCTGTAGAAATACTGAAGTACAAGAACAATTTCAACAGACAGGGACTAAAATTAGACAAGTTGTGGGCCTCAGAGCTAAATAAAATGAACAGCCACTCTTCCTCGCAGCAAGCTCCATAGCATACAGTGGCGTAAGTCTGTGATCTAAGGCAGCAGTCTGGTGTCATCATGAACCGGCCATTGAATAGCTACATGTAAACATTTTAGTTTGCTGAGGCTGTTTGAGTCTGTAACTGCTTCGCCAGTCTGTAAGGCATCTAATGATGTGTATAGTGTTTTTACAGAAAATTTTGCCTTGGACCACAGTCTAATGTCCATAATAGAAATATTAGCAATATTGAGTCTATACACAACACAGAATGATGATTAAAAAATATATAAAAAAAAGAGGACTTTTGACTTAATAAAACAGGAAAAACTGTGTGAGAGTATAAAAAGAAATAAAAAAGAATACATAGAAAAATTCTCATCTACTTAAAGGAAGACCTGTACAAACTAACAGTAAATCGCACTGAATTCTGTGAAATAACACTGAAATTAGCAAGAAAATAATCCACCACCACCACCACCACCACCACCACCACCACCGCCGCCACCACCATCCTTAATTGTAAGTAAACACTTTTAGCCATGTAAAGCCTCTTTGTACTGAACATGTTCGCTCAAGATTACACCACTGCCTAGTTTCAGTTGGTTGGTTGGTTGAGTTAAAAGGTCTTCAGTCCCTTCATCCTATAGGCATTGAACCGGTCTGAACTGTGAGGTCTTCAGTCCCTTCATCCTATAGGTATTGAACCAGGAATAACTCTCAGAAGAAGGATACAGAAGGCAATCCTGGGCAGTCCAACTGTAAGCAAGATACCAGAAGACGAAAAGAAAAATCAGGAGAAAAAGGAGGTTAGTGCGAGGGGGTAATGTGGGTGAGCTCCTCTGCCAAGAATGCAATTGGTGGTCCTCAGCATGGTATGCAGTGAAGTTAAGGAACAATAGAACATTAAATATGGTAAATGTAAAAGAATAGGAAGAATAAAAAGATGGTAAGGGTAGGGGCCGGGCCAGGCCATGCCACTGAGCAAGGGCCACCATGGGACACCTGGGCCAGACCAGGTGGGGGTGGTTCTCCAACTCCTCATGCAGTCAATGAAGCCAAAGTGCTCCATTTCACAGGGGTGAGCAGAAACCATCTTCACAGGTGAAACATAAAACCAGGTCAACGGTTTTGGAGCCATCCATTAAAACCACAGTAGCATGTCAGGAAATTTAAGATATTGCCGCAAACCACCCAAATTTGGGAGTCTATCAGGATGTGGGCCACTGTCAGGCAGACACCACATCAGCAGTAAGGTGGGTTCTGATGTCAGAGACTGTAGCTGTGGATCAGCCAAACATGGCCAATGCATAGCCGAGAAAGAAGACTGGATTCCATGCAAGAAATACGAAGAAAAGACTGCCACACAGTTGTAGTCTCTTTTATTGCTCTCAGTTTGTTTGGGAGTCCAAGACGAACCATTACGAGTTCCACACATCCGACAGTTCCAAAAGTGGCATCCTGTCAGCCAACTTTGCCAAGCAGTTGGCACATCCATTCCCTTCGATCCCAACATGCCCACGAGTTCAAATGAAGTTAACTTGCCATCCAGCTTGATGAAGGTCAGAAAGAAATCCTGGATAGTCACGGCTACTGGTCTGTAGTCCGAAGGCTGCTCAGGGAGTCACCGCAGACTACAAGCATCTTGCCAGTGCAAGAACAAGTGTGGCTAAGGGCTCATCTGATGGCCACTAATTCAGCAGTGAAGACACTGCATCCATTCAGCAAGGAGTGTAGTTCACTGAACCTTGTATGTGTGTATGCAATAAAGAGACCCTACAGTTGCTGCTATACTGTTGATGGCTTCTACAAAAGAAGGAACACTTAATACAGAGCCCCATGGCACCTCACTCTCTTGAACGTTGGGGTTACTGTGGAAAGCACCAACTCTAACCCAAAAGTGCTGTGTAGCATCAAGTGGATGCGGTCTGGTCCTGGTGCTGTATCAGGGCAAAGTGCTAGGGCACTGAAGAATTCTCATTCACTGAATGTAGCACCATAGGGCTCCAGGTGTTGTGAAGTGCAAGATAAGTGCAGTTTCTCAATCCACTGTTTAAGAACATGAAAGGTAGGTTGATAGTTTTCACACAGAGCCTCAAAAATACTGAAGAGCAAAGTTTTCAGTTATGGTGTCTGGGTCTGGGTCAGTGTCAGTGTCAACTGCACCGTTCATGGAAATACCAAGTATACCTGCAAAGGACTGGTATTCAAAGAGATGAATCTTCGTCCAAACCTGCGAAGTTGGAGTATGTGGTCCAGTGGTTGAAACATACCATTCCCAGCACTCTTGTTTCCATTATTTTATTAAATGGCAGACCGGGGCATGGCGCCATTTAAAGGTAATGAAGTGCTCGATCGACTGATGTCGCTTATGGAGTTGGAGAGCACATCTATGATTTTTAACGGCCTGAGTGATTTCCAAAGTCCAAACATCCACCAGGATACTACCTTCCAACAGGATGATCTCAAAGAATAGGGAATCGCTAGGTCGGCTCCCGATAAAATGACTGCTGTTGCATTCTGGACAGCCTCATCAATGTCTGCATTTAATGGGGAGTTCAGAATGACAGTGGACATGAAACCTTCCCAGTCAGCATTGTGGAGAGCCCATCTAGGTGGACACCAAGGTGAGTAATGCTGAGGGAGGGGCAGGGAGGTCAGGAAGTGGCTGCTACCACACAGGTCGTCGTAGGCCCTCCAGTGATTGTATGGGAGAAGACCAGAGCTGCAAATAGAAAGATCAATGGCCGAGTACGTTCCACGTGCCACAATGAAGTGTGTGGAGGCTCCAGTACTAAAGAGACAGAGGTCGACATCTGCCAATAAGATTTTGTTGTCTTTACTGCAGCCAGTGATCGTGGTTCCACTGTACAAAGGGTTATGGACATTGAAGTCGGCAAACATTAGGAAAGGCAGGCGGGAGGGGGGGGGGGGGGGGGGGGGCTCAGAAACCAATGCACACGGTATGTTCTGACGCACTCCACCACCGGGAAGGAGACAAACATTACAGATGGTAAAAATCCCGAAATGCTTCTACCTAAACAGCCACAGCCTCCAAAACAGTATCAAGAGTCACTAGTTCAGTGTGTACAGAGTTCTGAACATATGTGCTGTCTCCACCTGACACACGTATCATAATCGGCATGATTCTTAAAATACCTTGGTAGCCATGAAGGGCAGGGGACCGTGTCGCTGCAAACCAAATTTCGTAAAGGGCAATGGAGAAAGTAGATGTCATAGCTCAGCCAGGTAGTGGAATAAACCACTACACTTCCACTGGAGAATCATGCTGTAAGTATACTGTGAGGACGTGAAGGGTCCAAGCAGCAGGTTATGTCCCAGGATCACCTGCTGCCACTGGTTGAGAGAGTATGCAATGAAGACACAGGTTCTGAGACACGTTGTGTGGTAAGATCTGGAGCCTCAGGGACCACCGGAATTGCTGCCACGGCCACACAAACAGGACATGTGTGATTCAGTGGCATGAGGGCCACCAAAATTTCCTTCATCTTGGAAGACTATTTCTTTTTGTGTTTCTTTTCTTTAGGGGGTTTGAATTACCGTGAGGGATTCCTTGAATTAGTTTCAGGGGCAGAAGAATATAATGAAGCAGCCTTCAGTCACTGGCTCATATCTGACTGAAGACCGGCAGAAACATTTGAGTGTCCCAAGGCACCCATCGCTGGCGTGAGAAGCCAAATGAGGTTTATGCATCTCCGACTGAGGAATGGGGCCCTGTGGTAGCCCAACACATGCTCACAAACAAAAGAGTTGTGAGCCCCATGAAGGATATCTAGTTTTCAGAAACACGTTTGATGGAGTAGCATGCAACATAATGAACTGCTGACTAGTTACTCTCTGATGTGTATACATCTTACATTGTTATCTCTGCCTAACACTAACTGACTTTGTACAGCCAAAGTTGTATGTTAACCTTCATAAACAACAAATCTATCCATCAAGTTACTCATATCATTGGTAACAGCCATGAACTGCATTACCATCAATGGTGACATCTTAATAAGGACATTTATTTTTATCCTGTTTGTATGGCATAGTACAAAATCAAATCTTCCCAAAATCTAACCCTTTCCCTAAACCTCTCCAGTCCTTTTCCTTCGCCCTCTTCCTTCCCCTTCAACCCTTCTGCCTGAAGGAGGAGCCACGGGCTCCGAGATCTTGCCAAATTACAACCATCTTTCATGTATGTGTTCTGCCGCCACTTTTTATCTATCCAATTACATTATGAAATCAAATCTTCTATGTACAGGGACATCAACAGGCTGAAAACATCTCGTACATACTGTTGTTTTCCTACAATTTTCTTCTTAGCACATTGTATTACGGTAAATTTTTGAAGATTCTTGACAATGGCACATATGCCAAAATTGCAACATCACAAGACAACAGCTACAGCCAAATGTAGAAAATCAGTAACTAATGTAATGTAATCAATCATCAAAGAGAAAATGAGATATAGTGGTAGTGTTACATTTCCATAACATGAACAGAAAGGACTACAGTGACAGTAGCTCACCTTCTTCTGCACAAGGTCATTCCAGTTTATGGAACGAAAGAACGGATGAGCCATGATCTCCTTGGCATCCTCCGGCCCTCCACCGAGCCGCTTGGTGGGATCCTTAACGAGCAACCCACTTAGGAGGTCACGGGCATCATTGGAGATGCTCCGTGGGAAGCGTACCTGCATACAGGAGAAGAAATTTACACTACCATTCCCAAATGATTGCCAACACATTGTTAAAAAAATGTTGGCACTACTCATTTGCCTTGATTCTTTTATTACTTCACCACAGGAAAAAAAATCTCTTGGTAAACATCAGTGTGATTAAAAAGCATAATAGACACACAACATTTTAAAATTATTGTAGCTAGAAAAAATATACAAGGAAATAGATCTACGACACTGCCAAGCTTTTTGATGAATCCTCCTTCAAAGCTGCTGCTTCTTTTTTTCTTTTTTTAATAAAATCTCACACACAAGCGCCCATTACTTCGATCCCAGTCTGCAACGCAACTGGAATGAAAGGTCGTATCAGGTGGAACAGATGAGGACAGCGAGATGTAACTATAGCCTGCATGAAGTAGGATGGCACTTCCATGCCTTCCACGCGAAGAGGCAGAACAGCATGGAAATTTGGAGAGGATGAGACCTGCGCATACATAGCAGCAAAGAGCAGGTAAACGAAGTCAACATTACTGAACTGTTCTGATGAGAACAACAATCAGGATCATTTGCCTATGGTATAATAAATGTTAAAGCTGATTTCGATTAATCATTATGAGAGAAATCTTGTTTCACACCTTGACGACATTGCGTTCACTGCTCCACAGCTTGTCCGTGTGATGTTGGAGGGTGAGAACAGCTAACACAGCTTTGTGAAGCTAAGAACAATGTTTCTTGAAATGACAAAAACAACAAGGTTGTTCAAACTGCTTGCAGTAACTGCCATTTTCGATTTGAACTGTATTATAACTGTATTATAAGAAAAATTTTACTACACAATAAAATTAACTTCAAGCAGACACCGAAATCATTATATTTGCTTGACAACTGCTTCTACTTGTGGAATTTTTAAAAATGTGTACAAAGCGTATATGTGTGTGTGCTTGATTGTAGTCAAGTGTAATCACTGTGTGTATAAGAGAATTACTGGTAGAAAAGACTAATGTAAAAGACTTGTAAAAATGGTCAGTATGCTGACATTTCTCACTGTCAGTGGGCACTTTTGAGTGCAAGCTAACTCTTTAACATTACAGAGAGTGTCTGCATTTACAATTCACTGAACAGGAAAGCAGTTAACTGTCTTCTGCAAATAACTTGAGGCAATGCTGACCAATAAGATCAAAAACCATTGATATATCGACAAGTAACAATCCCTGTCATTTTAAGGCATTTTTCAGTTTATCTCTTGAAAATGACAGGGGTTTACCTGTAGAAATATCACAGTCTTTAATAAATTAATCCGGCCGCAGTCTCATAAGTAATTAGAGCATACAACACACTGGGAAAAAGGCTACAAAGTTCTCATACACTATGTATGCAGTTGATATGTAGACAAACACATTTTTAAAACCATGAGTCCTTGAAACTTATTACTTTACGTTGTTCCAAATTCTACATCATACACCACTGTCACTGCTAGTCTATGTCCAAACAATCTCATTGTAAATTTACAATGATAGGTTCAATCCTTATAGTCATCTTCACCTCCATATCAAAATAATCTTTGTGATGCTTTTCAGCATGCCACACTGACTGTGCCCATACTAAAGAGAGGATATTGTGTATAGCTTTACTGCCGAGCTTAAGTCCATGGGATTATACCGACAGTGATATGTGGGTAACCGCCAGACTCTGTGACCACATTCACGTGCACGAAAGTCAAGTTCGTACGTTGTGTGGTGTGATTTATACGAGGGTCACTCCAAAAGAAATGCACACTATTTTTGGAGGGGGGGGGGGGGGGGGCACCAGTTTTCATTCTGCATGTGCGAAAGTTCCTTCCTGCTTGTTTTCAAACTTAGTTCAACCTCTTCCCATGAGTGGCGCTGTCACAGCATGTCTTCAAGATGGCTGCTACACTTGACGTTCATCAGAAGCAACGTGCTGTCATAGAATTCCTGTGCTGTGAAAACGAGACAGTGGGAAACATACACAAGAGGTTGAAAAAGGTGTATGGAGATGCTGTTGTCGATCGCAGTACAGTTAGTCGGTGGGCAATGAGGTTACGTGATGAAAGCGGGCACGGCAATATTGAGGATTGTCCTCGCAGCGGCAGGCCTCGTACTGCACACACTCCAGACAATGTGCAGAGAGTTAATGAATTGGTGACTGCTGACAGACGCATCACAGTGAACGAACAGTCACGCTACGTTGGGATAGGGGAAGGAAGTGTTTGCAGAATACTGAAAGTGTTGGTGTTAAAAAAGGTTTGTGCCAGGTGGGTTCCCAGGATGTTGACAGTGGATCACAAAGAAACAAGAAAAACGGTACGCAGCGAACTTTTGGAACAGTACGAGAATAGTGGAAATGAATTTCTTGGAAGAATTGTGACAGGTGATGAAACATGGCTCCATCATTTTGCACCAGAGACGAAGAGGCAATCAATGGAGTGTCATCATGCAAATTCACCCAAGGAAAAAAAATTCAAAACCACACCTTCTGCTGGAATAGCTATGCTACGGTGTTTTTCGATTCTGAAGGACTCTTGCTCGTAACCATCATGCCATGTGGAACCACCATAAATTCTGATGCATATGTGACGACACTGAAGAAACTTCAAGCTCAACTGAGTCGTGTTCGACCACATCGGCAAAAGAAGGATGTTTTCCTGTTGCACGACAATGCACGGCCACATGTCAGTCAAAAAACCATGGAAGCGATCACAAAACTCGGATGGACAACACTGAAACACCCGCCTTACAGTCCTGATCTGGCTCCATGTGACTATCATCTCCTTGGGAAACTGAAAGACTCTCTTCGTGGAACAAGGTTCGAAGATGATGACTCCCTTGTGCATGCTGCCCAACAGTGGCTCCAACAGGCTGGTCCAGAATTTTATCGTGCGGGTATACACTCGCTGGTTCCAAGATGGTGTAAGGCAGTTGAGAGGGATGAGAAACGAAAATATTGTTCCTAAAGGATGTATCTACACACTAAAACCTTCAAACATGTGGAATAAAAGATGGCTTTTTAAAAAAAAAAGTATGCATTTCTTTTGGAGTGACCCTCGTATAATTAATGAGCTGCAGGAACTCAGCCCAAGTCACATTTATAATGTGAGAAATATTTTTTATTTTTAAGCCAGGGCAAAGTATCCACTTTCCTGGTGCGTGTTCTCGATAACAGCTGATTGGTTAACTGGCATGCAATTCGAAGCAATGTGTGGCAAAAATTGTTCACTCATATTTGAATGGTAGACACAAAAAAAAACAGACATAAAACACCATATCTTAATATCTCCTCAGCAATCAAACCTTTCATGCACTCAGATGAGCTACTGCAATCAGTTTTTACACTATTTATTCCATCTGCAGATGTGGTTAGTGACAAAAATTGAGACAGAAGAAGAGAGTGACTTTGAATACCTATTCCTTTAATCTCTCTCATTCTTCAACTTCTTGGCAGTTTAACCAGTCTGAAGTGACTGACACTGTGGGTGATTAGGGTCTCTCCAACTTGCAGCTGAAGTGTTTGCCTCTAGATTTCAAGAAGAATGTGAACTGGGTAGATCTTACCTTTACATTTTACAGAGGAAAATAAGTTCCTTTATTGCCATAATGTCTCAGGTCTTCTCCAGGAATGAGAAAGTACACTGTACAATTGAGATGACTGACATTTATTTGGAGACAGTTCAAAATGCAGTCTGGAGTGAGTTATACTACACAATGGAAATGTCTCTGCACCTCTTCCAGTTGGCCATTCCGTGTCTTTATGAGAAGAGCATAATGACATGAACACTGTGATTAACTCACTACAACACCAGAAGCACAACTGGACAATTTGCAAGGACCTCAAAAAGGTTAACTTGCTGCTAGGCCAACAGAGAGCATTCATAACGTATGGCTGCTTTCTCTGAATCTGAGACAGCCAAGCATGAGGTAGGTACTGGAACCACAAGTAGTAGTCCATATGTGTGACTCAGCAAGTAAGTATGCCAAATGTTGCCCATCGAGCAAACATAATTTTCCCTCCACACAATATCAAACTGCGTTTCATTAAACAGTTTGTTGAAGCATTAGATTGGGCCACTAGACTGTGTGGTGAATGCTTCCAACATATGGTCAGTGCTCTTACTGCTTTGTCCCTTGAGAAGATAAAGACAAGAATGTTTAATGGCAACGCGAAAAACTTATTACAAAGACGAACATCGACAAATCGGTTGCAAGGAAAGAAAGGGTGGTGAGTAACCAAAAATATTTGGTATCCCAAGTCACTGACGACTAGCTCTGCTGAGAATAAAAAGTTGAAGGAATATGAGAACTACCAATTTGGTACAAATGTACAGGCTAGTAACAAAACACTTCCATTACTCGACTACACAGAATTGGAGGGAAACAAAAACTACTGAACTGGCCAAGTCGAGCAGCCAGTGCATGTGAAAAATAAAACATGAAGTACCAACACATTTCACACAGTAACGGAACAGTACTTCAAGCCTTGTGGAATAGTCTCAATTCTTTAAGAAATGTGTATGATAGGCAACAGCCCTATCCCTCTTTCTCCCCATCTGAAACAACCCATCATCCCAGTTTAGTTATTATGCTGGTTGAATGCACTCACATGGAAAAAAGCAGCCATGGTAAGCATATTGTCATTCCAAAACATCCTCCTCTTTGAACATTTGCAATTTCATGCCCATGCTGTAGTACAGCTGGGCCTTGTTGCCACAGCTTTGGCTTTGTTGCTAATTAGTATCCACTAGTCCGGATCAGACCGATTTGGTGAAATGTTGTGGGGATGAATGGCTGAGGTATACAGTAACACCATGGCATTACTAAAATTCAAAGCACGATTTTAATGCTGTTTTAATAGTATCAAAGTGTGTGACCTATTTTCGTAAAGTGCTCTCTAATAAAATCTGCCAGGCAAAAAAATAGCATAAACTTTCAAATATCTTCTTAATACAATCAGACTAATAATAATAATAATAATAATAATAATAATAATAAATGTGCACAACTGTATCACGACTGAATTATAGACAGTACGATTTCTGTTATTAAAATTGGAACCTCCCATCACTATTGCAGAATATATTGGTCTTTTAACTCTAGTCTGTCAACAGTCTTCCCTGTCATCAAATCAAGTTTAGGAAACTGTAAAATGTAACTAAATAATTTGGATTTAGTACTTTTGGAACATATACGTGTGTGTTTGTAACTTGTGGAACATTTTCAGCAAGCCTCCACTTCTTTAGTGTAATAAAACAGTAGGTGCTCTACACAAGTTGTATGGCATATGGCTGAAATGTGATAACCGCAGCAAAAATGAGAAACATTGATGAACTGTAATCAAATCACACCCTCATCCTTCAAAATTGTGAAGGTCTAAGCACTTTACTGAAATCTGCTACATGTGAAGTTCAGGTATACAGGTCTCAGATTTTTCATCACTGTACTTATACAGTAACTACAAGGGCTATCCACAAAGTACATTACATTTTGGAATTAAAAATAAATAAAGTACTGGAAAATTTTTTTTATTATATAAAGATGAAAGCCACACTTAAATACTACTTTTCTACATAGTTGCCATTTAATTTAAAGCACTTATCGTAGCGATGGACGAGCTTGGAAATTCCTTCATCGTAAAATTCAGCCGCCTGCGCCTTCAACCACGTGGTTACCTCTTCTCTTGGGACAGAAAAGGTGTGATTTTTGTGGATTTCCTGGAAAGAGGCACTACAATAAACCCTCAAAGGTATTGCCAAACTCTGCACAACCTCAGAAGAGCAATACAAAACAAGCGCAGGGGAAAGTTGGGCTCAAAGATCTTGCTGATTCAAGACAACGCCCGGGCCCACACAGCAAATGCCACTCGTGAAGTTCTCGAATCTTTTAAGTGGGAGTTGTTTCCTCATCTGCCGTACAGTCCCGACCTGGCACCGAGCGACTTCCACTTATTCCCAGCAATGAAGAAGTGGCTGGCTATGCAGCGTTTTGATGACGATGCACAGCTTCAAGAAGAGGTAACCACGTGGTTGAAGGCGCAGGCGGCCGAATTTTACGACGAAGGAATTTCCAAGCTCGTCCATCGCTACGACAAGTGCCTTAATTTAAATGGCAACTATGTAGAAAAGTAGTATTTAAGTGTTGCTCTCATCTGTATATAATTAAAAAAAATTTCCAATACTTTATTTATTTTTAATTCCAAAACGTAATGTACTTTGTGGATAGCCCTCGTATATTTAACTGGGAAAAGGGCAGGGAATACTATTAAAATATGCTCATGATCATCTGGGAAGAAACATAGTTTGAAGTAAATAGAGGACTGATGAATTTAGGAAATAAAAGTACGACAGTGATACAGGTGATTTAGCAATCCCCGAAATAGCATATTGTGGTAGCAGGGTGTCTACATGGGTGAGGAAAGAAATAAGTTCCCACATTCTTCCCGGATTTCCTGGTAAGAAATACACTTGTTCCTCTGGTTGAAAATACTCTATACCCCGGGTGAAAGTAATTTTTTTTTTTTTTTTTTTTCCTGTTAAGTGACTATACTTTTGTTTAGAGCTGCAAAACTCTTCAATTCTTTGCATGGAAAGGTGGAAGTTTTATAGGCTGATGCACAACTTCGCAGCATTTCACGAAACAAAACACTGTAAAAAAGAGAGAGAGAGAGAGAGAGAGAGAGAGAGAGAGAGAGAGAGAGAGAGAGAGTTTCGTTAAGATCTTTGACGTGCAACAAAATGTACACTGCATATTTTCATGTTACAGAAGTACAAATACGGATTCCACCAGATACAGCACAGTAGCTTCCAAAGCACTGAAATTGAGGTTGTGATGTGCTTTTGTCAGCGAATCATAGCATAGGACACATGATACTACTACTACTACTACAACTACAACAACACACACACACAAAGCCAGGGGGGACTCGAACCTCCGACAGAGGGGGGTGGATTGGGAAGGGGGGGCAGGGCGGGGGGGGGGGGGGGGGGGCGTTCGAACCATGGCAAGGCACCTCAGACCGCACAGCTACCCTGCGCAGAACTCAACCCAATCAATAATCTGTGGTTCTATCTCAACAGAGCTATTCGTGCAGCGGATCCTCAACTGAGAAATACGGCGCAGCTGACCACCGCACCAGTCGGCATAGTTCCCCATCCCTGTCAGTACTTTCTGGAACCTTACTGACTCCCTCCTTCCACAGCAGTCAATGAGGCCAAAGGTGGGTTATTCATGCTTTTGACAGGTGGTCACAATATGACTGGACAGTGTATAAAGAATACAATAACCGACTCAATCAGCTGATATCATTGCTGCCTTACATATATATCAGCATCGCAATGCAAGCACCACAGTTCTGGGACATTGAAATAAAAGAAGCCATACTGATAGTTACTAATCATGAGTGTACATCGTATTTGACAAAACACGAATATTTTCTGAAACTTTAACATCAGTGTTCTAATGTATAAGTTTTGAAACTGTAACAAATAAGGTAATCAACACAGCAACCGTTGTTTCTGATATGACATTAAAAAAAAGGTTTCAAATCTGAGAGGCACAACCCACAAAAAAGAAGAAATATATACAAACAGTGCTGCACTCACAACAAGCTACTTGTCACTTACATCCTCCATCAGAATCAGGGTGAAGAGCACATCGTGGTCACGATTGTAGAAAGGCAGCCGACCGCACATCATCTCGTACATGACCACGCCGATGCCCCACCAGTCGACAGCACGCCCGTAGTCGTTGTCCTCGAGGACCTGTCCGGGGGGAAGCCAACAGGAACATGAGCGAGGCACACGAGAACGCACAACCTACAATAGCACCAGGTACGCATTCAGTCTGCCGTGCAAGTATCCAATCCAGGTTTAAAGCATCGCACTACCGGAACGAGATAGTCCCGTACCGACCACCGGAAGCCGAGAGCCCAAATGTCTAGAAAGACTCCTTGCGGGACAATAAGAAGTGTCAGAGAGGCTGTAACATGTACAAGAAAGAAAAATTGCTACTACATTTAAGCGTATGGCATGCACTAAGATAAATAGAAATCACAGCTGCCAGATTGCAAATCACATTTTACACCAGCTATTTAGTGCTTGTCAATAATTAAACAGAAGTGAGATAAGCACAAGCGAGTAACTCTGTTTTGAAAATTCCTGGCAGACTAAAACTGAGTGCCAAACCAGAACCAAGTGCCAAACCGGGAGTCAAACCCTCAGCCTTCCCTTTCCCAAGCAGTTCTCTCAGTGACTGAACTATTGAGACACGACTCACAGCCTGTACTCACAACTTCCCTTCTGCCAATTTGGAAGTGTGTCGCATCTGGATAGCACAGCTGGCAGCATCATTCCTTGTGAAAGAAACAGTTCCACAATTTTGCTTTGTAAACTGGTCTAGTAGCATCACATTTCAGTCTGTCCGGAAATATAAGGTGAGATGGTGAGTGTCTCACATCACAATACATTGCATGTATGTGAAGAACAGAATTTTTGTAATTTAACCCCTCAAGCCGGGAGCCCGAATGCCTACTTGCGCGCTGCGAATGTCTGCACTTGCAGCATCCCGACCACATACTCACCAGTTGCAGTCTCTGAGGTAAAACTGTATTGCTCTGCCATCTGTTGACGACAACCGATACTACTTCATCAGCTAACTACAGACATATCTGTGCTGCTCTGTTTTGGAGATCTTTGTCACGAAGTGAAGCAGTCAGGAGGAGTAACGTGTTGTATCTTACAGTCCGAGTGACACTCTCGAATGCAAAACGATGCAGCCGAACACTTCGCGCGGTCTTACATCAGAGCAAATTCTCGCAATTCTCAATGAACCAACGAATGGTTTAGATAGTATAAATGACAGCGGGAGTGATCTAGATGTTGACGATGAAAGTGATTTTGACTGTTTGGAAGAAACACCTGAAGGAAATGAAGAAGAAACGCGCACGGAATGAAGAAAACTGGAAATGGCAAGAAGTTGACAGCTCTTATGTCTCTTTGGAAACACCATTCGTTGATAAACGTGGACCTGTGATACAGGTAAATTCTGCAGCTGAAGCGTTCAAGCTGTATTTCGGTGAAACCATCGTAGAAACAATCTTGTGTGAAACTAACTGTTATTCTGCAGATTGTATACAAAAACAGACTGTTCTACAACCTCGTTCTAAGTTACGTAACTGGGTAGGCAAAGATAAGCTTTTGTGTGTTTTTCGCACTGCAGATGTTGATGGGAATTATTCAGAAGCCACCCATAAAGTCGTATTTCATCAAGCATCCGCTTTTGAACACGCCGATTTTTTACCAGAGTATGCAACAAGACAGGTTTGAGCTACTTTGCAGATTCCTTCATTTTGTAAACAATGAAGAAATGAATACATTTGAAGGCAATAAGAGAGTGTTCAAGTTGGGTTCTGTCATTCAGCACTTGAATGATACATTTATAAATACATTCAACATGGGAGAAAACATTTCTGTTGACGAATCTTTTACATTATGGAAAGGAAGGCTGGCAATAAAAACTTATCTACCGTAACTCTAAAATCAGCAAAGTTTGGTATAAAGCCCTATGAGATCTGCGAATCTTCCACAGATTATTTATGGCAATTTATTATTAATGCAGGAAGTTCCACAGAAGTAGAAACGAAATTTGTTTCTGCAGATACCCTGAAAACCAGTCAGACTGCAGTGAAGCTTGTTGATTCAACTTAGGCCATACGCTCTGGATGGACAATTATTATAACAGCATCCTTTTGTGCCACTTTTTGAAGGAAAGAGGTATGAATGTAGCTGGCACACTTCCACTGAATAAAAAGAATGTACCTGATGCCTTGAGACATGCAAAACTGAAGAAAGGTGAACTCGTAGCATATCATTCACACGGCGTAATGGTATTGAAATGGATGGATAAAAAGCAGGTTGACTTTATTTCTACATTTCATAATGATGCAGTTGTTACAGCAACCAAAACAGGCAACGAGATAAGAAAGCCTCAGTGCATAAAAGAGTACAATAGCTTTATGGGTGGTGTAGATTTGAAGGATCAGAAACTACAACCTTTTCTCACAGAAAGGAAGAAAGGTGTAAAGCGCTATATGAAAATGTTTAGAAGGATGATGAATGTTGCAGTGCACAATGCTTTTATTGCTTACAATGCTAGCGAAAAAACGATGGAAGAAACGCATATAATTCAGGCTTCTGCTCATAGCACAATTGCTGGAAATTCATGGGAAGAATGTAACTTCACCTCAATGTAGGTGACCTTCAAAAACTCCTGCACCTGAACGGCTCACAGCAAGGCACTTTATTGAGTAATTCCCATTCTAGAGCAATTTCACTGAAACGCTGTATTCTGGGGCCAGCAAGCCATAGAAACTACTGCCAGTAGGCTAGGCACGCGCCCCGAAACTACCAGCTTGAAGGGTTATTAAAGATATTACCAACTAAATCTGAATTCAACTGATTCTATACAAATGACACTGCAACAACTGCATACAGTTCTTACTTACGTAAGATATATGGACAAACCTGATGCTACCCAAAACAAGTACTTCAGACGGTCTACTATAAACACTGAAGGAAAAAAAGAGAAGATATACCTACAGAATTTTATGGCACAGGTGCCATGAATGACCATAAGGAACAACGGAAATCTCCCAGATGACACACATGATCTCCAGAATGGCAGTCCATGGTTTCCACCACCTTATTTGCAACAACACGTCATATCGTCAACCGAATGCAACATGCCGAGTGCAAACTGTGTCAGTGAATATGCAAATGTTGCCACACAGAACTATGTACCAAAAGGACATGATCAATAAGTGACTAAGCAAACCTTGTACTTTGAACTTGTATGGCTATTTGGCTGCAATAAATTTATTATTATAAAAATATTAAAACTTGAGGAGTCCATTGTTTTGTAATTGTGTTTTGTAAAGGGTAACATAAATAACTCGCAGTGGTTCCAAATATGACATATTATGCAAGTAAATTCGTAGTACAGTAGAGTCCTGTTAATCTGAACTAAATGGGACCGGACCGATTACAGATTTGTTCGGATTAGCCGGAATTACGGTGACGAGTTTCTAGAATGAAGTATACCAAGCAGCTAAGTAGGTACACCATGGTAACAAATGGGAACAAATGGGAACAAGAGTGGTAACAATGGGTCACACTCACTCCCTGCCCTTGTTGCCGTGCATTGTTGAGACCTTTGTAGTGTCTGAGGTCAGTTCACTGCCAGTTGACGTGGAAAGTGCTGGGTTATGTTACTTATCGATCACTGGCACGCATAACAGTTGTATTCGTTCAGGTGTAGTGGTGTACGTATTTTCGTCATGAGTAAACGGAAACATACGACATTAACCCTCAAAGAAAAACAATGTTTTGAACTGGATCGACAATGGTGAGAATGTATCTAAACTGGCAACGGAACTGGGTGTTGGTAAAGCAACCATTTGTGATTGGAAGAAGAACTGAGTGAAGCTTGAACAGTCCTGTGCAATGTCTTCAGGAAAAACACTCCAAATTTGAAACAGCCCCAGCACGCTTAAGTGGCTGAAGTTCTTTTCCTTTGGATTGCGCAGGAAAGAGAAATGGGAACCCCTTTGAGTGGAGCACTGGTTCAGAAGAAGGCTGTTTACCTCAACAAGTTAATGAATGGTGACGAGTCTTTTAGTGCGAGTACAGGTTGGTTGGACTGATTCAAAATATGTCATGGAATCAGTCAGCTAACAATTACTGGAGAGAAGCTTTCTTCTGACCATGATGCAGTGAAGAAATACTTGGGTGAGTTTGAAAAAATTATAAAAGAGGGAAAGTATTCTCCCAACAAATTTATAACATTGTCGAGACAGGCCTTAATTTTAGGGCATTGCCAACAAAAAGCCTGGCATCGAAAGCAGAAGACCATGCTCCAGGTTTTAAAATGTGCTAAGATCGTGTGACTATTAGTGTGCAGCAACACTACTGGTAATCACAAGCTGCCTTTAATGCTGATCAGCAAATCTGCTAGGCCCAGAGCTTTTAAAAACTGCAACATGAAGTCCCTGCCTGTGTATTATCACAACCAGAAAAAAGCATGGATGGATGGAAAGCTGTTCAAAGAATGGTTTCACTGCCAGTTTGTTCCCTCTGTTCGACAGTTTTCTAAGGAAAATCATTTGTCTCCCCATGCAATCCTTTTGACTGGTAACGCGCCATTTCACCCCAGCAGTGAGGAATTATGTCATGGAGAAATTGTGGTGAAGTTTTTGCCGCCAAATGTTACGCCAATTCTACAGCCGATGGACCAGGGCATACTGCCAACATTAAAACTGATCTACAGAAAACAATTTTTAAGAATGCTGATCCAAAATGATAGCATTCCTTTAGCAGACAAAACAGAAAAGACCAACATGAAAGAAGTTTATTGGGCTGCTGAGGCATGGCAGAATATTTCAGAAAACACTGTGAGAAAATTGTGGAGAAAACTGTGGACGTATCTTGAATTTCAGGATACCCTAGAGTTGAAAATGAAAATCTACTACAAATGATACAGACAGTCCCTTGATGTGAAGAAGCTAGTGAAGGAGAGACAGATGAGTGGATGGCAGCGGATGGGGCATGTGTCGAGAACATTACTGACACTGATTTAGTAGCTGCTATGACTCAAGACCACGAAGAAGAGGACTGCTGTGACGGAAGTGACAATGAGCCTGAAAGCGGCAAAGGAGAGCTGGTGCCACACAGTGACGCAGCAGAAGCCCTTGATCTCGCCCTACGTTATTTGGAGCAACAGCCCACTGCTACACCTGCTGATTTGATGTTAATGAGACGATAGCACAACTATGCGTCATATAACAGTCTTCATTAGGCAAAAAAAAAAAAAAAACAATGACTGAATTTTTGTCATCTTAAAAGTGGGGATAAAATGTCCGGTATATTTTAGTATGTTTGGCAGATTTTATTTCATTGTTATGCATTGTTTAAACCTAATGCTTTCTTGCCAATTTTTTAAATACATGTTTACTGTACTGTGTAAATTTAAATAGTGTGTATGTACTGCAGTTTACCGCACAGTTTTCCATACTTGGACTAACATTTTTCATATTCGGATTAACCGAATGTTCAGATTACCGGGGTTCAGATTAGCGGGACTCTGCTGTATAGTGGTTACATTCCTGCAACTGGCACTGCTAATCCCTCCATTTATTAAAAAATTTAACTGCTGCATTCAAATGTTATCATTTTCTAATTAATTAATGCAACAAATGACGTTTAAATTGCTTCAAGCACGAGGCTTAACCAAAATCAATTACTACAAGATCACAGTTTTATGAAAGTCAAATATACAGTTTGTTAAGCAGGAGCGTGGTCAGCATTACACAGAGATGGTAAAAGATATCACCTTAGTTCTTTCATACCTCATTACAGGGAATCTTTGTCCTTTACAAAATGTCCATAAACTATTAGTTTACTTTGAATGCTTGACTAACATTTGCACCTGTTTACCAAGAATTTAAATCCACAGAAAATGTTATAAATTTATCAAAGATGTTTGATTGCAACTGTCACACATTGGTGCATGGACAAAAATTAACAATGGATACTGCAGGAGGACAATAATCCCCTGAAGCACCGTAGCAGGCAATGCAGTGACTAGAAAAATGAGAACGTTTGCAGGTACTGGATTTGTCCTCACAGTTGCCTGATGCTAATCCTATTCAAAATGTACGGTCTTACATAAAAAAAAGGTTGCAAGGAAAGAAGATCTTGAATTTGAAACAGCTGTCAGTGCAAATCCAAAGCATTTGGAGGTCTCTTCCAAGTGAATACGCGGAAAACTTGGTTTTGAGCACGATTCAGAAATACCAAGTAATTATCAGCACTGTGGGTGACTGGACGTATTATTAATTGTGAATGCATTTTTCTTTTGTTCATGTATGATGTAAAGACATGTTTAGTTTGTTGTCAAATAAATATTTCTATTGGTTAACCCAACCACAATCTTACTTAACAGACTGTATCAAACATTTATTGTAATTACCATCAACTGATATTTTGAAAGAGAGAACAATTTTGCTTCCCTCACAAGTTCAAAATTTTGAAAATGAATGTTACTTCATTTCACAGTTCACTTGTACACGATCAGCTGATTTCGGTGTGTGGCCATTATGGTGGTCTTCGCTGAAATTAGCTGATGTGCAAATGTGAATGGTGAAACCTACAATATAAAATTGCAGCAGCTCTGGGCCAAAGCACAAAAGAATTAAAGGACACCAAGCTCTGTTTAGATTAAGCATTAGCATACAAACTAAAGTTATCGGTACCTATTCAGAACAATAAAAAGAAACTAGTCGTGCACTGCTAACATACTGAAATCATGCCATCAGTTCAGTTGTGCTGTAACGTGCACAACAAAGAGTACTGTTTATGTCATGCAAGCACACCACACAGACCTAATTGCCCACAGTCTCAGCTTAAGCAACAACAATAACTCCAACTCACTTCTGGAGCTAGGTATTCTGGTGTTCCGCAGAAAGTCTTTGTGGTCCGGCCATATGTGATGTCTTCTTTGCACAGACCAAAGTCGGCTATCTTTATATGACCATCTTTGTCGAGCAAGAGGTTCTCCAACTGAAATTAAGCACAAAATATTTTGTTATTGTAAATACACATGCTATGTCTGAGGAAATACTATGAACAATAAAGATGGAAACAATGTAACAACAGCTGTACATCCACTTCTATTATCTGCAAGCAACTGAAGTGCATGGCAAAGGGTACTTGGGAGTTTCTTTCCACTCCTACCACTTAAACAGCGACCAAAGAGTGGCTGCTTAGATGTCTCTGGAAATGCTGTAATACCTAACATTATCATAACATAAATTTGAGTTTCAAACAAGGGAAACTCCAGGTAGGAATATCAACAATGTAGGAAAAGACAGCTTGAACTACTGCTGTTACACGTGGTTTTTTAAATGAAACCACTTGAACTCTATGCACTTTTGAGATAAATTTATTACATTTTATGCTCTTTTTGATTGTTATTTAGGACTATAATTTGATTTTGAGATTATCAAGTTCATGGAAGTTTCAAGATGTGGGGTTGCGTCTAGGAAAAATGGAAAACTGCTTTCAAATACGTCTGCTGAAACGACATGTGGCTGAAAACTTATGTCCCCGCAGTTCCAAAGTTAAACCAAAACTTTAAAACAACTGATTATTTACTTTTTGACAATGTCTTCTTGTACTTGTGCTTGCTACGCTAATAAAGGTCAATTTTGTAAAAAAAATTAAAAATTGAAGTTTTTATCCTGTTGGGACACTAAGGATTAAAGAAGCAAGAATGGATGGATGGTTGGAACTAACATTCTGTTGAGGTAACTAGAAACACAGCATCAGCTCAAGGGCTGGCAACAGAGGTAAATCAGCTGTGATCTTGTTACAAAAATGATTCCAGGAAAATATGGTGGAAGAAAGCAAGGGGAAACCTAAATCAGAAATGCTAGGGTGTCATTTGAAATTAGGGTGTGAGCATTTAAAATGCGAGAGGTTTCCTCGCAAAGGGAATTTCTGACATCCCAGGTGCTCTACACAATAAATCTTTCATTACAATATAGCTGATGATACACCTGTCATCTGCCAGAAAAATAGTGCAGTTAGTCTCAACACAGAGGGGCAGATCTTTATACAAAATTGCAACACTCATATTGAGGAAAACAATTTAAGAGTTAATTTAGGTGATAGAAATGTCATTTGCTTTAGCCCAGTTGCATTAAAAAATGCTTTAAATGAAAATATCATTGCATCAATCTGTTCAGTATGTGCGCTTCCAGATTCATACATACAATGTCTGATCAAAAAGTAATGGGAATTTTTCTTAATTTCACAGGCTTTATTCATCTGGGTTTTTAACGTCCTGTTGGTACACATGTTCCTGATTTATATTAGCATTTTCAGCTGTTTTGAATATTTAGTTTATTGCTGACAGTTCAAAAGGTTATAAGTGATTTTGAGTGTTTGGCAAATTTTTGCTTTCAAAAAAGATGTATCAAAGAATTTGCATTAAATTTTGCTTGAAAAGTGGAATAAAATGCAACACCTCAGGTTCAAGTAAAAGAGCAGCCTTTGACAAAATCAGTAAAAAATGTGAATAGCAGAGTGCAAAGATTGGAGAGAGAGTCAGGGAAATCAGAGTTCATTAGTTAGGGACAGCTGTAAATTGGTGTTTTCAGAAAACCCTGATTGTGTCAAACTTATAAATATTTCAAAAATTCTGAAAGGTAACAATTCAATTGCAGTACAAATAAACACTACAATAGTTCAGTGTCTTACATTTGCTCCAGTTACCTCAGCTCATGTTGATATATTTTTCTCAGTTGAAATATGTAATATCTGACAGGAGACTCAACACGACTCGAGAAAATTTAAAAAAGCAGTTGGTTATCAAGTGTAACAATCGAGTCAGTAAGGCATTATAATGCGAAGGCTTTCAAAAAAATATTTTCAGTATTCCATCACATACAACCAGCATTCTGTTTAAAACTTTGAATTTACTTTAAAAATAGTAATAAAGTACAATGTTAACATGCATCTGCTAACTGTGTGACTGTGTGAACAGAGCAATCAAGTAAATAGCCATAGTGTTAGATTTTCCTACATTGCCTTTTACTACCTATATTAGCCACAGCTATTTAAAATGCCCTTCTGCCTACCTATTTAAGTGACTTATAATGGCTGAACTTCCAGCATCTGGTGATTATCATTCAGTACACAAAATATGTAAGTAAGACAATCTGTAAACAGGGACTGAAAAGAATAAACAGCATGTAAAGTTTATGTGTGCTAATTCGCATATTTCCAAGTGATCTATTGCTATGTAATTATCAACGTGCAGACAGATTTGCAGACCCTTTATATGAAATACACAAACACTAATCCACAGTGGATCTTCAGTATGTATGGCTAGTATTGGTGACATGACTGGTACCTTATAATCCAACCAAGATGTCACAAAACAGGGGGTTGCAGGTTACCTCCCTGTCATTGCACTTGCGACGCAAGCACAGCCCATTCTGCCTTGACAGGTACTGCAGTACTGGGGGTTACCACATCTGCTGGATACAGCACGGACGGCCTCTATACGATGCTGCCTACCAGTCCGCTAGTCAGTGTAATTCCTGGCTCAACCTCACCACTCCACTTCGGAAGCGTCGCGAGTATATTCCTCAGAGCGCAGCGCATGCCATCGGAATGTAGGACACTGAGAGTGCAACGAGAGTGTTCTTGTTCAAGAGATATGAGTGGTCAACTCTCACCATCAAGAACTTTTATTGTATTAGTGAAAAATCTTTCAGGTCAGGACAATACTTACGTTGCCTTCACTCTGAAGCTGTTTCAGTTGCCCAACATTATTGAGTAATTTCTGTTGTAATAAAATGGGTACATCACCCACAATGGGATACTACAATATTAACAAACATATGAAAATTAACCCACAATGTTCTGTGAAATTCATTTAAGAACTACTTCAAATTCTTTTTCAGCCTGCAAATGAACACTGATACAAGGGCGTCTACTGAGCACAAAAGAGGATCAGTAATCTTACACACCATTATACTCTAGTGTTTTCTATAGCGTATTCTCTGCACTCTGTCTTCCGGATCGCGAAAGTGTTTGCAGTATTTTTCCAGAGTACAGATAAAATTTCACTGCCACACGTTGTTCAATTACACCCACTATTAAAGCGGAGTGTAGGCAGGGGAGGGGGGAGAGGGGGGTGGGGTCAGGGACACGCAAAACATTTGTGGCAAAAAATTCTCTTACTGTAATAATGGAATCATGGATATCTTCCAGAAAAGAAGAAAAATCATTTAAGTATCAGTTTTAGCAGTAAGCCTTGTAACATGAAAACATACAGTGGAAGCCGCAATCACTGGTGCACTAGCAGGTCGTATGCATTGAAAAACCGATGATTTTGTGCTCAATGACTGCAAATTGGAGACAAAAAGTTATATTGTCACATACCACCTGTAAGTCAATTGCCCCCAATGACATACAGGGAGGCCCTCAAAAACCAAGCAAGGCGGAGTTCCAGAACAAGAAGAGTTCTAGCAAGCAGAAGAATTCCAGATCAAGCAGCCTTGGAAGACCAATGGCCTACAGCAAGTACTATGTGAGTGAACATAAACTCAATCAAGCTTGTACACAAAGGTTTAGCAAAGCTTGCCTGGACATACCTGTAGGCTAGTGTTACTGGTATCAATCATTCATTCGTTCATTCATTCGTCTACAACTACCTAAGCCTGTGTATAACTTTCATTGGGATATGTACTTCAACCTGAAGGTTCAATTAGAATAACAGAATCTGCTACTTCCATGTGGTCTGTAGTACCATACATTATTGTGCATATCTGCACCTCAACAAAGTTCCAGGCCGTGGTGGCCATTTGTTCTGGTAACTGATTGGAGAAGCTCTTAAGCCTCGTGTATGTTTTACACTTACTGAAGTTATAAAATACACTCCTGGAAATGGAAAAAAGAACACATTGACACCGGTGTGTCAGAACCACCATACTTGCTCCGGACACTGCGAGAGGGCTGTACAAGCAATGATCACACGCACGGCACAGCGGACACACCAGGAACCGCTGTGTTGGCCGTCGAATGGCGCTAGCTGCGCAGCATTTGTGCACCGCCGCCGTCAGTGTCAGCCAGTTTGCCGTGGCATACGGAGCTCCATCGCAGTCTTTAACACTGGTAGCATGCCGCGACAGCGTGGACGTGAACCGTATGTGCAGTTGACGGACTTTGAGCGAGGGCGTATAGTGGGCATGCGGGAATCCGGGTGGACGTACCGCCAAATTGCTCAACACGTGGGGCGTGAGGTCTCCACAGTACATCGATGTTGTCGCCAGTGGTCGGCGGAAGGTGCACGTGCCCGTCGACCTGGCACCGGACCGCAGCGACGCACGGATGCACGCCAAGACCGTAGGATCCTACGCAGTGCCGTAGGGGACCGCACCGCCACTTCCCAGCAGATTAGGGACACTGTTGCTCCTGGGGTATCGGCGAGGACCATTCGCAACTGTCTCCATGAAGCTGGGCTACGGTCCCGCACACCGTTAGGCCGTCTTCCGCTCACGCCCCAACATCGTGCAGCCCGCCTCCAGTGGTGTCGCGACAGGCGTGAATGGAGGGACGAATGGACACGTGTCGTCTTCAGCGATGAGAGTCACTTCTGCCTTGGTGCCAATGACGGTCGTATGCGTGTTTGACGCCGTGCAGGTGAGCGCCACAATCAGGACTGCATACGACCGAGGCACACAGGGCCAACACCCGGCATCATGGTGTGGGGAGCGATCTCCTACACTGGCCGTACACCACTGGTGATCGTCGAGGGGACACTGAATAGTGCACGGTACATCCAAACCGTCATCGAACCCATCGTTCTACCATTCCTAGACCGGCAAGGGAACTTGCTGTTCCAACAGGACAATGCACGTCCGCATGTATCCCGTGCCACCCAACGTGCTCTAGAAGGTGTAAGTCAACTACCCTGGACAGCAAGATCTCCGGATCTGTCCCCCATTGAGCATGTTTGGGACTGGATGAAGCGTCGTCTCACGCGGTCTGCACGTCCAGCACGAACGCTGGTCCAACTGAGGCGCCAGGTGGAAATGGCATGGCAAGCCGTTCCACAGGACTACATCCAGCATCTCTACGATCGTCTCCATGGGAGAATAGCAGCCTGCATTGCTGCGAAAGGTGGATATACACTGTACTAGTGCCGACATTGTGCATGCTCTGTTGCCTGTGTCTATGTGCCTGTGGTTCTGTCAGTGTGATCATGTGATGTATCTGACCCCAGGAATGTGTCAATAAAGTTTCCCCTTCCTGGGACAATGAATTCACGGTGTTCTTATTTCAATTTCCAGGAGTGTAGTTGCGTGCCCTTCTGCACGTTCTTTGCAATCAGTTTAAATACAAACAAAAAGCAGACCAATAAGCCAAACCAGAGTCTCATTTCCATATAACCACCATATCTACACCTCCTTAGCCTAACATCCTGTCCCCCTTCTGATCTGAGCATGAGCTTCTGAGTATGTTGTGACCCTTGTCCAGTTATGACAACAGACAGACAAAAACTTCCTGGACACTTCCAGAGGCAGTTCTGACCTCACAAAAAGTTGCACAATACACCCCTAGTGAGAAGAATGTGTACCCCAGAGGCTCCACCTAAGGTAGCACTACTCTGGAAAATTTGGGTACACTCTCACAAACACATATATTCAGCTAGGAACTGAGAAGTGCAAGTCTAACTGTTTAGTACCTTAAGATCCCTGTAGATGATGCCCTCTTCATGCAGGTATCCAAGTGCCGAGATGATCTCTGCCCCATAGAAGCGTGTCCGTTCTTCACTAAATATTCTCTCTCTCGATAAATGGAAGAAGAGTTCTCCACCATTCACATACTCCATAACAAAACACAACCGGTCAGCTGTCTGAAATGAATACTTCAGCGACTGAAACATAAGATATAATCCATTGTAAAAACTTTGTCCACGTACAATGGTAAATGACAATTCTGCATGATGAAATATACTAGCTCCACCATACATCAGTATTCAGTTGTTAATAAAAATCCATAAGAAGCAAGGCAAATAATACTTAATGAGTGACAACCAAAAATGGTGCAACACATCAGCCAATGACTGCTGTATGCAAAGAACTATGCCAGAAAACAAAACATTCTAACGATATGTTCCACCTAGCTGGCATTATCAAAACCTCAAATGTCAATTTTACAGTAAATTTCGGTATTTGGACACAATTTAGTAACATGAACAGTTGAGGTTTAAATGTCAATTAATACTCACAATGAGAAATGGATGGCTTGTGGTCCGCAGTACTCTGTTCTCCGTCAGAGTATGGGCCACTTCATCCTTTTGGATGATAACCTCCTTCTTCAGAATCTTTATTGCATAAAGGTGTGCAGTAGCCTTTTCTCGGCATAAAATTACTTTGCCAAATGTCCCCTTTCCAAGGACTTTAAGGAACTCAAAATTCTCTAGTGTCTGTGGACAGAGAAATATAAATTTAGAATAAAATTCTGTTAAGCTATATACAATGTATATTTAAAGCCTTATTAAACATAAAATAAAACAAGAGGAATGAAATTAAAAAAAAACATACACTCAATCAAAATGATAGCTATTAACAATGGGTAACAGCCCATTCATACCAACAGTACTGTTAAGAATAAGTTATAAATTGAGCTAAAACAGTAGTGTATCAAGTAACAGTGTCCCAAGCAGTTGCCATAAAATATGTCTATTACCCCCTTCTTTGGCAGACTACCAAAATAGCCAAAATTCTGAAAACAACAAAATACAGTAAACCTTCACTAATTTTCACTATAATTTGGACTGAATTTTTATTGCAAAGTGAAATGCTGCCTTACTGTGTGCTTTACTGTACGAGACATTATTTGTGCCAAGTGATATTGAAAGTTGAAAACATTCCCTCCCTTCCAGTTCACTTTAACCATGGCTGACAATGAGTTACCTATGTATCACACAACAAAATCTAAATGTGGATTAAGAGTTTTAACTTATGAGACATGTACTTTCAACACCAAAACGAAACCACAAACTTCACAAAAGCCACATGACTGAAACATACCATCTTCAGACCGTGTCTTGTTCAGCAGTACACAAGATGAAAACTGTGCTATACCCTGGCCACCTACCCTCCTGTACTCTCCCACAAGCAGCCCTTTACTGCCCCCCCCCCCCCCCCACCCCTACCCTACTGTCTCTCCTCCTCCACACCCCAGGGTCATCTTTATCCCTGCCACCCAGATCGCTTCTGTCATCGGGCACAGTTGCTCGCAGTGTGGCCTCCGTGGCAAAATGTCTCCCCCGTACGGAAATATATATAACGGATGTATGACTACAGGTTGAAACATGTGGAAGTTCAAGTCTGGCCCTGAGTTGTGGTCAGGTATTCGAATGGGAAGGCAACTACTCGTGATAAGCAGGAAATCTGGGTTCGAGTCCCAGTCCAGCACAAATTCTCATTACCATTATTCCATTATCCAGCTGATGGTTTTTCATATTTGGAACTGTGAATACATTTCCTGTATTTCATGTTCTCCTCCATATGGCGGATAGTAATATTTCCTTTTCATAATACTGTCGTTATTCCATCCCAGATTTTCCACTGTTTGATTTCATTTACACAAGATTGATGCATGGGTGATATAAAATGTTTGAAGTGTTGACACCTCATAGGTTCCTTTGGAAGTTTTATAATATTATTATAAATATCTCTCTGTCAGACAGAAACAACCAACTTGTAGAAATGGAATGAGTGGAAAAATGCTATTTAAAAATTGTTTAAATTGGTAATTTATTATTACCTGTGAACTGCTGAAGTTGAAGGGGCTACCTTGGATTTCCCTAGGGACAAATCCTATTTGGAAACACTATTTAAATGCCACTAAATGTATTCCATAACACATTTCATTTGTTTTGAGTCGTGTTCGTGGAGCCCGCTGTTTAAGCTCTTGTATTGAATTGTGTTGCATAATTAATTGCTTTTCATAAATTTGGTTGTTTCGATTTTACAAATATTCACATACAAAAGAAAAGAAAGTATTTCCTGCTGAAAATAGTAGAATAATATTAAAATAATAATTTGAAATACTTTGTAAAGAAACAATGGAACAGTGTGATTCTGCCATTAATCACTTTTTTATGTTAGGCCTATCTCTTCTTGATTATTTATGACAAATGGTGGTTTTACACCTCAAGCAATAAGGAAAACAAATAGTCAGTGTTCTCTTGGACAGTATCTTCAAAGTTCATGTGTACTGCCATGTGTGGATGAACTGACTGATTATCTGATTGATATGTGTATGTTACAGACAGGTACCTGCACACCATCTCTCTGTGTAAGAAAATTTACTGTGATCCTTTTAAGTGTATAAAATGAGACATTTCATCTCAACTGTGTTAAGTCAGTTGATAAAAGGCAAAGTACTTAAAATTACAGGACTGAGCTCTGTTCTTGTGGATAAACTGGACCAAACCTGTACCACACTTATTATTAGAAACAAGCACATAACAACTCGTCATCATTATACAATGTTAATGTCTGTACTGTAAAGGTGAAAACTCCTGAAAAAGAGCCGAATATTGGCTTAACTAGCCTAGGAATATCTGTCGCAAAACTGGATTCAGTTTCTTGGCATAGTCAGTACGCAGCACAGAAACATAAATTTGACTCACCAACAAGGCATTAAAAACTAAAATTTCACATGTATATCAAGTTAAGTTTGGTACTCAGTTCTCAAGTAGATAGTGGGTGTCATGGCCTTGATGGACTGACATGGAATGAACTGACCCATTTTTATGTTACTGTAGTTCTCAAATGATCCCTACAAGCTTCAAACATTTTTAAAATTCTGAATACATACCACTTTCTTCTTTCCGGAAGATTTGCTATTCGAGGTGCCTTGTACAGAAAACTTGGCACCGAGTTCATTAAGAGCTGCAGATGAGCCATTGTCAAAGCTGTCACCGAAGGACGCACTCCTATCCAGGTCAGATGTAGGCATGTCCACATCCTCCGATCCCGCAAGGCGGTCCGCTACATAACGGATTGCAGCAACCCATTCTTCCCTGGAAATTACAAACTTTTACTGATCCTCTCAACTACTAGTCATCTAATAAGCCTAGTCCAAATTTTTCTTTGTGAACTGTAACTCAACAAAAATTTGCTTTTCTTCAATCAAGATGGCAAGAGGTACTATGGTTATGTACATCACAAGTTTTTAACAAAATAAATAAATGAAAATTAGTAGTGATTTTTCAGGTCCCTGTTGGTATCCACTAGTCAAAGTGCAGAAAAGGGATCACAAGCAACAAACGCTATGGAAGCAGATTAATAATTGTCAGACACATTTACTACATAAAGTAGGTTTATTTATAATGAAGATAGTTCTAGATGGATAAACACATTGAATTTGCAGGACCCAAAATTTAAATAATTTACTGCAGTAGTCTTTAGTCCGAAGGCTTGGTTTGATTCAGCTCTCCCACTGCAATTTTTATCACACACACTTCCTTCAATTGCCAAATTAACTATTCCTTGATGCCTCGGGATATGTACTATAAATAATTTCCCTTCTTTGAGCCAAGTTGTGGTGTAACTTTTCTACCCAGTTTGATTCACTACCTCTTCATCAGTAACATGATCTTCCCATCTAAACTGTAGTAATCTTCTGTAGCACAACACTTCACTTCAGAAGCTTCTATTGCCTTCTTATCTGTTAGTTCCACTTCCCTACACTCCAGGCAATTACTTTCTGGAAAAAATTCCTAACACTTGATTTCATATTTGACTGTAATGTATCTACGTTTTTCAGAAACTCTTCTTACTGTAACCTGTCTGTATTTTATTTACTACTTGTCTCTGTCATCCTCAGTTGTTTTGCTGCCCAAATAATGAAACTTCTGTTTTCTATTCTAACTCCCCCACATCACACTTCTGTTTTCTATTCTAACTCCCCCACATCACCTGATGCACTTCAACTACACTCCAATAGGCCTACTCTTTTTTCACTGATTTCATGTGCATTTGAACTAAATTGTGCTTTGTAGTCATTACGATTCCACATTTTTTTTTCTGGAAGTGTAAATGTTATTTAACTGTATTTCTTATATTGCAAGATAAAATTTAAAACAGTCTCTCTCACGTTCAGTTGTCTTACGAAATAAATCCAGGGTGGTTTTAATTCCACCCAAAGGAAAAAAGAATCCAAAAACACATACAATTAATTCAACTATATTTAATCATGAAATATTAAGTAACATACAAAATGTTAGATAGTTAGCCTTACACAAATTAAAGAGAGACATCATATGTATTGAAGGCAACTAGTTACTATTGCAATAATTTATTTTATTATTTCTGTATTTTAACTTTTCTTGCAATATAAGACAGACAGACAGACAGACAGACAGTTACATAACATTTACACTTCCTCGGGGAGGGGGAGAAAAAAAAAAAGGCAGAATCGTAATGACTCTAAACTATAATTAAATCCAAATGCAGAAATGTATAGACATTCACTAATTTCTCAGGTTTTGTCTTTCCTAAATTATTTCTTAATTATGACCAAACACACATGTAGGGGGAGAAGATTCTCTCAATGGATGCAGTGCTGACACAAAGCAAGAAATGAATAAAGACATTGTAAGACTGGGTTAGTGTTTTGAATATATTACTCATAGGAATTTAAATTTCACTACTTAATGATCAATATTAAGGGGGGAAATCATCCACTGTTTTTTTAATATCTCCCTTAACACTAGCTTGTTTTCAAAATCTATGTTACACATTTTTTGGAGCTGTATTGGCACCTGTACATTGTTTAGCTGCTGGTATACAAGGATGGTTTGACAAATTTGGTAAATTTCCATGAAAGATTGGAACATTTTTGGTGCCCCTTCATACGGGGTAAATGTATTATTCCAAGGATCATATAAGGAATTTCAGCAATGTACAGCAGACAGTTCATTATTCACAGCCATCTGAATTGGTCAGTGTGTCAACTGCAATTGAAAATGAAGAAAAAGAGTTTCACGATTTTTTAAAACATTTTCGTTTGGAGGATTGGACTGCCGCACATATCGAGACAGATTGAAGGAAGTTCACGCAGACTCTGCACCATCATTGAAGACCATTTACTTTTGGATTAATGAATTAAAACTTTACTGGAAAGGGAACGAAAATGAAGAGCTCCATGTAACTGAAGTCGCCACAAAGGAAACCATTGACAAAATCCATCACATATAATGAAAGACCACCGAATAAAAATCTGTGAGATTGTCGAAACTGTAATCATCTAAACTGAGCAAATGCATAATATCCTGCATAGAGAACTGGCTATGAAAAAGCAATGTCGGTGCTGTAAGATTGCCCACAGTCGATCATAAGTGCATCTGGCAGAACATTTCAACACAGTGTCTCAGTATGTTTAATCACAATCTGCAAGACTTATTGCACGTTTGCGACTGTCAATGAAACCTGGATCCATCATCACACACCACAGTCACAACAGCGGAAAAAGGCAGGTGAAAGTGCACTGAAGAAGGCAAATACCATTTTGTCAATTGGTAAGGTGGCAACCACTGTTTTTTGCGGTTCCCAAACAATAACCTTTTTTAGATTATTTGGAAAAAGGTAAAACTATAGCTGGGCCCTGTTATGCTTCGTTGTTGGATCATTTTAAACTCGTGTTGGCTGAAAGAAGACCGACGTTTACATGCAAAAAAGGATACTGCACCATCCTATACAATAGTGATAGCAATGGCGAAAGTGCATGGGCTTTGATAGTTACAGTCAACTAGTATTTTCCGATGGGATGGAAAAGCTGGAGGACCTGATGTCCATGCCATCAAAGGGTGACTATGTCAAGAAGTAAGGTGAATTTTTTACGAAACAAAAACTTTTTTTCTTTGCTTTTTAACCAGATTTATCGAACAACCTTCGTAGCATGCTGTAGCGGGGGTGGTGGTTAGTGTTTAACGTCCCGTCGACAACGAGGTCATTAGAGACGGAGCGCAAGCTCGGGTTAGGGAAGGATTGGGAAGGAAATCGGCCGTGCCCTTTCAAAGGAACCATCCCGGCATTTGCCTGAAACGATTTAGGGAAATCACGGAAAACCTAAATCAGAATGGCCGGAGACGGGATTGAACATGCTGTAGCAACTGTGAATATAGTTTTGTTTCGCGTGCGGTGTTGTATTTACAGTCCGATTACAATTACTTGATACTTGACGTCTGTCACTTGGCACTGCAGTGTTGCCACATTAGCTACCGCTCGGTTAAGAGACACGCAAACAAGGTGGGTCACTTCACTAGTAATGCGGAGCAACGTCGGAAGCTGCTGTCTGCCATCAGGTATGGCGGGAACGCGAGGTGCTTTGCCCACAGCTGATTTCGAGTGACCACTGGCTGAACTACAACAGATGACGTGTCTTGTAGTCCTGAATATTCACACCCTTGTCACAACTTAGTCACAATTTCTTGATATGCAACGTATCCGAGAAAACGGCGCTCAGAGACCAGAAGCGACCTATTAATCATACTACCTTTGCTCATGGCGATTATACCTTACCTGTGCGAGCAGGCTCAAGACAGAAAAGATTTCAGTTTCAACGCTATAAGTGAACCGTTAGCTTGTCGCTTTTGCCACGCAAGCAGCCTTGGTTGGCATTCATTTGATTGCAGGCGACATTGGTAGTTTACAAACGTAAAAAAAAAATGATAGGAAGAAAAATAAGAACAAACAAAAAAAGTCAAGATAAAAATGATGCAACAGAAGATTAAAAATAAAAAAATTCAAACTAATTAATTAAAAACAATAATAAATAACTTCGATAAAGATTTTTAAATAACATTATTACCTGACGAGATTCGAACCCACAACCTTCAGCAGATCTAACTCTTCCATTGCGCTACAGAAGTTATTTGTGTAAGACTCTTATATCTATTTGTTTATAGGCCAAGTTGCAACGATCATTTACTGCCTTCAAGAAATTCTGTTTTACGCCACGTCGTATGAAGTTTACCTATTTTAGGTCGATATTTGCGATGATAACTGAATATGTGAAGCTGAATCGCTTCTTGTGCGGAAAAAAAAACAGTAATCTTTGGCAAATGGTGTGTACGAAATGTGCGTATTTAGTTACCACCGTTTTGTGTGTACTGTTTCAGGTATGGCTGTCCGTGTGATGAAATGCGAAATGGAAGTACTATGCGGACACACCATCGTGGCTGTTTTAGAGTGTGTTTCAAATTAGTTGGCTGACGGTATAGGGAAGTGACGCCGTTGCCCAGGTAACACCAATGGCGAGCCGGCTTTCCCTACCACGACGCCAGCAGGTCTGCTGGTAACGCGCCACTGTTGCCAGACCATGAATAAACAGCAGGCATTACATGCAAGGTTCGTCCGCTCCCATTGTAATATCGTATTTTCTGGCAATGAAGTATTCTGAAGTCGTCTCACATATTGTGAACAAATTTTTTGTGTTGGTGTTGCATTAATAACAACAGTGCAGTACATCTGAATACGATATTTTCAATAAAAGTGTCGACCGAGAACACGTTCATGGGCTGCTGCAAAACATTCTTCGGAATTCGACAATAGTAACGGACAAAACGCATTACCACTCCCTTCTCATACACAAACCTCCAACAATATAGGGAAGGAAAGCGGATATTTTATGGGTGCAAAGAAATGTGCCATGAGATAAAGGTGAACTCATTGTGTGTAAAGCGAAGGTAATCGAACTTTTAGTGCTGTAAAAGCCAAAACTTAAAGCTACCTGGTCGACGAACTGGCTAACGGTAAATGGAATAGTTTAACCAGGCTTCCTTCGTATCATGCTCGTTTAAATCCGACAGAGTTTATGGGCGTAAGTGAAAAGTAATGTGGCAAAAAACATGAAATTTACGCTCAGTGCGGTTGAAGTGCTGACCAAAGAAGCCACTGAAAATGTTGCACGACATGACTGGTCTTGATTTGTCAGCCATACCAAGAACGCAGTACAGGAGACATTGATTCATGAAGGGCTGTGACGAATTCTGACGAATACGTAACTTCTCTTGTTGCCATGTTAAAATCTGCTTCTTTTGTCAAAACAGCAGAGTTCAGAAATATTCATCTCGCCAACACTAATGCAGTTGGAATCGTTACAGTATGCTGAAATAGTGTATTACAATACTAACAACTGAGAGCTACTCAGGTCAACAGTTGACGAAACAGCCCATTGTTAGTATAAAAAAAACGTTTGTAATTTCTTCACTTACATTGTCATTAAAACCCACAAGCAGTTCTCGCTTCACCAGCTATCGATGGCTCTCAATTAGATTATTTCACTGAGAAAATCTGTAGTCGTCTGAATATCGCGGCGATAGATACGGAAGTTTCGCATACTAACGTACGGTAAAACACTCGTCTTTGCGTGCTATCATTTGCCAAAATCTTGTTTGGATATCTCAAACCATTAATGAGATACCAGAAATTTATGAAAATTTTATTCTAGTTTTTTTCACTGAAGCAAGAGTTCGTCACGGCGCTTTAAATACCGGGTGATCAAAAAGTCAGCATAAATTTGAAAAATTAATGTAGATAGAGATAAAAATTGACACACATGCTTGGAATGACATGGGGTTTTATTAGAACCAAAAAAATGCAAACGTTCAAAAAATGTCCGACAGATGGCGCCTCATTTGATCAGAATAGCAATAATTTGCATAAGAAAGTAAGAAAGCAAGGATGATGTTCTTTACAGGAAATGCTCAATATGTCCACCATCATTCCTCAACAATAGCTGTAGTCGAGGAATAATGTTGTGAACAGCACTGTAAAGCTTGTCCGGAGTTATGGTGAGGCATTAGCGTCGGATGCTGTCTTTCAGCATCCCCAGAGATGTCGGTCGATCACGACACACTTGCGACTTCAGGTAACCCCAAAGCCAATAATTGCACGGACTGAGGTCTGGGGACCTGGGAGGCCAAGCATGACGAAAGTGGCTGCTGAGCACACTATCACCACCAAACGACCCGCATCTGTCGGACATTTTGTGAACTTTTTTTTGTTCTAATAAAACCCCATGCCATTCCAAGCATGTGTGCCAATTTTTACCTCTCTATCTACATTATTCCATGGTTTATTACGTTTTCAAATTTATACTGACTTTGTGATCACCCGGTACATTAAATTTTCTCGAAATCGAAAACAGACGGCGATATCCTTACACGTTTAAAGAATAATTCAATATATCATCTACATTTAATACGCAGCAACTTTTAATCTATCACGCACCAAACACAAATTAATAGCGATGCCTACTTTTCACTACAAACTGAGAATTTCTTGCTGCAGTGTACCTACTATCGAAATATCACAATAATTATGACTATTAACGAAGTGATAGCCGGTTCATCATGCAGCTGAGGAATTAAACTATAAGATGTGCGAGAATTAAAATTTTAGTAGCGAGTAGTTTCTTTAAAAGAATTTGAGAAAGATCGCAGATCGGTCATTGTGGTCACCTGCTGACTCTTCCAGCACACGCTGGCAACTATGCTTCCCTCCACTCGCTCCGTACTGAACAGTCAAAAGTTTAAAATTCTTTTAAATGCACTATAGGTGGGGACCGTTTTGAACTATGGTTAAGTTACAGCTAGAGGTGGGACCTGAACTACCACTGCCAACTGCAGCAAACAATTGCACTGAGGCCACCACCAAACGCTTTGGGTAGCCCTAGCCCTACTTAAATTTCCTTTGTGTTGTGGATTGCTTGTTTTGTTTTCTTATTTTGAAACGAGTGAAGAGATTAATCCTGCTGTATAAAGGGATCTAAATGCGTCTCTCACCACAACAAAAGGAATCAGCGATCCCTATAACAATTATGTCAGTTCTGGTTTCGTGGGAGCACAGAACTCTGACGTAGGATGGCAGCACCTCGATAGGGAGGCGGGGGTTGTTAACTCACACTGCTCCCCCACCCCCGAGGAGTCATAGCTCTCATTTGTTTACGGTCGTGGCCGACTGCCATGATATCCATGATATACTGTTCGCACAATACCGGACCCTGGATTTGGGATTAAAAAAGAAAAAAAAAGAAAAAAAGAAAGCCAGACAAGGAATCACAAGTGGACTGACCATTTGTTGTGGCAGTCCGGCAACGGCGTTGTGCTCTCTGACTGGAGAAACACACCTCTAACACTTGACATGTCAACTACCAACAAATTTTAATCAAACCGTAGGCAACAACCACTGCACTCAGCTCTTTGTAGCCATAGAAAATAGCTCTAAAGCGTCTATTGCCTAAAAAAAAATCAGAAGTTCATGTTCAGCATTTAACTCTATACCGTCTGTAAGTATAAGCAACTCAAAAACCTTTTGTGGTTTTAATTAGGGTCAGAGCAATGTTAATTTTTTTTAACTGATGAAAATTTTTCAGCCAAGGAACAGCTCCGAACACATCAAACTGGGTCTCCCAGGAGGAATGGTCATTACTAAGGAATATGAGAGGCATCATCAATCGAAGAAGAAAAAAAAAGGTCTTTTACACATGGGCTCCAAAATGCATATGTTAAAGAGCTATGAGCATTTTTCAGCAGAAGAGATGTGTTTCACAGTTGATCTCTGAATCTTCAATTTTCCTTCAGGGACATCCTGTATATATCTAAAACTCTTTACCTCAACAAAATGCATTTTTTCAGTGGCTACCAAAATACCTCGCACGCTCGGCCAGAGATGTTTCAAAAGTTCCATGTCGTATTGTGTGTTCTACTTACACTGATGAGCAAAAACATGACGACCTGTTTAATAGCGTGTTGTTCCACTTTTCAAACACAGTACAACAGAAATTCTGCTTGGCACGGATTCTGCAAGTCCTTGACAGAATTCCAGAAGTATGTGGCACCAGATGTAAATGCACAGGTCAAGCAACTCCCACAGATTACAGGATCAGATCAAGCACAATTGCTGGCCAAGACATCAATGTGAGTTCACTGTAATGTGTCTCAAACCGCTATAGCAGTATTGTGACCTTTGGACAGCTATCCTGCTGGAAGATGTAGGGGGAGACTTCAGGCATCAAGCGATGCAAGTGGTACGCAATATAATTTCGCACAGTTCGCTTCTGCCATGAGCCTTCAATTACCACCACATATCCCATGGGGGCCCAACTCAATGTACCCCACAGCATAATTACGCCCTCACCGGCCTGCTTCTATGGCGCAGTGCATGTTTTGTGCAGCCACTCGCCTGGATGAAAGCGTGTAAGGACCCAGCCATCGACCTGCTGTAGCAAGAAATGCGATTCATTCGACAGGCGAAACGTCTCTATTGATCCACGGTGAAAGCTCTGTGATGCTGTGTCCACTCCAATCATAACTGACGATGTCGTTGGTCAACTCACGGACACACACGGGTTGTGTGATGTGGAACTCCATGTTCAAAAATTGCCTTTGAACAGTGTGCTCCGAACACATGTGCCTGCACTAGCATTGTACTCTGTCATCATATGCCACAGATCGCTCCCTCTCCTGGATTACATACGGGGGGGATTCACCGACCTCTAAGTTTCGTGATGAGATGTGGCCGTCCAATAACACACGGCCTACCCGTTATTTCACCGTCGATCAACCACTTTCCATGCGTGTCCACGACAATCGTTGCGCCAACAGGCGACCAGCGCCATTTCAGATATTCTAGTTTCCAGCCGCAGCGTCACAATGAAACCTTTGACAAAACAGCGTATGTCCGTGGATTTCCACGTTTGCGGTCCGTATCTTCGATATAATGACTGCCAATTCGTCTCTCTTCCACTTACATTCTTTCCTTACTGCGTCACATGCACGCAACACCACCAGTAGGCATTCAAAATCGCAGCGGGCAATGATCATGTTTTGGAAAACGGCTTGTCTTTTTTAGGGATCCGAGCCTCAATCTGTAAAACCGGAACCGTTATAGGATCTGTCTGTCAGCGAAGAATCCTTTTTCTCAAGAACGGGTAGACGTACCAAGTTAATATTCATGTCCCATTCCACAGTCTATGGGCCCTTGTCGGTGTAAGAAATTAAGGCTTCTACGACAATACACTCATAAGATTATGCCACTTACTTTGATACTAGAAAACTCACTCAACAAAACCTTTAGGGTACTTCTCATTGACCTAGAATCGCGAAATATGGCAAGAAGCACAATGGTCTGTACAGCTGAAGTGGCAACACAGTGGGAGCGAACAGTGCGTGTACAGATCCCACTGGTGCATTGCTGGCGGGCAGTGTTGCCAAATCAGCTTTCAAAGCTCATTCTGGCTTCTTTTTAATACCGTTTAGCTGGCAAAAGAATGATTCAGTTGCGGTCCGGAAGAATTGCTTATTTCACAATCATTTGGCTTCTTTTCTACCCTTTTCTTGGCTATCGGAAAGCATTAACATCCATGTTGATTAAAGGAAAATTATTTGCATTGAACTAAGATTTCCAAATACGCTTCAATATCCTATGAAAATGCATTATTATATTGAATCAGAAAGCAAAGCAAACTAAAACAGTACCTTTAGCTGTACTGGGCACGTCGGCTTGCACACACACAAGACCAAAAACCTTACTACGGAATACAGTTCAGAGCTTTACCCGAAACGCTGTTGCAGCATTACCATAGCTTACTTCATCAGCACAGTGTCGCAACTTCACAATAATGAAGGAAGCTGTTCCAGGCTAAGCGGACTGATTTCTGTAGGAAGAGTCTGAAGACGGACTTCACAGTTGCATCAAACTATGTGCCAACGAGTGAACTGGGGAGAGGAAGCTGGAACTTCTACTTCGCGCAGTAGTTTGCTACGTGTAAGAAATAATGTACTATTATGGTGCAGAAATTGTCAAGTTTGCACTGTAAGTACCTAGCAGAAACAATATTTATATTTTTATTGATGTTAAAAGAAAATTGTGTAAAAAACTTAATTTAAGTATATTTTTGTGTCAAATATCAAGGTTTTAAAAATAGGCTGCCACTTTATATGCATATCATCGAAATAAAGTCTCAAATTGTTACATCAGCATTCAAAGTACTAGTTCATCTAGAAATCATTTCTCTAACGGGATGGACAAGGCGCACCTCTAAATTTTTATTCTTTTGTGCTTTCCGAAGCTTTATATTCTTTAACATCTACACTTTCCTCTCCAGCTGTTAAAACCATTAAAATGAAACGCTGTACATTTGAAGCAAAATCCTTTGGAACAGTTATTTCCTGAAGTTGTTTTAAACTGTGACTTATATACCTGATTTGAGTAAATTATTTTCCAAGCACTTCATTTGAAAGTTAGAAAAAAGTTCATCAAAATAAATAATATCAGTGTTGATTTCATTTAGGGTAGTCTACGTATAAAGTTTGATCAAAGTATTCTTCACACAGTTGGAGTTATCTAAGAATATGTACTCTACTGCATTTTCGTGTATGTCCCTCTTCTCCTCCAATATCTTATACAATTACTACAGAAATAAAACTGCACAACAATACACCACATTTTATTTCAGCTCTTCCTGGCTTTTTATGGACAGATTTGGTTTACTTCGATTTCAAGAGCTGGCAACACATCTGGCGGGAGCTGTCTAGTCCTCTAGTTGCCTTATTCAGGACTACAGTTCCCCATTCTAGTTAGTCATCATTTACTGCATCCTACCTAAACTTAATGACTTACGTACAGTCTTCTGAACCATTACTGATAATAGGTGGTTTCAGTTTCAATCCATGACGATTAGACAAACTGCACAATCAACCACAGCCTGCTCGCACCAAATAAGGCTTAATTGATCTATTGACCTGTGACGGTACCATTTTCATGCGCCGACGTCAAATTTCCGACGTTGCACCACAACAAAACGTACAAAAAAGTAAAGTTCAGATCATGTGTTTTGCAGGGATGTTTACAGCGATGTGTCACTGAAACTGCAGATTTATTTAATACCGAAGTATAAACACAAAATCACCAAATACGGCCTGCTACCAGAATGAGATTTTCATTCCGCAGCGTAATCCGCGCTGATATGAAACTTCCTGGCAGATTAAAACTGTGTGCCGGCCCGAGACTAGAACACGGGACCTTTGTCTTTCGCGAGCAAATGCCCTACCATGCAAAGGTCTTGAGTTCAAGTCTCGGTCCGACACACAGTTTTAACCTGCCAGGAAGTTTCATACGGCCTGTTAGTTGCAAACGGCAGCTGCTGCTGTTGTTGTTGTTGTGGTCTTCAGTCCTGAGACTGGTTTGATGCAGCTCTCCATGCTACTCTATCCTTGCAAGCTGCTTCATCTCCCAGTACCTACTGCAACCTAGATCCTTCTGAATCTGCTTGGTGTATTCATCTCTTGGTCTCCCTCTACGATTTTTACCCTCCACGCTGCCCTCCAATACTAAATTGGTGATCCCTTGATGCCTCAGAACATGTCCTACCAACCGATCCCTTCTTCTAGTCAAGTTGTGCCACAAACTTCTCTTCTCCCCAATCCTATTAAACACCTCCTCATTAGTTATGTGATCTACCCATCTAATCTTCAGGATTCTTCTGTAGCACCACATTTCGAAAGCTTCTATTCTCTTCTTGTCTAAAATATTTATCGTCCATGTTTCACTTCCATACATGGCTACACTCCATACAAATACTTTCAGAAACGACTTCCTGACACTTCAATCTATACTCGATGTTAACAAATTTCTCTTCTTCAGAAACGCTTTCCTTCCCATTGCCAGTCTACATTTTATATCCTCTCTACTTGGACCATCATCAGTTATTTTGCTCCCCAAATAGCAAAACTCCTTTACTACTATAAGTGTCTCATTTCCTAATCTAATACCCTCAGCATCACCCGACTTAATTCGACTACATTCCATTATCCTCGTTTTGCTTTTGTTGATGTTCATCTTATTCCCCCTTTCAAGACACTATCCATTCCGTTCAACTGCTCTTCCAAGTCCTTTGCTGTCTCTGACAGAATTACAATGTCATCGGCGAACCTTAAAGTTTTTATTTCTTCTCCATGGATTTTAGTTCCTACTCCGAATATTTCTTTTGTTTCCTTTACTGCTTGCTCAATATACAGATTGAATAAAATCGGGGAGAGGCTACAACCCTGTCTCACTCCCTTCCCAACCACTGCTTCCCTTTCATGCCCCTGACTCTTTATAACTGCCATTTGGTTTCTATACAAATTGTAAATAGCCTTTCGCTCCCTGTATTTTACCCCTGCCACCTTCAGAATTTGAAAGAGAGTATTCCAGTCAACATTGTCAACAGCTTTCTCTAAGTCTACAAATGCTAGAAACGTAGGTTTGCCATTCCTTAATCTAAGATAAGTCGTAGGGTCAGTATTGCCTCACGTGTTCCAATATTTCTACGGCATCCAAACTGATCTTCCCCTAGGTCGGCTTCTACTAGTTTTTCGATTCGTCTGTAAAGAATTTGCTTTAGTATTTTGCAGCCGTGACTTTAATAAGTTCGGTAATTTTCACATCTGTCAACACCTGCTTTCTTTGGGATTGGAATTATTATATTCTTCTTGAAGTCTGAGGGAAATTCGCCTTTCTCATACATCTTGCTCACCAGATGGTAGAGTTTTGTCAGGACTGGCTCTTCCAAGGCCATCAGTAGTTCTAATGGAATGTTGTCTACTCCCGGGACCTTGTTTCGACTCAGGTCTTTCAGTGCTCTGTCAAACTATTCACGCAGTATCATATCTCCCATTTCATCTTCATCTACATCCTCTTCCATTTCCATAATATTGTCCTCAAGTATATCGCCCTTGTATAGACCCTCTACATACTCCTTCCACATTTCTGCTTTCCCTTCTTTGCTTAGAACTGGGTTTCCATCTGAGCTCTTAATATTCATACAAGTGGTTCTCTTTTCTCCAAAGGTCTCTCTAATTTTCCTTAGGCAGTATCTATCTTACCCCTAGTGAGATAAGCCTCTACATCCTTACATTTATCCTCTGGTCATGCCTACTTAGCCATTTTGCACTTCCTGTCGATCTCATTTTTGAGACGTTTGTATTCCTTTTTGCCTGCTTCAAATTTACTGCATTTTTATATTTTCTCCTTTCATACAGCTGCTAACTTTGCTTATTTCAGCCAATCAATGCACAGGACACTGTGTCGTCCCACTAACACGATGATTTAATATTCTTACAAGCTGCACGAATATTATGACTTAATTAACCAAGGCTCAGTCATTATGTTTGCATGGGGCTACCGAAATCGGATTTCGTAAACCGGTTTCACAACACCGTTTCTGGTTGGTCATGTAAACACTCCATACTATTGGTTTTCCGTCTTGAGCTTAGTGCAATTTAATTAAAGAGAATTACACCAGACGCGTTTCGCTTTTATATATTAAGCATCTTCCGTGTTTATTGGTGTTTCGTTATGTATTCTGCTTCTTCCCTCCTTCCTAGCAGCGATTGGCAGACTTTGCTTCACGTTGCACTTGGCAGTTTTTACGATTCTGCAGTATTTTTTTGCGCTGCATTTTTTACAATTTACTCTTGTAAATTGAATTAAAGTTGTGTGTGTTTTTCATTAAGTTTTTATATCAGTTCGTTATGTCAGAATGGCAATCACTGCCAACTCCATATGTGAATCGAAGCCTTTCGACATCCACAGCTGCTAGTAAGGCGGGAAGAAGCAGAATATGCAAAGGAAAACCAATAACCACGGAAGATTTTGTATCATGAAATTGCAGCAACCTGAAGGTGGAAAAACCAATATTAACTGTTTTAACAGCTGCTGCAGAAGACGGTCATGCAAACAAAACGTATTAGGCCTACTCCAAAATCGATTCTCAGGGTGTCTACGTGGACAAGAAAAAAAATTTCCCGGATTTTTCCCGGACTTCCCAGTCAAAAACACAATTTCTCCCGGATGAAATTACGTATAAAGCTGGTGAAAATACATCCGTGTTAAGTAACAGTATACTTTTCCTCGGAGCTGTAAAACCTATCAGTCCTTTGAATCGTAAAGGTCTTATACCGACGGAGGACGTCCCAGCACTGTAGGAAACGAAATCCAGGAAAAACAATGCGTTTGGAAAGTTGTTTGATGCGAGACAATATGCACAGAGTTTATTTTCGTATTGCGAAAGTATATACACAAATTCCACAAATTACAGCACGGTAGCTTCCGAAACTCTAAAATAGAGATTGCGTTGAGCGATGCACTTTTGTCAGCCAGTCATAGCTCGTCACGTGATCTCGCTAGCGAATGAAGGCAGTTATTCAGAGCACGATGCCTACGACAAAGACAGGCCGCGGCGCGTACGTTACGAAGATAGGCCGAGCTCGCTCAACTGAGCAAAGTGCGTTTCTACACCGGTTAACTCATAAGTAGAAGTGTATGTACGTACGAGAATTGCATCGTCTATTGGCATCCACTGTTATTAGTACTACAATGATAGGAAGTCCGTAGGCCCACTAACAGGCTCTAATTTGGCAATTAAAATCGTGCCAAAATGATTATCAGTTGCGTAGAAAAGTCGAAGTGTTCTGGCATGAAGAGATTTGTGACATAGCTCAATAATACATTATGCACATTTTTTTGAAGGTCAATTACACTTTTTGCCGTCGATTGCATAATTTCTTATCTATGAAAGAACATTAAATATGAAAACTAACCTGAAGCTCTGTCTTTTTTTAGCGTGTGTTACACGTTAAGTCATATCAAATACAAATGTGCCGGTAAAATTTTAAATAATGGCATAAATGACTTATCTTCTGGGCCCGACATTTTAAAATGGCTGATCCTCAAAGCGTTACGTTTTGAATGAGGGTTATAACGCCCTGTGATTTAAGAAATTCACTGCACATTCTCACACGTAACATAAATCATCTTGCGTGGAAATTTACTTTGAAAGTAACGCATCTCAAGCCACTATTCGTAATATTTTCTGGTGATCTGTTAGAAATGTAAACAATTGTGACGTCACACATCGAATGCACGTTGTTACGGACGTACTGCATAATCTTCGACCTAAAGCCTTTGACACTTTTCGGTGTCGGCACTCTGGTCTGTGCATTGTGTAAATTACCCATTTTCTATGCAACTAAACTTTTATTTTGGTGTTATTCTCTGATTTATGTTTCATTGCTGCAGTATTATTCAGCAGTAGTGGACTAAAGTTGTCAGCGTCTCAGATCGTACACGTCAAACCTACAAAACTTTAACTACGAACAAAAACAATGAAAAATACCGGAATTCTAAAAAATTCCCGGATTTGTCCGGAATGAAAAGATTCCCAGGTTTTTCCCGGATATCCCGGGCCGTATACACCCTGATTCTGGAAATCGCCGATTTTATACTTCCACACAATCTATTCTCTCTCCCATGTAAACGCACAACCGATTTTGAACCGTGACTGGGTTGTCAGGTTACGTTTTGTTTTCAAAATATTCGGATAATATGGACGGAGTGACCTGCAGTGCAGTGACGGAGAAGCAGAAATATTAGACCGAGACCTAATATTTAAGCGAGGAGAAATAGCGGCTGTATTGACTAAATCAGAAACTGGAACAGCTGCTTTCCAGGCGTCATATTTAACTGGGCTACCAAACCACTTCACTTCAGAGCTTTACATGTAAACATGACAGCGAAAAACGGTTCACGAAATTCGGTTTTCGTCCTTGTGAAGATGTGATGCATGTGAATGTAGTTATTCAAGCTGCACGCATATTATGAATTATAATTAATCAAATCTCAGAATCCTACAGTGTGGCTTCAGCTGCTTGAGACTGCAAACACATGCACGCATGCACGCACGCACGCACGCACGCTTGTGTGTCTTTACGAAGGCCTTCCGGCCGAAAGCTTTATTTGTGACGGTCTTTTTGTTATGCCTATCTGCGACTCAGCATCTCCCCTGTGTGGTGAGTAGCGACTTTCCTTTTCGTTAATATTGTTACCCTACAGTTCTGTGAGACTGAACACAGTAGACTTGGCCACTGTTTCTATGTTTCGATACAGTGTATCGATACGTGGAACTGTCAGTGTTCCGGAACGGCTGTGGTTCACTGTTTCGAAACAGTGGTGTTTCATCCCTCTCCTGTCTTGGATAATCGGGCCAGATTCTATCTCGAGCCAGACACAGAAACTGTATCGTTGTTTCAAAATAAGGCTGTTTCAGTCTACCTGTGCTTGGAACGGACTAATTGTTTCGAAACAGTGATGTTTCATTCTGCTCTGTGTCGGACGAGATTCGGGCTCGGCACAGGTACTGAAACTCAACATACCACTTCATGAAACACTTTCAAGAGTGTCGAAGTCTTTTTGACAAGCAATAGCATGAAGCTTAAGATATCCGAAAATAAAGCTTCGTTTCTAGCTGACTGTCCTATTCCGAAATGGCGTAACATCTGCTTTATAAACACTAACCAAACAATAAAACAACGCATACTATTCACATTCAAAATAATAAATATGTGAAAATCATTCAGTTAAATTACACTTTTTTTTATAACATACGCTTCTCTGTTCATGTACAGTAATCATAATAAGAATCGCAAGTAAGCCTACAACATTTTGAATAAAAAAGGCGTAGAGTGACATATACATAAATTTGATGTAGGTATAATTGCAAGCAATCTGTTCGACATATCACTGATAGTGTAATGGTGAACAGGAAGGGCTGGGAAGCGTGGTGAATTTATAGTAACGGTTCGAAACACCTTGAAAGACAAAATTTTTTTCTGTCGTATTTTGTTATTTATTCGAATTATTTGGCGTTATTTGTGAGTCTATAGTCACTGTGCCTATTATCCACAATGATTCCCTTTGTGTGCATGGAAATTAGGACGCTGGGTATATTACCCATACTAACTGAATGTGGGAATCCCAGTAGCATATCCGTTGTTTCTGCAGTTTGCTCCCACCTCCAGTTCCGTTCGTGGGGGTTCTTTTGTCTTCAGCTATGGCTGTCCTCAGCCAATTGAAAAGTATGAAAGTCACACGACACGAAAGCAGCGCATTTGCTGCAGGAAATACGAAATTGCCAAGACGCCTAAGTGATAGTTTCATACTTTCTGCGACATGAATAGCGCTCTCGCACCTCATTTGTGTTTATATGGACATACTTATACTGTAGACATTCAAGATGATAAAATGTGTAGGTCTATTAGATTACAAAACACAAGCAGTTTCACTGTTTGGAAACAGCGTATCGAAACATTACATTGTACTGTTTCATTTGTTTCGAAACAGTTACGTGTTTCAGTTTGCCCATCTCTAGAACACAGGAAATGTAGTGAGTGCGCACTTTTATTTGGCCCCTCTGTGATCGGTGGAAGTCGGCCCACTTCGTGCCGCTCCCGAATATTTACGGTCGCTGCCAACATTAAATACGTAACAGTATTGTGCGCCGTAACAATTACCAGCTGTTGTGAATATAGTGTTGATCCTTATGCGGTGCTGTGCGTCGTGATTGTTAATAATATTTACAAAAGTGATGCTGTACCTGGTCCTTGTAGCGACTCGCCATCAACTTTGGTATCACTCTGCAATGCATTAACAGTTCACCTATTACACGTTCATTCCTTTAACCGCGCAGAACACACAGGAAATATTTATTTATTTATTTATTTATTTATTTATTCAAACAGTGCAATTAGATCCCAATCCAATCGAAGCCTGTGCTGTGACGGGAAGAAGAAGTCAGCTTCCATAACAAATCATATTTGGTGGTTTGCATTTACACTTGCACATTATGGAAATATGCAGTTTTATCTCTCCGAAGTGCGTCATTTTTCGTGCTGTTTGTTGAGCTGAAGCATCGGGAATTAGTTATTCGAGTGCATCCTTCGACGACTTGACTTGATTGTCAAGTCTTCGAATAAGGTATTCACGATATCAAGACACTGATGGCGCCTATAAACCAATATAGATACATCTGAAAACACACAGAAATTGCATATGGGGCCTGGGATCGCATACTAAAATGTCAAAACTGGTAGTAACAATAAACAACTTCTCAAAAACGTACGGCTGTTTGGCGATCTTTCTTGATAAATATTTGAACAGTTGCTGTCCCAGATCCACAATAGATCAGCAGAAACCAAAGATTGTTCAGAATTATGTTAGTATTATCAGTTTTGCAAACAATTATCTGAACGGCCGCCAGAGGTCTAATTTACCTTGGAATCCGATAGTCTTTATGAGTTAGCAAGCCTATAAATGAGAAGATTTTTTTATACATTTTGTAATTATTTTTTGCGCTCCCGCTGAAAGACCTCTACTTTCCCAGTGGTGTGCTTTTTGAAATTTTCATTACGTTCGATGACCCTAATAACAACAGCACCCCACTCGTATTCCCTTAATGATCACGAAGCTCTGATACTAGAAATATTCTTGACAGTATGGCGTCATAGTTATGTAACATTACTGTTCTAAAAAATGGCCGCACTGTTGGGGTATACAATATTCCCAAATAAACCATTTCAGCCTTTACGGCAGCTCTAGACTGCTCTAATCTGTAAGAAAAACACAGTGGAGCAAAGAAAGCTTGGGGCAATACAGTTTCAAAGATTAGGCGGGTTACTGCTGAAATAATTGAAATGTGTGTCATGCACGAGCATGAAACTTACAATTAATACAGAAGTGTCACCCTTCCATCGAAAGATCGAGAATTTTATTCGAATTGATGCGACTTGAAAACCAAGAAAATTTTGTTCTTCGTGTGTTGATGGTCCGACATTTGATACATTACCCCTATATCCCCTTACCACAAATCAAATTAATACAATACCTATATTCTGAGCAACAAAACACACTATTCATCGTTCTTAATATTTGTTTTTGTACTCATCTGTCCTAACAACTCAAAATGCCGGCAGTGATTCATACATTTCGATGCACTGTAATAATAACCGTCTTTTGTCTTGTTCTGTGCTCATTTTCCACGCAACAACGACAGCAACAACAAACCTGACACAACCTTCTTTGTCTGTGTAGCATGCGAGAGACTTTAAAGGGTGTTGCGAATACTGCTAGAAGACGGCACATTATTTGCAGGAAGCGCAACATATTTGCAAAGCTTTTGATGTTTTCGGTATTAATGCGCAACCTCACAATCTCACTCCTCGAAGGTCAATACTATTGCGCATTCGGGAAAAATCGTAAACATTATTGACCATCTACGGGTAGCTTTACATATTTCTGGTTTTTGTCTTCAAATGTCCTAGCCTGAAAGAGCAATACAAAAATGGCCTCATCACGATCTTACTCATATTAGATAACTATTTCAGACTCTACACCGTGAAAAGAAGTACATGTCATTAAATTAACATTCAAATTCGAAAAATCTCAGAAGCCACAAATGCGTACTTAGGATGGTCGAACTTTATAGTAATATTGAGAGTTTCAGTAACAGTTCCTGAACGAATTCATGGTGGCCATCTTGGCCCAGAATAAGACAACCTCTCAGACATTCTGATCAGTACTAACTGTGTTAATTATTAGGCCACACTAACAATAAAAACACGTAAGAAGTTGGTGAGCATACGAAATGTACTTTATCTACGAGACTGGCAGTTTCGAGAAATTCAGCACACTTTTAGCCTATGATGGCCTCCCCCGACCTCTGCCAGAAAGCTATCTCGTCCAATATCTACAGCGAGTAGAAAGAAAAACATGAGCAACAGCGTTAACATATTAGGATCCTTATTATTAAAACAAATTTCAATAAGACACTCATTTGTATTTAATTACGGCAAGCCTAAAACTGCACGACTGCTGACAGTATTGCAAGAAATCGTGAAGGATTTCTAGCAATCGTAAACACAAGCTTCTGTTGACAAGTCGCACCTCGACAAGAGCAGTGACAACTCACAAACGCAATACAGAACTCGAATTCAATGAATTAATTTTATAAAACTTTTATTGAAATACTAGACGCTTCCTTTAAATTTCAAGTATTGTTCGCAGTAAATTCCATTATTTTTTCGTGTACTTTGGGGCGCTTCCTACGTATTTTTCTGTGACATTACCACAAGATGCCGTTCAACTTCTGCCACTTTTCTTGTCGGGGCGTGAAGTGTGGAAATGCGTTATACACACCACAAACGAACTCAGTGAAACATTTATTTGAAGCCTTACAACTTTTTCTGACGTAACACTGCGAAATTATCCCAGTTACGTTGTGGACCCTCCTGGTTTGTGTACGATAACAACATGCATCAGAATACTCACCGGTGACTTGTTCATAATCTAATATTTCCTACTGCAGTTTTAGTTTTTATGTGTGAAATACGGTCACGTGCCTTAATGTATGGCGCGAACGTAAACAATGAGGTACGTTACAGGTTAGGACAATAATTTCATTTAGCTTTAAATGCGAACATTTTAGGCAAGGCTTTACCGTGACTTATTTACATCGAATGAAACAAGTTTACTGTCGCGTCACCGTCATTGTAGAATGTCGTGACGTTCTTAACGAAGCCACAATCTCATCCCTGCTTGCACCGTCCCATCACTATCAAAGTGAGGTCCAGTGACTGGTAACAGTTAACTTGTTTCATTCGATTCAATTTCACTTGGCATTCACATTCGTTGGCTTCAACTCAAACCAAATTATCACCTTCCAACCTATCGTAGACCTCGGGCTACGCTACATATCAGTCTGTCATCGCTATCAGGACATCGGAGGTGGGGGGTGACTGTCAATATTACACACTAAATAAACTGTACATATCTGTGCAGACTCGCCGACTGAACAATACGCAACGTAGCCCATGGCTACCCTCTTACATAGTAAATTAAGTAAACAATGCTTCCCCCGTTGGCACAAATATTACGTAACTTAAGATAACCAATTTGAAAATTGACGTTATAATAAACATGGAATACGAAAAAAAAGATTACCCTTTCAGATGCATGACGCCACAGATCCGGAACGTAGTTCTGCAGAATCTCTGCCACAGCTTGGAAGACCGTCGTCGCTTGTCCATATGGCCGAACATGCCACGCGCAAACGAAGCAGTCACGAAGTGCCCCGAGTAAACATGTTTGTATTTACCTACAGGATCCGCCTTCGACGCAGTCAATTGTTTGGTTCCGTTGTACGCTCCCGCCAAACTTTGAACTCACGTACTATACGTTAACATCGAAACCTTATAATAAAAAAACCGTAAAAAATATTAACTGAAACGCCTGGATTATTTCTCTCCGAATAGATACAGCAATGAAATGAAACTTAATATGTACGAGCACTTGTCTAGACACAGATTCAACTCGGCGGGAGAAACGACAACACTTCCAGCTAAGGTCTTTGGAAAGAGAGATGAAGCGTTATTCGTGGGCTACAATGAAAAAGGGCGTCTGTAGCGAGTAGTGGGGGTTTGAACGCAATAATACTGTCTCGTAATCCGTCTACACCTAAAGCCGTTGCCTTGCGCGCCAGCTTTCGTCAGAGCCTATAATATAAAGAAAATAGACTACGTGCGCACGAACGAATCGTTGGTCTATAGTCGGTCGACCAGTGTGCAAAAAACGTTTTGTAAATCAGACGATGGTAGTTCGCGCGCATAAACGATTCATTGTTCGGTCGACAGTTTGCTTAATTATGAATTTGGAAACGGTAGCAAGTGTTTGTGTTCGACGTATAAAACTGAGGCAGAATATTGGGTACATCCAGTAATAAGCGCAAGCCTAGTGAAATATCGATTCAGGGGCGATAATTGGGTCACACATTTAGCAATTTTGCGATTACACTAGCACGTCGGTCAACAGCTTCGAGGCATTACTTGCTATTATTTCACCTTGTATCACATATTAGAACATCATTCGTGACAGTAGTTAAAGTAGTGAAAAGCATTTAGTTGCCTGGTGGGTACATGTGTGTACAGTAGTTATATTGTTCATAAACATTTAAAAATGCGACTTTTTGGAGTCGACTTTCACAAAACAATTTAACATTTCTGATAAAAATCATTAGACAAACAGTATACAGCAATACCATATGTGTTTATTGGCGACGAGGCATTTAGTTTATCAGAACATGTCTTACAGCTTAATGAAAAATGAAATTCGATATATCTGACATGAGTTTTCAACTATAAACTACACAAAGCTGACAGACGTTTACAGTGAGCTTTCATCGTTCTCACCAGCAAGTGGAGCATACTACACCTGTCTCGGCAAAAATTCTGATTTCCGTGAAAGTTTTATAACATGTTGCGTGCTTCACATTGTAGGACAACCCGATGGTAAACGAACGGAAGACGAAAAACATTCCCCACAAATTTGTTGCTTGAATTATTTCTGCAACAAACGAGTATGATTCAAAAGTGCTTCACGAGATTCTTCAATACCTTTCTGGATTCCTTACTTCGCTAAAAGGATTTGTTGGGTGGCAATATAACCAATTTTTCCGTATTTCAACATACTGAGTACTTAGTTAATAACTGATTTCTCAATAACACAGTAACAAATATTTCTCAAAAGGCCGCGAGCATAATAGCGCTTTTTTTGCTCGGGGAGGGGGGGGGGGGGGGGAGGTCACAGAGTTCGGTTCCTATTTGAGCTAGGTACAAGAAGTATAAAGGTTTTTCGTTCAGCCCGGGCCAGCTGCCATTTGTATAGCCATTCGAACGTACTGTAGTTATGTTAAGCAAGGTTCGAACGACGCATTAGAACTGGCGCCGCGGCAAATTGCACGAATCGATTAATTCCTTTTGCAGGTTTTAATTGGATTGAAATTAATGCTCAGTTAATGGAACCATTTGTAAATGCACCGCTCGGATGTTACGTGAAAAACCATGCAAAAAAACAAGTTTTATCTGGTATGTTTTTGAAGAAAACGTCTATACTTTAAACCTTTACGATGCGGTTCAAACTTTGCTTGAAGGCACGTAAATCGATAAAATCATGCAGCACTTAAAATTCGGTCTTACGTAAATTAAATGCGCGGAAACAGTTTAACTGTACCAAATAAATTTAAAAAATGCATTCTTACGATAAAACTGAAAACTCATTTTCAAATATCTAGCTTCATTCGGATTTTAGACGCAAAAAGCAAGTTTTTTGTAAGCTTTTTTACGCGCGGCACCGCCGGTTCCAAACTTGTGCTAATCGGTTCAGTTTTTGTAAGAAGGTAGACAAATAAGTGTAATTAATATTCGTCCTGTTCTGTGAAAGCTTCTCCGTTGCCACAATAAAAGCAACATGATTCAAAAAGCAATACTGCTTCCACCGGACCAGTCGTCGCCACCCGGGTCAACAAAAATGTACATCGGTTTCCGAGCGATGGCGGTCTAATGTCAAAATTATGGTAGGATGAAAGTTGGCAACCAAAATGCAAAATGGTGTTATCAAAGCAATGAAAAAATGCCGAATATGTCCTAAGGGAGCCGGCTGCAGTTTGGAACCGCGCGCCGCTACGATCGCAGGTTCGATCCTGCCTCGGGCATGGATGTGTGTGATGTCCTTAGGTTAATTAGGTTTAAGTAGTTCTAAGTTCTAGGCGACTGAAGACCTCAGATGTTAAGTCCCATAGTGCTGAGAGCCACTTGAACCATTTGTCCTAGGCGAAGTTAGGGATGTAACAGAAAGGAACTAGCTTTTCGACTTATCTGGCATCTTGAAAGACATTTAAATCAAAACATCTTGACATATTCGCGTTTTTTTTACGAGTTAAACCTACATCCTTAGCTCAGGGTGAGCTCTTAGCTGCGTGTTGCCATACCTGCTCAAATGGCTCTGAGCACTATGGGACTTAACATCTGAGGTCACAAGTCCCCTAGAACTTAGAACTACTTAAACCTAACTAACCTAAGGACATCACACACATCCATTCCCGAGGCAGGATTCGAACCTGCGACCGTAGGAGTCGCGTGGTTCCGGACTGAAGCGCCTAGAACCGTGCCATACCTGCATCTCGCAGTTTATACGCTGAAGTTCCTGATACTGGGCCCAAGACCAAGAAGATCGGCCAGCCATGGTAAACAATATAAATGCCATTTAGCTTAGGAGCATACATATAATATTTAAAAAGGTTTTTTTTCTGGGAGGATAAAATTTCTGGGGATGGATTTGTCTTGGGGGGGGGGGGGGGGCACTCAGACAATTTTTTTTTAATTTAGATGGGGCGCGGGGTTACTTTTTCATTGAGGGGACCGTTTCTCCCCCACATCCATCCCGTTACATGTATGGTGTGGGGTGTAAGAACAGACACAAATTTATGTGCTTCAACAGAGTGGGATGCAAAGTATCCGATAGTGTGGTGCGTCTATAACAGTAAGTATTCCAGAGTGGGGGTGCATGAATCCTGCACTTTAATGACACATTGTGTCACATGGTACAACACAAACGCCATGTGGGATGAAATGATGACGTACATCATGTTGTATGACATGAAATCATGCATCACATTAATTTACTTGACCTGATGCATTTTATCACATGACACGGGTACTAATACTAACAAAAAAAAAGTAGTCGGCCGCTGTGGACGAGCGGTTCTAGGCGCTTCAGTCTGGAACCGCGCGACCGCTACGGTCGCAGGTTCGAATCCTGCCTCGGGCATGGTTGTGTGTGATGTCCATAGGTTAGTTAGGTTTAAGCAGTTATAGATCTTAAGTCCCATAGTGCTCAGAGCCTTTTGAACCATTTTTGAAAAAAAAGTATGAATATCTCACGGTGTTTTGATTTAAATGTCTTTGAAGCTGCCAGTTGTGATAGAGCATTTTTGATTCTGGATTGATTGTTATTTATAACAAAGAAATGGTTCTAACGCATTTCTATTTTCTCTCAAAAAGTTAGTTCTACCAAACTTCATGTCAATGCTTCAGAGAGATCTTTAGCCGCTATAACTCTTCAACCATTTATCGTACAGTGCTAGTCAAGGTTCTACTAACGAAATTAGTAGTTCTGCATTGATTTCCAGTTTTCTTTTCAAGCCCTCTCACTTGGCACACCAACCGACCGACTAACAACGACGCATGCGCTGTCAGACAACCACACTGCAGATTACAGAGCACTGCATCCGCATGGTCAAACTGCGCTTCGCACGCACAGGTGAAAAGACATGCCCTGTAGTTCCCTCAGTCTACGGGAGCCGGCACGGTAGCTCCGCGTGTTCGGACAGAGTGTTAGCTACCCTCTGTAATAAAAAAAATAACTGAGTGAATGGATCAACGAAGAATCTGAACGGGTGTTATTGGACGTCCGCCCAAACAAATTCAATGAATAATTTAGAATAAAATGAATTCAACAAAAAAAAGGATACCGTCTTTGATTCAAAAGGTCTTCGGTCCATGGTTCGAATCCCGCCGCTACTTAAATTTTAATTAGTAATCAGCATTGGCGGCCGAAGACTTCCGGCATAAGAAGTCACCCCTCATTCTGCCAACGGCCTTGTTAAAGAGGGCGGAGGAGCGGACAGAGATTCAGGGCACTCTCTTGTCCTAGGGGTGGGAAACTGCCCCTAAAGGCGCAAGAAATGACCAACGGCATGAGGATGCAGAAGGCAATGGAAACCAGTGTATTAAAGGCACGTAACGTGTGTCCATAGGCAAAAAAATTTTCAAATGTATGTACTTAACTGCTAAGGTCATCAGTCCCTAAGCTTAAACAATACTGAACCTAAATTATCCTAAGGACAAACACGCATACACATGCTCGAGGGAGGACTCGAACCTCCGCCGGGACAAGCCGCACAGTCCATGACAGCAGAGCCTTAGAGCGCTTGGCTAATCCCGCGCGGCGTGTCCATAGGACATGTGGCCTATTATTGAAGAAGTGTCATGATGATCTCTCCATTGGCTAAAGATTCCGGAATAGTCCTCCATTCGGATCTCCCGGAGGGAACTGCCAAGGGGGAGGTTACCATGAGAAAAAGATTGAATAATCAACGGAAGGGTAACGTTCTACGAGTCGGGGCGTGGAATGTCAGAAGCTTGAACGTGGCAGGGAAACTGGAAAATCTGAAAAGGGAAATCCAGTGGAAAGAAGACAAGGTTTTCTGGTCAAATGAGTATAGGGCAACATTAACAGCACAGATAATGGTATAACGGGATTACGATTCGTTATGAATAGGAAGGTAGGGCAGAGAGTGTTTACAGCGAACAGTTCAGTGATAGGGTTGTTCTTATCAGAATCGACAGCAAACCAACAGCGACAACGATAGTTCAGGTATACATGCCGACGTCGCAAGCTGAAGATGAACAGACAGAGAAAGTGTATGAGGATATTGAAAGGGTAATGCAGTATGTAAAGGGGGACGAAAATCTAATAGTCATGGGCGACTGGAATGCAGTTGTAGGGGAAGGAGTAGAAGAAAAGGTTACAGGAGAATATGGGCTTGGAACAAGGAATGAAAGAGGAGAAAGACTAATTGAGTTCTGTAACAAGTTTCAGCTAGTAATAGCGAATACCCTGTTCAAGAATCACAAGAGGAGGAGGTATACTTGGAAAAGGCCGAGAGATAAGGGAAGATTTCAATTAGATTACATCATGGTCAGACAGAGATTCCGAAATCAGATACTGGACTGTAAGGCGTACCCAGGAGCAGATATAGACTCAGATCACAATATAGTAGTGATGAAGAGTAGGCTGAAGTTCAAGACATTAGTCAGGAAGAATCAATACGCAAAGAAGGGGGATACGGAAGTACTAAGGAATGACGAGAACACGTTTGAAGTTCTCTAACGCTATAGATACAGCAATAAGGAATAGCGCAGTAGGCAATACAGTTGAAGAGGAATGGACATCTCTAAAAAGGGCCATCACAGAAGCTGGGACGGTAAATATAGGTACAAAGACGGTAACTGCGAAGAAACCATGGGTAACAGAATAAATAATTCAATTGATCGATGAAAGGAAGAAGTACAAAAATGTTCCGGGAAACTCACGAATAGAAAAACACAAGTCGCTGAGGAATGAAATAAATCGAAAGTGCAACGAAGCAAAGACGAAATGGCTGCAGGAAAAAATGTGAAGATATCAAAAAAGAAATGATTGTCAGAAGGAAAGACTCAGCATACAGGTAAGTCAAAACAACCTTCGGTGATATTAAAAGCAAGGGTGACAACATTAAGAGTGCAACGGGAATTACATTGTTAAATGCAGAGGAGAGAGCGGATAGGTGGAAAGAATACGTTGAAGCCTCTATGAGGGGAAAGATTTATGTGATAGAAGAAGAAACAGGAGTCGATTTAGAAGAGATAGGGGATCCAGCATTTGAATCAGAATTTAAAAGAGCTTTGGAGGACTTAAGATCAAATAAGGCAGAACGGATAAATAACATTCCACCAGTATTTCTAAAATCATCTGGAGAAGCGGCAACAAAACGATTGTTCAGGTTGCTGTGTAGAATGTACGAGTCTGGCGACATACCACCTCGCTTTCGGAAAAGCATCATCCACACAATTCCGTTGGCGGCAAGAGCTGACAAGTGCAAGAATTACCGCAAAATCAGCTAAACAGCTCATGCATCCAAGTTGCTTACAAGAATAATGTACAGAAGAATGGAAAATAAAATTGAGGATGCGCTAAATGACGATCAATTTGGCTTTAGGAATGGTAAAAAGGCAATTCTGACGTAGCGATTATAATGGAAGCAAGACTAAAGAAAAATCAAGACACGTTCATAGGATTTGTCAACCTGGAAAAAGCATTCGACAATGTAAAATGGTGCAAGATGTTCGAAATTTTGAGAAAAGTGGGGGTAAGCTATAGGGAGAGACGGTTCATATACAATATGTGCAACAGCCAAGAGGGAATAATAAAAGTGAACGACCAAGAACGAAGTGCTCGTATTAAAAAGGGTGTAAGACAGGATGCAACCAGGGAAGGTTCAGGGGTGGAATTAAAATTCAATGTGAAAGGATATCGATGATACAATTTGCTGATGACATTGCGATCCTGAGTGAAAGTGAAGAAGAATTACATGATCTGCTGAACGTAATTAACAGTCTAATGGACCGCTACGGTCGCAGGTTCGAATGCTGCCTCGGGCATGGATGTGTGTGATGTTCTTTGGTTAGTTAGGTTTGAGTAGTTCTAAGTCCTAGGGGACTGATGACCTCAGAAGTTAAGTCCCATAGTGCTCACAGCCATTTGAACCATTTTTGAACAGTCTAATGGGCACAGAGTATGGATTGAGAGTATACAGAAGAAAGACGAAGGTAATGAGAAGTAGTAGGAATGAGAACAGCGAGAAACTTAACATCATGATGAAACATGAAACATGTTTCACTACCATACGGTGCTGTACTCCAGACGTACAGTGAAACATGTTTCACTACCATACGGTGCTGTACTCCAGACGTACATTCTCAGAAATCTCTTCCTCAAATTAAGGCCGATGAGGAATGAGGAGGTTCTGCGCAGAATCGGAGAGGAAAGGAATATGTGGAAAACACTGACAAGGAGAAGGGACAGGATGATAGGATATCTGTTACAACTCCCCCTTAATAATTTTCTTTGAGAAGCTGTTGCTGCGCATTCTTGTGGGTGACCATAGAAGTGTTATTGCTGTTTCCTGCCGGTATCTTTGTAACTTTATTCATCTCCTGGGACTTCTTTTTCATCCAAATTCCACTTTTTTCATTTTCGTCCTATGTTTTTTTTTTTTTTTTAGAGAATTTTCCGTCTTTGTTTCTCGGTAATTTTATTTGGAGTCTGCTACCAATTATCACGGTTTTAGATGTGCAACGCGTTTCTGTTTTAACAACTACGTTACAGCTTCGTAATTTCCCCTTAGTGATACAGATTTTCTTATTGTATAAGTTCCAAGTGAGTTCGTGTATTCTTGTAGTTCTGCAGCTCTACCTTTGTTAGCTACTGGGGCAATAGTTGGTTGCATAATTTCTCGTTGTCACTTGAGCTTGCTTCCTTACGATATTTTGTCGAATTTCGTGATAAATGGTGAATCTTGAGCCTATCTTTTCCACTAAATTTGGAGATGAATCTCCCGTTATTTCATGGAGTCACTCTAAACATTAGACTGCTTGTCGTCTGTTACTGGAGATGTTTGCAATGGTGCCAATAAATTCCAGACAGTAAAGGTTATTTTTCTTTTGGAGATTTCTGCCAAAATTTATACGTATAAATTTTTTTGGAACTTTGTTTTACGAAAAAAGAGCGATCTTCGTAATATTATAAATTATTTCAGTACAAACAGTCGTAATCGCACCTCAATTATTTTTATTTTCAGATGACCGGTTTCTACCACTAAGAGATCATCTTCAGATCTTACATTTCTTGATAATCGTAGGAACCGTTGGCGCAGAGCAGGTCCATCTGTGAGGGCGTGGAGACCACTGCAGTACTCAAGAGTGTCTATAGGTTTGAACCTAAAGATGGGTCACTACCCGTGAACCAATTTCTTGTAACTCTGCTTCGTTTTGTAACTAAGAGAGGGTCTTATCTTCCTCTAATAATACCACAGAGGGTAAGAATTAGGTTTCTCGTATGTTATAGTAGCGATATCTACATCTTAAACAGTTAGGTGTGTTAACAAAATAGCTATATTCGTTATTTGAAAATAAATAAAACATCCAGCGCGATTGGATCTCTCAAATCACAACAAAACCCAAACAAGTGGAGGAGCGCTTTGGTTAACATGATTTCTCTGAACAGAAGAGCCAAATATTCCATGCGACGGTCATTTACAGACAGTAACACCAGGCGTTTACAGCCAGAATAGCATCAGAGACTCGTCCCAGTTCAAAAATAAAAAATTCTACTCTGTCATTCGTTGTCAATAGTACATCATTTTACCAAGTCAGTGTCGCTTTCTTCTTAAACAATATCATGTAAACATTAGTAGTGTAATAAGATGTCTACGTTGGTGTAAACATTAGTAGTGTAATAAGATGTCTACGTTTGTTGAAGTATAGCCAATACGCACGCAACCTATCAACGCTGGACTGGCTCAAACAAATCTCTGTAGACAGACTGGCTCACCCGCCTACCAGTACTTTCTTCCTCCATCCGAAGTCCGTCAGTACACGTCACCCTGTCCAACTCGGCAGAATGTAAATAAACAACTTAGGCCGGCAGTGCGTCGGGTGGGCGTCAGTCTGAGCACCCACCGCTTGGCGACACGTCACCGCCAACTGTCTCATAGCTGCTATCTCGTCAGAGCGACGCACTCTCTAAAAATATACCATCTACCGCTTGTTTCCCATCATGAAGCCAATAACTGCTCACCTAAGGCATCGCTTCTGTTTGCGTTGCGACGTGGTCCACAGCCAATATAAACTGCAGAAATACTGAACCATGTTGCCTCTACAGCCGTCCATACTCCCGAAAGTGTTGCTACTACAGGATTTTGTGCACGAACTGAGCTGGTTCAAAATGGTTCAAATGGAGACGAGCACTATGGGACTTAACATCTTAGGTCATCACCCCCAAGAACTTACAACTACTTAAACCTAACTAACCTAAAGACATCACACACATCCATGCCCGAGGCAGGATTCGAACCTGCGACCGTAGCGGTCGCGCGGCTCCAGACTGTAGCGCCTAGAGCCGCTCGGCCACTTCGGCCGGTCGAACTGAGCTCTCGATTATTTTCCATAAATGTTCGATGGGATTCATGGTGTGCGACCTGGCTGGCCAAAACATTTGCTCCAACTGTCCAGTACGTTCTTCAAAGCAATCGTGAACAACTGCGATTCGGTGACATGGCGCATTGTCATCCACAAAAAATTCCATCGTTGCTTGGGAAAATAACGTCGTAGAATGGCTGCAAATGGTCACAAAGTAGCTGAGCATCCAAAGGACCGCCGCGCGGGATAGCCGAGCGGTCGGGGCCCTGCAGTCATGGACTGTGCGGCTAGTCCCGGCGGAGGTTCGAGTCCTCCCTCGGGCATGGGTGTGTGTTTGTCCTTAGGGTCATTTAGGTTAAGTAGTGTGTAAGCTTAGGGACTGATGACCTTAGCAATTAAGTCCCGTAAGATTTTACACACAATCCAATCCAAAATCCAAAGGACCCAACCAAACACAGCCCGCACCACCATGGAACCATCACCAGGTTGCACATTGCCTTATTGACAACTTGGGTCCACGACATCGTGTAGCCTGCACCACATTCGAACCCTACCATCAGCTCTTACCAAGTGTAATCGGGACTCATCTGACCAGGTCAGCGTTTTCCAATCGTCTAGTGCCCAGCCGATATGGTCACGAGCCCCGAAACAGCAGATACCATCTTCGTATAGTTACGGTTAAGCGGCCATTGACCTCCTCCTTCTGTGCTGGATGCACACGCATTGCCCGAACTATTACAGTACTCGGTAAGATTGTCTGCCGCGAGTAATGAGTGTAATGGGCAGGGGCACTACGAATGCAGTGTGTGGACATTGAGTTGGGAATGTGGGTATCACGAGGAGCGTCCAAGGGATAAATCCCTGCCTTCGCACTGTCCTCTGTACCTTCGGTGGCTCAGATGGATAGAGCGTCTGCCATGTAAGCAGGAGATCCCGGGTTCGAGTCCCGGTCGGGGCACACATTTTCACCTGTCCCCGTTGATTTATATCAATGCCTGTCGACAGCTTAGGGTCTTGATTTCATTATCACTTCAGGTGCTCTAGGCGATGTCGTGTTGTTGCAAAAGATACTCGCGTCGGTTGTCTGCTGCCAAAGCCCATTAACGCCAAATTTCGCCGTGCTGCCCTTACGGATACGCTCGTCGTACGTCCCACATTGGTTTCTGCCGTTATTTCACGCTGTCTGTTAGCACTGACAAATCTAAGCAAAAGCGTCTGTTCTCGGTCGTTATGTGGACGCCTGCGTTGTCAGGGGGGGGGGGGGGGAGGGGTGAGAGGAAATGCCTGAATGTGGTATTCTCGGCACTATTGACAAAACAGATCGTGGAATATTGAGTTCCCAAACGATTTCCAAAAAATTCAAATGGTTCAAATGGCTCTGAGCACTATGGGACTGCCAGCCGGGGTGGCCGAGCGGTTCTAGGCGCTTCAGTACGGAACCACGCGCTGCTACGGTCGCAGTTTCGAATCCTGCCTCGGGCATGGATGTGTGTGATGTCCTTAGGTTAGTTAGGTTTACGTCCCATAGTCCTTAGAGCCATCTGAACAATCACCTGAGTACAAATGTCAGCATTGCCAATGCACTGCCCTTTCATACCTGCGTAGGCGACACTACAGCCATCTACATCTACATGGAGACTCTGCAAATCACATTTAAGTGCCTGGTAGAGGGTTCATCGAACCACCTTCACAATTCTCAATTATTCCAATCTAGTATAGCGCGCGGAAAAAATGAACACCTGTATCTTTCCGTACGAGCTCTGATTTCCTTTATTTTATCTTGGTGATCGTTCCTACCTATTTAGGTCGGTGTCAACCAAATATTTTCGCATTCGGAGGAGAAAGTTGATGATTGGAATTTCGTGAGAAGATTCCGTCGCAACGAAAAACGCCTTTCTTTTAATGATGTCCAGCCCAAATCCTGTATCATTTCTGTGACACTCTCTCCCGTATTTCGCGATAATACAAAACCTGCTGCCTTTCTTTGAACTTTTTCGATGTACTCCGTCAGTCCTATCTGGTAAGGATCCCACACCACGCAGCAGTATTCTAAAAGAGGACGGACAAGCGTAGTGTAGACAGTCTCCTTAGTAGGTCTGTTACATTTTCTAAATGTCCTGCCAACAAAAGTGTCTTTGCTTAGCCTTGCCCCACAACATTTTCTGTGTGTTCCTTCCAATTTAAGTTTTTCGTTATTGTCATACCCAGGTATTTAGTTGAATTTGCGGCTTTTAGATTAGACTGATTTATCCTGTAACCTAAGTTTAACGAGTTCCTTTTAGCACTCATGTGGATGGCATCACACTTTTCGTTATTTAGGGTCAACTGACACTTTACGCACCATTCAGATATCTTTTCTAAATCGTTTTGCAGTTTGTTTTGGTCTTCTGATGACTTTATTAGTCAATAAAAGAAAGCGTCATCTGCAAACAACAGAAAACGGCTGATCAGATTGTTTCCAAAATCGTTTATATAGATAAGGAACAGCAAAGGGCCTATAACACTGCCTTGGGCGAACGGCAGAAATCACTTCTTTTTTACTCGATGACTTTCCGTCAATTACTATGAACTGACAGGAAATCATAAATCCAGTCACATAACTGAGACGATATTCCATAATCACGCAATTTCACTACGAGTCGCTTGTGTAGTACAGTGTCAAAAACCTTCCGGAAATCCTGAAATACGGAATCGATCTGAAATCCCTTGTCAATAGCACTCACCACTTCAGGTGAATAGAGAGATAGTTGTGTTTCACAGGAACGATGTTTTCTAAACCCATGTTGACTGTGTGTCAATAGACCGTTTTATTCGAGGTAATTGATAATGTTCGAACACAATATATGTTCTAAAATCTCGTCGAGTGAACGGTTGTATATGATTGTTAAATATGGAGCTAATTAATCAGCATACTCCGAAAGGAATCTAATTGGTATACAGACTGGACCATACGACTTGCTTTTATTAAGTGATTTAAGTTGCTTCACTACTCCGAGGATATTTACTTGTACGTTACTCATGTTGGCAGCTGTTCTCGATTCGAATTCTGGAATATTTACTTCGTCTTCTTTTGTGAAGGCATTTCGGAAGGCTACGTGCTTTGGCAGTACTGTCTTCGATAGTATCTCCATTGCTATCGTGCAAGGAAGGCTCTCATTGTTTCTTGCCGCTAACATACTTCACGTATGACCAGAATCTCTTTATATGTGCACATCGCTAGCCAATGACTTTTGGTACCTCAGTGTACAGCTATACTCAAAAAGAAAGAACACATTTCAGTTGTTTATTAGAGATAAATTATACAACATAGAAACACTATGTGCATGTCACTAGTTAGAGGAAAGTTCCAAGTTTAGACACAGCTGCCCTGTAGTTTGTTCGCAGCAAGTTGGCGACTACATCAAGAGAGAAATCATTTTGTATGTTAGGATTTGCGGGAAGCCCACCTATTGCGCAACGTGTTTTCTACTGTCGATTCAGCAAGAAGCCGCCTCTGCACACGCACATTTATGACTGGCACAAATAATTCTTGGAAGCTGGTTGCATAAGCAAAGGGAAGAGTACTGGTCGGCAATCCACGTGTGATGAAAATGTCGAGTGTGTGCGAGATGCGTTCACACGGAGCCCTCAAAAGTTCACAAGACAGCCAGGCCAGGAATGTCACCTTCCTCAAACAACGGTGTGGCGTCTTCTGGAGCAACGCCGGCGTGTGAAGCCTCACAAGCCGCAGTAGTGAGCAATTGCGTCACGGCGACCATAACAGAACGTACGAATTCTGCATTTCCATTCTCAAGGACATGGGAGAGGACACTTTTCCCAAACGACTTACACTATTGGCCATTAAAACTGCCACACCACGAAGATGACGTGTTACAGACGCGAAATTTAACCGACAGGAAGAAGATGCTGTGATATGTAAATGATTCGCTTTTCATAGCATTCACACAAGGTTGGCGCCGGTGGCGAAACCTACAACGTGCTAACACCAGGAAAGTTTCCAACCGATTTATCATACACAAACAGCAGTTGACCGGCGTTGCCTGGTGAAACGTTGTTGTCATGCCTCGTGTAAGGAGGAGAAACGCGTACCATCACGTTTACGACTTTGATAAAGGTCGGATTGTAGCCTATCGCGATGGCGGTTTATCGTATCGCGTCATTGTTGCTCCCGTCGGTCGAGATCCAATGACTGTTAGCAGAATATGGAATCGGTGGCTTCAGGAGGGTAATACGGAACGCCGTGCTGGATCCCAACGGCCTCGTATCACTAGCAGTCGATATGACAGGCATCTTATATGCGTGGCTGTAACGGATCATGCAGCCACGTCTCGATCACTGAGTCAACAGATGGGGACGTTTGCAATACGACAACCACCTGCACGAACAGTCCGGCGACGTTTCCAGCAGCATGGACTATCATCTCGGAGACCATGACTGCGGTTACCCTTGACGCTGCATCACAGATAGGAGCGCCTGCGATGGTATACTCCACGACGAACCTGCGTGCATGAATGGCAAAACGTCATTTTTTCGGGTGAATCCAGGTTTTGTTTACAGCATCATGATAGTTGCATCCGTGTTTGGCGACATCGCGGTGAACGCACATTGGAGCGTGTATTCGCCATCGCCATACTGGCATATCACCCGGCGTGATAGCATGGGGTGCCATTGGTTACACGTCGCGGTCACCTCTTGTTTGCATTGACGGCAGTTTGGACGCTACATTTCAGATGTATTACGACCCGTGGCTCTACCCTTCATTCGATCCCTGCGAAACCCTACATTTCAGCGGGATAATGCACGACCACATGTTGCAGGTCCTGTACGGGCCTTTCTGGATACAGAAAATGTTCCACTGCTGCCGTGGCCAGCACATTCTCCAGATCTCTGACCAACAGAAAACGTCTGGTCAATGGTGGCGTCCGCAGCTCGTGGTCGTGCGGTAGCGTCCTCGCTTCCCACGCCCGGGGTCCCGGGTTCGATTCCCGGCGGGGTCAGGGATTTTCTCTGCCTCGTGATGACTGGGTGTTGTGTGATGTCCTTAGGTTAGTTAGGTTTAAGTAGTTCTAAGTTCTAGGGGACTGATGACCTCAGAAGTTAAGTTCGATAGTGCTCAGAGGCATTTTCAAGTGTCTGCCAAAAACAAAAACAAAGAAACAGGCACCACGAAGTGGAGGCGGAAACGAAAAGAAACTTGAAGGGCTGAGAGCGTATGTGATGTTACCTCAGTGGTTACAAAAATCGAGTAAAATTTTTACGAAGTCGACAGTATGGATCTACTTACCACTGCATTCTATCGGGGGCGAATGCGCTCGGCTAACAAATAGTAGAAAATAAGTGTGTAAAGACAACAGGAAAAAAAATAAGCGGTTTAACTCGACACAAACAAGGAAACAAAATGATTCAAATGGCTCTGAGCACTATGGGACTTAACATCTGAGGTCGTCAGTCCCCTAGAACTTAGAACTACTTAAACCTAACTAACCTAAGGACATCCATGCCCGAGGCAGGATTCGAACCTGCGACCGTAGCTGTCGCACGGTTCCAGACTGAAACGCCTAGAACCGCTCGGCCAGACCGTCCGGCAAACAAGCTGTAGATTGTGTAGCAGAGTTAAAGTTTATAGCACAGACAACTAATAGCTTAATTTGAGAAAGAAAATGAAGATGAAGGTATAAACCCACTGAAGATAGCACAAAAAGTGCTGAAACGTGTCTAGGTGACCATAAAACAATGTCTTGCATAAGGCGGCATTTGTCTCTGTTTAGCTTCTTCTGTAGCGCCACATTTCAAAAGCTTCTATTCTCTTCTTGTCTGAACTGCTTATCATCCACATTTCACCTCCGCACAAGGTTACATCCCAGACAAATATAATGAGTGTTCAGTAAGCAATGCAACACTTTCTTCTGGCAGCAGGTTGACTTTATCCAGGATGCCGATTGACCTTATCGTTCCTCACTCTTTTGGCTATACGCCACCTTATTGGGGGGCTTTTATGGACGCATGGTACCACTCTACTGGTCGAGCCATCGTCGTACAGAGCATCAATAACCTCTCCATCGTCCACGTACTGTTTCCCACGGATCCGCAGAGATAATCCTTCGTTGCTCTTTATGGTCTCCTGGTGACGAGAAATACAAAGGACGAGTGTGTCAGCACTACCAACAGAGACGTCCAGTTGTGCAGTGAGATGTCTGTGCCGATCACCTGGAGTGAGAGTGTCCGCACGTTCCGACATACCAGGAGTCGCAGCTGTTCGCGGCCGCCCGGCACGCAGGGTATTGGGCAGGTTTCCACGACCTTGTTGCGATGATCGCAGACGCCTCGCCCAACGACTCCCCGTACTTTTGCTCATTATCAGGCCTCCGTACACATTGTGCAAGTGCCTATGAATATTTACGATCTGTTCTTAATATACAGGGTGTTACAAAAAGATACGGCCAAACTTTCAGGAAACATTCCTCACACACAAATAAAGAAAAGATGTTACGTGGACATGTGTCCAGAAACGCTTAATTTCCATGTTAGAGCTCATTTTAGTTTCGTCAGTATGTACTGTACGTCCTCGATTCACAGCCAGTTGAGTGGGCTGACGAGAATCCGCACGCAATTGTGCAATCACGCCATAAACACAGATTTTCTGTGAACGTTTGGGCAGGCATTGTTGGTGATGTCTTGATTGGGCCCCATGTTCTTCCACCTACGCTCAGTGGAGCACGTTATCATGATTTCATACGGGATACTCTACCTGTGCTGCTAGAACATGTGCCTTTACAAGTACGACACAACATGTGGTTCATGCACGATGGAGCTCCTGCACATTTCAGTCGAAGTGTTCGTACGCTTCTCAACAACAGATTCGGTGACCGATGGATTGGTAGAGACGGACCAATTCCATGGCCTCCACGCTCTCCTGACCTCAACCCTCTTGACTTTCATTTATGGGGGGCATTTGAAAGCTCTTGTCTACGCAACCCCGGTACCAAATGTAGAGACTCTTCGTGCTCGTATTGTGGACGGCTGTGATACAATACGCCATTCTCCAGGGCTGCATCAGCGCATGCGACGGAGGGTGGATGCATGTATCCTCGCTAACGGAGGACATTTTGAACATTTCCTGTGACAAAGTGTTTGAAGTCACGCTGGTACGTTCTGTTGCTGTGTGTTTCCATTCCATGATTAATGTGATTTGAAGAGAAGTAATAAAATGAGCTCTAACATGGAAAGTAAGCGTTTCCGGACACATGTCTACATAACATATTTTCTTTCTTTGTGTGTGAGGAATGTTTCTTGAAAGTTTGGCCGTACCTTTTTGTAACACCCTGTATACTAATGACTTGCCATTCTATATTCACGAAGATGCAAAGCCGGTACTGATACAAGTATAGCTATCACGCCCAAAAGACAGGAATTAACTGATGAAATTGTAAACGATGTTTTTCAGAAAAGTGGTTCTCTACAAATGGGCTCTCATTAAACTTTGACAAAACACAGTATATACAGTTCCACACAGTAAATGGAATGACACCATTAATAAATATAGACTTCGATCAGAAATCGGTAGCTAAGGTAGAATATTCAAAATTTCTAAAAAATGGCTCAAATGGCTCTGAGCACTATGGGACTTAACATCTATGGTCATCAGTCCCCTAGAACTTAGAGCTACTTAAACCTAACTAACCTAAGGACATCACACAACACCCAGTCATCACGAGGCAGAGAAAATCCCTGACCCCGCCGGGAAACGAACCCGGGAACCCGGGCGTGGGAAGCGAGAACGCTACCGCACGGCCACGAGCTGCGGACTCAAAATTTCTAGGTGCATGCATTGATGACGGGGTTGAACTGCAAAAAACACACTGAAGATCTGCTGAAACGTTTGACTTCAGCTACTTATGCGATTAGGGTCATTGCAAATTTCGGCGATATACATTTCAGTAAATTAGCTTACCACGCCTATTTTCATTCTCTGCTTTCGTATGACATCATATTCTGGGGTAACTCATCATTGAGTAAAACAGTGTTCATTGCACAAAAGCGTGTAATCAGAATAATTTCTGGAGCTCATCCAAGATCACCCTGCAGACACTGATTTAAAGAGCTAGAAATCTTCACTGTAGCCTCACCATGTATATATTCACTTATGAAATTTGTTATTAAGAATCCGAACGAATTGAAAAGTAATAGCAGTGCACATGGCTACAACACTAGGAGAAAGGATGGTCTTCACTACTCAAGGTTAAATCTAATTTTGGCTCACAAGGGGGTTAATTATGCTGCCACAAAAGTCTTTGGTCACTTACCTAATAGCATCAAAAGTCTGACTAATAGCTATATAACATTTAAAAGGAAATTAAAAGAATTTCTGAATGGTAACTCCTTCTACTCATTAGATGAATTTTTGGATATCACTCCTGGAAATGGAAAAAAGAACACATTGACACCGGTGTGTCAGACCCACCATACTTGCTCCTGACACTGCGAGAGGGCTGTACAAGCAATGATCACACGCACGGCACAGCGGACACACCAGGAACCGCGGTGTTGGCCGTCGAATGGCGCTAGCTGCGCAGCATTTGTGCACCGCCGCCGTCAGTGTCAGCCAGTTTGCCGTGGCATACGGAGCTCCATCGCAGTCTTTAACACTGGTAGCATGCCGCGACAGCGTGGACGTGAACCGTATGTGCAGTTGACGGACTTTGAGCGAGGGCGTATAGTGGGCATGCGGGAGGCCGGGTGGACGTACCGCCGAATTGCTCAACACGTGGGGCGTGAGGTCTCCACAGTACATCGATGTTGTCGCCAGTGGTCGGCGGAAGGTGCACGTGCCCGTCGACCTGGGACCGGACCGCAGCGACGCACGGATGCACGCCAAGACCGTAGGATCCTACGCAGTGCCGTAGGGGACCACACCGCCACTTCCCAGCAAATTAGGGACACTGTTGCTCCTGGGGTATCGGCGAGGACCATTCGCAACCGTCTCCATGAAGCTGGGCTACGGTCCCGCACACCGTTAGGCCGTCTTCCGCTCACGCCCCAATATCGTGCAGCCCGCCTCCAGTGGTGTCGCGACAGGCGTGAATGGAGAGACGAATGGAGACGTGTCGTCTTCAGCGATGAGAGTAGCTTCTGCCTTGGTGCCAATGATGGTCGTATGCGTGTTTGGCGCCGTGCAGGTGAGCGCCACAATCAGGACTGCATACGACCGAGGCACACAGGGCCAACACCCGGCATCATGGTGTGGGGAGCAATCTCCTACACTGGCCGTACACCACTGGTGATCGTCGAGGGGACACTGAATAGTGCACGGTACATCCAAACCGTCATCGAACCCATCGTTCTACCATTCCTAGACCGGCAAGGGAACTTGCTGTTCCAACAGGACAATGCACGTCCGCATGTATCCCGCGCCACCCAACGTGCTCTAGAAGGTGTAAGTCAACTACCCTGGCCAGCAAGATCTCCGGATCTGTCTCCCATTGAGCATGTTTGGGACTGGATGAAGCGTCGTCTCACGCGGTCTGCACGTCCAGCACGAACGCTGGTCCAACTGAGGCGCCAGGTGGAAATGGCATGGCAAGCCGTTCCACAGGACTACATCCAGCATCTCTACGATCGTCTCCATGGGAGAAAAGCAGCCTGCATTGCTGCGAAAGGTGGATATACACTGTACTGGTGCTGACATTGTGCATGCTCTGTTGCCTGTGTCTATGTGCCTGTGGTTCTGTCAGTGTGATCATGTGATGTATCTGACCCCAGGAATGTGTCAATAAAGTTTCCCCTTCCTGGGACAATGAATTCACGGTGTTCTTATTTCAATTTCCAGGAGTGTAGTAAGTGGGTAACTACCCCACCCCCCACCCAAAAAAAATTTCATGTAATATCTTGTATAGACACCTTTTACTAACCTGACACGTTCCACATCATTACGAAGTGTCGTATTCATGATCTATGGAACGAGTACTAATCTAATCTACTTTTCTGCCAAAAGGAAGTCAATGACTGCTCTCCGCTTGGACTGCAGCCCCGTTTGAGACGTCATTTTGAAGACTACGTGGTGCGCCGCCATCTGTCGCAACTGAAGCAGGAATATTCCTCGATGTCCCCCAAAACAAATTCCGGACTTTTTCAACCACCACAAAAAATTCCGGATTTTTTCAACCCAGACTGGCCAAGAAAAAAAAAGTGGTACTTTACTTACAGAATGATCCTAGCATTTGAATTTATATTTGATGTGGGGCCGTACAGAGCAGGTGGCGAGATACGCAGCCGCTAAGTGGTCAAGCACGGGGAGAGGGAGGGGGGGGGGGGCACTATTGCAGAGTAGATATAGAGCCCATGCAATACCGAGATATGGCTGCCCGAATCGTCACCGAACCCCCGGCATCTTTCACTCTTGGGACGTAAACTTGCCCAGAAGTTGGAAACTGTTGTTGTTGTTGTTGTGGTCACAGTGGTGTTGTTGTTGTTGTTGTTGTTGTCTTCAGTCTTGAGACTGGTTTGATGCAGCTCTCTATGCTACTCTATCCTGTGCATCTCCCAGTACGTGCTGCTGCCTACATCCTTCTGAATCTGCTTAGTGTATTCATCTCTTGGTCCCCCTCTACGATTTTTACCCTCCACGCTGCCCTCCAATACACACAACACCCAGCCATCACGAGGCAGAGAAAATCACTGACCCCGCCGGGAATCGAACCCGGGACCCCGGGCGTGGGAAGCGAGAACGCTACCACACGACCACGAGATGCGGGCCCAAAGCGATTTTGTTCGCACATGGAGGAGATACAGAGAGACAGGAACTGTCGATGACGTGCCTCACTCAGGCCGCCCAAGGACTACTACTGCAGTGGATGATGGCTACCTACGTATTATGGCTCGGAGGAACCCTGAAAGCAACGCCACCATGTTGTATAATGCTTTTCGTGCAGACACAGGACGTCGTGTTACGACTCAAACTGTGCACAATAGGCTGCATGATGCGCAGCTTCACTCCCGACGTCCATGGCGACACCATGCAGCGCGGTACAGATGGGCCCAACAACAAGCCGAATGGACCGCACAGAATTGGCATCACGTTCTCTTCACCGTTGAGTGTCGCATATTCCTTCAACCAGACTATCGTCGGAGACGTGTTTGGAGGAAACCCGGTCAGGCTGAACGCCTCAGACACACTATCCACCGAGGGTGGAGGTTCCCTGCTGTTTTGGGGTGGCATTATGTGGGGCCGACGTACGATGCTGGTGGTCACGGAAGGCGCCGTAACGACTGTACGATACGTGAATGCCATCCTCCGATCGATAGTGCAACCATATTGGCAGGATATTGGCGAGGCATTCGTCTTCGTGGACGACAATTCGCGCCCCCATCGTGTACATCTTGTGAATGACTTCCTACAGGATAACGACATCGCTCGACTAGAGTGGCCAGCATATTCTCCAGACATTATCAAACATGCCTGGAATAGATTGAAAAGGGCTGTTTATGGACGACGTGACGCACGAACCACTCTGAGGGATCTACGCCGAATCGCCGTTGAGGACTGGGACAATCTGGATCAAATGTTCAAATGTTCAAATGTGTGTGAAATCTTATGGGACTTAACTGCTAAGGTCATCAGTTCCTAAGCTTACACAATACTTAAACTAAATTATCCTAAGGACAAACACACACACCCATGCCAGAGGAGGACTCGAACCTCCCCCGGACCAGCCGCACAGTCCGTGACTGCAGCGCCTTACACCGCTCTCGGCTAATCCCGCGCGGCCAATCTGGATCAAAAGTGCCTTGATGAACTTGTGGATAGTATGCCACGACGAATACAGGCATGCATCAATGCAAGAGGACGCGCTGCTGGGTATTAGAGGTACCAGTGTGTACAGCAATCTGGACCACCACCTCTGAAGGTCTCGCTGTATGGTTGTGCAAAATGCACTGTGTGGTTTTCATGAGCAGTAAAAAGGGCGGAATTGATGTTTATGTTGATCTCTATTCCAATTTTCTGTACAGGTTCCAGAACTCTCGGAATCGAGGTGACGCAAAACTTTTTTTGATGTGTGTAGTATGAAGTTACAGTTCTCCCGCCTTTTAATTCTATCTGTTGTAGACTGGCAAGACAGCCAATCCACTAGGAGGAAGCCGAAAGGCACGCGTTTAAGCTCACGCAGGCTGGCGTGAGGTCTGGAATAGGACAAGGAATTTATAGTAGCAAAGAACGTACGTAACTACTGGAATACTTAACTTTAATTCATAATTGATGAACATCGCTCTTGACGGTACATGTTTTACAGCATCAATAGTAACTGGTAATGGCGCCTTGCTCGGTCGTAGCAAATGACGTAGCTGAAGGCTATGCTAACTATCGTCTCGGCAAATGAGAGCGTATCGGTCAGTGTAGCTTCGCTAGCAAAGTCGGCTGTCTAACTGGCGCGAGTGCTAGGAAGTCTCTCTAGACCTGCCGTGTGGCGGCGCTCGGTCTGCAATCACTGATAGTGGCGACACGCGGGTCCGACGTATACTAGCGGACTGCGGCCGACTTAAAGGCTACCACCTAGCAAGTGTGGTGTCTGGCGGTGACACCACACTATCAAACACCATATCACTTTTATATGATTTTTAATCTGTATGATGTGTTTTCTGAGGATCGCGGCTGGAACAGAGGCGTCGACGGCAGATGGTTAGTGGACGTTAGTGACCGAACACTTTTCATGTTCAGTCATTACTTTCCATTGGTGCTTTCTTCAACCAGCGCTTAAAGAGGTGACAATGTTACGGTTACTGCTTGTTGCAACGCAGCAAGTTTACCACCACTTGTTATCTCGAAGGGCCTAAGACACTGGTCGGAGCTGACAGTTCACTTTCCCAGTGGGTTCATTTCACGCCTGACTGAAAGTGGCTGGATAAATGAGGAAATATTCTTGCAACAGCCCTAACTTCTTGGATGTCAACTGCGTCAGTTTACTTTTCTGCAAGTGGATTTTCCTGGATGGGGATTTACCCATTTAACCCAAATTCGATTGAGGATAACTGGTTTGCTCCTTGTGAAGCCCTAAGAGCAAACACAGAAAAGAGTAATTCGTTAACAGCTATCCTAGAAGAATCCACTCGGGATATCCTTCCTTCTCCACAAAATATATCGTGAAAGAAAGATCTCCAGAGATATACCAAACGCTCGTCACACAACATCTCCAGAGAACATTGCTGTAGTGAGGGCAAAGAAATAGTGTGACCTGCCGATGCAAGAAGTAGCAAAAAAGAAAGCCTCTGAACCTAATGGTGACGGAAAAAGTAGTGCCAGTAACACTAAGGAAGCTAATGATGGCCTATCCAACAAGACAGCAAACAAAAGAAAAGTTGTAGACACCGATTCAGATTGCAGTGTCAACAATCCTGTGCCCCTAAATGATTCACGTAAATATGGATTCTGCCAGAAGAAATAGTCACATGTTGCAGATGATCAAAAAACGTGAATGAATGCAATGCCAAAAGTGTACCACCTGGCATCAAGAATTCCGTGCCGGTGCAGGAGGCTGTATTCAATTTCTCTGACGACTCTCCAGGTGACTTACGAGAGCAGAAACATTTCACAAAAACTACTTTCAATTAATGTGAAATCAGCATTGCAGTTATTATTGTATTATAGGGGTAATGAGTGTTAAATAGAAATTAGCGTATTTTCAGCTAACCTTCCATGTAATTTAGCTGTGTATCTGTCCATAATTTATCTTAATCAAATAGCCCCGGCCACTATTCGAATAGCGCCGCTAGATTTCACTTTTGTCCAGTCGGGAGGGTAAATCGAATAACAGCGTAACATAAATGTTTGACAACCCTGTACAACCACCTTTCATCAGTAGGATAGAAGTAAAACTACATGCCCAAAACGAAAATTTAGTTAATAATCTTCAAAAAAAAAATTGATATACACTGAAGCGCCAAAGAAACTAGGCATGCGTATTCAAATACAGAGATATGTAAACAGGCAGAAGACGGCGCTGCGGTCGGCAACGCCTGTGTAAGACTACAAGTCTCTGGCTCAGTTGTTAGACCGGTTGCTGCTGCTACGATTGCAGGATATCAACACTGAGTGAGTTTGAACATGGTATTATAGTCGGCGCACGAGCGATGGGACACGGCATCTCCTACGTAGCGATGAAGTGAGGATTTTCCTGTACGACCATTTCAAGAGTGTATCGTAAATATCAGGACTGCAGTAAAACATCAAATCCCCGACATCGCTGCGGTCGGAAAAAGATCCTGCAAGAACGGGACCAAAGACGACTGAAGAGACTCGTCCAACGCAACAGAAGTGCAACCATTCCGCAGATTGCTGCACATTTCAATGCTAGGCCATCAACAGGTGTCAGCGTGCGAACCAATCAACGAAATATCATCGATATGGGCTTTCGGAGCAGAAGGCCCACTCGTGTAGACTCGATGACTGCACGACACAAATCTTTACGCCTCGCCTGGACCCGCCAACACCGAAATTCGACTGTTGATGGCTGGAAACATGTTGCCTGGTTGGACAAGTCTCGTTTGAAATTGTATCGAGCGTGTACGGGTATGGAGACAACCCCATGGAGCCTGCGTGTCAGCAGGGGACTGTTCAAGCTGGTGGAGGCTCTGTAATGGTGTGGAAAGTGTCCAGTTGGACTGATATGGGACCCCTGATACGTCTAGATACGACTCTGACAGGTGGCACGTACGTAAGTATCCTGTCTGGTTACCTCCATCCATTCGTGTCCATTATGAATTCCGACAGACACTGGACAATACCAGCAGGACAATGCGACACCCCACACGTCCAGAATTGCTAGAGAGTGGCTCCAGCAACGCTCTTCTGAGTTTAAACACTTCCGTTTGTCACCAAACACCCCAGACGTGAACATTATTGAGCATATCTGTGATGCTTTGCAACGTGCTGTTCAGAAGAGATCTCCACCCCCTCGTATTCTTACGGATTCATGGACAGCCCTACAGGATTCATCGTTTCAGTTTCCTCCAGCACTGCTTCAGATATTAGTCGAGTCCATACCACGTCGTGTTGCGGCACTTCTGTGGGCTCGCTACACGTTATTAGGCAGGTGAACCAGTTTCTTTGTCTCTTTAGTGTAATTTAACTGTGTATCTACCAATAATTTACCTTATTCAAATACCCCGACCGCTAATCGAAAGCCCCACTATAATGTACTTTTGTCCGATCGGGAGGGTAAATCGAAAAATAGCGTAACATAAATGTTTGACAAACCTGTACAATCACCTTTCATCAGTAGGATAGGCATACCCATACAAGTAATACTACATATCTAAAACGGAAATTTATTTAAAAATCTTCCGAAATAATTTGACATACGCTCAAATCATTCTTATAGCCCCGCTCGCTGTTCCCTTTGTGAATACTGTCTTGCAAAGTATAGTGCCAATATAATACATAGTACACAAGCAATAAATTAAAACAGGACGGCTGAAGCGGCAGTTTTACTGCATGAACGGCTAAAATACAGTAAGCGAAGATCTTTTTTTCGTTTCATTAATATGTGCTGGATGTCAGCGAGAAAATGTTTGGAAAAGTTTGGAAATTACGAGTAAATTTTGTTAGAAGTCACTACGTCCTGCCATTCTCAAATAGTGGATGAATATAGTCTGGATAATTTTCGCGCCGTGAGTTACACTGTCCGAAGACACAATACACAGTTTCTAACTGTAATACTTGAGTTTGTGTGCTAAATTTTTAACGCAAGATTATGCCACTTAATGAGTAGATCATGACAGCATTTTAAATTTTTGAATTCGGTCAATAATTATAGGAAACAGTGAAAATCAAACTTTTGTTGTTCCTGGAGGTCGCCAGATAGGCAACCTGCAATCGGAAGCCTGTACCTTTTTAGGTGGTGTTTGGTAATATACAGCATATTGTTAAATATTACGGTTGTCCATCTTACGTGGTACGTTACGCGTTTCACTTTACAGTATAGAGTCTACGGTCTCTTGAATAATTTGCACAGCCTTAGCGTGAGGAATGGCCGGTGCCGTAAACAAACAATGTAATCGAAGCCCCCCCTGTCCGCGATACGGCGACTGGAAATATCTGGTTCTGCGCGGTACGTGGTACGGCGAGGCGCGAAAACTGTTTACATAGGCGGCGCCTGGTGATCGCACATGAGGCGGGCCTTTAAGCTTGCTCCTGTTTCGCGAGTCGGGTAGCGTAGCGAGCCACAACAGCGAGGGCGGTACAACCACTTTAAAATTCAGAGGAAAAATTGCAGCTTATTTTTCTAGTAAAGGGGACTGACTGGTTCTAAGGAAGTATTTATATTTTTAGTATTGGTTAAAAACAGTCTTGGTTGTAATTTTAGTTTTTTATTTTTCAACTACGCGTTCCGCCTTATTTAGGCATCTTCAGGTTGATCTTTTCTAGATGGACGTGAGTGACTCCAAGACCTTCATAACGGGTTCCCGCTCAGAGGAGCGAGTAACAGAATAAGATGAGGCTCCGGTAGTGGGCATAATGCATAAGGCATTAAAACTAAAATTGCAACCAAGACTGTTTTTAACCAATACTGTTAAGCACTGGTTTGCTGTATGCCACATATGGATTGGAAGCATAATCTATTTTTGTAACGGGTAAGATATTATCACCACAGAAGCCGCAACGGGATTTTTTAAAAATATTTATTTCAAGTCTTAGTTGCAATTAGTCACACTTGACACCTGGCTTCGGTCTCACTTAATGATCATTCTTCAGATCTAAAAATGAAATAATAATACTTCAAATACTTATTTGTTAATATTTTTACTGGTGTTTCTTACGAAGGACCACATGGCATAACTTATGTCTTCTTTCTCTTCTCCTTTCCTGTTTTCGAGTAGTTTTTCACTCTTTCCTTATGTTTTTCTCTTCTTACTTCTATCCACACTGCGTCTGTCTCTCTTCTTGAGTTGCCGTGGAAGCCCTTGAAACTTTTTACTTTTGCTCTCAACTTTCCTCTTTCTCATATATCTTGCTCTGTTATTTCCATTTCTCTCAGATCTGAGTTAACTTCTTTGATCCATGTCAGTGATGTTTTCGGGTTTGTGGCCGTGGTGGCCGAGCGGATCTAGGCGCTTTAGTCTGGAATCGCGCGACTGCTACGGTCGCAGGTTCGAATCCTGTCGCGGGCATCGATGTGTGTGATGTCCTTAGGTTAGTTCGGTTTAAGTAGTTCTAAGTTCTAGGGGACTGATGACCTCAGATGTAAAGTCCCATAGTGCTCAGAGCCATTTGAACCATTTTCGGGTTCCTATCAAAAAAAGTTATAAAAATTATTACCTCTTTTTATCTAGCAGTGTCAGGTGTCTATAGAATACAGTTCTTCGCTCCGTCATTGGTCTAATATTTCTTCTATTTTTAATACGTTCAAGATTATTTCTTAATTTCTATTTCCGTTTGTCATATTTTGATCCCAAGATTTTCCTGATTATTTTCCTCCTCCTCTTTTCTAGTTCACCTAGTTCTTTGGCTGTATTTAACGAAAGGCATTCCGAAGCATAAAGCCACTCTGGTCTAATGACAGTGTTGTAGTGCCAGAGTTTTGCTTTTACGAAAATAGATTTCTTGTTATACAGATTTTCAAACTAATGTTCAAATGTGTGTGAAATCTTATGGAACTTAACTGCTAAGGTCACCAGTCCCTAAGCTTACACACTACTTAACCTAAATTATCCTAAGGACAAACACACACACACACACACACACACACACACACACACACACACACCGCGCGACCGCTACGGTCGCAGGTTCGAATCCTGCCTCGGGCATGGATGTGTGTGATGTCTTTAGGTTTAAGTAGTTCTACGTTCTAGGGGACTGATGACCTCAGAAGTTAAGTCCCATTGTGCTCAGAGCCAACACACATCCATGCCCGAGGGAGGACTCGAACCTCCGCCGGGACCAGTCTACAGATTTTCTGTTAATTAAAAAGCCACCTTATTTTCCTTGTCCTTGATAAGTTAGCTTCTTTGTCCAAAAGTATTTTCACCTACGTATTCAAAGTTTGTCGCCTTTTTTTTTATTCTTCCATAATCCGTTTCCTAGTATTTCGGTACCTTCTTCGCATTTGTCATAGACTTTGCTTTTTGAACAGATATACATAAGCCAGATTTTGAAGCAGTCTCGTGTAGGAGACATATCTGCATAGTTGCATCTTCCATAGATGCAAGATCGTCTGCAAAAGCCAATCAATCGAAACTCAGATTATCCCCTTTTCTACGGTTTTTTTTTAAATTCTTCCTTCTTCTATCCTTTTTACCACTCTCTGATTATCTTCTCTAGTACACAACTGAACAGCAGTGAGGACAATCCATCTCCTTGCCTTACCCCAGTTTTGACGTCAAAAGCCTTAGAGGTTTCACCAAAAAAAATTAATATTTTGTTTTATGTTTACATCTGAAGATGATAATCAAATGTGTCCAAAACTTGTTATCAAGTGTGACTAATTGCAACCGAGGCTGTTATAACAAATATTTTTAAAAAAGCTGTTTTTATTCGTATAAAAATATGATGTTGCTTCTAAGCAATTGAGTCCTTTTACTGCTCAAATGATTACTTTATTTTCATGCAAATAAATGTACATGTATCTGAACTTTTTATAAAAGCGGATTTATAACGTCTTGCATGGAAATGAATGACAGACAGAGAAAGAGGGGGGTGGGGGGGAAATCGCCGCTAAGTAGCTGGTAGACCTCGAACATCCAGCCGTGTAAGAGTAATCTAAAAATAGGCACTGCCAACTGCGGGCAAATACTGGATGACGCAAAGCTTTTCAGAAGGAACAATAAGTTTCTAGCAGGTAGCACTGAAGACTAATTCGAATAAAACGTTTCACATAATATGGGTCCATTGTTTTTCGTTGTACAGGTTGACTTGGTTACATAGCTAAGTCTTCATTTCGCGTGTTGTACTCCAGTTGCTATGGGCTTAATTATCGACTGCAATTTGTTTCGAAAGTTCTACTCGAGTTTAGTTAACACTTTGACTGCGATTTGCTAGGCAATTCCACTCTATCGCTTACGCTCGGCGCACGCATTTACAAATTCTGATGGTCGAGAGGTTCTTGGCGCTTCATTCCGGAGGCCAGCTGCTGCTACGGTCGCAGGTTCGAATCCTGCCTTGGGCATGGATGTGTTTGATGTTCTTAGGATAGTTAGGTTTACGCAGTTCTAAGTCTAGGGGACTGATGACCTCAGACGTTAAGTTCCATAGTGCTTAGAGCCATTTGAACAAATTCTGAGTATGCTGAGTATGCTGAAGTGAGCGGATGTGCTCAAGAGCACGAGATATGGCCGCCAGGTCTGCAGTGAAAACACTGCAGCCATCTGCCAAGCAGTGGTGTTCAATATGTCCTCCATGAACATACGCAAAGCCTGCGTGACCATCAGCCATTCCGAGAATTGAGAGGAAGTGATAGCGGAGAACCGCAGGGTTAACGGTCCTTAGGGCCATGCGAAAGGTCCCGAAGAATCTGCAGCCAAGGTGTACACCATGGAGGTGTACGTGAATGGACCTCGAGAAGAGTTGGTAACGGGAAGGTCTCCAGTTCAGACAGAAGCGACCGGACGCGAACCGCAATCGTGAGCCCTGACCTGGACCGCCGATGCAGCAGATGAACCGCCGTGGTAGCGATAGTGGTCGTGCAATGTCACTAGAACTGTCCGTCCCGTGGTAACAGAACGGAAAGTTTTGTGGTCCATTCTAAACTGGGACCCGTTCAAGATCCAGACGGTGCAGTAATTGCAACCTCATGATCCGCTGCAATGTTCTGAATTTGCTTTTCAATTTCTGGCACGAATCGAAGTTGATGACATGTGACGGGCAACATTCTATGGAGTGACGAAGCACATTATTTTTACTGTGTGCAGTGAATGTACAGAACTGCCGAATTTGGGGCACTGTTAAACCGCGAGTTGCCAACGGCCTTGCCGCAGTGGTAACACCGGTTTCCGTCAGATCACGAAGTTAAGCGCTGTCGGGCTGGCCTAGCACTTGGATGGGTGACCATCCGGTCTGCCAAGCGCTGTTGGCAAGTGGGGTGCACGCAGCCCTTGTGAGGCAAACTGAGGAGCTACTCGATTGAGAAGTAGCGGCTCCGGTCTCGTAAGCTGGCATACGGCCGGGAGAGCGGTGTGCTGACCACATGCCCCTCCGTATCCGCATCCAGTGACGTCTGTGGTCTGAGGATGACACGGTGGCCGGTCGGTACCTTTGATACAAGAGCGATCACGACTGGCTATTGGGCTGTTAACAAACTGGTGTGAGAAGGCTAAAATGTCTATTGCACCACAAAAATCGCTATATATGCTCTTAAAAGGCAAGTTAAATAGGGACCCAACAGTCAGAATTAATGGCCAGGCAGTGTCGCGACAGAGATATGCCCGTTACCTAGGGGTATATCTAGATGAGAATTGGAGTTTCATTCCGCATATTGAGCAAGTAACGACAAAGTCCTTAGCTCTGTTCAATAAGATAATATCAATTGGACAAAGAAGATTTCATCTGCCGTCAAAGGCAATAAATATCTATCACAACAGTATATTGGCACCAGTAGTAGGGCACGCATCCAGTGTGTGGGCCCACAGGTTAGCTCTGGTGCGGCCTGCCGCTGCTGTCAAGCGAATACAGAGGAACGTTCTGTTGAGATGCATTGGAGCATTCAACACAAGTCCAACAGATGCACTGTTGGTAATTATGGGTCTATGTCCACTAGACCTGATAATAAGGCAGCACGCAGCCTTCTACTGGCTGCGCAAACAGAACATCGACATGGTGCAAAATATAATGGGCACTCCTCTGGTAAGCGTCAAATCCATCAGAGAAAAAATGCTCGACATTTGGCAGGACGAATGGGACGGGTCCAGTACAGGCCGTAGAGTCCATGGGTTTCTACCCACAGTAAGGGAAAGACTAAAGAACAAGATAATGAAGCCCTCACAGGGCCTAGTTCACTTCCTTACAGGCCACGGTCCCTATCCCACGTACCTGCATAAAATAGGGAAAAGGCCAACACCGAAGTGTGACTGGTGCCCACGCAGGATCGCCAGAACACACAGTGTTTGAGTGTCCAATATACGAACAGGCTGTCTCAGTTGAGACACAGCTTCTGCAGACAAGGGATATAAATGATATATTAACAATTGGCGAATTCTTTAGCAATTTCGCAAAATTAGTGAATAAAATCTCAGGGGAGGCCCAGCGAGCCTACCTTGGGAGAGGGTAAATGCGCTTCAGATCTAATGCGCAATTGTAAATATGTAAATACTACGTTTGTTTAAGTCTTTGAATTGTAGGAGCTAGTAGTTGCAGTTAGATCAGTATGGTGGTGGGGGAATAAAAGAGAAGTATAAATGGACTGGTTTCCTCTAGTAGTAGCGGCCCGCAACCACGTGGCTACGGACAGGCAACTCTCTGGCAAGATTCCAGAGAGGCTAAGAGGCCAATCATTCGTATATAGCACAACGTTGCGTAATAAATAGATAGTGTGCATGCATTAATAAACCACTTCTGTAGCACTAATAGCAGAGATAGATAGTCTTAATACACCCACTCAAAAGTGTCAGAAAATGGGTTATGAATGTTTCACAAATTGGGGGGGGGGGGGGGGGGAAATTGATACCTTTGGGTCTTCACGGTCTGTTCGAAAGGAGTTTTAAACCGCGAGTTGTGCTCCATGAACCACTGCACTCGCTGTTTCTAACTGCGGGCCAATGACGCCAAACGTCCATTTCCATTCCAATGTTTGACACAAGGAATACTCGGCGAATGCAAAATTAGGCCTGCACCTTGGGCCAAGGAGTGCACTACGAACCTCTCCTTGTCGGACTCGACGTGGAAGGTGCGCTCTATGACGGTGGTCCACTGGAGGCCGCGGATGATGAAGGTGTAGGGCTTGGGCCGGTCCACCGACATGATCTGGCAGCCCTTGACGGTGAAGTTGTTGAGCGGGTCGGAGAGCGCGTGCTCCGGCTTGTTCTTGAAGCCCACCAGCGAGCCGTCGTCCAGCAGCACGAAGTAGCGCGACCGCCAGTTCTTGATGTGCTCCCCTGCAACAGCGCCACAAACCCCACGTCAGTCCACACGCCCTCTGCCGCCTGCCAAGGTGTACAAAATACCATACTCCGTTTCCAGAAGCACTGCGCCACTGCAAAGATGAATGATACAGATATTAGAAATCATATTTTATATGGTTTTTGTTTTATCCAGATATGACTGGGGAGACATACCACCAACACTGACAAATACAGCCAATATGATATACACCAATTAACCTGTAACTGCTGTCAATCTGTATACGTGGGCCAAACATGTACGAATTTTAGAATCATATACACTACTGGCCATTAAAACTGCTACACCACGAAGATGACGTGCTACAGACGCGAAATTTAAACGACATGAAGAACATGCTGTGATATGCAAATGATTAGCTTCTCAGAGCATTCACACAAGGTTGGCGCCGTTGGCGACACCTACAACGTGCTCACATAAGGGATGTTTCCAACCGATTTCTCATACACAAACAGCAGTTGACCGGCGTTGCCTGGTGAAACGTTGTTGTGATGCCTCGTGTAAGGAGGAGAAATGCGTACCATCACGGTTCCGACTTTGATGCAGGTCGGATTGTAGCCTATCGCGATTGCGGTTTATCGTTTTGCGTCAGTGCTGCTCGCGTTGGTCGAGATCCAATGACTGTTAGCAGAATATGGAATCGGTGGGTTCAGGAGTGTAATACGGAATGCCGTGCTGGATCCCAACGGCCTCGTATCACTACCAGTCGAGATGTCAGGCATCTTATCCGCAGGGTTGTAACGGATCGTGCAGCCACGTCTCGATCCCTGAGTCAACAGATGGGGACGTTTGCAGCAGCATGGACTATCAGCTCGGATACCACAGCTGCGGTTACCCTTGCGCTGCATCACAGACAAGAGCGCCTGCGATGGTGTACTCGACAACGAACCTGGGTGCACGAATGGCTAAACGTCATTTTTTCGGATGAATCCAGGTTCTGTTTACAGCATCATGATGGTCGCATCCATGTTTGGCGACATCGCAGTGAACGCACATTGGATGCGCGTATTCGTCATCGCCATACTGGCGTATCACCCGGCGTGATGGTATGGGGTGCCATTGGTTACACGTCTCTGTCACCTCTTGTTCGCATTGACGGCACTTTGAACAGTGGACGTTACATTTCAGAGGTGATACGACTCCCGGCTCTACCCTTCGTTCGATACCTGCGAAACCCTACATTTCAGCAGAATAATGCACGACCGCATGTTGCAGGCTCCGTATGGGCCTTTCTGGATACAGAAAATGTTCGACTGCTGCCCTGGCCAGCACATTCACCAGATCTCTCCAATTGAAAACGTCTGGTCAATGGTGGCCGAGGAACTGGCTCGTCACAATGCGCCAGTCACTACTCTAGATGAACTGTGGTATCGTGTTGAAGCTGCATGGGCAGCCATCCAAGCTCTTTTTGACTCAATGCCCAGGCGTATCAAGGCCGTTATTACGGCCAGAGGTGGTTGATCTGGGTACTGATTTCTCAGGATCTATGCACCCAAATTGCGTGAAAATGTAATCACATGTCAGTTCTAGTAAAATCTAATCACATGTCAGTTCTAGTAAAATCTATTTGTCCAATGAATACCCGTTTATCATGTGCATTTCTTCTTGGTGTAGTAATTTTAATGGCCAGTAGTGTATACAGAACGTCTCAGAGCACAGAAAATCTACATCTACATGGATACTCTGCAAATCACATTTAAGTGCCTGGCAGAGGGTTCATCGAACCACCTTCACAATTATCTATTACTCCAATCTCGTATAGCGCGCGGAAAGAACGAACACCTGTATCTTTCCGTACAAGCTCTAATTTCCCTTATTTTATCGTTGTGATCGTTTCTCCCTATGTAAGTCGGTGTCAACAAAATATTTTCACATTCGAAGGAGAAAGTTGGTGATCTGAATTTCGTGAGAAGATTCCGTCGCAACGAAAAACGCCTCCCTTTTATTGATGTCCAGCCAAAATCCTGTATCATTAGTGACACTCTCTCCTCTATTTTTCGATAATACAAAATGTGTTGCCTTTCTTTGAACTTTTTCGATGTACTCCGTCAGTCCTATCTGGTAAGGATCCCACACCACGCAGCAGTATTCTAAAAGAGGACGGACAAGCGTAGTGTAGGCAGTCTCCTTAGTAGGTCTGTTACAGCCTTCCCCCACAACATTTTCTGTGTGTTTCTTCCAATTTAAGTTGTCCGTTATTGTCATACCCAGGTATTTAGTTGAATTTGCGGCTTTTAGATTAGACTGATTTATCCTGTAACCTAAGTTTAACGAGTTCCTTTTAGCACTCATGTGGATGGCATCACACTTTTCGTTATTTAGGGTCAACAGCCACTTTACGCACCATTCAGATATCTTTTCTAAATCGTTTTGCAGTTTGTTTTGGTCTTGTGATGACTTTATTAGTCGATAAAAGAAAGCGTCTTCTGCAAACAACAGAAAACGGCTGCTCAGATTGTTTCCAAAATCGTTTATATAGATAAGGAACAGCAAAGGGCCTATAACACTGCCTTGGGCGAACGGCAGAAACCACTTCTGTTTTACTCGATGACTTTCCGTCAATTACTATGAACTGACAGGAAATCATAAATCCAGTCACATAACTGAGACGATATTCCATAATCACGCAATTTCACTACGAGACGCTTGTGTAGTACATTGTCAAAAACCTTCCGGAAATCCTGAATCGATTTGAAATCCCTTGTCAACAGCACTCACCACTTCAGGTGAGTAGAGAGATAGTTGTGTTTCACAGGAACGATGTTTTCTAAACCCATGTTGACTGTGTGTCAATAGAGCGTTTTATTCGAGGTAATTGATAATGTTCGAACACAATATATGTTCTAAAATCTCGTCGAGTGAACGGTTGTATATGATTGTTAAATATGGAGCTAATTAATCAGCATACTCCGAAAGGAATCTAATTGGTATACAGACTGGACCATAAGACTTGCTTTTATTAAGTGATTTAAGTTGCTTCACTATTCCGAGGATATTTACTTCTGCGTTACTCATGTTGGCAACTGTTCTCGATTCGAATTCTGGAATATTTACTTCGTCTTCTTTAGTGAAGGCATTTCGGAAGGCTGTGCTTAGTAACTCTGCCTTAGTTCCAACTCAATATCTGCTGATCACTTTATAGCACCATCATAACCTGATGAACACAGAAACTGATTTATAAATTCTCAAACTTTTTTAACAGCCGGTACCCTAAATTAACGGTATAACAACATTATCACATCCAAAAATCAATAGCTCCAAGAAAGAAACTACTAAAAGTATACACATCACCATGTAATAAAACACACTTTGCTACAATAACCAAGTGTACAAATAACACCTCCCCCCCCAACAGCATCTCTCTCTCTCTCTCTCTCTCTCACTCACTCACTCACACACACACACACACACACACACACACACACAAACAAGCCAGATATCTCAAACGTCAACAACGCTTTAAAATCTGCGCCAAGCCGCAAACAAGATGAAACAAAACAAGTGAACACAGGGCAGATACAAAAAGACGTGAAATGGCAGCAGACACTTTGTGCTTGGCTGTCAAACTACACAAAATGCGTGTGTAACAACATGAAACGACAAAGCGACAGTAGCAAACTAAAATACGTACTTCAGCACATCACAAGCATGCCAGACAACACCACAACATGGAATACCCGTAAGCAACGTGCTAAATAACGCGATATATCGCGATACTCAGTCGGTAATGAACGACAAACAGAAAATAGAAACGTTTCCTTTGCTTTCAGATGACAAGCTGTAGAATGTGTGGTAGAATTAAAGCTACCATCATACACAACTAATAGGTGCATGCCGAGAAGTAATACCTCCGAATTTTTTATGTGAGAACTCTAGAAGCTTTTTAAATAAAACAAACTTCACGAACTTCAACATCTTTATTCTTCATGTCTACACTACTGCCCATTAAAATTGCTACAACACGAAGATGACGTGTTACAGACGCGAAATTTAACCGACAGGAAGAAGATGCTGTGATATGCAAATGATTAGGTTTTCAGAGCATTCACACAAGTTTGGCGCCGGTGGGGACACCTACACCGTGCTGACATGAGGAAAGTGTCCAACCGATTTCTCATACAGAAACAGCAGTTGACCGGCGATGCCTGGTGAAACGTTGTTGTGATGCCTCGTGTAAGGAGGAGAAATGCGTACCATCACGTTTCCGACTTTGATAAAGGTCGGATTGTAGCCTATCGCGGAACGCCGTGCTGGATCCCAACGGCCTCGTATCCCTGAGTCAACAGATGGGGGCGTTTGTAAGACAAAAACCATTTGCACGAACAGTTCGACGACGTTTGCAGCAGAATGGACTATAATCTGGGAGACCACGGCTGCGGTTACCCTTGGCGCTGCATCACAGACAGGAGCGCCCGCGATGGTGTACTCAGCGACGAACATGGGTACACGAATGGCAAAACCTCATTTCTTCGGATGAATCCAGCTTCTGTTTACTGCATCATGATGGTGAACGCACATTGGAAGCGTGTATTCGTCATCGCCATACTGGCGTATCACCCGGCGTGATGGTATGGGGTGACACTGGTTACACGTCTCGGTCACCTCTTGTTCGCATTGACGGCACTTTCAACAGTGGACGTTACATTTCAGATGTGTTACGACCCGTGGCTCTACCCTTCATTCGATCCCTGTGAAACCCTACATTTCAGCAGGATAATGCACCGCCGCATGTTGCAGGTCCAGTACGGGCCTTTCTGGATACAGAAAATGTTCGAGTGCTGCCCAGGCGAGCACATTCACCAGATCTCTCACTAATTGAAATTGTCTGGTCAATGGTGGCCGATCAACTGGCTCGTCACAATACGCCAGTCACTACTCTTGATGAACTGTGGTATCGTGTTGAAGCTGCATGGCGAGCTGTACCTGTACACGCCATCCAAGCTCTGTTTGACTCAATGCCCAGACGTTGTAAGTCGGTTATTACGGCCAGAGGTGGTTGTTCTGCGTACTGATTTCTCGGGATCTATGCACCCAAATTGCGTGAAAATGTAATCCTATGTCAGTTGTAGCATAATATATTTGTCCAATGAATACCCGTTTATCATCTGCATTTATTCTTGGTGTAGCAATTTTAATGGCCAGTAGTGTATATATTTATTTCCCAGTATAGTCAGCCTGATTTATCCCAACGAGAGAGGTCATCGGAGCTCAGTTCGAAGCGGGACTCGTCACTGAAGACAATTATGCTCCAGTCTGCGAGCTTCCAGGCCGAAGACGAGACTGGAAACTCCCTGGACAGCAGGGAGACACGAGCATGACGAGCACGACACGACAACCAGAAGCGATTGTCTGGGGTGCCATTTATTTTTTTATGTATTTTCATAGCAGGACCCGTCTGGCTGTCATCCGCGGTAGGTATACAGTACAGAGGTACGTCGACGATAGTCTTAGCGCTGTTTTGTTTCCCTTCATGATAAACATCCTGGGCTTACATTTCAGCAAGATAATGCTGAAAGCTTGTACTGTTTGTCTTCGTGCTTACCAAATCCTACCTTGACGAGCAAGTTCGCCGGATCTCTCCCCAACTGAGAACGTATGGAGCAGAATGGGCAAAGCCTTCCAACCTTCTCGGGCAGAATTTGGCAGGATATCCTTCAGGAGAACGTTTAAAGACTTCGTCAGTCAGTGCCCAGCCCAACAGCTGCTAGTGTAAGGGCCAGACGGCCGGCCGTTGTGGCCGAGCGGCTCTAGGCGCTTCGGTCCGGAACCGCGCTGCTGCTGATACGGTCGCAGGTTCGAATCCTGCCTCGGGCATGGACGTGTGTGATGTCCATAGGTTAGTTAGGTTTAAGTAGTTCTAAGTATAGGGGACTGATTACCTCACATGTTAAGTCCCATAGTTCTTAGAGCCATTTGGACCATTTAAAAGGGCCAGACGTGGAGCAACGCTTTACTGATTTGATCAATTTGTGAAGCTCTTTCGCTTGAATAAACCATCCAATTTTTCTGAAATTGTAGTCATTTGTTTATGTGTACATCTGCGTCATATCTACCGATTTATGTCCTATTCGGATAATTCCTCCGTGGTAGTCCTCCCCTTTCTTTTCCCATAGAATGTATGTACGCTACATAGGCAATTGAAGAAGTTTGACATTTCGATATACCAATACCGCAGTGCAACAATCTGTAGAGATACGGAATGGGATGATTACATGGGCTCAGTTTTAGGTAAATCAGGCGGTATACTTCGGTTCACTGGTAGAACATTTGGGAAATTCAATCAGTCTACAAAACCAGACTGTTTACAAATCCATTTTGCGTCCCATCGTAAAATATTGCTCAGGTTTCTGGGATGCGTACCGCATAGAATTAACAAGGGACACTGAACGTACACAAAGAAGACAAGCACGAATTGTCACAGATTTGTTTAACTAATGGGAGAGAGCTGCTGAAATAACTGAAGTGTCTCGCGCCTGAAGAAAGACGCCAGTTATCACGCGAAAGTCTACTTATATATCTTCAAGAACCAGGTTTAAATGATGAATTGAGAAAATTCAACCTCCTACGCGTCGCTCTTACGTAGCGTGAGGACAAATTTGGACAATTCCACTGCGCACAGGGGCGTTTAATAGTCATCCATCCCGAGCTCCGTATGTGATTGGACTGGGAAGAAAAGCTACCGTGAGTTACGGTACAACGTGTGCTCTGGCACGCACTTCACAGTGTTTGGTAGTGAATGTATATGTGAATGTACGAGGGGGGCCCAAAAGAAACCGGACTCCGAGGGTGCTGCCACTCGTAGACGTAGTGCAGGGTTCTCATGCTAGATGGTGTCAGTAGAGACCTTCATGAAACAGCTGTGCAGACGGCGTCAGTGTAAACGTGCAAGTGTGCTATTGTGTTTCTCTGACTGTTGGTGGGTTACCTCTGCGAAGTCGTTATGGCAATTTTAAAAGAACAAAGAGTGTATGTGAAATTTTGTTTCCTGCTTAAAAAAACTGCAACGGAGACACACCAACTGCTTCAGGAAGCTTTCCAGGAGGACACTATGAGCCGCACACAGGTTTTCGAGTGTTTTGGGCGCTTTAAACGTGGTGAGATGTGTGTTGAAGACCAAGCTCGTTCTGGGCACCCTTCAACATCACGAAATGAGGAGAACATTGAAAAGGTCCGCCAAAATATCAACGAGGATCGTCGCCAAACGATGGAACAAATTTCAGCAGAGACAGGAATCAGTTGGAGCTCGTGCCAGCGGATTCTGAGTGAGGATTTGCACATGAGACGTGTTGCTGCTAAATTTGTTCCGCGCCTTCCCACACAGGAGCAAAAAACCATCATCATGAATGTGTGTCAGGACTTGAAAACAGATATTCCACGTGATCCAAACTTCTTGAACAAAGTCATTACAGGGGATGAGAGGTGGTGATACGGGTATGACCCAGAAACCAAGCAAGCGTCAAGCCAGTGGAGGACTCCCAACTCTCCCAGCCCAAAAAAAGCAAGGCAGGTGAGGTCAAATGTGAAGACGATGATCATTGTCTTTTTTGATGTTCGTGGAATTGTGCATCGGGAATTTGTACCCCCTGGCCAGACTTAACCAGCACTTTTACTTGGATGTTTTAAGGCGTCTGCGAGAGGACGTGAGGAGGAAACGCCCGGAACTTTGGCGATCAGGTGACTGGTTTCTGCATGACGACAACGCTCCAGCACACACGGCCTTACGAGTGACCCACTATTTGGCATCTCAGAGGTGGTCTGTCGTTCCCCACGCTCCGTATTCGCCGGACCTAGCCCCGTGCGACTTTTTCCTATTTCCACGAATGAAAAAAACGCTAAAAGGAGAGCGTTAGGATGATGTGGAGGCGGTAAAAACAGCTTCGCAAAGGGCACTGGACAATATCAAACTTGGAGAGTTCCAAACATGCTTCCAACAATGCGAAAAGAGACTTGACAAGTGCATCGCATGTAATGGAGAGTATTTTGATGGCGACGGAAGTAATTGTGTAAAAAGGTTCATCAATAAATTTTTTATGACAACAATCTGGTTTCTTTTGGGTCCCACCTCGTACATTTGGATAGTCGGATGGGGGAGGGTTGGGGGGGGGGGCAGAGGTCTGAATCCAGTTTCTTCAGTCTGGAGACGTTTCTCCAGACCACGAGACCTGCACCGGCTCGGTCGGTTCGGGGCTGTATATGGCGCCACAGTTAAGAAGAAACACTAACCGCTATTAGACGGCCGCCTTTAGGCAGACTAATTTAGCTGTTGCCCTTCGTTGTTCTTCATGGTTGGGGTAACACGTGCTGAGGCTCTTGAAATTCGTGACTCGGTTGCAGACAATTGCCAATGTTACGGTCCGCCTGAGCTGTAAGCCGGCCAACAGGGAGATGGCGCCAAAACTGTTCGCATGTGCGAGCCACACAACACAACACGGCGCACACCGCGCACCGTTTGAGGGGAGGGCCACCACGAAGGAATGAAGGGTGTTAAAAAAAAACCCGAACACCTGTTAGTGGACATTAATATGGGGTGTGTCCACACTTCGCGTGAAAGACGGTGTGAGCTCGACTACAGACACTTTCAATGAGATGTCTGAATGTCTGTCGAGGGATGGTAGTCCAATCGTCTTCGAGAGTCGAAACCAGAGAAGGTAATGATGTTGGGCGGTAGGTCTGGAGCGCAATCGACATTGTAACTGATTCCAAAGTTGTTTCATTCGGTTCATGTCTGGACACTGGTTAGACCGTCCATTTGTCCGCAAACCATCATTGCAACACAGATGGTACTTCATGAAAAGGTCCACAGTCATGCTGATACAGTCATCGTTTCTCAGCTGTTCCTCTACTGTAAGCATTCCACAATGCCGTAAAATGTCTTCACAGCCTTCCGCATTTAGCATATTCTTAATTGCAATAAGGGGGTCACAAAAACATACCCATACCGTAAAACCACCTGCACTGATGGCAGGTAACTTTCCAGAGGCATTCGCCAGACCCAAATCCTCCCAATGGGACTGAAGCAGGGTACAGCGTGATGCATCACACCAAATTACTCGTTTACAATCATCCACAGTCCTGAATCGTCGCTCTTTATACGCTGAAGCGCCAAAGAAACTGGTGTGAGCATGAGTGTTCAAATACAGAGGGTGCGTAAACAGGCAGAATATGCCGCTGCGGGCGGCAACACCTATACAAGACAAGTGTCTGGCGCAGTTGTTAGTTCGGTTACAGCTGCTATAATGGCAGGTTATCAAAATTTAAGAGACTTTGAACGTGGTTTTGTCCGCAGCTCGTGGTCGTGCGGTAGCGTTCTCGCTTCCCACGCCCGGGTTCCCGGGTTCGATTCCCGGCGGGGTCAGGGATTTTCTCTGCCTCGTGATGACTGGGTGTTGTGTGGTGTCCTTAGGTTAGTTAGGTTTAAGTAGTTCTAAGTTCTAGGGTACTGATGACCATAGATGTTAAGTCCCATAGTGCTCAGAGCCATTTGAACCATTTTTGAACGTGGTATTATAGTCGGCGCACGAGCGATGGGACTCAGCATCTCCGAGGTAGCGATGAAGTGGAGATTTTGCCGTAAGACCACTTCATAAGTGTACCGTGAGTATCAGGAATCCGACATCGCTTGGTCTGAAAAAGATCCTGCAAGTACGGGATTGAAGAGAATCGTTCAACGTGACAAAAGTGCAACCCTTCTGCAAATTGTTGCAGATTTCAATGCTGCACCATCATCAAGTGTCAGCGTTAGAACCATTCAACGAAACGTCATCGATGTGGGCTTTCGGAGTAGAAGGCCCACTCGTATATCCTTGATGGCTGCACGACACAAAGCTATACGCCTCGCCTCGGCCCGTCAATACCGAGATTGGACTGTTGATGACTGGAAAGATGTTACTTGGTTGGACGAGTCTCATTTGTATCGAGCGGATGGACGTCTACGGGTATGGAGACAACCTCTTGAATCCATGGACCCCGCGCGGGACTGTTCAGTCTGGTGGAGGCTCTGTAACGGTGTGGGGCGGTAGCAGTCAAGAGTGATATGGGACTCCTAATACGTCTAGATACGACTCTGACATGTAACACGTACATAAACACCATGTGTGATCACCTACATCCATTCATGTCCATTGTGCATTCCGACGGACTTGGTAAATTCCAGAACGACAATGCGACACCACATACGCCCAGAATTGTTACGCACTGGCTCCCCCTCTTCTGAGTTTAAACACTTCCGCTGGCTATCAAACTCCCAAGACATGAACACTGTTGAGCTTATCTGGGATGCCTTGCAACGTGCGGTTCAGAAGAGATCTCCTCCCTCTCGTACTCTTACGGATTTATGGACAGGCCTGCTCTATTCACGGTGTCAGTTCCCTGCAGCACTACTTCAGACATTAGTCGAGTCTATACCACGTCGTGCTGCGGCACTTCTGCGTGCTCGCGGGGGCCCTACACGATATTAGGCAGGTGTACCAGTTACTTTGGCTCTTCAGTGTTCGACCTCATGCGTCGCTTAACAGTGACGTCAGAAATGTGTGGCTTATGAGGAGCTTATCGACGACTGTACTTCTTATTTTCAAATTACATTTTATTTCCTTATTTTCCAAATTTTCGCGTCTGCAGATATCAGTAGCATTCAGTAAGCCCAGAGAACCCTACAGAACGTATAAGAAGAAGTAAGATTTCATTTCCCATTCTAGCTGAAGTAGCCGCTAGACCTTGTGGCGTTGGCAGGCCGCTGTGGCCGAGCGGTTCTAGGCGCTTAAGTCCGGAACCGCGATGCTGCTACGGTCGCAAGTTCGAATCCTGCCTCTGGTATGGATGTGTGTGATGTCCTTAGGTTCGTTAGGTTTAAGTAGTTCTAAGACTAAGGGACTGATAACCTCTAATGTTACCATAGTGCTTAGAGCCATTTGAACACCGTTCCTACGATTTTGTTGCCATGCAACTTCTACATCTACATCTACATCCATACTCCACAAGCCACCTGACGGTGTACGGCGGAGGGTACCTTGAGTACCTCTATCGTTTCTCCCTTCTATTCCAGTCTCGTATTGTTCGTGGAAAGAAAGATTGTCGGCACGCCTCTGTGTGGGCTCTAATCTCTCTGATTTTATCCTCATGGTGTCTTCGCGAGATACACGTAGGAGGGAGCAATATACTGCTTGAGTCCTCGGTGAAGGTATGTCCTCGAAACTTCAACAAAAGCCCGTACCGAGCTACTGAGCGTTTCTCTTGTAGAGTCTTCCACTGGAGTTTATCATCTCCGTAACGCTTTCGCGGTTACTAAATGATCCTATAACGAAGCGCGATGCACTCCGTTGGATCTTCTCTATCAACCCTATATGGTACGGATCCCACACCGGTGAGCAGTATTCAAGCAGTGGGCGAACAAGTGTACTGTACCCAAGTTCCTTACATTTCCTTAGGATTCTTCCAATGAATCTCAGTCTGGCATCTGCGTTACCGACGAATAATTTTATATGGTCATTCCATTTTAAATCACTCCTAATGCGTAGTCCCAGATAAACCGATGACCTCGCTGTCTGGTCTCCTTCCGCAAAAACAACAACAACCGGTGTGAATCACGTGGCGGGAGTACAAGTGGTGTGCGCGACACGGGGTGTGGTTATGCGGATACATTCACGTCAAATGGTGTCCATTTGCCCCACCGTGTATCTGGTGGTCAGTTCTGCATTACACAGTGGTGTCTGGATACTTCTGATGAGACTTGTAACATTATGTGATTTCCTTATCATTTTAAATCATTCACTAATCGAGTAGTCGCTCGGTAACAGCTACAGTTAGTAAATAATGTTGCGAGAATGTAAAAGGTGAACGACCTGTGACGTAACTTGTTTATTGTCGAAGCGCCGTCAGAGATGCAGTGAGTTATTGACTTTGAAAACCGCGGCGCGAAAAACGGACAGAAGAAGAACACTTTTACACATTTTTTTGATGTACGAGATATTCTCGATGAACAGTTACTCATTTCTTCTCTTGTCTCTTGTAACTTGTGTCGGACGCGCATGTCTTGCCGCCGTATTATTATCGTTAAAAATAATATTATTTTAGTGTAAAGTAAATGTGCAATACTAAAAGTGCAATACTGCATAGCAGTAGATTTATTGTGGGATGTGTATGTGAAAACGTTAAAGGAATCATTTTCATTACGAGAAGTGCCAGTCAAAACGGCATCCATGTTAAATTCTTCATTGTAGTGTAAGTTCATCTATTAATTGCCATAAATTCAGAGTTAAATGGAACTAGTGTATGGACTATTTATTTAGTTTAGAATCTATGTCTCACTCCTTCAGGAAGTTATTTAGTTTTCTTTATGTTTCTGCCAAATAGAGAGTTCACAGTCACGAATTCTTTCGTCGAAATCGGACGGAAGTTGTACGCGGCGAAATATTTTCTCTGCGCCATATTCTACTGGTAAATGCATGATAAACTACGGTCCCTTAGGAAATTCATGTTGAACTATCCAAAAATAATTATATTTTGAATAGGCATTTACTCTCATCTGCAATGCAACTTCCGACTGATCACGCCCGCATCTCGTGGTCGTGCGGTAGCGTTCTCGCTTCCCACGCCCGGGTTCCCTGGTTCGATTCCCGGCGGGGTCAGGGATTTTCTCTGCCTCGTGATGGCTGGGTGTTGTGTGCTGTCCTTAGGTTAGTTAGGTTTAAGTAGTTCTAAGTTCTAGGGGACTTATGACCACAGCAGTTGAGTCCCATAGTGCTCAGAGCCATTTGAACCATTTTGACTGATCAGACGATCCAACAAGAAACAGCCGCACACGGTCGGCGTTCGCAAATATATTTCCACCGCTGATTATACCTAATGTTACAGCACAAAAGTAAACATATTGTTATAATTAGTGACTACGAAAGGGGAGACTTATAACTGTATGTTTATGTATACACATTACATAGACATATCGTTATAGACTGTGAATACCTTATTTATGGATAAAGATAGAGAATTTTAACTTGGGCTTAGAAATTAAAATTTCACCATGGCGCCAGTTCTTAACTTGCGGTAGGGCCTCCCTGTTGCAGCCATCTCCCATGCTCGTTCATGAAAGAGTATGCGTCGACTTGAGCCGGCGATAACGCAGCAATAAAAGGTATATCCTATGCCCGTTACAACAGGTGTTACGACTGTGCGCTCGTTGTTTTGATCGTGAGTACGGAGCTGCAAATCCTATGGCTCAAGATGCAAGACAATGGCACCAGCAGTTTAGAGACACAGACTGTGTATGTAAGGGGAAATCCACAGTTTGCCTCAGCGCGCTCGCAGTCCGCCGAACTTTACTCACGGTAACCGCCCAGGCTTAGTCACTCTCCACGCGCCTGACGTGTTTTGCGGCGACGCTTACGTTCTTGTTAAACAGCATCAGTTATTACAAACGGCCTTCACAATCGTGGCAAACAACAACATGCACAGTTTGGTCAACTCGAACTGGGCGTGGAAATGCAAAATAAATTTCTTTCACACCGCATTTAAATAGGAAAGTGAGCGGCCACAACGTAAGAATACGGGGAAAGCAATAGCCAAGTACCACAGTCGAGGTCGATAACAGACTCTCCAAAGCTTCATGTTTTCTGCGCCGTTTCCACAAAAATATTTACGATCCGCCCATTTTTTCCCGGGAAAGACGGTTATACGAAGTCCAGTCCCGTTAATGTGACCACCACCTAGGTTCGATGTCAACGTGCAATAACCACGCACAGACGGCAGCAGGTGAGGGTATATAAAGTCAGTGGAGAAGCGAAAAAAAAATGCAGCGGTTGCGTAATGCGGAAACGAAGCGTCCAGCCAGGCTTTATCATTGGCCTTCAGACCAAGGATGGAAGCATTTCCGAAACTACTAAGTTTGCAAAGCATCCGCTTGCCACCGTGGTTAAAGTTGAAACGTCCCCCTAGAAAAATTATAAATCAGTGTGCTGGTAAACCTCTTACGTTATTTGATACAGAAACAGCTAAGTAGAACTGAACGTACACAGACAGTTTTCTCTTTACTTATTCTGATCATCACTAAACTGACACACAATATTTTAGCGCAACGCAATCTCACTCTTTAATAATCACTACAAAAGAATAGCCCTGACTAACAATAACCTATCCTTCATGAATCACTTACCTCACCAAAATCTTCCGTTACTCGAACTACTGCAATACAGCGAGCGCCAATACTGCCAGCTAAATAAAAGATTCTAACTACTGAAGGCGCTAACTACTGATAGGCATAGTTAGCAAATAAAATATTTTGATAGAGAACAAACAATGTATTTACCTTAATAATGTTCAAAAGACATCATCTACATCCATACTCCGCAAGCCACCTGACGGTGTATGGCGGAGGGTACCTTGAGTACCTCTATCGGTTCTCCCTTCTATTCCAGTCTCGTATTATTCGTGGAAAGAAAGATTATCGGTATGCCTCTGTGTGGGCTCTAATCTCTCTGATTTTATCCTCATGGTCTCTTCGCGAGATATACGTAGGAGGGAGCAGTATACTGCTTGACTCCTCGGTGAAGTATGTTCTCGAAACTTCAACAAAAGCCCATACCGAGCTACTGAGCATTTTTCTTGCAGAGTCTTCCACTGGAGTTTATCATCTCCGTAACGCTTTTGCGGTTACTAAATGATCCTGTAACGAAGCGCGATGCTCTCCGTTGGATCTTCTCTATCAACCTTATCTGGTACGGATCCCACACCGCTGAGCAGTATTCAAGCAGTGGGCGAACAAGTGTACTGTAACTTACTTCCTTTGTTTTCGGACAGCATTTCCTTAGGATTCTTCCACTGAATCTCAGTCTGGCATCTGCGTTACCGACGATCAGCTTTATATGATCATTCCATTTTAAATCACTCCTAATGCCTACCCCCAGGTAATTTATGGAATTAACTGCTTCCAGCTGCTGACGTACTATGTCGTGGCTAAATGATACGGGATCTTTCTTTCTATGTATTCGCAGCACATTACACTTGTCTACATTGAGATTCAATTGCCATTCCCTGCACCATGCGTCAATTCGTTGCTGATCCTCCTGCATTTCAGTACCATTTTCCATTGTTACAGCCTCTCGATATACCACAGCATCATCTGCAAAAAGCCTCATTGAACTTCCGATGTTATCCACAAAGTCACTTATGTATATTTTGAATAGGAACTCTCCTACGACACTCCCCTGCGGCACATCTGAAATCACTCTTACTTCAGAAGACTTCTCTCCACTGAGAATGACATGCTGCGTTCTGTTATCTAGGAACTCTTCAATCCAATCACAGAATTGGTCTGATAGTCCATATGCTCTTACTTTGTTCATTAGACGACTGTGGGGAACTGTATCGAACGCCTTGCGGAAGTCAAGAAACCCGGCATCAACCTGGGAACCCGTGTCTATGGCCCTCTGAGTCTCGTGGACGAATAGCGCGAGCTGGGTTTCACACGATCGTCTTTTTCGAAACACATGCTGATATATATCTATGACATCCATCTGTACAAATTTCCTTTTTCTGGCGGACACATGTCCAGATCGTCCGCTTATAGCGACCTCTCAAAACTCTGGCATCTCTCGTCCCACATCCACCACGGCTGGCAGCACACCTGCAACTGTCCATTATAATTATCCGGGCTGTTATGCCGTGGTCGGTTGATGATTTCTGTGTCGATTCCCAACGTTTCGTCTCCGACTGCGGGAGACATCTTCAAGGGGGTCCGTAGCTCAATGGAAGGTCCAACACACCCACTGGCTCGCTACTGACAGTAGACCGACCACGGCATAACAGCTACTGACAGTAGCGAGCCAGTGGGTGTGTTGGACCTTCCATTGAGCTACGGACCCCCTTGAAGATGTCTCCCGCAGTCGGAGACGAAACGTTGGGAATCGACACAGAAATAATCAACCGACCACAGCATAACAGCCCGGATAATTATAATGGACATGATATTTCCGGCCGTGAAAGTCTACATTTTAGTAACACCTGCAACTGCCCAACGCTAACGTGCTGTTCACATCCAACTGCCCAACAATACAAAAGCGAATATTCCAACAATGAGTCCAACCAGCCACAGACTGCACACAGCACAGTCAGTGATTTTCATACAGAGCGCTACGTGGCGTTACCAACATAAAAACCTAAACAGCCTACTTACAAAGTACACCGTGCATGGCAAAATGGCGCCGAGGCACATATGGCTCATCCACTGATATGTAAAGGCGAATAGATGAGCAACTGTTGAGCGACTGCCCGCCTTGATAAACTAGGGCGCTAAGAATCAAGGTCTCGTCAATGCCCGTACAGCGAAAGTTGCTGCTATGGGCCTCCGTAGCAAGCGCCTTGGTGACTGCCGTTCAGCGACGACGAAGGGTGAAACACGCACGCCAATATCGCAACTGCGCATGCACACAGTGGCGACATGTGGCCTTTTCAGAAAAATCATGTTTTATGCTCCAATTCTTTACAGGCGAATGGGAAAACTGGTAGAAGCCGACGTCGGGGAAGGTCAGTTTGGATTCCGTAGAAATATTGGAACACGTGAGGCAATACTGACTCTACGACTTATCTTAGAAGCTAGATTAAGGAAAGGCAAACCTACATTTCTAGCGTTTGTAGACTTAGAGGAAGCTTTTGGCAATGTTAACTGGAATAGTCTCTTTCAAATTCTGAAGGTGGCATGGGTAAAATACAGGGAGTGAAAGGCTACTTTAAATTTGTACAGAAACCAGATGGCAGGTATACGAGTCGAGGGACATGAAAGGGAAGCAGTGGTTGGGAAGGGAGTGAGACAGAGTTGTAGCCTCTCCCCAATGTTTTTCAATCTGTATATTGAGCAAGCAGTAAAGGAAACAAAAGAAAAATTCGGAGTAGGTACTAAAATCCATGGAGAAGAAATAATATCTTTGAGGTTCGCCGATGACATTGTAATTCTGTCAGAGACAGCAAAGGACCTGGAAGAGCAGTTGAACGGAATGGACAGTGTCTTGAAGGGGGATATCAGATTAACATCAACAAAAGCAAAAGGAGGATAATGGAATGTAGTCGAATTAAGTCGGTTGACGCTGAGGGAAATAGATTAGGAAATGAGACACTTAAAGTAGTAAAGGAGTATTGCTATTTGGGGAGGAGAATAACTGATGATGGTCGAAGTAGAGAGAATATAAAATGTAGACTGGAAATGGCAAGGAAAGCGTTTCTGAAGAAGAGAAATTTGCTAACATCGAATATAGATTGAAGTGTCAGCAAGTCGTTTCTGAAAGTATTAGTACGGAGTGTAGCCAAGTATGGAAGTGAAACATGGACGATAAATAGTTTGCACAAGAAGAGAATAGAAGCTTTCGAAATGTGGTGCTACAGAAGAATGCTGAAGATTAGATGGGTACATCACATAACTAATGAGGAGGTATTGAATAGGATTGGGGAGGAGTTTGAGGCACACCTTGACTTGGTAGGACATGTTCTGAGGCTTCACGGGATCACAAATTTAGTATTGGAGCGCAGCATGAGGGTAAAAATCTTACAGGGAGACCAAGAGATGAATACACTAAGCAGATTCAGAAGGATGTAGGTTGCAGTGGGTACTGGGAGATGAAGAAGCTTGCACAGGATAGAGTAGCATGGAGAGCTGCATCAAACCAGTCTCAGGACTGAAGACCACAACAACAACAACAACAACAACAACTGGCTGTTAGCGTGTACGGAGTGGGACGTCTGAAAGCAAAGGGGTACAGCCTGGAGGAGGGAGCGGTGTGATCTGAGGGACGTTGGCGCGGCATTCGCTGGGTGATTTCGTCATTGTGAAAGGCATAACGGACCAAAAACAGTATGCGTCTGTCGCTGTGCACCATGTCCACTCCTACACGCACGCCTCGGCACGATGGCATCTACCAGGAAGACAATGCAACTGTCACGCACCTCGCGTAGTTCCAAGACCGCCAGTATCAGTTGACCGTTCTCCCCTGGCCATAAAACTTCCCGGGTTGAAATCCAATCAAGAAGCTGCGGGAGCACCTCTTTCTGGCTGTTCGGGCCGAGGATCCTCAATCGAGGAAAGTAGCGGTCCACGGCACTGAAGTCGTCATGGTTCCACATCCTTGGCGGCCCTACCAGAACCTCATTGACAGTCTTCCTGACCGAGCGAGGTGGCGCAGTGGTTACACACTGGACTCGCATTCGGAAGGACGACGGTTCAATCCCGCGTCCGGCCATCCTGATTTAGGTTTTCCGTGATTTCCCTAAATCACTCCAGGCAAATGCCGGGATGGATCCTCTGAAAGGGCACGGCCGACTTCCTTCCCCATCCTTCCCTAATCCGATGAGACCGATGACCACGCTGTCTGGTCTCCTTCCCCAAACCAACCAACCAACTGTCTTCCTGCATGTCTCGCAGTGCTCCACGCTGCAAATGGTGCTTATTCAGGCTTTCGACAGGGGGTCACATTAATGTGACTAGACAGCGCAATATGGCGGTCCGTGGAAGTAAATCTGGTAAGCTGAGCTAGGACCGAAGCTGACAACCCCTCACTTGAAGGCTGGGAGTAAGGCCGACATTCGCAGAATTCCTCGAGAAGTGGTTTGCACTCGGAATGAAGAGGTGAATCGCCGCATATAAACAAAGCGTCCCGGAACCCCCCACTGGCCATACTACTGCTGCACACGTCGACGGCGTACTCCAGAACAATGGCGGAGCGTCCGCCTGGAATGATGTATCAGATTAACACGTCGTGGCAGTCAGACGAGCGTGGCGAGGTGGATGGAATACAAAATGAGCAGAGTTTCCGAGAATGCGTGTTTCTCGGCTCGTGTCTACCCTCTGGCTACTGTCTTGGAACTGCCGGATTGAAGGAAGAGGAGGGGAAGATTACCGTTTAACGTCCAGTCGACAACTAGATCATTAGAGACGCAGCACGAGCTCGGATTAGGGGAGCACGGAGTGGCCCTGCCCTTTCAAAGGAATCTTTACGACATTTGACTGAAATGATTTAGGAAAATCACGGAAAACCCAAGTCTGGATGCCGGTTTGAACCGTCGTCCTCCGGAATGCGAGTCCAGTGTGCCACCTAGCACGGTGCCATATTCGACACGGATGATTACATTGCATATTTCTTAGGGTGCAACAAATTGGCGTCATTTTTTTTTATCACATTGTTTTACTTAAGCATTTTATACTTTCTCTTATCATACCCATCAATTAATTTTTACAAATCTCCGTACATCTAATAATAGGCCAGGTACGGGTAGGACTCACACACTGTGGGATCCGTAAATACGTAATTATGTGTACAGACAGTTCTTCGATCCCGAGAGTCTAGAATATCGACAAGTTTTGCCAGTTATCGATATTGATACTGGCAGGATATCGATCCCTGGAATTCAAAATCTTTCGAGAATTGTTTTAAGTTTGAAGGCGGATAACAAGTGACAAAAGATATATTTTTTTGTATGATATAATTACAAATCAATAATTTTCTTATCAGAAACTCTTAATTCAACATATTAACGCTCTACACTAATATTTATAAATTCGTTATAAAGAGGCTTCGGCTTCTTAGGCCATCGTCAGATAACGTACTATTGAACAGATAGTCCACACAATTTCAGTGAGATTTCATAGCTGTACAAAGAGTGCTGTACAGAGATATGTGACACTTTATAACTATATCGATACAAACACAAATATGATGTAGTACCTAAAGAGACAGTGAACAAATAAATTTTACATTAAAGTATATTCAGATATTAAAAAGGTGTGAGCGTATAACACAGAAATGTTCTACAAGTGAATATTGGCACAGGCTACTATATCATACGGACAAACTGGTGAATGGACAAACAGACCGAATAAAGGGAGAGGAAGGAAGATGTCTATGGTATATGGGTGTGGAACAGTTATAACAAGCTTATTAGTTAACGGTAGGAGAAATAACAACTGGCTGCTACTTTAGGAAGGGTGAGTAGTGGAACCGTGGTTTGGTCATTAAGGACCAGGTCAGGATTCTTTGATTGGTGTTTGTTAATGGCCAGAATTTCACGTAACGTTAGTTTTCTCCCTTTAGTTGCTTTATGTAGAGCATCACATTTCACATCATATGTATTGTATTGTATGTTAACCGGGGACCTAGAAACGGCGGGGAGACTCCGTCCCCGTGGCTGCCGCAGTGGGCCACAACCCCACGACGACTACCGCAGTCCACTTCACCCCTGAGCTGCCCCACACCGAACCACTCTTTCAGGGTTATTGTGCGGTTCGGTCCCCGGTGGACCCTCCCAGGGAACGTCTCACACCAGACGAGTGTAACCCCTATGTTTGCGTGGTAGAGTAATGGTGGTGAACGCGTACGTGGAGAATTGTTTGCGCAGCAATCGCCGACACAGTGTAGTTGAGGCGGAATAGGGGGAACCAGCCCGCATTCGCCGAGGCAGATGGAAAACCGCCTAAAAACCATCCACAGACTGGCCGGCTCACCGGACCTCGACACAAGGCCGCCAGGCGCTCCTTCCCAATCCGGAAAGCCGTGCGTTAGACCGCACGGCTAACCGGGCGGGCTCATCATATGAATCACGTTCATTCAGAGCATGTTCAGCGAAGGTGGAATATTTCTTTCAGTCTGCAACTCCTTTCACGCTCAGTCAGTCTAGCAGTTTGAGTTATAATTTGCCACACGGATTGCAGGAAATTCTGTAAATTCCTCTCTATTCTAAAGGTGAAATATTATCTTCACCGTTGTACAGAAGGTGGGCAGCAGTATTCAAAGTGTAAAAAGCTGGAATACATTTACTGGTCTTTAGTTTCCTGGCAAGAAAGTGTGAAGTTCAAATGGTTCAAATGGCTCTGAGCACTATGGAACTTAACATCTGAGGTCATCAGTCCCCGAGAACTTAGAACTACTAAAACCTGACTAACCTAAGGACATCACACACATCCGTGCCCGAGGCAGGATTCGAACCTGCGACCGTAGCGGACGCGCGGTTCCAGACTGACGCGCCTAGAACCGCTCGGCCACACCGGCCGGCAACTGTGAAGTCCTACCCGCATATAGCATCGGGGCTCATTTGCTATTATTGCGTGGGTTTGTGTTGTATGAGGTGGATAAAAGAGAACTATTATCCTCTGTCTCTTCTTTTGGTGAGTACATAACGAAATAATAAATATTATTGTGGAGCATTAATACGCAGTATTGAAGTTATTAATACGTCTATGTTCCTCCAAGAGCCGACGGAATATTCAATAAATATCAACAGTTTTCTGATTTATTTCTTTATTTATACTGTGAAACCTTGTTCGGTGCCAAATTTCATGATTCTAGGTCAGCGGGAAACACCCCACAGGTTTTGATGAGTGAGTCTGCGAGTATCAAAATACGTGACAGAAATTGCCGTATGTTTTAATTTCATTAATTTAAAAGCCTAACGGACCACAGACGTACGTATGTGACATCAGTTTCAACTTTGTACCAGTCGTAAGAAAATAGTCGGATGGACAGACGCGCGGACAACGAAGTTATCCTGTAAGGGTTCAGTTTTTACCAATTGAGGTACGGAAGACTAAAACTCAATTTTCTTCGTCTGTTAGAAATCCTACCTCGTGAGTGACCCCTGGCTTAACGAGCAACGTTTAAGAATAAATCGAACACAGCACCTGTAGATTCTCCAAGTCGTGGATGAATTACATTTTCTTAATTCCAGTGAATCACAGTCTGGCGTCTGCTTCTGATATAACTACACTCATGCTCATAAATTATGGATAATTGCAGAATGTGTTGCCACACAACGTGGCACTACACAAAACTGGCGCTGGCACATAGGGAACACACACGACACAGATCTGTAAGTCCACAGTATTGGTGATAAGTTGAGAAAACCGCCCCGAAAAACACGTGCTACAAAACGCCACTGTTCCCTGCGCATGTACCCAGACACCAATATGGGATACGATCACCATGCACACGTACACAGGCCGCACAACGGGTTGGCATACTCTGGATCAGGTGGTCGGGCAGCTGCTGGGGTATAGCCTCCCATTCTTGCACCAGTGCCTGTTGGAGCTCCTGAAGTGTCATACGGGTTTGAAGACGTGAAGCGATACGTCGACCGAGAGCATCCCAGACGTGCTCGATGGGATTAAGGTCTGGAGAACAGGCAGGCCACTCCATTCGCCTCATATCTTCTGTTTCAAGGTACTCCTCCATGACGGCAGTTCGGTGGGGCCGTGCGCTATCATTCATCAGGAGAAAGGTGGGCCCACTGCACCCCAGAAAAGGCGGAAATATGGTGAAAAATGACGTCCCGATAAACCTGACCTGTTACAGTTCCTCTGTCAAAGGCATGCGGGGGTGTACGTGCACCAATCATAATCCCACCCCACACCATCAAACCACGACCTCCATACAGGTCCCTTTCAAGGACATTAAGGGGTTGGTATCTGGTTCCTGGTTCACGCCAGTTGAAAACCCGGCGAGAATCACTGTTCCGACTATACCTGGACTCGTCCGTGAACATAACCTGGGTCCACTGACCATGTACTGTGTTCTTGACATCAGACTTTACGGGCTCTCCTGTGACCAGAGGTCAGTGGAATGCACCTGCAGGTCTCCGGACGAATAAACTATGTCTGTGCAGTCGCCTGTACGCTGTGCATCTGGAGACAACTGTTCCAGTGGCTGCGGTAAGGTCCCGAGCAAGGCTACCTGCAGTAATCCGCGGCGATCAGCGGGCACTGATGGTGAGATCGATCTTCTTGCGGTGTTGTGCGCTGTGGGCGTCCAGTACTGTAGCACCTGGACACATTTCCTGTCTGCTGGAATCGTTGCCGTAATCTTGGGATCACACTTTGTGGCACACGGCGGGCCCGTGCTACGACCTGCTGCGTTTGACCAGCCTCCAGTCGCCCTAGTATTCTACCCCTCATAACGTCATCAATACGTGTTCTTTGAGCCATTTTCAACACACAGTCACCATTAGCACGTCTGAAAACGTCTGCACACTTACTCGCTGCTCCGTACTCTGACATGCACCAACACACCTCTGCGTAAGTGGATTGTTGCCAGCGCCACCGTGTGACGACCGCAGGTCAAATGCACCGCATGGTCATACCCCGAGGTGATTTAAAACCTGAAAAGCGCCCGCCAGAGCGTTGTTTCACCATGTATCAGCATTATCCTTAGTTTATAAGCATGAGTGTAGTTTTAGGTGGTCGTTCCACTTTTGGTTGGATCAGACAGATACTATAGACATTTTACGGTAGCTAATCTATCCAGTGATCCCCAATAGTGATCGAGAAGTAATGAGCTTCCGTTTTTTCATATTTATTATTATTTTTTTATTTTGCATGTAACGTCGATTCGCTGCAAGTCTTTATGCACATTGCTACTGCTGTCTGGAGATGCGACCTCCCTACACACAAAACCAAAATCGCTAATCAGTCTCACGCAGTTTGTACCTCATGACGACATCACAAGCTAAGGACCGTCGCTGCCAGACGCTGCCACGAAAGAGAGGCATCGGCGAAGACACGTCCTCGAGAGGTTTCCTCCACAGCCGCTGCTGGAAGTCGACTTACGTCCAGTGCAGCGTCGCCCATCCCAGGCTGTGATCGCCATAGTTCAGGTCCGGCAGCGCTAGCTTTCTTATTCGGATCTGTGTGCTAAAGTTTAAAGTTAAATGTACATTGATACGTGGCTGTCCTTCAGTACTTTTCAAGTATAAACAGTTCTTCATTTACTCTGTCATTGAAGTGGACCAAAGTTAAGTATTATATATTGCAGAGTAATAGTAAAAGGAAATACTAAGGGGAAGCCATATAGTGGGGCTCACAGATTTACTTCAAACGTTGCACACCTTTAGTAGGCCATTGAAATGAAATGTCGTGTGACGAGGGCCTCCCCTCGGGTAGACCGTTCGCCTGGTGCAAGTCTTTCGATTTGACGCCACTTCGGCGACTTGCGCGTCGATGGGGATGAAATGATGAAAACAACACAACGTACAAGTACTAAGGTGCATTACTCTGGCAATTCTGAGAAAATCGCGAGAGAAGTTTAGCGTGCTTATTATTTGGCTTATGTATCTGTGCGTAGGTCCCACACCTTAGAGGTCATGCTGATCAAGTGGTTTGCGTTAGAGCATCGTAAAACGAAGGTGGATGAGGCGACGGTTCGACTCCCGCACAAAATGGCTCAAATGGCTCTGAGCACTATGGGACTTAACATCTATGGTCATCAGTCCCCTAGAACTTAGAACTACTTAAACCTAACTAACCTAAAGACATCACACAACACCCAGTCATCACGAGGCAGAGAAAATCCCTGACCCCGCTGGAATCGAACCCGGGAACCCGGGCCTCCCGCCGGCCGGAGTGGCCGTGCGGTTGTAGGCGCTGCAGTCTGGAACCGCGTGACCGCTACGGTCGCAGGTTCGAATCCTGCCACGGGCATGGATGTGTGTGATGTCCTTAGGTTAGTTAGGTTTAAGTAGTTCTAAGTTCTAGGGGACTGATGACCACAGCAGTTAAGTCCCATAGTGCTCCGAGCCATTTTGAACCGGGCCTCCCGCTCAAAGTTAATTATTAATCTATTTTCTCATCACTGGTCATATTATTTAATTTATATGACATTTGAGAGGTAATATAATTTGCATGAAGTTTTCATGAATTTCTTGTTATTTGACTTCGTATTATATTTAATTTAATTTAATTATTAGAACAAACATATTTATAACTATTGAAAACTAAACGAAGAAACGCAAAGAGTTTTCCTGAAAATGTATGTCTGTCGTGATTTGCGAAATCCCTTACACATACAATCTAGTTCGGTACCCGGAACTACATTGCATCTCGACGCTTCATGCTGCAGACACAGAGGCAACTCTCATTTGGCAATCAAGCTGCGTAGCGATGCGACGTTGATAATAGAGCAAGAAAGAATAGAGTAGGTGCAATTTTTTTTTAATTTCGCAGAATTTACACTTGCACTACAAAAATGAAGGTGATTCCCTGGTTGACTTGGGCTTTCCAAACCTGTTCCTCGTCCTTATAAATTTAATTACAGGTATTAAATAGTCAAGTAGCATATGAAGAGCTTATTTCAATAGTGGTACAGGTCCATTTTTGTTCATTCTGAGATACAAAGTTAAATGAGCGCTGAAAAGTCTGCAGTTGAGATACCAAAATATTCAAGTATATGTGTATCCGCTGTGTTTATTAAACTTACGAAAAAACGCTTCGAACATATGCACAAACCCAATAACATCACCTATCCTCGCAACATGTGAAGTTTTATTCCGTTTTCTCGACCGCTCCTGGGAGCTTCATTTTTGTAAGTGAATGTATCCGTTACGCATCTTTTTTTAATATTTTTGCTTCCATTTCTTTTACCTTCTTACATCAGATTCCCTGCCCCGTTGCATCCGTCCATTAGCGACGAGGCATTTGTTAATGTTGTGGTCTTCAGTCCAGAGACTGGTTTGATGCAGCTCTCCATGCTAATCTATTACTTCTCCATGCATTTTAATTCCTACTCCGAATTCTTCTTCCGTTCCCTTTACTGCTTGCTCAATATACAGATTGAACAACATCAGGGATAGGCTACAACCCTGTCTCTCACCCTTCTCAACCACTGCTCCCCTTTCATGCCCCTCGACTCTTATAACTGCCATCTGGTTTTTGCACAAATTGTAAATAGCCTTTCGCTCCCTGTATTTTACGCCTGCCACCTTCAGAATTTGAAAGAGAGCATTCCAATCAACATTATCAAAACTTTCTCTAAGTCTAGAAATGCTAGGAACGTAGTACGAAGAAGAGCAGATAGAAGAGGTTGACAGTCTTACATTCCTGGGATTACAACTTGATAATAAATTCAGTTGGGAGGAGCACACCACGGAACTGCAGAAACGCCTTAACAAAACTGTATTTGCAATTCGAGTGTTAGCAGTCATAGGCGACATAAAAATGAAAAAGCTTGCATACTTTGCCTACTTTCATTCCATAATGTCATATGGTATACTATTTTGGGGTAACTCTTCAACTCAAACACAAGTTTTCAGAGTTCAAAAGCGTGTAATACGTATTATTTGTGGAGTAAATTCACGGACGTTCCGTAGAAACCTCTTCAAATATCTGGGTATATTAAGTACTGCCTCTCAGTGTACTTACTCCTTAATGAAATTTGTCCTATATAATATATCTCTTTTTCCAACGAACAGCTCAGTTCATACATAACCGGCCAGGGTGGCCGAGCGGTTCTAGTCGCTACAGTCTGGAACCGCGTGAGCGCTACGGTCGCAGGTTCGAATCCTGCACACCGAGCGAGGTGGGGCAGTGGTTAGCACACTGGACTCGCATTCGGGAGGACGACGGTTCAATCCCGTCTCCGGCCATCGTGATTTAGGTTTTCCGTGATTTCCCTAAATCGCTTCAGGCAAATGCCGGGATGGTTCCTTTGAAAGGGCACGGCCGAATTCCTTCCCCAACCTTCCCCCACACGAGCTTGCGCTCCGTCTCTAATGACCTCGCTGTCGACGGGACGTTAAACACTAATCTCCTCCTCCTCCTCCTCCTCCTCGAATCCTGCCTCGGGCATGGATGTGTGTGACGTCCTTAAGTTTATTAGGTTTAAGTAATTCTAAGTTCTAGGGGACTGATGACCTCAGCAGTTAAGCCCCATAGTGCTCAGAGCCAAGTTCATACATACAATACCAGGAACGAAAATGATCTGTTCAAGGACATAAAAGCACTTAGTTTAGTTCAAAAAGGGGTCCACTACTCAGGAACACCCATCTTCAATAATTTGCCAGCAAACACAAAAAAATTGGTTAAAAATAAAGATCAGTTTAAAAGGAGCCTGAAAGAATTACTAGTGGCCAACTCCTTCTACTCCACTGAAGAATTTTTTAATAGAAACAAATGATGTAAATATTCATACTATTAGTATTGTTGTTTCAACATTTTTTAAATTTTTTTTTAAAAAAAGGACATGTTCCACATCCACGAGGGTCTCCTCAGCACGGATCTATGGAACGAAAAACTAATTTAATTTTATCTTGCCTTTCCTTAATATATTTTCTAAGATAAGTCGTAGGGTCAGTATTGCCTGACGTGTTACAATATTTGTACGGAATCCAAGCTGATCTTTCCCGAGGTCGGCTTCTACTGGATTTTCCATCGTCTGAAAAGAATTCGCGTTAATATTTTGCAGCTGTGACTTATTAAACTGATAGCACGGTAATTTTCATATCTGTCAACACCTGTTTTCTTTGGGATTGGATTGATTATATTCTTCTTGAAGTCTGAGGGTATTTCGCCTGTCTCATACATCTTGCTCACCGGATGGTAGAGATTTGTCAGGACTGGCTCTCCCAAGGCTGTCAGTAGTTCTAATGGAATGTTGTCTACTCCCGGGGCCATGTTTCGACTCAGGTCTTTCAGTGCTCTGTAAAACTCTTCAAGCAGTACCACATCTCCCATTTCATCTTCATCCTCTTCCATTACCATAATATTGTTCTGAAGAACATCACCCTTGTATAGACCCTCTATATACTCCTTCCACCTTTCTGCTTTCCCTTCTTTGCTTAGAACTGGGTTTCCATCTGAGCTCTTGATATTCATACAAGTGGTTCTCTTTTCTCCAAAGGTCTCTTTAATTTTCCTGTAGGCAGTATCTATCTTACCCCTAGTGAGATACGCCTCTACATCCTTACATTTGTCCTCCAGCCATCCCTGCTTAGCCATTTTGCACTTCCTGTCGATCTCATTTTTGAGACGTTTGTATTCCCTTTCGCCTGCTTCATTTACTGCGTTCTTATATTTTCTCCTTTCATCAATTCAATTCAATATTTCTTCCGTTACCCACGGATTTCTATTAGCCCTCGGCTTTTTACCTACGTGATCCTCTGCTGTGGGTAGGCATTTACGCAATGAAGAGCGGCGGGGGCCTTCCCGTGTGTGGTCGTAACGCTGTTGCTCCGGTGTTGACGCGGCGGCGCCGTCTTAGCGCGAGGTACAAAAGACGCCGGCGCCCGGCGCCCCGCAACCCCCCCCCCCCCCCTGGCGATGAGCCGCGCAAAACAGATTAGACGGCGCTATTCTCGGGGCGACGTGGGCCGCCGGAGCATCCGCGTTGCGCAAAACGGGGCGCCTCGGTCGCGCTCCCAGCCGCTGACGTCTGCCCGCCCGTCTGTCTGTCTGTCTGTCGAGGCTAGGCCTCGGCGTCCCCATCACGGATTCACTTCAGTAAACTTTTCTATTCCATTAGGAGACCACAACGTCCAAGTACACTACTGGCCATTAAAATTGCTGCACCACGAAGAAATGCGGATTATAAAGGGGTATTCATTGGACAAATATATTATACTACAACTGACATGTGATTACATTTTCACGCAATTTGGGTGCATAGATCCTGAGAAATCAGTACCCAGAACAACCACCTCTGGCCGTAATAACGGCCTTGATACGCCTGGGCAGTGAGTCAAACAGAGCTTGGATGGCGTGTACAGGTACAACTCCCCATGCAGCTTCAACACGATACCACAGTTCATCAGGAGTAGTGACTGGCGTATTGCGACGAGCCAGTTACTCGGCCACCATTGACCAGACTTTTCAGTTGGTGAGACATATGGAGAATATGCAGGCCACGGCAGCAATCGAACATTTTCTGTATCCAGAAAGGCCCGTACAGGGCCTGCAACATGCGGTAGTGCATTATCCTGCTGAAATGTAGGGTTTCGCTGGGATCGAATGAAGGGTAGAGCCACGGGTCGTAACACATCTGTAATGTAACGTCCACTGTTCAAAGTCAATGCGAACAAGAGGTGACAGAGACGTGTAACCAATGGCACCCCATACCATCACGCCGGCTGATACGCCGGCTGATACGAATACATGCTTCACATGTGCGTTCACCGCGATGTCGTCAAACACGGATGCGACCATCATGATGCTGTAAACAGATCCTGGATTCACCGAAAAAATGAGATTTTACCATTTGTACACCCAGGTTCGTCGTTGAGTACACCATCGCAGGCGCTCCTGTCTGTGATGCAGCGCCAAGGGTAACCGCAGACGTGGTCTTCGATCTGATGGTCCATGCTGCTGCAAACGTCGTCGAACCGTACGTGCAGATGGTTGTTGTCTTGCAAAAGTCCACATCTGTTCACTCAGGCATCGAGACGTGGCTGCACGATCCGTTACAGCCATGCAGATACGATGCCTGTCATCTCGACTGCTAGTGATACGAGGCCGTTGGGATCCAACACGGCGTTCCGTATTACCCTCCTGAACCCACCGATTCCATATTCCGCTAACAGTCATTGGATCTCGACCAACGTGAGCAGCAATGTCGCGATACGATAAACCGCAATCGCGATAGGCTGCAATCCGAACTTTATCAAAGTCGGAAACGTGATGGTACGCGTTTCTCCTCCTCACACGAGGCATCACAATAACATTTCACCAGGCAACGCCGGTGAACTGCTGTTTGTGTATGAGAAATCGATTGGAAACTTTCCTCTTGTCAGCACGTTGTAGGTGTCGCCACCGGCGCCAACCTTGTGTGAATGTTCTGAAAAGCTATTCATTTGCATGTGACAGCATCTTCTTCCTGTCGGTTAAATTTCACGTGTGTAGCACGTCATCTTCGTGGTGTAGCAATTTTAATGGCCAGTAGTGTAGTAAGGCCTACTGAAACTTCCTGTCAAATTAAAACTGTGTGCCAGACCGAGACTCGAACTCGGGCCCTGTGCCTTTCGTCGGCAAGTGCTCTACCAACTGAGCTACCCAAGCACGACTCAAGCCCCGTCCTCATAGCTTTAATTCCGCCAGTACCTCGTCTCCTACCTTCCAAACTTCACAGAAGCTCTCCTGCGAACCTTGTAGAACTAGCACTCCTGGAAGAAACGAAGTAGGAGACGACGTGCTGATACAAGTAAAGCTGTGAGGGCGTGGCATCAGTCGTTCTTTGGAAGCTCAGATGGTAGAGCACTTGCCCGAGAAAGGCAAAGGTCCGGAGTTTGAGTCTCAGTCCGGAACACAGTTTTAATCTGCCAGGAAGTTTCATATCAGCGCACACTCCGCTGCAGAGTGAAAATCTCATTCTTGAGTAAGGCCTACTACTTACACGGGAAACTCCCCATCGCAACCCCCCGCCCCTCATTTTTTCCTCTTCTTCACTTAATTATGAACTATCCTTCCGGCGATTGAGGTGTCTGTTCGCTATATTCAAATTTGTGTCTTTAACGTGGTGTCAAGCCCGTATGCAACAGCGATGTGTCAGGGACCCCCAGACATACACTATGTGATCAAAAGTATCCGGACGCCTGGCTGAAAATGACTTACAAGTTCGTCGCGACCTCCATCGGTAATTCTGGAATTCAATATGGTTTTGGCTCACCCTTAGCCTTGATGACAGCTTCCACTGTCGCAGGCATACGTTCAGTCAGGTGCTGGAAGGTTCCTTGGGGAATGGCAGCCCATTCTTCACGGAGTGCTGCACTGAGGAGAGGCATCGATGTTGGTCGGTGAGGCCTGGCACGAAGTCGGCGTTTCAGAACATCCCGAAGGTGTTCTATAGGATTCAGGTCGGGACTCGGTGCCGGCCAGTCCATTACAGGGATGTTATTGTCGCGTAACCTCTCCGTCACAGGCCTCGCATTATGAATAGGTGCTCGATCGTATTGAAGGATGCAATCGCCACCCCCAAATTGCTCTTCAACAGTGGGAAGCGAAAAAGTGCTTAAAACATCAATGTAAGCCTGTGTTGTGATAGTGCCACGCAAAACAACAAGGGGTGGAAGCCCCCTCCATGAAAAACACGACCACACCATAACACACAGCTTCCGAATTTTACTGTTGACACTAAACACGCTGGCAGATGACGTTCACGGGGCATTCGCCATACCCACACCCTGCTACCGTATCGCCACATTGTGTACCGTGATTCGTCACTCCACACAACGTTTTTCCACTGTTCAGTCGTCCGATGTTTACGCCCCTTACACCAAGCGAGGCGTCGTTTGGCATTTACTAGCGTGATGTGTGGCCTATGAGCAGCTGCTCGACCATAAAATCCAAGTTTTCTCAACTCCCCTCTAACAGTCATAGTACTTGCACTGGATATTCATGCAGTTTGGAATTCCTGTGTGATGGTGTGGATAGATTGTCTGCCTATTATACTTTACGACCCTCTTCAACCGTCGGCGGTGTTTGTAAGTCAACAGACGAGGTCGCCCTGTGCGCTTTTGTGCTGTACGTGTGACTTCGTTTCCACTTCACTATCACATCGGAAACAGTGAACCTAGGGATGTTTAGGAGTGTGGATATTTCGCGTACAGACGGATGAAGCAAGTGACAACCATGTCACCTGACCACCTTCGAAGTCCGTGAGTTCCGCGGAGCGCCCCATTCTGCTCTCTCACGACGTGTACTGACTACTGAGGTCGCTGATATGGAGTACCTGGAAGAAGTGGCAGTATAATGCACCCAATACGAAAAACGTATGTTTTTGGGGGTGTCCGGATACTTTTGATCACATAGTATATTTGAATGACAACGAACGAAAAACTGATTTTCGTGAAGATGCTATTAAATACATTCAATTGTACACAAAGCCAATTTTCGGCACCGATATTTGCGAAAATATTGCGTTAGGCATGTATTCTATCCAATTTTTCGGAAGAAAGAGAAGTTTTTCAAAACGGCAAACAGCTTTGTTTCTTGTTAGAAACACTGAAGATTCCTTGTGCACGCGGGAAAATTGCTTTCATTCGATGTAGTAGATGTCATTTTAATTTATGTTTTCCCTGTCTGTGTGAAAAATATCACGTTGGAAGTTGTAACGTCGAAACTATATCCGACGATTAATCGTACATTACCCTCATATTCTGGCATATTCTAACTCATTGTCTTATTGAATAAAGTTATTTACACTTTTATTTATCGATGTTCGACTTGGGCTTTTCACGCCTGTCCCTCGTCCTTGAAACCTATGTCTGCAGATCGAAGCACCCAAGTGAAAATCAGTTCTCAGTTCCTTTCCCGATTGCAGGTATAAGCGAGTTCGGAAATGACGACAGACATACATTTTCAGAAAAAAACCGCATGCATTTGGTCGTTTTTTGTCGCTAGTTACAAATTTCATATTTGTTGTGCTAATAAAACTAGCAAACAACCAGTTAATATTGGAAATTCAATACAAGTAATGGAAATACACGTGACTTTTCATCGCATTACCTTTGAAAAGTAATATGTATGACATGACGCATGTTCAAAAAATATGAATTTTAAAAAAATGTAACGGGACTCGATGCAGCTCTCCATCGATTACGGAGCTTCAACGCCAACCACATGACTGCCGCCATGTCGTGCTCAGCGTCGCAGCACACCAGTACATCACTGACGTGTAAAACTTCTCTCGCGGTTTTCTCGGAATCGGTTAAGTATTATGCCTTCCACATTATGTTGTGTAATGGCCTACTAAAAGTGTACACAGTCTGAAAGAAGAAACTCGTGACCTCCCCTTGTGAGTGTACACGTGACGAACGCACGTGGCAGAAGACTCACTTGTTTATTGTCATTTCATGCCCTTATCTAAAAAAAAAAGGGTGGCGGGCGGGCAGAGGAAGACGAGTCAGCGGTAACACGTGCTGTAACACTGCCATTCAATAACGTCTTTACAATGACGTGTCCACTTTACTAAAAATATAAATCTTTTACTTATCTTCGTCGTCTTGTTTTTAGATGCATGATTGCCTCGGATAATTTCTCCATTATCCAAGTGACCCTGATTTCAGCAAGATGTGGTTCATGCAAGAGGGGCTCAACCCCATCGAAGCAGGAGAGTGTTTGATGTCCTAGGGGAGCACTGTGGTGACCAAATGGACGACCGGCATCGACCTTGATTGGCCGCCTTATTCTCCGGATCTGGACAAACGTGACTTCTTTTTGAGGGGCTATATTAAAGACAACGTGTACAGCAATAACCCAGAAACCATTGCTGAGCTGAAAAGAACCATTCAGGAGGTAATCGACAGCTTCGATGTTCCGACACTTCAGCGGGTCATGTAGAATTTCACTATTCCTCTGCGCCACATCATCGCCATTAATGGCAGTCATATCGCACATGTCATAACCTAAATCCGAATATCTGTAGCGACGTTCACATGTTAATAAAGTGTGTGCACGGCGTAGTTTGTAATTACTTTACGTTCTGTTCACAGTTCAGTAATTGTCACCCTTTATGTACACATATCAGTGTAAATGATGACTAACTGAAACCCTCAGCTGCCGACAGGTGTTGTTGATATACCTCGATGTGGACAGCTGAAAATGTGTGCCCCGACAGAGACTTTTTTTTTCTTTTTTTGAGGAGGTGGGGGAGGACGGGGAAGGCAGAGCGATCAGGGGTCGTAACCCGAGGCCTGGTCGCAGTGTCCCCCTCGTCCGTCAAGGAATCAGGGATGGGAAGGGGAAATCTTTTGTGGGAATTATTATTTATTTATTTATTTTTATTTACTGTTTTAATACATTCTTAATGTGGTTTTACTTTATACCACAACAAAAATAAATGTATCGAGCACCGCATCGTGCTCTGAGAAAAAGAAAACAATATCTCGGCACGTTCCTACACCGAGGTAATGTATATGGGGAAAACGAAAACAAGTGCTTCATATAGGATGCAGAAGGGTGTGTCGTTACTCTCCTTACGCTTCATCATCCAGATACGTCTTCACGTATATCATGTTGTTCCACCGAGAATCGAACTTAGTCATGTCAGCCCACTCAATGGCTATCTTCTCCTACCTGCTGATGATCCAGCTGCGTGGAGGGTCGCGTAGGGCACTCCCTAAGTAATTAGAAAAATACTGTCTGTATTTTGGGTTCCGTACGATCTTGCAATGACGTTCTTGTACGTAGTTCCAAAAGTCTAATACATCTTTAGGTCCATCGTGAAATAAGTAGTGTACCGCATGCGCACGGATCCACGTGACAGCGTTGGTCTTGGCGCGCGGGAAATACTGTTGATCGGGAAATAATAGAAACCGAGGTGTAATGTGTTCCGGAGTCACTCGTAGAAAATACGACAAAATTTGTCGCACCAAGCGCCATACGTCTTCTGCCGCGCCACATGTGAGACGGTGTTCGTCCGTGTCTGGTATCCCGCAGTCTACGCAGAGAGGCGATTCCACCATGTTTATCTTGTGGAGGCGTGATCGGGTGATCTGTTTACCATTGACTTTGATGTACCATGTGGATCAGATGGCTGTTTCCAGTAGAATCGCGTGAATCGTCTTCCACACCACCTTCCAATTAACCTGAGGGCTTTTGGTCTCCAAGATGATTGGTGGCCGCCTCTGCTGTAGGACATGATATATATCCCGCGCCGACGCCTGTTTCGTCGGTGGTACTGCGATACGGACATAGCTGTGTTCAATGTAAAAGTTCCCGAAGTAGTAGAAGGGTGGGGGTATGTCTTGCGCCGTCAGTGGGGGCATAATGGAGGGCGGAGCTAAGGACTCCAACAGCAAACCTGTCAAACTTTCCGGGTGGTGGCGCCACAGCTTGATGTGTGAGCTGACATACAGGGCCACAGCTCTGTCGTGGACATGGACTAGACCAAGACCTCCCCTTTCTGGGGGAAGGGTCAGTGACTCATAACTGACTTTGAAGAGCATGCCTGTACTGACGTAGGCACCGAATGCCACTAATAGACGTCGAGCCATCAGTAACGGTATTGGGAGAACACGCGCTATGTGTGGAAGGCGCGATGCGAGGTAAACATTGACGAATTGTGTCCTTTGGAGAATGTCGAGGGTCCGCAGACGAAGGTTGAAGATCTGGACCCGAATTTGTTGTAATAAGCGGCGGTAGTTAAGAGCCGCGGTGCGCCTTATGTCGTCGTGAAACTCTATTCAGAGACATTTGATAGTGCCACGAAGCTGTAGGGGTTCGACACACGCTGGGGTCAACCCGTCTCCTATGGCCATGGCGACCGATTTGGCGACGTTGAGACAGCTGCCGGAAGCCACACCGTACGTGGTAATCCATTCTAGTGCTCTGTTGACATCGTCGCGATTGCGGAACACGAGAACCAGGTCGTCTGCATATGCTGTACAGCGAAATGTGACGTCACGTAGGGTAAGACCGGTGAGGCGTTGACGGAGACCACAGAGGAGCGGTTCCAGTGCCAGAGCATGTAGTAACGTCGACAAGGGGCAGCCTTGACGGACGGAGCGCAAAATCGGGAGGGACTGCGAGAGACGCCCGTTAACGAGCACTTTGGAAGTCGCCCCTCGGAGTAGACGCATCACGACGTCTGTGAATTGCTGTGGGTACTGCATGTGCTGGAGAACGGACGTTAGGTACGCGTGATCCACTCGATCAAAAGCTTGGCTAAAATCTAGTGATGCCAGCGCTCCCGGGATGCGGCGTGCCCTGGCTAGGGCTAGTAAGTCACGGTATCGACACAGTGCTGTGTGGATGTTGTTGATACCCCCTAGGGAAGTCTGATCTGGCGAGATGACGTAAGGCAGGGTCGGTCGTAGACGGTTTGCTAATAGTCTGGTTAATATCTTCATGTCACAGTTGACGAGTGTTAGCGGGCGGTAATCTTGAATTCGAGCCCCACCTTTAGGCTTGTGAACCGGTATAATTATTCCTTCTACGAAGGTCGCAGGGAGCGGCACCGCGGGGGACATAAGCTCCCGACAGATGTCTGTTAACTTGGGAGCCAGTAAATACTGGAAAGTTCTATAAAACTCCACAGGGAGCCCGTCGGGGCCAGGAGACTTATTCGCCGCTCTTTTACCGATGGCGTCGATAACTTCGTCTTCCGTAATGTCGTTCAATAATTCAGTTTGTAAATCCTGTGGGACAATGCCGTAAACCAGTTGTGAGACTGCTGTCACCGTCGTCGGGTCGGAACATTGAGCAGAATAAAGTCGTGCGTAATGGTCGAAGAAGGCTGCAGCAATATCGCGTTGTGTGGTGTGATGATGGCCGTCCTCAGTGGTGATGGCATGTATCAGCGCCCGTCTTCGCAGTGTACGTTCTCGGATGACGTGGTACATGGTGGGTCGTTCCGTTGCGAGTCTGTCTTGTGTCCGCGCTCGGACGACCGTCCCTTCGAGGTGTCGGCGCATCTGGGCTACGATCTGTGCTTTCGCACGCTGAACTGTCAGCTGTCGTTCCGGTGTGGGTGGCAAGGAGGCGCATTCGCGAAGGACGGTGAAATAAAAATCAAGAGTCTGCCGCCTCCAAGCAGCAGTCTCACGACCATACCCAATAAAGGTTCGCCGTAGGGCCGGCTTGGCGCAGGTTAACCACCAACTAATCGACGTAGGATGCGTTGGGAGGCGGCGGACGCACAAACTCCACGTGTCTTCGATGGGGCGTCGAAAATCTGGAGAAGCGAGATGAGCAAGGTTTAATTTCCAGGGATGTCGGCTGCGCCACACCCGTTGGCGACGAAGGGTGACGGCACATATATAGGCCTCGTGATCAGAAAAGGCTACTGGCCATACCTCCGCGTCACTCACCGTTGCCGCGAGAGAACGGGAGACGTAAATCCTATCGATGCGACTAGACGAGTGACTCGTGAAATGGGTGTATCCCGGTCTATTTCCTCGGACATGTTCCCATGTATCTACTAGCTGGAGATCGCCGATGAGTGTCCCAAGTTCGGGGCACGGTGAATGGCGTGGCAGCTGATCTTTAGGTGCTTGGGTGCAATTGAAATCGCCTCCTAATATCAAGTCATCGTGCCTGCCCTGAAAAAGCGGTGCTATTCCTTCTGCGAAGAAGAGCGATCGGTCACGACGGCGATTCGTTCCGGAAGGGGCGTACACACTGATAAACCGGACGCCTTGCATCGTTACGGCCATTCCTCTAGCGTCGGGGAGATATCGGACTTCGTCCGCCTCGAGGCCCTCTCTGAGCAGAATGGCGACTCCATTGTTAGTTGGCGAGGCGTGGGACACATGAGCCGTATAACCATACATACCCGGGAAATCGGCGACGAAGACTTCTTGGAGAAAGACAATGTCAACGTCTGCTGTACTGAGCATGTCTTGGAGCAGCGACAACTTCGTACGTGTCCGAATGGTGTTAATGTTGATGGTCGTCAAGCGATAGGTTTGTAGATCGTCTCCTGCGGTGGGGGCTGCCGTCAGTGTCGCCGTAAAAGGTGGGGCCCGTGATCTGCTGGCCGCGTCCGTGCCATCATCTGTTGCTACTCGGGAGGGGCCGAGGTGTGGGAGGAGAGGCCCCTCTCCTCATCCACCACAGCGGCCGTAGAATCGTCTTCAATGTCATCCGCCCAAGGTCCGTAAGTTAACGGTGGCTGCGGTAGAACACTTGTGGGCTGAGTGACTAAGGGTGAATCGGCAGTTGTTTCCGGTTGTGTACCAACGGCGGGCGCTGTGCTGGCCATCCGTTTGTCCGAGAGAGCGGAATCGGGTTTGTCAAAATCAGACAAAGTGACAGGTCAGGGCGATCTCGTGTCATCCATTTTCCTCGTCGTTTCGTCGGCCGTCCGGTCGTCAACTGGAGAAGACGTCCGCTGGAGGCAATCGTCTGAGGGTGTGCGACATCGCTTTTTATGTTTTCTCGGTGACCTTTGTTTGCGGACGTGGGTTTCTGTGTTCGAAAGACTTTGTGGTTCCCGTATAGCATCCCCCTCAGGGAGAAAGGCAGAGGTCGGTACAACCCTACCGTCGAGTTCCATTCTCTCGTCCGAATCTTCATGTGGAGTCGATGGGCGGCGTTCTTCAACCCCTGTAGACACCATAATGGTGTTGGTCAATCCAGGACCGGCGACAGGTGCGCATTCTAACGCTTCCTGTCTGCCGGGGGGGGTTGTCGTCTGTCATGATGGTCGATCGTGTCACCTCTGCGTAATTGAGGGGGAGGGCCGTGAGCGTAGGAGGTGGTGTCGTGTCATGCAATGGAAGTTGTGTAACCCGACGTTGAATACACGCCGAGCGCACATGACCCTCCTGGCCGCAACCAGAACAAGTACGAGGTTGGCCGTCGTACATTATTATTGCTCGACAGCCACCTATGACTACGTAGGACGGCACATGTTTCTTTAATTCAATTTTCGCTTGTCGGACGCCGTTGAGGACTTGGTACGTCTCGAAGGTGTTCCATTTTTCGGCCACGTGGCTAATTACTGTCCCATAAGGGCGGAAAGCTGAGGTAACGACGTCCGGTGGTACTGCGAAAGGGAGTTCGAAGACTCTTAGTGTGCGTAATCCTAGTCCAGCATGGTCAACAGTAACCTCTCCGATGTGACCATCGGAGTGTTTGAACTTGAGAGTGTTCGCGCATCTGTTCACAACTGCGTGACATAACTCGTCATCGACCATCTTGACGTAAACGACGCTACTTGTGATGGATATGTGGATACCGATGATGTGCTGTGTTGGTATTTGAACTTCGTCACGGATGAATCGTTCGACTTCAAAGGCTCGTGGTCGTGCGTAGTCGGGCTGGAAGCTGATCTTGATGGTAGCTTTTCTGTACGAATGAGCCATGGCGACTCAGTGTTAACGGACGCGAGTATTAGCTGCGGCGAGGAAGTAAACAAACTTCACGTGCTCGCGACTCTGCGGACGGGACCGCGACTCTGCGGACGGGACGTAAACAAGACGTCCTCGCCGCTCACCGGCCGAAAGCAGACTGGGGACTCGAACCCGGGATCTCCTGCTTACATGGCAGACGCTCTATCCATCTGAGCCACCGAGGACACAGATGAATAGCGCGACTGCAGGGACTTATCCCTTGTACGATTCCCGTGAGACTCACATTCCCAACTGTCCACAATTCTACATATGTAATGTACCGTATAGACATTTGCCCATCCACTCATTACTCGCGCACGCTTTGGCGATTCCCGTAAGAGTTTGGGCAACCTGTGCGCATTCGCACAGACGAAGGTCAATGGCTGGGTAGCCTTTAACTATATATATGAAGACAGTAACTGTTCTCGAAAGAACAGGATACTGTTGATGACCGTGCAGCTTTTACCTGGAATAAATTATGACTAACTGAAACCCTCAGCTGCCGACAGGTGTTGTTGATATACCTCTATGTGGACAGCTGAAAATGTGTGCCCCGACAGACCCTGCAGTCGCGTTATTCATCTGTGTCCTCGGTGGCTCAGATGGATAGAGCATCTGCCATGTAAAGAGGAGATCCCGGGTTCGAGTCCCTGTAGGGGCACACATTTTCAGCTGTCCACATCGAGGTATATCGACAACACCTGTCGGCAGCTGAGGGTTTCAGTTAGTCATCATTTATTCCAGGGAAAAGCTGCACGGTCATCAACAGTATTCTGTTCTTTCGAGAACAGTTACTGTCTTCATATATACATATCAGTGTGCTGGCTGCTTTTTCTCTGCTTCGAACAGTCTTCCCACAAACACGTCACAAACGTTACGAAATGATGTTTTCTACATGGTCGTAACTGTACCACTATGTGGACTACGCCTGTCAGTATAGGCAAACCATTTGGCATCCACCTGTCCAGATTTCAACATCTGACCAGACGCCCAGGCGTAAGTAAGCATTAATGGCTTGTTCTTGCCGTATGCACTTGGAGGTACCAATCAACCTAAAAACACACTACTCCCAATAGCTATAATTTTTTGTCTGCAAATGAAGGAAATACTGATATAATATTGTTCAGTACACCGTCCTCAGTCACCACTAGAAATATCTGCACTTTAACCCGTTACATCCTGCAAAAAAAAAAGTCCAGAAACACCCTGATAAAATCCAAATGAAGTAGCAAACAAGGAAACAGAGTCCCTACACACGAGGAAGGGGAAGGAGGAAACTTTATAGGCTATGCCACCAACATGGCGCCCATCTTGAAAGCCGCCATCTTGGATCCAACTCCAAAATTTCAAATGGGAATGTGGTCATGTGACATATCAAACACATAGAGAATTTCACCAGAAAACTGTTAGGTATCATTTACACATGCTAACGTTTTAATCACTGTTTCCTTATTTACAGGTTACAAAATGTCCTTAACACATGAAGAACGCGTTGAAATCATCTTGATATCAGGAGAAAGAAGCACACTGGTCATTGCTGAGGATTTCAACAGTCGTCACCCAACCAGACAGCCCATCACTCACAGAGCAGTCGCCAAGCTTTTAGCCAAATTCCAAGCAACGGGTTCTGTTGCAGATAAACCTAAGGCTGGAAGACAAAAATCCGCCACCGATGAAGCAACAACAGTGAGCGTGTTGGCATCATTTACCAAGAGTCCGCAACGCAGAACTCGTCGCCTGTCACAAGAATGTGGGGTTAGCCGTACCTCCATACTGCGAATTTTATCGCAGTACAAATGGCACACGTACAAAAGTCAGCATCTCCAACACCTGGGCGAGGATGACACAGACCACCGGGTACAGTACGCAGAATGGGTGACACAGCACCTGCAGATAAACCCACGTTTCCCCTATTAGGTGCTGTTCAGTGATGAAGCCAATTTCTTTATCAATGGTGAAGTGAACAAGCAGAGTCACAGATACTGGTGCGACACAAATCCGCAATGGATCGATGCTTCCAAAACGGTCTACTCACAAAAAGTGATGGTCTGGTGTGGTGTGTGGGGTACCAAAGTCGTTGGACCTTTTTTTATTGATGGTACGGTAACAGCCAACGGTTATCTGAGGGTATTGGATGAAGAAGTGTTTCCCCCGTTGTTAACGGACGGGACATTTCCGGAATTCTTCCAGCATGATGGAGCCCCACCACATTATGGGCACAATGTGCGAGCATACCTGGATGTGCAGTTCCCTCAATAGTGGATTGGTCGTAGGGGTGCTGTGGAGTGGCCACCACGTTCACCAGATTTGACTCCTTTGGGGTCATGTCAAAGCTCTGGTTTATTCTGTGAAAATACGGGATTTGCATCATCTAAAGCGGCGCATTGTTGATGCGTGTGGTGAAATTCAGCCAGATGTGTTGGTCCAAGTTCATCAGGACTGGGTTCGGAGGATAGCATTGAAAATCCAACGTAATGGACAACATATCGAGCCATTCCTATGACTGTTGGTGGTCTCTCGGGACTGTGTAACATCGGCGTAATGTCTCTTCGGCACATAACACACACGCTGTCAAGCGTCCCACCGCTGCCACATGTAACTGGCTATAACCCGAGAACGAATAAAGCTATGTTTAAAATAACAACGGCATTGTTTTCCTGGTGAAATTCTCTATCTGTTTGATATGTCACATGACCAAATTCCCATTTGAAATTGTGAAGTTGAATCGAAGATGGCGGCTTTGTAGATACCGCCCTGTTGGTGGCATAGCCTATAAAGTTTCCCCCTTCCCATTGCTCGCGTGTAAGGACTCTGTATCCTTGTTTGCTACTCCATTTGAATTTTATGAGGGTGTTTTCGGACTTTTGGACCACCCAGTGTATCCGGTTGCCAGGCGGACAACGGCAGGACGGAATCTTCAGGCTCGCACTGCACGCAGACGCCTGCGACATAACAGGGCGCAGTCTGGCCGGCGCAGCCACCGCGGCAGGAGCCGCTCCAACGGCACCTGCGTTCGCTGACTCACGCTCGACACAATGAAAACACGTTTCCCCACTCCTCGCCCGTATCAGTTTCACGAGTGGACGTAGGCCGCCCGCCTCTCTCCCATTGCTGCCAACCGTGGCCAGAAACGAAAATAACGGCCCACTGCCTCACACCGAGCACTAGAGGTGTTTGGCAGCTTCCGACGGAAATACAGATTCCCATTACGCAACTACGCCACCTGAAAAAAAAGCGACACGACCAAGGGCAAGGTCCTTTTATTGACAAGTGATGCGACTGGTAGTCTATCGCTGCAAGTGTAGCAAATTCCGACCAAATGAAACACACATGTTACAGTAAAGGGGCTCAAATAGTCGCGTCAATACACAGTGTAAACCTCCTCCCCTCCCCACCCCTGGCGGCTATGCAGTCGTGTATTCGCATGCAACGGTCATAAAGGTGCTGAATAACATCCTGCGAAAGAGTATCGAATAACATCCTGCGAAAGAGTATCCCAAGCATCTTTGCCGCAATTCCGCCATGTTTCTTGCAGATTCAGCAGAACAAGTAGGTTTCCACTTCATCGTGTCCCACAGGCGTTCGATTGGCGAGAGATCTGGTGATCTTGCTGCCAATGGCAGTTGTTGTACACCACGAAGAACGGGATGCATCACTGCAGACGTTTGTGGAGATGCAGTGTCCTGCTGAAAAAGCGTATCACCTACCTGACGAAGAAATGGCGTGCCAAGGCTTGTAAGCCTATTGTCATATCGCTGGCTTGGTTGCGGAGTATCTTTGCGAGCAGCCGCGTCTGTCGAGTCGAGCGCGGGACACGGAACTGATATTTTGTGTTGTGTGTAGCTCTGCATGTGGCCCAGCGACGTGGCGCAGTGGTTAGCACACTGGACTCGCATTCGGAAGGACGACGGTTCAATCCCGCGTCCGGCCATCCTGATTCAGGTTTTCCGTGATTTCCCTGAATCGCTACAGGCAAATGTCGCGATGGTTCCTTTGAAAGGGCACGGCCGACTTCCTTCCCTAATCCTATGAGACCTATAACCTCGCTGTTTGGTCTCGTCCCCCAACCAACCAACCCAACCTCTGCATGTGAGAGGCATTGTTAGTATGGAAGTTGAAGTGATGCTACAAGTGCTATTACAGTAAAGTGACAAAATAATGCAAGTGATTCAGAAGAGAATGCGTCAATAAGTAATTTAAAAATGAGCAGTGCTGTTGATAACGTATTTGTGTATCCTCTCGTTGCATGTCGTACCGTACAGTATCAATCATCCGCGCCTGTTCGGTCTCCAGCAATGAACTAATGTGAATCAGTAATATTATTTGCCACGAAAGAGAGCACTTAAGTGCCACTGTCTTGTAGCGAGCGTGAGGACGTGCGTTCGATCATCGCGTTTGCGCATTATCAATAATCAACCGCGCCGCGACGGTTACGCGCACGCTCATACAACTGAGAACTGTGAACTGTAAACTGTAAATTTAACTTTGTGAACAGTATTAAAATATCATTACTAGTGTCACTAGTCATTGCTGGTACCAAATATCTGTGTATGCGCGACGAGCGTAGAACTTCCGTGCGATCATTCGGCTTCCGCATCATCAACAATTACCCGCGTCGTGTCGGTTATGCGTACGCTCGTCCGAGTGATATTGTGGACTGTTAATCATCCGTTAATTGGGATAACACTTCTGAATTAGAATGTAAACAGTGCAACTTGCGACTTTCTTTTATCGTCTCAGAATATAGTTGTTCATACCAGACGTAGAACAGTGTTGTATTTTGATGTTGAGTGGCTCCCCTAACTCGCTTGCCTATTTCGATAGATAATTTCAGCAAGCCAGTTGTGGAGCAGAATAGTACGACCGCTGCGGGATTATCAGGTACGTGGTGTGGACAGGGCGCACGGTCAAGAAAAGCAGAAGCGACAACCAGTTTAAGGGTCCCCCACCCCCATTTGTACTCCCGGGCGTGTTACAGGCAGTCAAGATTTATTGACATAAGAGGTCAAATGTTATTGACATAAGAATTGTCACAGACGCTGTGGAAAGACAGGAAACTTTATTGAGTAGCAATACACAGGTATGACGCAGGAGAGACATGCTGGATAAAGCTAGAAGGAAGCAGAGCGGCCAAGTGCTGCAGTTAGCACAACCCAGGCGAAGGTGATATGCTGCCGCAACCACTGCCGTTACTGGGGCGGCAACATACTGCAAGCAATGGAAATAACCACAGCCAGGTGACTGAGGCCAGAACAGATAATTAGAAATAGGCGATAACAAGAACAGACATCACTCATCTCTATAGTTCATGGGCGCGACAGCCGTCTGATGAAAACGTTTCACTGCGGATGCGCAACCAGCGCCCGAACTGCTAAAGGAATCACAAATCTAGAAGTAAGGGAGGTCACAAATGTAGAAGGAAGGAAGATTGGCATTAACGTCCCGTCGACATCGAAGTCACTAGAGACGGAGCACAAGTTCGGACTGCGTCAAGGATGAGGAAGGAAATAAGAAAGTTGGCCGTACCCTTTCCTAGCAGTCATCCTGTCATTTGCCTTGAGCGACTTAGGGAAATCACGGAAAACCTAAATCTGAATGGCTGGATGTGGGTTTGAACCGTCGTCCTCCCGAATGCGAGTCCAGTGTGCTAACCACTGCGCCAGCTCACTCAGTAATCAGAAACCTGCGAGTAGCGGGTTAATAGGGGGCGGTCGCTGCGGTGCAGTGAGTGGGAAGAAGGGAATTTTGAGTCTGGCGGAAAGCGTGTCTGGATGGCCGATGCGCTTGAGGCAACTGTTCTAGATAAGCAAAGCATCTGCGATCGAGTCCCGGTCTAGCACAAATTTTCACCAGTCGCCCTTGCATTTCCGCTACGCCCTGTGTGACTGGAAGTCATTATATCACTTTTATCTCCTTCCCATTCCGTTTCATTTCCATTCCTTTCACTCCAAAATATTCATGTCAAAATAAGGAAGTCTAGACTTTCGGAGGAGGTGCGAGAAACTTCTGGAAAGATTCCGGTCACTAAAAGGACCTTTAAGGATAGCAGGGGAAAGAACCACTGCCGCGGGAAACTCTTCCAAGACCCTGAAAGAGCAGTATGTAAAAGGCAGTTGGCAGCTGTCTTAGCGGGTTTGAGTCAGAGAACAGGGAGCATATGAGTTAAGCACTGAGAGACAGTCGGAGCCACAGGGGAGTTTTTTTGCAACTTTTCTGCACAAATAATCTCACGCTGGTCAATTTGATATCCCATTTGTCCATTTGCCACTCTTCGTTTGACTATGAATAATGGGACAAAAACTCATGGTGTACTTTATAGGGAGTCATCTTTTTGCAACCGGACGTGTATGCTACGGGCACAAAGCCGCTTACTTCAGCAAGAGCCTCAAGCTCTGATGCTCCAATCCTATAAGAAATGATTTTCGCTGTTAATCAAAAACCACACAGTCTATGACCTACTAGACGGAAGAAAACACTTGAGGCGAGACATCACCTTGGCATGGTATGCAAGTGTAAAGGAAGCGACGTACGGAAGGAGCTGCCAATGGGTCCGCCTAGCAACATCGAAACTGCGATAAGAGTCAACAATGCATCCACGAATTTCCTGCTACCGGTTCTTCTTCATCTGTCAGATTCAGTAATATCAAAAGCTGTCAAGTGTGAAACATAAATACACTACTGGCCATTAAAATTGCTACACCAAGAAGAAATGCAAATGATAAACGAGTATTCATTGGACACATATATTATACTAGAACTGACATGTGATTACATTTTCACGCAAATTTGGATGCATAGATGCTGAGAAATCAGTACCCAGAACAACCACCTCTGGCCGTAATAACGGCCTTGACACGCCTGGGCACTGAGTCAAACGGAGCTTGGATGGCGTGTACAGGTACAGCTGCCCTTTCAACTTCAACACGATACCACAGTTCATCAAGAGTAGTGACTGGCGTATTGTGACGAGCCAGTTGCTCGGCCACCATTGACCACACGTTTTCAATTGGTGAGAGATCTGGGCAATGTGCTGCCCAGGGCAGCAGTCGAACTTTTTCTGTATCCAGAAAGGCCCGTACAGGACCTGCAACATGCGGTCCTGCATTATCCTGCTGAAATGTAGGCTTTCGCAGGGATCGAATGAAGGGTAGAGCCACGGGTCGTAACACGTCTGAAATGTAACGTCCACTGTTCAAAGTGCCGTCAATGCGAACAAGAGGTGACCGAGACGTGTAACCAACGGCACCCCATACCATCACCCCGGGTGATACGCCAGTATGGCGATGACGAATACGTGCTTCCAATGTGCGTTCACCGCGATGTCGCCAAACACGGATGCGACCATCATGATGCTGTAATCAGAACCTGGATTCATCCGAAGAAATGACGTTTTGCCATTCGTGCACCCAGGTTCGTCGTTGAGTACGCCATCGCAGGCGCTCCTGTCTGTGATGCAGCGTCAAGGGTAACCGCAGCCAAGGTCTCTGAGCTCATAGTCCATGCTGCTGCAAACGTCGTCGAACTGTTCGAGCAGATAGTTGTTGTTTTGCAAACGTCCCCATCTGTTGACTCAGGGATCAAGACGCGGCTGCACGTTCCGTTACAACCATGCGGATAAGATGCCTGTCATCTCGACTGTCAGTATACGTGGACTACGCCTGTCAGTATAGGCAAACCATTTGGCATCCACCTGTCCACACTTCAACGTCTTACCTGACATCCAGGCGTAAATAAGCATCAATGGCTTGTTCTTGCCATATGCACTTGGAGGTACTAATCAACCTAAAAACACACTACTCCCAACAGCTATAATTTTTTGTCTGCAAATGAAGCATATACTGATACAATATTGTTCAGTACACCGTCCTCAGTCACCACTAGAAATATCTGCACTTTATACATATTATATGTTGTGGTCCTCATTCCTGAACTGGTTAGATGCAGCTCTCCATGCTACTCTATCCTGTGCAAGCTGCTTCATGTTTTCATCCCCCAGTACGCACTGCAGCCTACATCCTTCTGAATCTGCTTGGTGTATTTATCTCTTGGTCTCCCTCTACGATTTTTACCCTCCACGCTGCCCTCCAATACTAAATTGGTGACCCCTTGATGCCTCAGAACATGTCCTACCAACCGATCCCTTCTTCTAGTCAAGTTGTGCCACAAACCCCTCTTCTCCCCAATTCTATACAATACCTCCTCATTAGTTATGTGATCTACCCACCTATTCTTCAGCATTCTTCTGTAGCACCACATTTAGAAAGCTTCTATTCTCTTCTTCTCCAAACTATTTACCGTCCATGTTTCACTTCCATACGCGGCTAAACTTCATACAAATACTTTCAGAAACGACTTCCTGACATATAAATCTACACTCGATGTTAACAAATTTCTCTTATTCAGAAATGCTTTCCTTGGCATCGCCAGTCTACATTTTCTATCCTCTCTACTTCGACCATCATCAGTTATTTTGCTCCCCAAATAGTAAAACTCCTTTACTACTTTAAGTGTCTCATTTCCTAATCTAATTCCCTCAGCATCACCAGAGTTAACTTGACTACATTCCATTATCCTCGTTTTGCTTTTGTTGATGTTCATCTTATATCCTCCTTTCAAGACACTGTCCATTCCGTTCAACTGCTCTTCCAAGTCCTTTGCTATTTCTGACAGAATTACAATGTCATCGGCGAACCTGAAAGTTTTTATTTCTTCTCCATGGATTTTAATACCTACTCCTAACTTTTCTTTTGTTTCCTTTACTGCTTGCTCAATATACAGATTGAACAGCATCGGGGAGAGGCTACAACCCTGTCTCACTCCCTTCCCAACCACTGCTTCCCTTTCATGCCCCTCGACTCTTATAACTGCCATCTGGTTTCTGTACAAATTTAAAGTAGCCTTTCGCTCCCTGTATTTTACCCCTGCCACCTTCAGAATTTGAAAGAGAGTATTCCAGTCAACATTGTCAAAAGCTTTCTCCAAGTCTACAAATGCTAGAAACGTAGGTTTGCCATTCCTTAATCTATCTTCTAAGGTAAGTCGTAGGGTCAGTATTGCCTCACGTGTTCCAACATTTCTACGGAATCCAAACCGATCTTCCCCGAGGTCGGCTTCTACCATTTTTCCATTCGTCTGTAAAGAATTCGCGTTAGTATTTTGCAGCTGTGAATTATTAAAATGATAGCACGGTAATTTTCACATCTGTCAACACCTGCTTTCTTTGGGATTGGAGTTATTACATTCTTCTTGAAGTCTGAAAGAATTTCGCCTGTCTCATACATCTTGCTCACCAGATGGTAGAGTTTTGTCAGGAATGGCTCTCCCAAGGCTGTCAGTAGTTCTAATGGAATGTTGCCTACTCCCGGGACCTTGTTCGACTTAGGTCTTTCAGTGCTCTGTCAAACTCTTCACGCAGTATCATATCTCCAATTTCATCTTCATCTACATCCTCTTCCATTCTCCTCTTCACTATATTGAGAAATAAATACACGGCATGAAGATATGAAAAATGAAGATGTATAACATGAATCACGTTTGTTTTATTTAAAAATATTTTAAGAGTTTTCACATAAAAAAATGCAGAGGCAGTACTTTTCACCACGACCTCTTGCCTACGTTTTGCGTATCGACCTCTGCAATACCGCTTTACACTGGCAATTACATTACAACAGGAAGGGGCTTAAGGCAGTCACTGCATCCCAAACAAATCCTGGAGAGAATCTCACGTAAATGAAAGGGGGAGAGCTGGAAGTATTTCTTTTTCAGCTAACATTTCTGTGTTTGTTTTGCAGACTGCCTTGTGAGATCTGTTTTACGAACTGCCTGTTGAGATAAGTGGACTTGCTAAGAGCAGTTTTCGGTCCTTCATTCACGAGTTTATAGTGCCATATTCTTGATAGCGTTATATATGCTGGCCATGAAATACATACATGCGTTGCCCCCCCCCCCCCCCCCAATCTCCTGCCCCCTCCCCGCCATGTAACTTCATAACAGTCTAAAGTGTGAAATGAAAATATACCGATAGCAACATATTAATACTATGACACTTGGTGAATTTCTGCTTCTGTTTTTCTGTGTAAAATACGTTTTGTAATTAAAATCCTAAAAAAAGACGATTTATCAGAGACTTTTGCTAGAGAGACCAAACAGGAATGAACTTTGTATATCTTCTGCTGTAAAACAGATACGCCATTCTGTGACGCCGCTTTTCGTCTGGCCGTTGTATTCTGGAATGAGCACATATATTTCTATGTGCCATAAATTTAGGTATAATATAAGATTTTTTAAAAAAGTATAAGTGGAATTTAATTTCTGTATCAGACTTGATCATATCCCATGATAACAACCATAGCTTCGTACGAATATTTGCACCTTTCTTTTCAGATACTGTAAAGAAAGGATAGGTGACGAATTGTTCACAGACAGAACGACCAAACAAATTACGTGTTCTCTCGTTACCTATTCGATATCGCTGAGCAGAGCTACACTGAGATCGAGTTGCCGACTATTTTCTTTCATTTATTACGTCTATTTTTTACTTAATAATCATTTAGGTTGATCGGTCAGTTACCTTCGAACAATGAAGTTGGCATTCGCTTCAGTAGCTTGATGACACACAATATTAATATATGTGGTAACCTGATTATTACGTGAATACTTAATTTACATTATTTGCAGTAATTATTAATTTCATTTATCTATATTTTTGATACGGGTTGCCGTCTTTGAACGTTTCTCCCGCCCGTCATGGAATTGCGAAACAATCAGTATTTTTATTTGCCGTGGCGTACTGGGAAAAGTTTTCAGAATATTTATATCTCAGACCTTTCTCTCGTAATATAAATTGTAGAGGGGAAGCGCTTCGCGAGAAACGAATAGCGTTTACTTAAGTATTTGGATCCCATACATCGTGAAACTTCTTACAATACTATAACTATTAACATTTTCTGTTTTTTCTTTTTTTTTAAGTGTAGCTATACATACAAGATTTTTATACTCGCTTATTCTTTGGCCTTGTTGCCAGTTACCTGGTTCAGCGGCCTGATGTTCACGTTTGAACTGTTTCCCATTTCATAGATTTGTGATCTTCGTCGTACAGCACACCACTGTTCGACATTTACATGCGTAGAAAATCAGGGCAACTACGAACGAATGAGCCGGCCGCGGTGGTCTAGCGGTTCTGGCGCTGCAGTCCGGAACCGCGGGACTGCTACGGTCGCAGGTTCGAATCCTGCCTCGGGCATGGGTGTGTGTGATGTCCTTAGGTTAGTTAGGTTTAAGTAGTTCTAAGTTCTAGGGGACTTATGACCTAAGATGTTGAGTCCCATAGTGCTCAGAGCCACGAACGAATCGAAAACACCAAAACAGGGAAGCGGGGCAGAAATCGTCCACCGCGTATGCGAATCGGAGATTGTGTATCCAAAGATAACACTTAGAGAAAGTCTGACTGATTTTGAGATTGACAAGACACTGCCGTAAGGAACTCGTTGTCAGATCCTGCAACTAGTACTATGAGCTTGCATCATTTGGACATGAAAATTCACAAAAAAATGCTTAATTACCAGGTTCTGAGCAAAACTTAACCATTACATAGGAAATAATAAAACTAAATGTATATAATAAATATTTACGTATTTGTTTCTTGCTTGCATAGCTAATGGTCTCAGAATTGAGTATGGACCACTGAGCACACTGCGAAAAGATACTCTTTCGTTCCGTAAAATGGAGTGCTGTCGTCCCTATGCACACACAAAATCCCGTTGTTGTTTTTACTGGTTTAGGAGCGATCACTTTTCTCTAACGAGTTGTCATATCCAACAGTTCCTCACACCAAGATTGCAGGAGTTGGAGTCATATGGGCCTCGATAACCGCTGCTTCCTTAGACCTTTCGTCTGGTCGTCTACGGACACGATGATGTTGGTCTAGCCGCCAAAAACAGAAGCGAGACTCACCTCTGGACACCACATAATGACATTCAACGCCCCTGTTGATGCTGGCTCCATACCAAGTTTTTTTCCCAGAATTTGTCATCTGCACGCTCCGACATGTTTTATAGTTTCTATCAGATGGAAGCGAAAAGTCGTATGGTTTCCCAGAAATTCTCAGACGAGATCTATTCTCCCCTCCATAAAGTTTATTTCTCGCGAATTTTCATGCTTTAGTGTGTGTGGAAATTCTCTCGAGTTCATCGTCCGAACGTAGTGATAAATCGAAAACACTCCAGAATCAAAAAAGGTTGTCAGTTATTCATAAAATTATCACTTTCCGCGCAGATGCAGGCAATAAATAACACCCGGAGGATTGGTAGTACGAGGTGACGAAGGAGGCACCCTATTTTGTTTTATTTTGTGGGAGACTGTAAATGAACAAGCGGCAGCTTTTCAGCATTAATAATCTGGCGCATGAATTATGAAACTGGACATGTTCCAAAAGCACCCATTAATTCTCTACTTGATTTGCCATTAATTTTCAGAGAAACTCCTGTGTCGTGAACACATACTTTACATCTTCGTCATCGTCATAATAATAATAATAATAATAATAACAATAATAACCATACCGCCATGTGGAAATATTAGATCCTCATTAGATAAATCAACCGGACTGTATCAAGCTGGATTCAGCAGTAACAGATCGTGTCCACAGCAAATTCCGGACCTTAAACAAGTAATTAGGTATATGAAAATATAGAGGAATAAATTCTAGTCACTTCCAAAATGTACCAAAGTCAGTCAAGAAGACAGTTTCTCACTATTATCACTCAACTGTATGCAGGAAGAAGTTATAAGAGAATGGAAAATAGAGGAAGATAAACAAAAACTTAACAACCACATAACGTTGAACAGACGACAAGGATCCGTAAATTGCTTGGCCGTTGCAGACGATCTCGTAGTAACAGATGGAACCTCAAAGAAAGCAATGAGAAGACTAGAACTTATGAGGGAAACAGCTGAGAAGGCAGCTCTACAAATATCGTTTGAAAAGACGGATTACATAACCTACGAAAATAACTCACCAAGAATTTTAAATACCAAGTATGGCAAGATCAAGAAAACAGGCAACTTTAAATATCTGGGTGAGAATATAAACATAAAAAGTCAAAAGAATCGATAAAAATCAGAATTCAAAAAAAGGAAAAAACAGACAGGACAGTGATAATTATGTACTGTGAAAATGTTTTTCTAAATATGTTAATCTGAGGCACTGTAATACAGCTGTAAACCCGAGAAGTCCTCTACGGGTTGGAAACACTACTTTTTTCCAAATGCAAAAGAGTATTAGAAGACGTGGGAAAGACACAAAGAAGAATCCTGAAAAAATGTTAGGTCCAGTCAAGAAGAAAGATGGCAATTTGGTTCTGAGACCAAATAATGAAATGTACTCAGTCTGCTCTAAGATAACAGACGATATCACGAAATGACGTGTTACATTCTACGGACATCTAGAGAGAGCGAAGGCAGACACACTAACAAAAAAATCGAGACATCGACACATTATTCAAATGCAGGAAAAGAGAGAAAGAAAATGGGTGCGGAGCAAGATCAAAAAGGGCTGGAGGAAATGCAGATTAATCAGGAGAGTTTACTCAACGCAGTAAAGTTCAGACTAGAAGTCGAGAAGATAAAATAAACAGAAAACTAACTCTGGTCAGATGGGGGCAAAAGAGCTCAGTCTGAGAAAATGAAGGAGGTTTACAGGTAGGTGAAGGAAAAGAGAAGGTAACAGTCATCTTGACGTAGTCCTTAGTTAGCCTGTGACGATATAATAATAAGCTCATTACGCAAACAATTACTCAGTCCTATAGAAATCATTACAAGCATCATTTAATAGCGTGTAATTCCGCTGCTGGAGTTGATAACCGCCTGGATTCGGGTAGGAACCGAGTCCACACGTTGTGCCGGTACGTCGCAAGCAGCTTAAGCCACTCGCTGAGGATTTGATCGCGCAGTTGCACGAAACAGCGAGGATGCTGATGTCGGCGTTTTACCATCTGTTCCACCATGTCCCTCAGGTTTTCTATGGAGCTCAAGTCAGGTGAGGGTTGGGTTCTTTGGGGGAGGAGACCAGACAGCGAGGTCATCGGTCTCATCGGATTATGGAAGGACGGGGAAGGAAGTCGGCCGTGCCCTTTCAAAGGAACCATCCAGGCATTTGCCTGGAGCGCAAGTCAGGTGATTTTGCACGAAAATCGAGAAGTGAAAGCGTCGGGGAGTGTTCACAAAACCGGTGAAATATTCTTCCAGCCCGATTAACTTTGCTGTTGTCGTCTCTAAATGCTTGTGTGAGCAATGGCCTCTTGTGAACAATGGTCTCTTGCGAGTTTACCGACGCCAAATGTTTACTGTCTGCACTTCCCGACGCAATGTTCTCCCGCTGTCAGCATGGGATGGACGTTCATTCACTGCCTCAGCAATTCCGGCCCGTCTTGGAAACGATTTTAATACACAAGCCCTGAAACGCGTCACGGTTCCTCTCAGTCAAGATCTTTCGGTTCAAATGGCTCTGAGCACTATGCGACTTAACTTCTGAGGTCATCAGTCCCCTAGAACTTAGAGCTAATTAAACCTAACTAACCTAAGGACATCACACACATCCATGCCCGAGGCAGGATTCGAACCTGCGACCGTAGCGGCCGCTCGGCTCCAGACTGTAGCGCCCAGAACCGCCCGGCCACACCGGCCGGCCAAGATCTTTCACCAGCCATAATTCCAATGACGTGTTTCGCAGGCACGTGTGTTACACCAATGCTCGTTGAACAGTCCGCCGCGAAACACTAACAAATCCAGCAACTTCACACACCGTATGGCCATGGGAACGGCCCAACACGATTGCCCCTTTATGTCAACTGCCATGTCCTTACATTTACCCACGTTTACGTACAATGTCTGCTTAAAGCATAGATGCCTCACTGAATGCTACTACCTTAAACTCACGTGGAGGTAAGTGCGTGTACAGTTACACACGTGAGTCGATCGCTGCGGCATTTATAAAGGCTTAACGAAACATCTGTGCGTGCGCACTAGAGAGGCAAATTTTTTGTCTGGTGATCTTAATAATAAAAATAATAATTACTGAAATTTATGGAAGATATTTCCGATACTTTTGAACTCAGGCCGACAGACTTTTCAGTTATGCGTTTGAGAAAGTGGACCACGAGTGGCGAAAAGGAATGGGTGGACAAAATGTTAACAACACTATAAGTTTAGTTCCATAAACATGAATCCGACAGTTGACGGCCTCGCCTTTGTACATGATCTCGCAATTTCGGTTGACTCGCAAGACACAGCTGCAGAACAGATCAATGACCTAAGACACGAGCAGCGAAGGGGGAAATCCAGATCTCCTTCGAGAAAAATGAATTTATTACGAACATCAACCCACCACCCATTGCAGCAGAGGCACAATAAAGGGAAATCAGACGGCTGGAGAAGTGTAACCTTCCTTTGTAAACATGGCTCTATTTTACACAAGTGGTAATGCGGGGCCAAGTGGATCCCCATGATGTGTTAATGTTGCTACATGCGTATAACATAATAACTATATTATTTAATACAAATTAAAGTAGAGGCAACAACATAAATTGTGAGATTGAACCAATCAATGCTTATTTGACGAAATAATGCCTTTTATTATATTAGATACAAGATAATATCTTACAGTGATGTTTACACAATATAAACTGCATATTCAGTGATTAAACTGTCTTCTTCTGATGACTCATTACATTTACCATTTAGACACTGGTCACAGACTGTAAGGAAATGTTACATGCACATATGTTTTCCACATTGCTGACAAGTAAATTGAGTTTTTTACATCCTTATTTTTAAGCCAGATGATGTGCCTTGTAACGGGACTTTTCTTCGACAGCAGTTGCCCATACCAGTATCATTTTTCGAATTTTGGACAGACCAGTATCATCTCAGCTGCTTTTCTGAAAACTTTCATATAATTTATGAAAAAGAATTACTTTATTTTGGATGTTATAATCGATAAATACTAGCTCTGAATGTAAAGTTAAAAATGATGTTTTTCAGAAACATTTGAAATTGCGAATTATATGGCACACTTAAAATTTCTATTATTAATTATGGGATCTAGTATTGTTTATTATGTTTATTTTTGGATTCATTTATGAAATAATAATCGAAACTAATAGAAAATCATTTGTCAAGAAGAACTGTAAACGCTTTGGAATATGGTTACTGCTGCTGATTGAAGTGGTAGTAAGCATGTCACTGATGTGATCGGCCGGCTGGGGTGGCCGAGCGGTTCTAGGCGCTACAGTCCGGAACCGCGCGACCGCTACGGTCGCAGTTTCGAATCCTGCCTCGGGCATGGATGTGTGTTATGTCCTTAGGTTAGTTAGGTTTAAGTAGTTCTAAGTTCTAGGGGACTGATGACCTCATATGTTAAGTCCTATAGTGCTCAGAGCCATTTGAACCATTTTGATGTGATCGGATTTTCGTATTTCGGGCGAACAATGTAATTTCGGCTGCGTTAATATGAAAATTCAAAAGACTGTATGATATACTAAAATGTGACAAAATATATTAACGTTACAACAAAAATTTTGCAACAACCATCTTCAAATTTATGTAGATCAATTCAATCATGAGGACCTAAAATGTGAGAATTTCAAGAATCAGATCCCTAGACAAGAACAACTGAAGCCAACTCTACACGAAAAGCTAAGTAAACTAGAAAATTTATTGCAATAACTGGGCTAGGAAGGAGGAAGGGGGGGGGGGGGAGATTACAACCTCCTTTTCACAGCTGCCACTTAGTTTTGTGCTCATTTGTCATTAACAGCAGATGCTGGTCCACTCATTTTTGGCGCCCTTAGGTGAATTTCTCTGCGTAAGCAATCCAATATTGTCCTCTTCTTTACATAGTCTTGCACCAAGCTCAATCTAATTTCCGAAAGAAAATCCTTTTTTTTCCATTTTAAGCATGAGTATGCGAATTCAAATCATATTTCTTCGGCACTGTCTCGAACAGAAGTGATAATGTGGAGGTACAGGAAATTCCCAGCCAATAAATAACTGTCAAACGCTAATAACAATGAGCAGCACAAGAGTGGAAAACTGGAGACCGGAAATAAACAGATGTGAGCTAGACGGCAGGCAGTGTTGCCAACTTTATTCATACAAATTTAGCTAAACTAAATGTGCTGGGGATCTGTCGGACCCCATGTTAACAATTAAAGATTAAATACGTACTAGAGTGGATAGGCCAAACTCCCCTGAGGAAGAAACCTTTGCCTCACGGATCGGTAAAAAAAATTGAAACAGCAAACAAATTAAATAAAAGTGTCTGCAAGAAGAAGGAGATATCATTTAATGCTAAGATACAACAGAACTGCATAGTAACACGACCAGAGAACCTACTTGCCGCAGAATGCCTTGCTATGAATAGGAAAGGTCTGATGTACAAAGCAGAAATAAGAGAAAGACAGATCTTGAGGAAAATCCTAAGCCCGGTGAAAGGAAAAGAAGAATTCACGAGACGACACAGCCAGGAATCCTGCACACATGTCTCCCACAGTAAATTCAATCTTTCCCTCTGAGTTGTGACCAATTAATAACACGTGACGTCCCAACATGTAGTGCGACGCTATGAAGGCGCGCTGTTTTGTTTTCTTTCGGAGAGATCGCCGTATTCACAGAAGCCAGTATTTTCGGCATTAATAACGACCATAAATTGCAAGAGTGGAGGCGTTCCAAGTTTCGTGGAAGACTTGGCGATCCTCCGCTGTTTTCATAAAATTATCTTTCAGAGAAACACACGGTAAATCGCGGCCATGTTCTTAATGCACAGCGCTGTTTATTACGGCAATTACGAAAATAGCGCTATAAACACACAAAGCAGACCCGTGAAAGAAAGATCGGACGATTATACGAGCTACTCGAAATAATGACGGTAGAGTCTCAGCAAGTAGCTAGTAAAACAAACACGGGAAAATGCTCGAGATAAACGGCCGTATGCTCTGCTATGGTTTACGTGTGGCTATTCAAGCTTTCCAAAATTTAGCCTCAAGCGACGTCAACTTCTGTCAAGTCAAGAAATGCAATAAAATGCCTCCGGAACCGAACGGTTAGCGCATGTGACTTCTATGCAGGAGAGATGGGTTTGATGGTAGGCTCTCCCTTGGATATGTACTTAGTGAGAGGACGCGAGCGATTTTGGCAATATAGGTGCGTCAAACAAGAACGTACAGGGTAACAATTATTGAACTACATGGGAAAAAAACGTAAATTAGTTACAAACTACGGCCTGCACACACTTTATTCAATATGTAAACGTCAGTTGAAATATTTCGATTTAGGTTATGACATGTTCGATATGCCTGCCATCATTGGCGATGATTTGGCGCAGACGAATAGCGAAATTCTGCATGAGCCACTGAAGTGTCCGAACATCGATGATGTTGATGACCTCCTAAATGGTTGTTTCCAGCTCAGAAATGGTTTCAGTGTTATTGTTGTACACTTTGTCTTAAATATAGCCCCACAAAAAGGACTCACATGCGTCCAGATCCGGAGAATATGGCGGCCAATCAAGGCCCATGCCAGTGGCCTCTGAGTACCCCAGAATGTGGTCCCCAAAGTGCTCCTCCAGGACATCAAACACTCTCCTGCCTCGATGGGGTCGAGTTCCGTCTTGCACGAACCAATTCTTGTCGAAATCACGGTCACTTTGGATAATGGGGATGAAATCATCCTCCAAAACCTTCACGTACCGTTCAGTAGTCATTGTGCGATCAAGGGATATGGTACCGATTATTCCGTCACTGGACATTGCACACCACACGGTCTCGATCACGAAATGCGGATTTTCAGTCCCCCAAATGCGCCAATTTTGCTTATTGACGAACCCATGCAAATGAAAGTGGGCTTCGTCGCCAAACCAAACCATATATGCGCATACTAGTTCCCATCATGCACCGCGGCCAGCCGCCCAATCAGAACGTCCCAATGCAAACCGTCCAGATTTTATGACGATTTTATTTCATGTAGTCACCCTGTAAGAGGTCCAAACACAACGATTAAATGTTTCAAAAATAAACTGCGTTCAGCTGTATATGAACTTTTTTTTATTTACAGGAGCACGACCAGTTTCGCGATACCACATCACACCCTTGGGTATAAATAACAATAAAACATTAACCCAATATTACGGGAAGGGGAGATTCAGCCTCCTCAAAATAAAATACTGATACCCGCAACAAACAGGGCGTCCATATGTCAAATCGACCAGTTGAAACCTCTTGACATGTGGAAAGCGCGAATACTTCATATCTGCTGCAAGCAGTTGGAGGTTTGCTGCCCGGTGCTTCCAGGTATGAAGTAAACGCGCTTTCAACATGTCAGTTTTTCAAACTGGTCGATTTGACCTACGACGCCCTGATTGTTGCGGGTAACAGTCTTCCAATTTCTGCCATTCCAGAAATAGGGAGTTCAGCAATCAAGTTATACACAAAGAGTAGGCCTAAGTATAGCGCACGGATTTTGATTTGGTTGATTTTAAATGGGAGTGAAGGATGCAGGAGTAAAGCAAACGTCGCTATGGAGAGGAACGGTCCTCAGACGGGTCGGGTAACTTTCTTTTCTGAGAAGAAGTTGTAGGTATCACTCATGATGCACTCACAATAGCTTCATCACTCTATAAAAAGGGTTGCCTCACTGACTAGTTCGTGATTTAATGGTGCAAAAAAATGGCTTTGTCTTAACATCAGAGGTCATCAGTCCCCTAGAACTTAGAACTACTTAAACCTAACTAACCTAAGGACATCACACACATCCATGCCCGAGGTAGGATTCGAACCTGCGACCGTAGCGGTCGCGCGGTTCCGAACTGAAGCGCCTAGAACCGCTCGGCCACAACGGCCGGCCGTGATTTAATAAAACAGTTAGCAATACTGAATATCATTTTCGTTGCTTCGTCTTAAAAAAAAGTGTTCAACGAAATTTCTTTTTCGTTCTAATGTCTAGTTACGCGCTAAAGTTTACAATAGTGAGAGGGAGCGGAGAAAGGGGGAGAGGTGGTACCTAATATCTGATTAAACTGAAGAGCGATGGTCTGAGAAAGTTTGAGACCTACATCTACATCTACATGGTTACTCTGCAATTCACACGTAAGTGCCTGGCAGAGGGTTCATCGAACCATTTTCATACTACTTCTCTACCATTCCACTGTCTAATGGAGCGTGGGAGAAAAGGAACACTTGAGTCTTTCCCTTCGAGCTCTGGTTTCTCTTATTTTATTATGACGATCATTTCTCCCTACGTAGGTGGGTGTCAATACACAGTTCTAGTGGCCGAAACCGCTACTCTAGCGCCTCTCTGGCGCTAAGGACTGTTTCAACTTAGCACAATGAGCTCCAGTACAACGGAAAACGCCCACTCGGCGAAAATTATTAAGTTCGGAGTCAAGTGTAATTAGGACCACCACAAATTATGGAAAATATCTCTAGACTGGGGAATCAACTACACCGCCCAATCACGTTACTGTGACCACCGGCTATGTTCGAAGTCAACATGCAATAACCACTCACAGAGGGAACGTGGCAGCCCTAGTAGTGGAGGGCACATAAAGAGTGTCGAGGACGCGGAAAATAGTACAGTCGTTATCGTAATACCGAAACGGAACGATTTATCTGGCGTCCAAAAGCTCGTGATCATTGTCTTTCGGGTCAATGGTGTAAGCGTTTCCGAAACGTTCGCTGTGGCCAAAGTACGAGCGGCGTTTGAAAAGTCCGTGCAAAAATAAAAAAAAATTACTTACGTGTTTGGGATAAACCTTTTTTATTTTTCGACATAGTCTCCTTTTAGAGTTATACACTTCGTCCAACGCTGTTCTAATTTGTTGATCCCTTCCGAATAATAGGAATTGTCCAAGTCAGCAAAATAGCTATTACTTGCTGCAATCACCTCCTCGTTTGAATAAAATGTTTGTCCCGCCAGCCATTTCCGGGCGAGTAGTCCGAGGGAGCCAAGTCTGGAGAATAGGGGGGATGTGAAACGAGTTGGAATCCTATTTCCATTAATTTTGCGACCACATCAGCTGAGATGTGTGCTGGTGCATTGTCGTGATGGAAAAGGACATTTTTGCGGTCCAATCGCCGGAGTTTCTCTTGCAGCTCGGTTTTCCAACGGTCCAATAACGATGAATAATATGCACCTGTAATAGCTTTACCCTTTTCCAGATAGTCGATGAGGATTATCTCTTGCGAATCCGAAAAGTCAATCGCCATAACCTTTCCGGCCGAAGGACTGGTCTTCGCCTTTTTTGGTGCAGATTCTCCCTTGGTAACCCATTGTTTAGATTGTTGTTTGGTCTCAGGAGTATAGTAATGTATCCATGTTTCATCCACAGTGACGAAACGACGCTTAAAGTCCCGAAGATTCTTCCTGAACAGCTGCAAACTATCGTTGCAACACTTCACACGATTCCGTTTTTGGTCTAGCGTGAGCAATCGCGGAACCCATCTTGCGGATAGCTTTCTCATGTCCAAATGTCTATGCAAAATATTATGTACCCGTTCATTCAAGATGCCCGTAGCACTAGCAATCTCACACACCTTAACTCTTCTGTCATGCATCACCATATCATCGATTTTATCAATGATTTCAGGAGTCGTAACCTCCACAGGGCGTCCAGAACTTTCAGCATCACTTGTGCCCATATGGTCGCTTCGAAATTTTTAAACCTCTTATGAACTGTTCTAATCGAAGGTGCAGAGTCACCGTAATGTTTATGAAGCTTCGCTTTAGTCTCCTGAGGCGTTCTGCCTTTCATAAAGTAATGTTTAATCACGAAATGAAATTCTTTTTCGTCCATTTTTTGACAATCACTCGACTTCCTTGATTCACACGAATGCCAAACACAAAGAAATAGACGAATATGGCTGAAACTTGGTGTGCGTTCTTTCCAAAGATACTACTAACTAAACATGACCTCGACACTCGCCAGTGGTGCCGTCTCTCGGAATTTGCACGGACTTTTCAAACGCCCCTGTAAATCAAATCGAGAATCTGTGACCACCTCGATAGGGCTGTTCGCATCATGGATCCTCAACCGAGAAACACAGGGCAGCTGGCCACAGTACTGGAATCAGCATGACTCCACATCCCTGTCGATACCTTCCAGAACCTCACTGAATCTCTTCCCGCGCGCTCCGCGCTGCGAAAGGTGCTCATTCAGACTTTTGACAGTGTATGGTACTGAACGCCTGAAAAGATGCACGAATTCAATTTGAAGTTGACTGTGTAAAGGTTTCCAGGGACAACATAAATTCGATTTTCAGTACTCATAAAATCATTGACCGAATTTAAAATTTCTGTCCGAATATAAGTAATAAGTAAAATAATTCTAGGTTAATGATTTAACACAATAATAATGTTAAAAGTCAAATACAAACAGTCTCGATCGCGTTTTCAGATTTTTATTCGTTAGCAACCGGTTTCGGCCCTTTCCTCATACCATCTTTATTCTTTTCCCCGCTGCAATGCAGTTATAATACATGTCCCGTATGGAAACGGAAATAAAGTCTCATACTTCTTGACACAGCGTATTAGGCAACGTCCTAATGGACGTGGTTTGCCGTTGTCTTCCTCCGACCGTAATGGGGATGAATGAAGATGAGGAAGACGACACAACAACACCCAGTCATCTCGGGGCAGGTTAAAAGCCCTGACCCCGCCGGGAACGGAAACCCGTGACCCCGTGCTCGGCAAGCGAGAACGCTACCGCGAGACCACGAGCTGCGGACATATTCAGTATAGAGGGACGGAAAAGTGGCTAACAACGCCTAAGATACAAGCTACAATGATTAAAAAGTGCGATGTTACACCCATTATGGCTGCTGTGGCGGCAGAGTGACCGAGATCCGTAGAAGTATGTAAGGCACTGCTGAATGAGGTAGCTGTATCCGAGATTATACACTGTAAGTTCCGCCCGTCGCCTACAGCAGTGCATCATTGACAACCTATCATGCGTGAGATATGCTACATTGATTGGGTTAGTGGAATTTATACGAAAAATACACTCCTGGAAATTGAAATAAGAACACCGTGAATTCATTGTCCCAGGAAGGGGAAACTTTATTGACACATTCCTGGGGTCAGATACATCACATGATCACACTGACAGAACCACAGGCACATAGACACAGGCAACAGAGCATGCACAATGTCGGCACTAGTACAGCAATGCAGGCTGCTATTCTCCCATGGAGACGATCGTAGAGATGCTGGATGTAGTCCTGTGGAACGGCTTGCCATGCCATTTCCACCTGGCGCCTCAGTTGGACCAGCGTTCGTGCTGGACGTGCAGACCGCGTGAGACGACGCTTCATCCAGTCCCAAACATGCTCAATGGGGGACAGATCCGGAGATCTTGCTGGCCAGGGTAGTTGACTTACACCTTCTAGAGCACGTTGGGTGGCACGGGATACATGCGGACGTGCATTGTCCTGTTGGAACAGCAAGTTCCCTTGCCGGTCTAGGAATGGTAGAACGATGGCTTCGATGACGGTTTGGATGTACCGTGCACTATTCAGTGTCCCCTCGACGATCACCAGTGGTGTACGGCCAGTGTAGGAGATCGCTCCCCACACCATGATGCCGGGTGTTGGTCCTGTGTGCCTCGGTCGTATGCAGTCCTGATTGTGGCGCTCACCTGCACGGCGCCAAACACGCATACGACCATCATTGGCACCAAGGCAGAAGCGACTCTCATCGCTGAAGACGACACGTCTCCATTCGTCCCTCCATTCACGCCTGTCGCGACACCACTGGAGGCGGGCTGCACGATGTTGGGGGGTAAGCGGAAGACGGCCTAACGGTGTGCGGGACCGTAGCCCAGCTTCATGGAGACGGTTGCGAATGGTCCTCGCCGATACCCCAGGAGCAACAGTGTCCCTAATTTGCTGGGAAGTGGCGGTGCGGTCCCCTATGGCACTGCGTAGGATCCTACGGTCTTGGCGTGCATCCGTGCGTCGCTGCGGTCCGGTCCCAGGTCGACGGGCACGTGCACCTTCCGCCGACCACTGGCGACAACGTCGATGTACTGTGGAGACCTCACGCCCCACGTGTTGAGCAATTCGGCGGTACGTCCACCCGGCCTCCCGCATGCCCACTATACGCCCTCGCTCAAAGTCCGTCAACTGCACATACGGTTCACGTCCACGCTGTCGCGGCATGCTACCAGTGTTAAAGACTGCGATGGAGCTCCGTATGCCACGGCAAACTGGCTGACACTGACGGCGGCGGTGCACAAATGCTGCGCAGCTAGCGCCATTCGACGGCCAACACCGCGGTTCCTGGTGTGTCCGCTGTGCCGTGCGTGTGATCATTGCTTGTACAGCCCTCTCGCAGTGTCCGGAGCAAGTATGGTGGGTCTGACACACCGGTGTCAAAGTGTTCTTTTTTCCATTTCCAGGAGTGTAGATACAGAAATAAATACAAAATTTACATACCTAAAATTTTTACGTGTCTAATCCTAATTTAAGTAAAAAGCAAAATGACATGATGGTATCTGTGGTGGGCCTCGCTACAGTTCAACTATCGATACTGGCACGCCATTGCTACAGCAACCAAACACAGATGTCTCTGCTGCAGCGAGTACATACAAATGCTCCCAGAGGTCAGACTACACACAATAGCGATTACAGAATTGCGCCGGGAGGAAATTTCGGGGGGGGGGGGGGGGCAACTAATTCATATTCTTGAAGAAGAAGAAAGCATTTTCACAAAGTGTCTAGCATCTTGCGCGCGTTCGTCTATCGATTATTCATATGATTTTGAAACGAATCGCTGTCTGTCTTGAACATTTTTGAACATATTCTAAGCTGCTTTATTAACGAATCATAAGTTGATTTTTGAATTTGTGCATGTGTACATAATGGCGCTGCCCCGTCACATCTAGAAACAAAAAACTTTCCCGCAGACAAGAAGGGGCGGGGCTATACGAGCTGAGCCGAATAAACCGAACGGGTGAACGCCAATCGCTGTTTGTTTATGTGATTGATTGGAGTGGGAATGATGATCGTTGTTATAATTATTTACGGAATGCTTGGACTCAGGCTATCAGAGTGGAAATAAACGACTAACAGGTAAGGAAGATTACGTATTATCTTCTCGGCGTAGCCAGATCGTTACACTACTCAAGGGCCAGTTGCATAGGGTCCGGTTAGCAGCCGCGTAAGTTCTATTCTCGCTACAGCGCGGAAAGCGCGTTGTACGAAAACGTAACAACGCCTAACCGGGGAATAGACGCGGCATAACTAAGCCAGTGATTCTGTCAGGGTTACTAAGTTAACCAGAGAATAAACTGTGACAATAGCAGGAATACTTACAAAACTAGTGAGGACAAGATTGATTGTTAGAACGAGGAGGAGAAGAAATCAAGACATCACACAAATTATACGGAAGAAAATGGCGAGACCAAATTTACAGAAAGATATCGTACTACTATTTTCCATCTTATGCTTAAGAAACTGAAGCGTATGAATTAAATGTGGCCGGCCGCTGGTGGCCTTGCGGTTCTAGGCGCTACAGTCTGGAACCGCGCGACCGCGACGGTCGCAGGTTCGAATCCTGCCCCGGGCATGGATGTGTGTGATGTCCTTAGGTTAGTTAGGGCTAAGTAGTTCTAAGTTCTAGGGGACTGATGACATGAGATGTTGAGTCCCATAGTGCTCAGAGCCATTTGAACCAATTAAATGTGAAAGTATTTCTTAACATGAAACGTTTGGCTTGTAGTAGACCTAGTACGCATTTAATATTGGTACTTCTTGAATTATATTCTTTAGTCTTATTTATGTGAATCATGTAGATACAAATGGCCATTTGTACCAAAACAGTCTCGCTTATTTGGCGCATGTTACAACTGCTACAATATTAGCAAGGCCTATTTCGTTTTATGTAGCAGACAGTGACAAAATAGGCTTAATTACGTCGAGAAACCACATTACTCTTGGGTACTATTCGTATTAACAGCTTTTTCAGTATTCGACATTTTGATTTTTCATGTAGAAAACGTTATACGAATTTTGATGAGATACAGATTCTTTCGCAGAAATGAAAGCAAGCCATGTAAAGCTGTAGCAAGATTAGAGAGAGATAAATACTTGGACCTAAGGATTGAAGAAATGTGTACTGTCGTGCTTGTCTCTTGTCTTTGCTGGTTTTGTGTTTCCTATACTCAATTTTATGTCACATAAATCTAAAGTTATTAGCTGATAGGTAATAAACAGTGGAAACTTTCTGTAGCGTTCTTATTCTGTCGGTCACAAATAATCCCACCCAGCGTTAGTGTTAATGTTAATTGTGAGGTTTTTTTGTTGTTTTTTTTTTTTTTTTGTGGAGGTGGTAGGACGTCAAAGCGGCAGACTGGGAGCAGGGGAGGCACCACAGGACATTTTAGTTTCGACTGTCCTGAATATAGGTCTGATAGCTTCCATTACAAAATAAATTCCACAGAGCGAAATACAGTGACGTGCGATAGAAGAATGTTACGTGAAGAGGTGTGGCACTGCACTTTGGCACATTTAAGACCTAATAACATGTCTTACATTTCCTCGAACACATATGTTTTATATATCAAACTCTTCAGAATGATGTGCGCTACAAAATGAACATACTTTTGCAATATAGTTTTTTTTTTTACCTTCTATCCCTCAAACTCTCGAGGAGAAGGGCGGGGGAGGGACAAAATTTACTCGCATGCTACTGCCACTGCAAGTCTCAAACGCTTGTTAACCCCTAATTAAAATAAATTCTGATGCGGCGATAACATATTTGCCACTCCTGGAGAAAGTGGCGTCAGAAGTTCTCCACCTACTATGTTTCCCCAGTAGTGACGTTCGAAAATCGTAGGTAGAGGACATCACTGACAATGGAAATTTTCGTTTGGGCCAGAGACGTGTTCGGATGCCCTTATAGTATAACGCGGCTGTTCGCACTGAGCAGGAAATCCAGGTTCGAATCCCACTGTGGCACAAATTTTTGTTGTCACCTCTATTCATTACTGTTCTGCCTGCCAGAAGATACGAGACAAGGCCTACATGGAAGGGCACTGGGCTGTCTACAACTCAGGCGTAACACAGTTAGGGTTAGACTACTGGGTGAGCGTGCTCAACAACAGCTACAGATATGTTTCGCTTCCACCTTACGCCACACATACAGTTCCGGAATCGTCTACTTGGCTGACGTAAATATAGGGTGAAACACGGTTCCACATACAAGGGGACCGTGCCTAACACCATTACCGACATCGTCGAAATTTATGGTCTATGGCTTGAAATGACAGAGACAGAACTGAAAGGCTTCCTATGGTCAAGCGTTTGGATATAAATGAAATTTGGCGCGGGTCACACGAGGCACGAGCGATTTACCTTAGTGCATAAATGACTTACGGGAATGCAGCTGGGCGAAGTCGTTAATAACCGCCGATATTTCGACAGGTGCACACCCTGCAGATTTCAAAGTGTAGCTATAGCAAATAAGCGCTGCCAAAACAATGTTCTGCAGCCGCGCGGAGTGGCCGTGCGGTTTGAGGCGCCATGCACGGATTGCGCGGCGCCTCCCGCCGGAGATTCGAGTCTCCCTCGGGCATGGCTGTATGTGTTGGGGGACCGATGACCTGAGCAGTTTGGTCTCTTAGGAATTCACACAAATTTGAACATTTGAATGTTCTGCAATGGCGGATTTACTCGGCTATTGTAAGCAGGTGTGACGCTTATGCTCAGTACACCTGTCCTCCACCGCCCTGATAGTCTGACCAAAATATGACGTGCCACAGCTGCAAAAAAAATACGGTAGACAAACCCGCCTTAAGTAAACCAAAACCGTCCTCTCCGGAACTTCAAAGAGCCCTGATCTTAGTGGTGGTCGAAATATTCCGCAAAATACGACCAACCTTATTCGAAATGCATCCTGCGTAAGGCAGCATAAGGCAGTAGGTCGTAGACTTTGGTGCCATATCGGTATTATCATCACTCATCCCTTGCAAAAGTGGTCGATAGCGCAACGCACGTCTGATCTGTGTCTGATCTGTCTTTCACTATAACCATTCTGACGGTTGGTGACGCTGTCATGGGCTAACTCTGCTGATAAACGTCCAGGTTCCGAGATGACATGGGTCCTGTGAAATAAGGTACTTCGTATCCCTTCATGTTAGGCCGGATGGTAACAGCTGTCAGCTTGCAAACACAAGTCAGTGAGAGCTGGTTGACTGTACGTGCTATGTCCCAGCGTTGGATCCACCATTCTCCTGACCAACACATCAAGGAAAGGATGGCAGCCATCCTTTTCCACCTCCATCGTCAAACAAATATTCGAGTGGACTGAATGCACGTGTTCTGAAAAGACGTTCAAATTCACACTGCTATAAGGTCAGACAGCAATAGTATCGTTAACATATCTGAAACAAAAAAAACGTACGTTTCAATGTCGCCGAATCCAAGGCACGTTCCTCTCATCTTCAATACGCAAATTGACAACGATGCCAATGGGCTTTCCATTGCAACTCCATCTGCCTGCTCGTAGTACTGGATCGTGCAGCCACGTCTTGATCCCTGACTCAACAGATGGGGACGTTTGCAAGACAACAACCATCTGCACGAACAGTTCGACGACGTTTGCAGCAGCATGGACTATCAGCTCGGAGATCATGGCTGCGGTTACCCTTGACGCTGCATCACAGACAGGAGCGCCTGCGATGGTGTACTCAACGACGAACCTGGGTGCACGAATGGCAAAACGTAGTTTTTTCAGATGAATCCAGGTTATGTTTACAGCATCACGATGGTCGCATCCGTGTTTGGCGATATCGCAGTGAACGCACATTGGAAGCGTGTATTCGTCATCGCTATACTGGCGTATCACGCAGCATGATGGTATGGGGTGCTACTGGTTACACGTCTCGGTCACCTCTTGTTCGCATTGACGGCACTTTGAACAGTGGACGTTACATTTCAGATGTGTTACGACCCGTAGCCCTACCTTTCATTCGATCCCTGCGAAACCCTACATTTCAGCAGGATAATGCACGACAGCATATTGCAGGTCCTGTACGGGCCTATCTGGATACAGAAAATGTTCGACTTCTGCCCTGGCCAGCACATTCTCCAGATCTCTCACCAACTGTAAACGTCTGGTCAATGGTGGCCGAGCAACTGGCTCGTCACAATACGCCAGTCACTACTCTTGATGAACTGTGGTATCGTGTTGAAGCTGCATGGGCAGCTGTACCTGTACACGCCATCCAAGCTCTGTTTGACTCAATGCCCAGGCGTACCAAGGCCGTTATAACGGTTAGCGGTGGTTGTTCTGGGTACAGATTTCTCAGGATCTATGCACCCAAATTGCGTGAAAATGTAATCACATGTCAGTTGTAGTATAATATATTTGTCCAATGAATACCCCTTTATAATCCGCATTTCTTCGTGGTGTAGCAATTTTAATGGCCAGTAGTTTAAATATTTGTTTTTAAATTGGGACTACAGGTATTTGAAATACACATAAAATTATGAATTCTTATCTTTTCACCACATGGTGTGGTCTTCCTGATGTAGTATGTTTCTACAGTGGCTGTTTTGTTTCAGAGTTTGTCTTCTGCAAACCACTTACACCTTAAAGTAGACAAATTATCAAGCTAAAATTACGATTTGAAAATTATTATGGCTATGCCTGGAGTTAATTAATTCTCTCTCTCTCTCTCTCTCTCTCTCTCTCTCTCTCTCTCTCTCTCTCTCTCTGTGTGTGTGTGTGTGTGTGTGTGTGTGTGTGTGTGTTCCACTTGTCGTCAATAAAGAAATTTTAACAAATATTTAACGGCTTTCATTTGATCCCCCTTGGTATTCATACAGTAATTACGCCCGTAGATCATTGTAGGAGGCGCCTACACGGCGTGAGAGTGAAACCCACCTCGGGACCGCGCGGTGGCTTTGTGAGTGGTTGTCTTGCAGCGTGCCGCTACGGCGCTAGTAGCGTTTTAGAAAGTTGGCAGCAGTGCGGCGGCCGCCTGCGCCGCGGTGCTGGTGTTCGATTCCCGCCCCCCACGCTCCGTCCCACCCTGCGGGAGTACCCTTCCGCGTGCCGCGGGCCACTAAGTGGGTACTCTGAGCGTCGCTGCGTTGACACATTAGCGACGCGCGCCTGCTGCCCGGAACACACGGCCGGGCTGCACTCAGACCGCTCCACGGCTGACACGAGCCGTGATTCCACAGTGGTTGCCCAGCGCTATCACACGCACGCACGCATAGAGCTCGCCGACGTCATCCCCGGCTGCAGACCTTTGTTTTTATTTTCCCACTGTCTGCCCCCGGAAGCTGAATTGTCAGCGTGGCGGATTGTCAATCCTCTGGGCACGGGTTCGATTCCCGGTTGGGTCGGGGACTTTTCTCCGCCCACGGACTGGGTGTTGTGCTGTCCTCATCATCATCCTTTCATCCTCATCGACTGCAGGTCGCCGAAGTGGCGCCAAATTGTAAGACCGGCACCCGGCGAACGGTCTGCCCGACGGGGGGCCCTAGCCATACGATTAAATTTTAAAAAAATTCCCATTGTCCAACTGGGATCCTTGACCGCGTACACATAGAGGGCGATCTAGGCCTCCGCCTAGCCGCGTTTATTTTCCACGTTTTTAGTTTTCATATATATATTTCATATACAAGGTGAAAAGTATTTAAACCGACAAACTCTGGGAGGTTGTAGAGGACAACACAACAAATATTTTTCCCTAATGTCATTTCTTCCTATGAGGAGTCTTAAAACCGCTTTAGGAAGATTTCTCTGGCGGCAAATTAATTAAACCAACAAACACTTTTCCGTTTTTTTATGACCAAGACACAACACATTAACACAACCCAATTTCAGTTACAGCAGACTTTCAAAAATGCCTTTATCGACACGTAAACAAAGGTTACACCGTCGGATCATGTTCTGTCTGACGGGCAAAAACCGCGCGAGTATCCTGAATTGTTCCTGCTGCTGCTACTATCCGGGCAACCATATCCTCTTCTGATGCAACAGGGGTAGCGTAAATAACGTTGTGCATCTCTCCTCACACAAAAAAGTCCAGAGGGGATACATCTGGGGATCGAGCAGACCATGGTACAGGGCCACCTCTGCCAATCCACGTTTCTGGGAACCGTCGGTCCAGTAATCGACGCACACGACGACTGAAATGTGTGGGCGCCCCGTCATGTTGGAGCCACATGCGTTGTCTTGTAGGGAGCGGGACGTCTTCCAGTAATTCTGGCAATGCTCTGGTGAGAAAATTGTAATAGTGCCTGCCATTTAATGGCCTAGGTAGCAGATACTGCCCAATTAAACAGTCCCCAACAACACCAGTCCACACATTAACGAAGAATCGCACTTGATGAGCGCTAGTAACTGTGGCAAGTGGGTTATCCTCACTCCAAACATGCGAATTGTGCATGTTGAAGACTCCATCACGCCCAAACGTTGCTTCATCGGTAAACAACACAGATGATGGAAATGTAGGATGCATTTCACACTGTTCCAGGTACCCCTGGTTCCAGGTTGTGGACACTCTGTAAATGAAATAAACGTAAAAATTGCTCTCGAAGGACTGTTCTTACATTCGTCTGATTCGTCCCCATGTTACGTGCAATTGCACGAGTGCTGATTGAAGGATCCCGCTCCACATGCTGCAAGACAGCTTTCTCAAATTACAGCGTTCTTACCGTGCGACGGCGTCCCTGTCCAGGTAATCTGCTAAATGACCCGGTCTCACGCAGACGTTGGTACACAGCAGCAAAGGTCGTATGGTGCGGGATACGGCGATTAGGATATTGTTGTTGATAAACTCGCTGTGCAGCTCGTCCATTGTGGTGAGCTACGTAGTACGCACCAACCGTATCAGTGTACTCACTCCAGGCGTATCGCTCCATTAGTAAACAGAGACAATGCACTATTACACTGGTGGACAGCAGTTACCTACAACTGAAGAGCGTAATACGGCCACTAACAACTGAAGATCGTAATACCGCCTCTAACAACTGAAGAGTATAATACGGCCTCCACTGGTTTAAATAATCCTCATAGGAAAAAATGACATTAGGAAAAAATATTTGTTTTGATGTCCCCTACAACCTCCCAGAGTTTGTCGATTTAAATACTTTTCACCCTGTACATTTGGAAAGTGTGAATGTGAAGAAGGTAGACACAAAACTTAACGACACAATGCGCTGTATTACTGGTTCCATCAAATCAACCCCATGCCACTGGTTACCTGTACTGAGTCACATCCCTCCACCTCACTCAAGGAGGAAACAAGCTCTACTGAGGGAGGCCAAGGAAATCTCTGCATCACCCTCTCTACCACTGCACCAGGAATTCTGTCATCCGCCACAGCAACGACTGCGATCAAGAAGACAGGCAGGTGTTACTGCAGGACAACTCATCGCGGATGGTTTTGATCTAAATGAAAGCTGGAAGCATGAATGGTCCACAAAACATGGGGAACAAGAGCCCATCACCTTGATCCCACAAAGAAGCCAAAAGGTTTTGACCTACCGAGGAACCTTTGGTGCCGCCTCAACAGGTTAAAGACTGGACACGGTTGTTGTAGGTAATTTAGGTACAAATGGGGCTGTATCAGTTCACCAATGTGTGAATGAAATCAAGAAGAGCAGACAGTTGAACATTTAGTCCAACGCTGTCCACTTCACTCATACCCTGGAATTCCCGATGACTTGTTCACTCTCATACCCAGCTTAATTAAATGGCTGGAAAACACGGACTTTAAGGTTTAATCTTGTCTAATATCATATCTATATTGTATAAAATCATTTGCTTTATATCAACTGTATTTGTATAAAATCACCATACGATTAAATAAATAAATAAATATACATTTTTTCATATATACATTTTTGTTGTCCTCTATTTTCGGTCATCAGGCTTCTGACTGGTTTCATGCGGCCCAAAATGAATTCCTCCCCAGTGCCAATCTCTTCATCTAAGAGGAGCACTTGAACCCAACGTTCTTAATTATTTGTTGGATATATGCTAATCTCTCTGCAACCTCTACAGCTCCCTCGAATACCGTGGAAATTATTACTCGGCTGCCTGTTACCTGCAGCTGTCTTTCCATATCAGAGGCTTTGTTGAGTGGCTAGTTGGTTGGTTGATAGATTTGGGGGAGGGACCAAACAGGAAGGTTATGAATCTCATCGGATTAGGGAAGGAAGTCGGCCATGCCATTTCAAAGGAACCACCCTAGCATTTGCCAGAACCGATTTACGTAAATCACGGAAAACGTAAATCATGATGGCTGGACCCGGGTTCGAACTGTTGTCCTCCCCAATGCGAGTCGAGTGTGCTAACCACTGCGCCACCTCGCTCGGTATGATGAGTGATGGTGAGTAAGCAAGCTACAGTACGAGCAGTGATGTGCACCCAGCTCTCCCCCTCCAAAGCAGCCCAACGCACGATGCGTCGGCAAGTGCAATGCGGGGCCAACGAGAGATACGGGCCCTGCAACGGACCTGTGACGTCACATTAGTAGGCTTCTTCGCCACACTTCACGAACACCCGGCTCCGTGCAAGGTCCCCGGTAAATCAGCATTAATTAAAAGAGGTACCCACTAAAGGTCTTAACTTTGTTGTGTGCTATCGAGAAATCACATGCAGCTACATACGCAATCGAGGATTATTGAACTTGTCTGAAACAGTTACTCGCTCCCCACGTGAGACGGCTACTGGCACTCATAAAACCTGTAGTGTCACGTGATGTACGCGCCGCAGTCTGTCTTTCTCGTGGGTCTCGGTAGAACGTGGCTGCCGAACAGCGCGTATAGATGGGCATAAGCAGGAGGACGCGTCTCTGCAGCGTGCTATTGAATTAGCACTCTGTCTTCAGGCCACGAGTGGCCTACAGGGACCATCCGACCGCCGTGTCATCCCCAGTGGAGGATGCGGATAGGAGGGGCGTGGGGTCAGCACACCGCTATTCCGGTCGTAAGATGGTATTCTTGACCGAAGCCGCTACTATTCGGTCGAGTAGCTCCTAAATTGATATCACGAGGCTCAGTGCACCCCGAAAAATGGCAACATCGCATGGCGGCCTGGGTGGTCACCCATCTAAGTGCCGACCACGCCCGACAGGGCTTAACTTTGGTGATCTCACGGAAACCGGTGTATCCACTGCGGAAAGGCCGTTGCCATTGAAGTAGCTATACACTATATATCGTGTACATTATGCAACAAACAGTGAGGAAGTACCGATTAACACACACAAAACATTGTACAAGCATTCTATTCATTACTTTGAATCGAATCACGTAGCACATATCAACGAATAAAAGCATGATAAAAGATCGAAACTCAAACAGTAAATATTTTTTTTCTAATTCGCGTAACATTCTTCAAATCAATAAGTATCTTCTACTACACACTTTGTAAAGTAGCCTATTTCCTTCCTTACTGTTCGAGATATATCCAAACCCAATTTCATCGCACTCGATTCAGCGGGTTAGTCGTGGAAACTAAACAGACGGAGCTACTTGCGGATTTCATTTTTAGTATGTATAAAACTTTCAATTAAGATATCTTATTTTTGTAATTCGAATCTGATTAAATAAAGCCCATACGGTGCCCCAAGCTGAGCTCAAGTTAAAATCAGACCTTTAGCTGCTTACAGGCGTTGGTAAATATCATCAGGGACAGTTGAAAAATGTGTTCCCCGACCAGGACTCGAACGCGGAATCTCCTTCTTACATGGCAGACGCTCTATCCGACTATTTTCTATCTCATTTTGCATTTAAAGCGAACAGCCAACCAATATAAATTCTATATGAAGATGGTTCCAGTTCTTTCGGACATGTCTGAAAGAACAGATGCCATCTTCATATAAATAAGGATTATCGGCCAATGATGTTCTTCAGTGCGGATGCACTCAGATTGCCCGAACTCTTACGGGAATCGGTAGATTGACTACGGCGAGTAATGAGTATGGTGGCCAGGGGTACTACAAATGTATTGTGTGGACAGAAAGTTGGAAAGTGTGGGTCTCACAGGGAGCGTGCCAGTGATAAGTCCCTGCAGTCGCACTGTTCTCTGTGCCCTCGGTGGCTCAATCGGATAGAGCGTCTGCCATGTAAGCATGAGGTCCCTGGTTCGAGTCCCAGTCGGGGACACACTTTTCAACTGTCCCCGTTGATATTTACCAACGCCTGTAAGCTGCTAAAGGTCTGATTTCGTTGTAATTTCGTTCTTCGAGAGCTGCAAAATCACCAATGGTATCTGTACTGATACCAGCTTCATATAATCATAAAATGTTTCGCAGAGCGACTTAGCTTCTTGGTTCATTTCACCGACCACAAGTAGGTTACAAATGCAAGGTATACATCAAACTGCAGCCAACAGTCGGCACACGGCGCTGAATGTTAAATGCAACTTGCAACTTGTAGTTGTGACTTAAATTCCAGCCAGATTCCGTAACGTAATTATTGTGGTATCTGCGACTTCTCAATAACTGTGATTTGAAACAGATACGCGATTTCTTGCCCATCCCTTCTGAGGGGATAGGAAAACAGACTAGCCGTCTGGGGCTCCACAACCCCGTGGTCAGGCGTGGCTGTGGGGAAGCCGTGACCAGACGCGACTGGCTCGTTAGGCAACCAACGCAACAGTTCCGTGGGGCAGGAAGCAGATCTCCCCACACATGGTGTTCCGATCTACATCTACGTCTAGGCTGCAAGCCATCCTGCGCTGTGTGGAGGACGGAACATTATAAACCGCTTTCACACTTCTGCTCTTTATTCTTCCAGTCGACAATGTGCCATACTCACGATCTGTTCCTCAGATATATGAATGAGGAAGCAATGTAGTGGTTCCCTTTCGGAATTCCCACTCTCTAGAAGACACCCTAATAGTAATGTTCGAAAATTATAGGCACAGAACATCAGTCACAATGAAATGTGTATTAGGGCAGGAGGCGTGCTCGAATAGACTAATGCTATATGGTAACAAGACTGTCCGCATTGAGTGGGAAATCCAGGTTCGAATCCCAGTGTGGCACAAATTTTTGCTGTCACGACTTACTCATTACTGCTCTGTCTTCCAGATGATATGGGACACAGCCTGTCTAGAAGAGCACAGGGCTGTTTGAGACTCAATCGTAACGTAGTTTGATCATTTTTGAATGGAAACGTTCCACGATCTCACTGTGGCGGGTGTTCGATTTTCAACTCACTGCCCGTTGTCGTTTGTCCAATCTCTGTGTGCGGCGGTTACGCCAGTACTGTCACGGTAGCGGCGAGTACGTATAATACGCGACGGACGGCACACGGTGCGGGGGCGTGGTTGGCGGAAGACGAGGGCGGCGTCCAGACGGAGACTTGGCACCGCCGCGGCGCGCCACCCCCGAATCGAACCGTCTCGCCGGCGCCCAGACACCGGAGGGTGCGGGGGACGGCTGGGGCACACGAGCCGCGGTCCACCGTGTGGCGTGGGTTCCCGTGCTGTGGCGGCTGGCGCAGCGGCGGCGGGTCAGGGGTTCAGCGGGGAGGCAACAAGTAGCCGAGCCCGGCCGGCAGGCGGAAGTGCCGGCCACCCAGCCAGGCAGCCGACTAGTCGCGGAATCGGAAAGCGCGTGACGATTCCGTTCCAGCATGTACCACGTGATCATAAAGTCAGTATGAATTTGAAAACTTAATAAACCAAGGAATAATGTAGACAGAGAGGTAAAAATTGACACACATGCTTGGAATGACATGGGGTTTTATTAGAACCAAAAAAACACCCCATATTGCTAGACGTGTGAAAGATCTCTTGCGCGCGTCGTTTGGTGAAGATCGTGTGCTCAGCCGCCACTTCCGTCATGCTTGGCCTCCCAGGTCCTCAGACTTCAGTCCGTGCGATTATTGGCTATGGGGTTACCTGAAGTCGCAAGTGCATCGTTATCGACCGACATCTCTAGGGATGCTCAAAGACAACATCCGACGCCTGACATGCTATACAGTGCTTATCACGACATTATTCCTCGACTGGAAAGGCAACCCTACGTTCCTAGCATTTGTAGACTTAGAGAAAGCTTTTGACAATGTTAATTGGAATACCCTCTTTCAAATTCTGAAGGTGGCAGGGGTAAAATACAGGGAGCGAAAGGCTATTTACAATTTGTACATAAATAGATGGTAGTTATAAGAGTCGAGGGACATGAAAGGGAAGTAGTGGTTGGGAAGGGAGTGAGACAGGGTTGTAGCCTATCTGCGATGTTATTCAATCTGTATATTGAGCAAGCAGTAAAGGAAACAAAAGAAAAATTCGGAGTTGGTATTAAAATCCATGGAGAAGAAATAAAAGCTTTGAGGTTCGCCAATGACATTGTAATTCTGTCACAGACAGCAAAGGACTTGGAAGAGCAGTTCAACGGAATGGACATTGTCTTGAAAGGAGGGTATAAGATGAACATCAACAACAGCAAAACTAGGATAATGCAATGTAGTCGAATTAAGTCGGGTGATGCTGAGGGAATTAGATCAGGAAATGAGATACTTAAAGTAGTAAAGGAGTTCTGCTATTTGGGGAGCAAAATAACTGATGATGGTCGAAGTAGAGAGGATATAAAATGTAGACTGGCAATGGAAAGGAAAGCGTTTCTGAAGAAGAGAAATTTGTTAACATCGAGTATAGATTTAAATGTCAGGAAGTCGTTTCTGAAAGTATTTGTATGGAGTGTAGCCATGTATGGAAGTGAAACGTGGACGATAAATAGTTTGGACAAGAAGAGAATAGAAGCTTGCGAAATGTGGTGCTGCAGAAGAATGCTCAGTATTAGATGCGTAGATCACATAACTAATGACGAGGTATTGAATAGAATTGGGGAGAAGAGGAGTTTGTGGCACAACTTGACTAGAAGAAGGGATCGGTTGGTAGGACGTGTTCTGAGGCATCACGGGATCACCAATTTAGTACTGGAGGGCAGCGTGTAGGGTAAAAATCGTAGAGGGAGACCAAGAGATGAATACACAAAGCAGATTCAAAAGGATGTAGGCTGCAGTAGGTACTGGGAGATGAAGAAGCTTGCACAGGCTAGAGTAGCATGGAGAGCTGCATCAAACCAGTCTCAGGACTGAAGACCACAACAACAACAACAACAACAGCTATTGTTGAGGAATGATGGTGGACATATTGAGCATTTCCTGTAAAGAACATCATCTTTGCTTTGTCTTACATGGTTATGCTAATTATTGCTATTCTGATGAGATGAAGCGCCATCTGTCGGACATTTTTTGAACGTTCGTATTTTTTTGGTTCTAATAAAACCCCATGTCATTCCAAGCATGTGTGTCAATTTGTACCTCTCTATCTACATTATTCCGTAATTTATTCAGTTTTCAAAATTATACTCACTTTTTGATCACCCCGTATATACTCTGTAAACTCAAGAGCGAGCAGCGCTTTTGGTGGGGGAAGTGGCCTTTCCGGGAAGAACGCTGCCACCGGCCTACAGGGGCACGCAAAATCTGTTGCCTGTTACCTGTCTAGCGGTGTAGATCGGCGTGCAGTGATATACGTCGTTTCTGTTCGTGGGATCTTAGTTGCCAGTGTCAGTGAGTTAACTTCGTGTAGTTACTGATATACTTCGATATCCGGAAGTGATGGATAATAGTCTAGCATTGCAAGAAAATGTGCAGAATACGAAGAAGAGGAGGTATTTGCGGAGTAACGAGCGTTCGATCGCCTCTAACGTTATTACAGAGTGTATTAAAGAGGCGACCCAAAAAGAACTGTTGGCTAATACTACTACCAGTCCCAATCAAATAGCTGCAATTTATGCAAACGTCAGCCTCGGTCAATAGGACGCATAAGGAAGGAACGCAAAAATAAGCTACATGGTTTACTGGAATCGCCGCGAAGGAAAACCGATAATTTGGGGGGAAACCCACCATTATAGACAATTTTAAAATCACGTAAAACCTTTGATGCTATCTCAGTCACTATTCAGCTGATTCTAAGACATAGTGTTTAAAACATGTGCGCAATAGCTATTCTGAACACTGGTGAAATTTCCTTCGAAACATGTACACCGATTCTGGACTTCTAAGCAAAAAGCTTGACATACGAGGAACGTTCGCATATTAATTTTTATATTTTGGTAAGAACTTTATTTGTTAATCTACAGCGATGTTATCCCCTTCAAAATATACCCCATTACATACTATACACTTATGCCAGTGCTTTTTCCAATTCCCGAAACACTTTACGAACTGTTTTTCAGGTCTCTCAACTGTGCATTTTTAATCTCATCCATGCTTGTAAAACCGTTGTCCTTAAAGGCCTGCTTTGGAATGTTTATACCACTTCTCTGCCCTTGGTTTACCCATAACGGGCTCACCAAAAGCAATATTAAACATTTTAAAAAGTTTCATACACTTTATTCCATTCTTGTAACAAAATTTAACACAGATTCTCTACTTTACTATTATACAAAACAGATAAACGTTGACGCTACCAAAACACATGTAACCTTTCTGACAGCTGACAACAGAGTAAATAATATGGATAACATTGTACACATACTTTTGAGGCATCTTTATGAAGACAGTGACAAAAAAGTAGTGCAAATCTTATACAACACATGAAACTATAAATTTCCCCTTACTTTTTAAACACTCTTCGTGTTGCGAGAATTGTTATGTTTCACTGCAGTCCTTCAAAGAAAACTTCTTCCTTTTATTAGGAACACAAAGTAAGAACAAGCCTTAAATTCTACAGACCGATTTCATTATATGGGGTTCGTTTTCCGAATAGCAATAGAGGAACATACATTCACACGAACAGGCATTTGGTTCTATGTTTATAGTAGAATCCTGACTTCCGTTCTTATTTTAATATTATTTACTCTATAATGTTGTGTTTCGGAAGAAGCTATCGTTTTTTTGTATTCCTTATGGCCTTAATGCATTTGTATAAAAATACACGCAGCCGATATGTATCTATCTGTACACGGCGTCGCCACAGATTTGAAGGGCGCGCCGCGATAGGGCCGTTACTGTGTTGTGAAACAGCCTGTGGAAGCGCCCTGTGACGGACCTGGGTTGGCAGAGTGGGCACTCGCTCGCTCGCTCTTCAGTTTACTGACAGACTATACCACAAGATAAAAAAAAGACGCACTGCGAACGAATTATCCGAATGGGATGGAAATCTGTAGATTTTACGTTAATGTACAGCCAAACAGCTGATTACAGTTGCAGGAAAATTGGATGATTTATTCAAGAGAAAGACCTTCAGAAATTGAGTAACTCAACAACGCGATGGACCACCTCCTGTCATCAGACTTCTGACTGGTTTGGTGCAGCCCGCCACGAATTCCTCTCCTGCGCCAACCTCTTCATCTCAGAGTCCCACTTGCAACCTTCGTCATCAATTATTTGCTGGACGTATTCCAGTCTCTGTCTTCCGCTACAGTTTTTGCCTTCTACAGTTTCCTCTAGTACCATGGAAGTCAACGTCCTATCATCCTGCCCCTTCTCCCTGCCGGCCGCTGTGGCCGAGCGGTTCTAGGCGCTTCAGTCGGGAACCGCGCGACTGCTACGGTCGTAGGTTCGAATCCTGCCTTGCGCATGGATGTGTGTGATGTCCTTAGGTTAGTTAGGTTTAAGTAGTTCTAAGTTCTAGGGGACTGATGACCTCAGATGTTAAGTCCCATAGTGCTCTGAGCCATTTGAACCAACCTGTCAGTGTTTTCCACATATTCTTTTCCGGACTGTTCCTTATGCAAGCAGTTATTCGGCTTCGGATTGAACTGATAGAGTTGTTTTATGGCCTGCTAACAGGTATGGTGCCAAATTCTGACCAATTAACGGCTTGGATCATCAAAATGCCGAGTGATTAGAAGGTCCCGCCCATAGAGTTCCAAACGTGGTCAATTGGATAGAGATCCGGCAACCTTGCTGATCATGGTAGAATTTGGCAGGGACGAAGACAACCACTAAAAAATCTCGCTGTGTGCGAGCAGACATTATCTAGCTGAAAGGTAACCTCAGGGTGGCTTGCCATGAAGGGCAACAAGACGGAGAATACAATATTGTCGACGTATCGCTTTGCTGTAAGTGCCCTTCAGATGACAACGAAACAAGTCCTGCTATCAAATGGCAGAAAAATCAAGACACGTTCATAGGATTTGTCGACCTTAAAAAGCGTTCGACAATGTAAAATGGTCCAAGATGATCGAAAGTCTAAAAAAAGTAGGGGTAAGCTCCATGGAGGGATAGGTCATACACAATATATGCAAAAGCCAAGAATGGACGACGAAGAACGAAGCGCTCGGATTAAAAAGGGTGTAAGACAGGGATGTAGTCTTCCGACCCTATTGTTCAATCTGTACATGGAGGAAGCAATGATGGAAATAAAGGTTCGGGAGTGGAATTAAAATTCAAGGTGAAAGGATATTAGTGACAGGATTCGCTGATGACATTGCTATCCTGAGTGAAAGTGAAGAAGAATTAAATGATCTGCTGAACGGAATGAACAGTCTAATGAGTACAGACTACGGATTGAGAGTAAATCGAAGAAAGACGATGGTAATGAGAAGTAGTAGAAATGAGAACAGCGAGAAACTTAACATCAGGATTGACGGTCACGAAGTAGATGAAGTTAAGGAATTCTGCTACCTCGGTAGTAAAATAACCAATGACGGACGGAGCAAGGAGGACATCAAAAGCAGATTAGCAATGGCAAAAAGGGCATTCCTGGGCAAGAGGAGTGTACTAATATCAAATATCGGTCTTAATTTGAGGAAGAAATTTCTGAGAATGTATGTCTGGGGCACTGCATTGTATGGTAGTGAAACATGGACTGTGGGAACATCGGAACAGAAGAGAATCGAAGCATTTGAGATTTGGTGCTACAGACGAATGTTGAAATTTAGGTGGACTGATAAGGTAAGGAATGGGGAAGTTCTGCGCAGAATCGGAGAGGATAGGAACATGTGGAAAACAATGATAAGGAGAAGTGACAGGATGGTAGGACATATCTGAAGACATGAGGGAATGACTTCCATGGTACTAGAGGGAGCTGTAGAGGGCAAAAACTGTAGAGGAAGACAGAGATTGGAATACGTCAAGCAAATAATTGAGGACGTAGGTTGCAAGTGCTACTCTCAGATGAAGAGGTTAGCACAGGAAAGGAATTCGTGGCGGGCCGCATCAAACCAGTCAGAAGACTGATGGAGGGGGGGGGGGGGGAGGGGGGAGGGAGAACAAGCAGCTCAGACCATTACTCCTGGATGATGGGCCTTATATCAGGTTGGTGTCGCACCGCTATCTGGAGCTTCTCCAGACACGTCTTCCCACTGTAACCTCACTGACTGGATGAGAATTGTCTTCAGTGATGGTTCCCGCTCGGCATTCAGCCCCAATAACCAGATAAGGCGTACCTGGAGGCGTCCCGGACAGTGGTGGGGTAACGACCCGACTGTCGTCCCGTGTACAGCCGAAGACAAGGAGTTACAGTCTGTGGTGCCACTTCATTTCATAGCAGAACCCTTTCGGTTGTTGTCCACGGCACCGTTACAACACGGCAGTACGTCGACGATATTCTACGTCGCGTTTTGTTGCCCTTCATGGTAAGATAACCTGGACTTAAGGGGGTCACTCCAAAAGAAATGCACACTATTTTTCTAAAAATACAGTTTTCATTCTGCATGTGTGAAAGTTTTACGGTGTGTAGATACACCCTTCCCGCTTGATTTCAAACTTAGTTCAACCTGTGGCGCCGTCACAGCATGTCTTCAAGATGGCTGCTACACTTGACGTTTGTCAGAAGCAACGTGCTGTCACAGAACTCCTGTGCTGTGAAAACGAGACAGTGGGAAACATACACAAGAGGTTGAAAAAGGTGTATGGAGATGCTCCTGTCGATCGCACTACAGTTAGTCGGTGGGCAAGCAGGTTGCGTGATGAAAGCAGGCACTGCAATATTGAGGATTGTCCTCAGAGTGGCACGCTTCAGACTGAACACACACCAGACAATGTGCAGAGAGTTAACGAATTGTGACTGCTGACAGACGCATCACGGTGAACGAATTGTCACGCTACGTTGGGATAGGGGAAGGAAGTGTTTGCAGAATACTGAAAGTGTTGGCGTAAAAAAAGGTTTGTGCCAGATGGGTTCACAGCATGTTGCCAGTGGCTCACAAAGAACAAGAAAAACGTATATTTCTTGGAAGAATTGTGACAGGCGATGAAACATGGCTCCATCATTTTACGCCAGAGACGAAGAGGCAATCAGTGGAGTGGCATCATGCAAATTCACCCAACAAAAACAAAAAAAATTCAAAACCACACCTTCTGCTGGAATAGGTATCGCTACGGTATTTTTCGATTCCGAAGGACTCTTGCTTGTGAACATCATGCCAAATGGAACTACCGTAAATTCTGATGCACATGTGACGACACTGAAGAACAAGCTCGACTGAGTCGTGTTCGACCACATCGGCAAAATCAGGATGTTTTGCTGTTGCACGACAATGCACGGCCACATGTCAGTCAAAAAAACCATGGAAGCGATCACAGAACTCGGATGGACAACACTGAAACACCCGCCTTACAGTCCTGACCTGGCTCCATGTGACTATCATCGCTTTGGGAAACTGAAAGACACTCTTCGTTGAACAAGGTTCGAAGATGATGACTCCCTTGTGCACGCTGCCAAACAGTGACTCCAGCAGGTTGGTCCAGAATTTTACGGTGCGGGTATACAGGCGCTGGTTCCAAGATGGCGTAAGGCAGTTGAGAGGGATGGAAATTATGTGGAGAAATGAAAATATTGTTCCTAAAGGATGTATCTACACACTGTAAAACTTTCAAACACGTAGAATAAAAGATGGATTTTAAAAAGTAGTGTGCATTTCTTTTGGAGTGACCCTCGTACATTTCAGCATGATAATGCCCGCTCGGACAAGACGACTGTCTTCCTCCTTGCCAAACCCTTCTGTCATCATCAAGGCCGCTGCAAATCTCTGCTAATCAGAACGTTTGCAGTATTGTAAACGGCCCTCCAAGAATTCTGGTTTTGACGATTTAACGCAAAAATTGGACAGAATCTAGCACGATATCCTTCAGCGGGACATCGAACAACTCTGACAATCAGTGGCAGGTCCAATAACTGCTTGCATAAGGGCAAGAGGTTGGCCAATGAGTTACTAATTTGCTCGACTTGTGGAGCTCTTTCTCCTGAATAAATGATCCAGTTTTTGTTTATAGAGTCTATGTACTGAGAGGCCAGTGTCAAAATTCCCGGACACCTGAACAGGCGCGTTCTGCCCTCCGCTTCCCGGACGCAGGTAAAGTCAATGCCGCCGAAATTCACTGTCGGTTGTGCTGTGTTAGGGGACGGCGTTATGAGTGATGATGTTGTGAAGGAATTGTCGTACGCAAAATTGATGGCTGGGCGCACAAAGGGCATGATGAAAGTGGTCGAGGAACACATTCAGGTTTTACTGACAAATTTGTGCAACATCGTGAAAAAATGGTGCGTGCGAGACGTCGGTTCTCAATTTCCGAAGATCCTGAAGATCTGCCTCACTGTTCAAGAACAACCCTCATCAACATTCTGGCAGAGGTGTTAGGTTACGACCGGTTTTGTGCACGGTGGGTACCAAAATGCGTAACCGATACTCGCAAAACTGGAAGAATAGGTTTGACCTTGACATTCCGTAGCGCTGAAACTAATCTTTTAATAGAATCGAGACCAGGGGGGAGGAACGCGTGATATACGTGAATTCTGAAACTAAGCGACTGTTCAATGCTAGATGCACACTAACTCTCCCAATACGCCCAAAAAATTCAAGCACACGATGTCAGACCGCAAAATGGTGGTTACAGCATTCTTTTTCTTTCCTTTTTTTTTTGAATCGAAAGGATTTATCTCGAATTAAAAAGGAGAGAAACACTGATGCAGTCTTTTGCACCTACTGCTCAATTCATATATCGAAGAAGCAATGACGGGAATTAAAGAAAGGTTCAAGAGTGGTATTAAAATGCAAAGTGAAAGGATATAACCGGTGGTGGTGGTGGTTAGTGTTTAACGTCCCGTCGACAACGAGGTCATTAGAGACGGAGCGCAAGCTCGGGTTAGGGAAGGATTGGGAAGGAAATCGGCCGTGCCCTTTCAAAGGAACCATCCCGGCATTTGCCTGAAACGATTTAGGCAAATCACGGAAAACCGAAATCAGGATGGCTGGAGATGGGATTCAACCGTCGTCCTCCCGAATGCGAGTCCAGTGTGCTAACCACCTCGCTCGGTATAACCGGTAGATTCGCTGATCACATTGCTATGCTCAGAGTGAGGAAGAGTTACGGGATCCGCTGAATGGAATGAACAGCCTAATGAGTACAGAATATGGACTGAGAGTAATTCGAAGAAAGCGAAAGAGATGAGAAGTAGCAGAAATGAGATCAGCGAGAAACTTAACGTCAGAATTGGTGATCACGAGGTTAAGGAATTCTGCTGCCTAGGCAGCAGAATAACCAATGATGGAAGGAGCAAGGAGGACATAAAAAGCAGACTAGCACTGGCAAAAAGGGCATTCATGGGCAAGAGAAGTCTACTAGTATTAAACATAGGCCTTAATTTGAGGAAGTAATTTCTGAGAATGTACGTTTGGAGCACAGCATTATATGGTAGTGAAACATGGACTGTGGGGGAAACCCGAACAGAAGAGTATCGAAGCATCTGAGATGTGGCGCTACAGACGAATGTTGAAAATTAGGTGGTCTGATAAGGTAAGGAAAGAGGAGGTTCTGGGCAAAGAGGAAAGGAATATGTGGAAAAAAACTAACAAGAAGAAGACACGGGTTGATAAGACATCTGTTACGGCGTGAGGCGTAACCACCAGGGTGCTAGACGGAGCTGTAGAGGGTAAAAAGCTGTAGAAGAAGACAGAGATTGAAATACATGTAGCAAATAACTGAGGATGTAGTTTGTAAGTGTTACAATGAGATGAAAAGGTTGCCACAGGAGAGGAATTCGTGGAGGCTATACACCGGGTGATCAAAAAGTCAGTATAAATTTGAAAACTGAATAAATCACGGAATAATGTAGATAGAGAGCTACAAACTGACGCACATGCTTGGAATGACATGGGGTTTTATTAGAACCAAAAAAATGCAAATGTTCAAAAAATGTCCGACAGATGGCGCTTCATCTGATCAGAATAACAATAATCACCATAATAAAGTAAGACAAAGCAAAGATGACGTTCTTTACAGGAAATGCTCAATATGTCCCCCGTCATTCCTCAACAATAGCTGTAGTCGAGGAATAATGTTGTGAACAGCACTGTAAAGCATGTCCGGAGTTATGGTGAGGCACTGGCGTCGGATGTTGTCTTTCAGCATCCCTAGAGATGTCGGTCGATCACGATACACTTGCGACTTCAGGTAACCCCAAAGCCAATAATCGCACGGACTGAGGACCTGGGAACTTGTAAACTGTGACATCGCAGGTTTATTGTGGAAGTCTGCCGAAACCACGAAGGTCAGTCCAAAACAAACGGGGCGGGATAATTACCGAAGGCATCATTTGGTGATATAAAAATAATAAAGCTAGTACACTACGTTTACCTTCATTCCATAATGTCACAAGCATTTCTTGAGGGGGCGGGGTAACTCATCAAGCCGAGTACTCCGGGTCAAAAAACGTGTAATAGGTATTATTTGTGATGTGAACTCAAGAAGATCGTGCTGCGTCTTCTTCATGGGCAGACTACTGCTTCCCATTAAACTAATTCCTTAATGAAATTTCTCATCAACATATATTTTTGTAACATAAAAGTGTAAATGAGACAAATACGCTGGAAGAACGTAAAGTACCTAGCGACTGGAAGAAAGCGCAGGTCGTTCCCATTTTCAAGAAGGGTCATAAATCAGATGCGAATAATTATAGGCCTATTTCGCTTACGTCAATCTGTTGTAGAATAATGGAACATGTTTTGTGTTCTCGTATTATGACGTTCTTAGATAATACAAATCTCCTTCATCATAACCAACATGGATTCCGCAAACAGAGATCATGTGAAACTCAGCTCGCCCTATTTGCCCAAGAAATTCACAGTGCCGTAGACACTGGCGAGCAGATTGATGCCGTATTCCTGGACTTCAGGAAGGCATTTGATACGGTTCCGCACTTACGTTTAGTGAAAAAAATACGAGCTTACGGAATATCGGACCAGGTTTGTGATTGGATTCAGGATTTCCTAGAAGAAAGAACACAACATGTCATTCTTAACGGTTCAAAATCTGCAGATGTAAAGGTAATTTCGGGAGTACCGCAGGGAAGCGTGATAGGACCTTTATTGTTTACAATATACATAAATGACTTAGTTGACAACATCGGTAGCTCCGTGAGGCTATTTGCAGATGACACGGTTGTCTACAAGAAAGTAGCAACATCAGAAGACTCGTACGTACTCCAGGAGGACCTGCAGAGGATTAATGCATGGTGCGACAGCTGGCAGCTTTCCCTAAACGTAGATAAATGTAATATAATGCGCATACATAGGGGCAGAAATCCATTCCAGTACGATTATGCCATAGGTGGTAAATCATTGGAAGCGGTAACGACCGTAAAATACTTAGGAGTTACTATCCGGAGCGATCTGAAGTGGAATGATCCCATAAAACAAATAGTGGGAAAAGCAGGCGCCAGGTTGAGATTCATAGGAAGAATTCTAAGAAAATGTGACTCATCGACGAAAGAAGTAGCTTACAAAACGCTTGTTTGTCCGATTCTTGAGTATTGCTCATCAGTATGGGACCCTTACCAGGTTGGATTAATAGAAGAGATAGACATGACCCAGCGAAAAGCAGCGCGATTCGTCATGGGGACATTTAGTCAGCGCGAGAGCGTTACGGAGATGCTGAACAAGCTCCAGTGGCGGACACTTCAAGAAAGGCGTTGCGCAATACGGAGAGGTTTATTATCGAAATTACGAGAGAGCACATTCCGGGAAGAGATGGGCAACATATTACTACCGCCCACATATATCTCGCGTAATGATCACAACGAAAAGATCCGAGAAATTAGAGCAAATACGGAGACTTACAAGCAGTCGTTCTTCCCACGCACAATTCGTGAATGGAACAGGGAAGGGGGGATCAGATAGTGGTACAATAAGTACCCTCCGCCACACACCGTAAGGTGGCTCGCGGAGTATAGATGTAGATGTAGATGTAGATGTACATTTCCAAGGCGGCTGCTCATGTCAGCCACTGACAGCATAAGATCCGTGACGTCATGGAACGTCACTGTTTCGTCACGAAAGCTCATAAACAGTGTGGTTTGAGAGCACGAAACATTAAATTTCCGAAACTTTTAAATGAAAACCTCAAAAACTATAAGCATCCAACGAAGCTAAAAATACACCGCATTAAAGATCTCTCCAAAACACGTCTTTTAGAACGATTTGTTGTGGAAAAGCGTCGGGAAATGGAGTTAGCTTTTGCATTTGATTATGAAACGGAAAGAGGATATAGTATGTAAACGTTTGGCTACCCTGTGTTATACGCCCCCCCCCCCCAAAATCTTAATTGTGGTGACACTCATTTCCGGCGTCGGCCGCGTTTTAGGTTAGTTGCGATCGACAAATGTCGCAGGCTATACAATTATGGTCACTACAAGCCACGACTGCGAAGGAGAATAATTTTACGCTACTGGCCATTGAAATTGCTACACCAAGAAGAAATGAAGATGATAAACGGGTATTCATTGGACAAATATATTACACTAGAACTGACATGTGATTACATTTTCACGCAATTTGGGTGCATACATCCTGAGAAATCAGTACCCAGAACAACCACCTCTGGCCTTGGCCGTAATGACGGCCTTAATATGCCTGGGCATTGAGTCGAACAGAACTTGGATGGCGTGTAGAGGTACAGCTGCCCATGCAGCTTCAACACGATACCACAGTTCATCAAGAGTAGTGACTGGCGTATTGTGACGAGCAATTTGCTCGACCACCATTGACCAGACGTTTTCAATTGGTCAGAGATCTGGAGAACGTGCTGGGCAGGGCACCAGTCGAACATTTTCTGCATCCAGAAAGGCCCGTACAGGACCTGCAACATGCGGTCGAGCATTATCCTGCTGAAATGTAGGGTTTCGCAGGGACCGAATGAAGGGTAGAGCCAAGGGTCGTAACACATCTGAAATGTAACGTCCACTGTTCAAAGTGCAGTCAATGCGAGCAAGAAGTGACCCTGACGTGTAACCAATGTCACCCCTTTCCATCATGCCGGGTTATACACCAGTATGGCGATCACGAATACACACTTCCAATGTGCTTTCACTGCGATGTCGCCAAACACGGATGCGACCATCACGATGCTGTAAACAGAACCTGGAATCATCCGAAAAAATGGCGTTTTGCTATTCGTGCACCCAAGTTCGTCGTTGAGTACACCATCGCAGGCGCTCCTGTCTGTGATGCAGCGTCAAGGGTAACCGCAGCCACGGCCTCCGAGCTGATAGCCCGTGCTGCTGCAAACGTCGTCCAACTGTTCGTGCAGATGGTTGTTGTCTTGCAAACGTCCCCATCTGTTGGCTCAGCGATCGAGACGTGGCTGCACGATCTGTTACAGCCATGCGGATAACACGCCTGTCATCTCGACTGCTAGTGATACGAGGCCGTTGGGATTCACCACGGCGTTCCGTATTACCCTCCTGAACCCACTGATTCCTTATTATGCTAACAGTCATTGGATCTCGACCAACGCGAGCAGCAATGTCACGATACGATAAACCGCAATCGCGATAGGCTACAGTCCAACCTTTATCAAAGTGGCTAACGTGATGGTACGCATTTCTCCTCCTTACACGAGGCACCACAACAACGTTTCACCAGGCAACGCCGGACAACTGCTGCTTGTGTATGAGAAATCGGTTGGAAACTTTCCTCATGTCAGGTGTCGCCACCGGCGTTAACCTTGTGTGAATGCTCTGACAAGAAAATAATTTACATATCACAGCATCTTCTTCCTGTCGGTTGAATTTCGCGTCTGTAACACGTCATCTTCGTGGTGTAGCAATTTTAATGGCCAGCAGTGAACTTCTGTCTGTACGTGTTTTGTTTACTTGAATGCGTACCCCGTGAAACGTCCTTGCGCGCCACTGCCTGGGAACCGCTGCTCTTGAGGATCCAGTGAAGTGCTCTTTTATGGCGCGCCTAACCATACCCTTCGGGTTTAGGTACGTGTAAATTGAGGTAGTTTTGCGTTTACATTAGGCATCCGACGTTGTAAACACCGCCAGAAGAGCGCGCACTGCGAAGCGCGTCAGGGCCGTGTTATTGGTGCAGCCGGTACTACGGGACGCGAGTTGTTTACGGCGCTCTGTTCTATGAATGGACGGACCGCTGCGGCCTGCGGTTTCCGCTTCCTGCCGCCAGGCGCCGCGCGTGCGCCCAGCTCCGCCGTCGCCTCTTCCTGCTACGCCCGGCGCCGGGCAGCTCATTCATGCCGCGTCGCCTACTCTCGCACGCAACCCGGCGTAAGTCTCCTGCAACCCGAGCTCCATTCTCCGGCCACGTTTTCCCCATAGTACGAGATATTCAGACTTGTCTACATATCAGTCTGCGATGTAAATGGCGATTTCTAATTAAATGGACTGAAGAATTCGTCGCAAATATGGGTGGAACTGCACTAACCATTGCAAAAATGGTTTCCGCAAATTTAATTTCCCAGTGACCACTATAGAAGAAAGTCATAAATTGCAGGAGAGAGAACTGGGAACCAGGACGTGGGGCTCAGTTGCGTACTGTAGGTCTATGTTAATAAAAGTAGTTCTAAACATAAAACCCATTGTGCACAACTGCGTTTCTTTTCCCAGTCGAAAACTATACTGAAGTAGAACGAGATTTTCACTCTGCAGCGGAGTGTGCACTGATATGAAACTTCCTGGCCGATTAAAACTGTGTACCGGACCGAGACTCGAACTCGGGACCTTTGCCTCTCGCGGGAAAGTGCTCTACCAACTGAGCTCCCCAAGCAAGAGTCATGCCCCGTCCTCACAGCTTTAGTTGCATCAGTACCTCGTCTCCTACTTCCTTTGTTCCAGGAGTGCTAGTTCTGCAAGGATCGCAGGAGAGCTTCTGTGAAGATTGGAAAGTAGGAGACGAGGTACTGGCGGAATTAAAGCTGTGAGGACGGGACGTGAGTCGTGCTTGGATAGCTCAGTTGGTAGAGCAGTTGCCCGCGAAAGGCAAAGGTCCCGAGTTCGAGTCTCGGTCCGGCACACAGTTTTAATCTGCCAGGAAGTTTCAGATCAGCGCACACTCCGCTGCAGAGTGATACTCTCATTCTGGAAACATCCCCCAGGCTGTGGCTAAGCCATGTCTCCGCTATATCCTTTCTTTCAGTTGTGCTAGTTCTGCAAGGTTCGCAGGAGAGCTTCTGTAAAGTTTGGAAGGTAGGAGGCGAGGTACTGTCAGAAATAAAGCTGTGAGGACGGGGCGTGAGTCGTGCTTGGGTAGCTCAGTTGGTAGAGCACTAGCCCGCGAAAGGCAAAGGTCCTGAGTTCCAGTCTCGGTCCGGCACACAGTTTTAATCTGCCAGGAAGTTTTATACTGAAGCAGTTGGTCTCAAAATTTTTCGATTGCTGAGATAATTTCGTAGCTGGTAAAGTGGAGAAGAATTTATTGTGGTGTATTTATACGTCGTTATCATAAACATCCATACACAAACTGAATAATACTTCACTCCATTCCCGACACAGGTATGGCAGCACGAAACATATTAGGATATTTTTGTAGCGGATTCGTCATTGTCAAGGAACCTGCACAAGTAACGTACCCTATCACGAAGCACGTAAAATGAGTACTGGTTAAATAATATATGAAACTATTTATAGAATTTCCTTTCACAGTAACATGAAACTATACTTTCTCTCTCTGTACAGTGAACATACCACATTTCTTGAAGTAGCTACTTTTAATTCAGAAATAAACACTACTTTTGCAAGTGCCTACGTATGGGAAAAAACTATTAAACAGGCTCAGGTTGTTACTGCGTAAAATCGATATTTGAAGACACTGGCAACCATTTCTTAACTCTTTACATTTAATAATATTTACAAATTACCACTCAAGTTCCACATACATTTCTACAGCCTTGTAATATTACATTTCAATTTTTCTGTTTCGTGAGAGGAGCATTCTCAAAATCTCTATAAAGAGTAATTACTATTCGGTTCACTCCATACAAGGAGCATAAAATATTTTATAAATTTTTAATGAGGAGGGAGTGAATAGAATTGAGGAGAAGAGGAATTTGTGGCACAACTTGGCTAGAAGATCCGTACGTGCGGAACTGGTCAACATCGCAGCCCTGGGAATTTTATGAAACAGCCATTCATCACCTTGTGTCAAAGTGGGACAAGTGTCTCAGGAGCCAGGGTCAATACTTCTAACACATAGGTACTGGTTTCTGTAATTATGCCTTCGGCTCATTATTATTATTTCTTTCTTGTCTCAGACGTTATGTCTGGTTAAAAATGGAAGGTGACGCGGACCTTGATCAAGCGTGACTTCCTTTTAACTGTACGGTATATGTTACATTGCATTTAGGAACTTTCGGGTAATTGAACAAGTGTCAATAATTACAGATTTATGTAGTTGTATATATAAGTTTGGATGTAGCTGTATTGCATTGATGTACTGGTGGATATTGTGTGGTATGACTCCTGTAGTTGATAGTATAATTGGTATAATGTCAACTTTATCCTGATGCCACATGTCCTTGACTTCCTCAGCCAGTTGGATGTATTTTTCAATTTTTTCTCCTGTTTTCTTCTCTATATTTGTGGTATTGGGTATGGATATTTCGATTAGTTGTGTTAATTTCTTCTTTTTATTGGTGAGCTGATGTCAGGTTTGTTATGTGGTGTTGTTTTATCTGTTATAATGGTTCTGTTCCAGTATCATTTGTATTCATCGTTCTCCAGTACATTTTGTGGTGCATACTTGTATGTGGGAACGTGTTGTTTTATAAGTTTATGTTGTAAGGCAAGCTGTTGATGTATTATTTTTGCTACATTGTCATGTCTTCTGGGGTATTCTGTATTTGCTAGTATTGTACATCCGCTTGTGATGTGATCTACTGTTTCTATTTGTTGTTTACAAAGTATGCATTTATCTGTTGTGGTATTGGGATCTTTAATAATATGCTTGCTGTAATATCTGGTGTTTATTGTTTGATCCTGTATTGCAATCATGAATCCTTCCGTCTCACTGTATATATTGCCTTTTCTTAGCCATGTGTTGGATGCGTCTTGATCGATGTGTGGCTGTGTTAGATGATACGGGTGCTTGCCATGTAGTGTTTTCTTTTTCCAATTTACTTCCTTTGTATCTGTTGATGTTATGTGATCTAAAGGGTTGTAGAAGTGGTTATGAAATTGCAGTGGTGTAGCCGATGTATTTATATGAGTGATTGCCTTGTGTATTTTGCTAGTTTCTGCTCGTTCTAGAAAGAATTTTCTTAAATTGTCTACCTGTCTATAATGTAGGTTTTTTATGTCGATAAATCCCCTTCCTCCTTCCTTTCTGCTTAATGTGAATCTTTCTGTTGCTGAATGTATGTGATGTATTCTATATTTGTGGCATTGTGATCGTGTAAGTGTATTGAGTGCTTCTAGGTCTGTGTTATTCCATTTCACTACTTCAAATGAGTAGGTCAATATTGGTATAGCATAAGTATTTATAGCTTTTGTCTTGTTTCTTGCTATCAATTCTGTTTTCAGTATTTTTGTTCGTCTTTGTCTATATTTTTCTTTTAGTTCTTCTTTAATATTTGTATTATCTATTCCTATTTTTGTCTGTATCTGTTTTTTCCATCGCTTCTATGCAGTCGCTGTGGTTATCCAACATGTAATTTTCTTGTTTAGTGTGTTTTCCCTTGACTATGCTATTTTTCTTACATTTGCCTGTTCCAAAAGCATATTTATATCAGTACTGAATACTTTTGTTATCTTTAGTAATTGGTTGAGTTGTTGATCTGTTGCTGCCAGTAGTTTTAGATCATCCATGTATAGCAAATGTGTGATTTAGTTTTGGTATGTTCCAGTAATATTGTATTCATAATTTGTATTATTTAGCATGTTGGATAGTGGGTTCAGAGCAAGGCAGAACCAGAAAGGACTTAATGAGTCTCCTTGGTATATTCTACGCTTAATCTGTATTGGCTGTGATGTGATATTATTTGAATTTGTTTGGATATTAAGCGTGGTTTTCCAATTTTTCATTACTATGTTTAGGAACTGTATCAATTTAGGATCTACTTTGTATATTTCCAATATTTGTAGTAACCATGAGTGGGGTACACTATCAAAAGCTTTTTGGTAATCAATGTATGCATAGTGTAGCGACCTTTGTTTAGTTTTAGCTTGATATGTCACCTCTGCATCTAGTATCAGTTGCTCTTTACATCCTCGTGCTCCTTTGCAACAGCCTTTTTGTTCTTCATTTATAATTTTGTTCTGTGTTGTATGTGTCATTAATTTCTGTGTAATGACTGAAGTTAATATTTTGTATATTTTTGGTAGGCATGTTATGGGGCGATATTTAGCTGGGTTTGCTGTGTCTGCTTGATCTTTAGGTTTCAGATAAGTTATTCCATGTGTAAGTGTATCAGGGAATGTGTATGGGTCTGCAATGTAACTGTTAAATAATTTAGTTAGATGTGAATGTGTTGAGGTGAATTTCTTTAGCCAGAAATTTGCTATTTTGTCTTTTCCAGGGGCTTTCCAATTGTGAGTAGAAGTAATTGCTTGGGTGACTTCATGTTGCAAAATTATCACTACAGGCATTTGTGGTATCATCTTGTATGTGTCTGTTTCTGCTTGTATCCACCGTGCATGCCTGTTATGTTGTACCGGATTTGACCGTATGTTGCTCCAGAAGTGTTCCATGTCTGTTATGTTTGGTGGATTGTCTATTTTAATGTGCGTGTTATCTATTGTCTGGTAAAATTTGTTTTGGTTTGTGTTGAATGTTTGGTTTTGTTTCCTTCTATTTTCACTTTTTTGTATCTTCTAAGTCGTCTGGCCAATGCTTGTAATTTCTGCTTCTTTTCATCTAATTGCTCTATCACTTCTTGTTGTGAGATTTTACGTAACCTTTTTCGTTTTTTTTCTGACATTTCATTTCTTATAAATTGTGTTAGCTGTCCGATGTCTTTTCTCAGTTTTTCTATTTTATTATTATTATTATTATTATTATTATTATTATTATTATTATTTTGAATGCCCCTTACAATTACAAAATATCAATTGATATTTTTTGTTTCTGTGCTCACAGTAGGAGTCGGAAAAACAGTTACCCGTATTTTAGTTCTGAAGTACTTTTCGACATTTATTTGGTCTCGGTTATAACAGATTTTTTTCATTTTCTTTTTATTAATAACCGGGTAAAGAAATAGCATATCAGTTTGCCAAGGGAGGAGCGCTAATATTTTTTTTTTAAAAACGAGTAATGTTTATTCGTATGATTTCCATTGCTTTGAAACATTGCATTAGTACAGAAATAGGGAAAAGCGATTGGTACTATTTTAACGTAGTCCAGAATGGTACCAACCGTAGGTTGGAAGCGTTTTATGGATTCTGGTAGCAATGAAGTACAATGCTCCATTTACTTTCCGAGATTAAAAACGGGATGAGGCACAACAAATATGCGACATCATACGACGAAACATCCACAATCTTATTTGGAAGAGAAGGTGTGCAATAAATTTATAAACTCGGGATGATAACTGAACCCTTACTTTCGTGGTTGCTGCAGGGTGAAAAACTGATAGCATGCAAAAGTAACGGTGCAGGGAAGCGATCAGCTTGTGCGATTTTACCCTCTCTGTCGCTACGCCTGTCTCCTTCACTTTCGCAGTCTTTGTTGGAGGCAATCAGTCCGATTTCTGATGCAGCCTCAACCACATATAGACCGTCATCTGTTACTGCTTGATCTTCATTTGAGTTTTTCAGTTTTTACGATAATGATGGAAGCTAAATAAATGAATTAAAATTTGTGCCACGGCCGGGTCTTGAACCCAGGTCTCCTTACTCACTGCACAGGACTGCTGACCATTACACAGCCGCAACGCTACAATTAACACTCCTGCACGAGCTACCCAAGTCCAATTCCCTCCCCAACATAAACTTCATATCTTCAGCTTATTTTCCCCCCTAAATAGTCACTACTGCCGAGGCTCTCCGGCACTGGAATAGCATCCCTGCGTTGTCTCGTCCGTGCAGCAACGTTAACGATAGTTCTGCAGTGGTGTAGTGTTCAGCATTGCTGCCTAGTAAGCGTACTCGCTTCGGCGGTACATATACTAAAATTGGAAAGACACAGAGAAGCCAGCACGGCAGCTCAGCGTGTTCGGTCAAAGAGCTGACTAGTCTCTATAATTAAAAAAAACTGAGTAGAAGGATGAACAACGAACCTCAACGGATGTCATGTGACGACCGCTACGACCAAAATACAACGAGCAATAACGAAAAAAAATTAAGCAAGGAGACTCGGGTTCAAGTCCCGTCCGTGGCACAAATTTTAATTCCTTTATTCAGCTCCCAGCATTATCGTAGATAAAGATAAGGCTTGAATGTCTCGAGGAAAATTTAATTATAAGATTTTCAGTTTTTGCCGGAAGTCCATGTCCACCACTGGACGTATTAGCAAAAAAATACCGAAAATTAATTAGTTCAGAAAGCAGTTATTTTGACCGGTTTTAACCATCTGGTTAAACTGGAGGGAAAATAACTGGTGCAACAGAAAACATGTTGTTTCTGCGATAACCACCATCCCTAGCTCAAAGTGCCAACGTGTAAATAAAACGAATGTTGAAACTTCCTGGCAGATTAAAGCTGTGTGCCGGACCGAGACTCGAACTCGGGACCTTTGCCTCTCGCGGGCAAGTGCTCTACCAACTGAGCTACCCAAGCACGACTCACGCCCCGTCCTCACAGCTTCACTTCTGCCAGTACATCGTCTCCTACCTCCCAAACTTTACAGAAGCTCTCCTGCGAACCTTGCAGAACTAGCACTGCTGAAAGAAAGGATACTGCGGAGACATGGCTTAGCCACAGCCTGGGGGATGTTTCCAGAATAAGATTTTCACTCTGCAGCGGAGTGTGCGCTGATATGAAGTTCGAGTCTCGGTCGGGCACACAGTTTTAATCTGCCAGGAACTTTCATATCAGCGCACACTCCGCTGCAGAGTGAAAACCTCATTCTGAAAACGACTGTTACTTGACAGTCCGGTCCAGTGGCTTTTGACAAATCTTGTTACATTGATTTGGTAACACAATTCAATGACAAATTTCAGTTACTAACCGTTGTACAGCCGTGCAGTTCTAGGCGCTTCAGTCTGGAACGGCGTGACCGCTACGGTCGCAGGTTCGAATCCTGCCTCGGGCATGGATGCGTGTGATGTCAAACGGTTGTTCAAATGGCTCTGAGCACTATGCGACTTAACATCTATAGTCATCAGTCCCCTAGAACTTAGAACTACTTAAACCTAACTAACCTAAGGACATCGCACACATCCATGTCCGAGGCAGGATTCGAACCTGCAACAGTAGCGGTCACGCGGTTCCAGAGTGGAGCACCTAGAACCGCACGGCCACACCGGCCGGCCACGCGTGTGATGTCCTTAGGTTAGTTAGGTTTAAGTAGTTCTAAGTTCTAGGGGACTGATGACCACAGATGGTAAGTCCCATAGTGCTCCGAGCAATTTGAACCATTTTTAAACCCGTTGTACACTTCACAGTGGCTGATCCTGTTTGTTAATGTCTACTTTTACTCGTTCCATGTCCCTGCATGATGAGATTCTGCGGGCACGACGTGTCACTGAATGAACAGAGGAACGAATGAAAGAATGGATGGACGGAGGAATGAATGAATGAGCGACTGAGTGATGTGCGCCGATACAAAGCAGTGTGTGCTGACTACGACCGGAAGTCGTCGTTGTCACTGCAACAGACGGGCCGTGGCGCGCTATCTTATCGCTCACAGCAGAGGTAAACATTTGCCTTCCATCAGGCCGGCGGGAGGTGCGCCGAGGCAGTGCTGTGTCACTGCCAGAGTGCTACGTTAGCGGCTCGCGTTTTATCACTCTCCTCTCACTCGCTGACAGTTTCACTGATACGTCCAAACACCAGCTGCAAGTTGCGCGTACAACTCAGTAGTGCAGGTGCACTTACATTCAGTTTTTAGCATAAACACGTAAGACAAGGATGCAGTGTGCCTCCGATTCTTTTTAAAATTTATACTGACGATAGGCTGCAGCAATGGATAAGTACACTACTGGCCATTAAAATTGCTGCACCACGAAGAAATGCGGATTATAAAGGGGTCTTCATTGGACAAATATATTATACTAGAACTGACATGTGATTACATTTTCACGCAATTTGGGTGCCTAGATCCTGAGAAATCAGTACCCAGAACAACCACCTCTGGCCGTAATAACGGCCTTGATACGCCTGGGCAGTGAGTCAAACAGAGCTTGGATGGTGTGTACAGGTATAGCTGCCCATGCAGCTTCAACACGATACCACAGTTCATCAAGAGTAGTGACTGGCGTATTGTGACGAGCCAGTTGCTCGGCCACCATTGACCAGACGTTTTCAGTTGGTGAGAGATCTGGAGAACGTACTGGGCAGGGCAGCACTCGAACATTTTCTGTATCCAGAAACGCCTGCACAGGACCTGCAACATGCGGTAGTGCATTATCCTGCTGAAATGTACGCTTTTGCAGGGATCGAATTAAGGGTAGAGGCACGGGTCGTAACACATCTGAAATGTAATATCCACTGTTCAAAGTGCCGTCAATGCGAACAAGAGGTGACCGAGACGTGTAACCAATGTCACCCCTTTCCATCACGCCGGGTTATATGCCAGTATGGCGATCACGAATACACGCTTCCAATGTGCTTTCACTGCGATGTCGCCAAGCACGGATGCGACCATCACGATGCTGTAAACAGAACCTGGAATCATCCGAAAAAATGGCGTTTTGCTATTCGTGCACCCAAGTTCGTCGTTGAGTACACCATCGCAGGCGCTCCTGTCTGTGATGCAGCGTCAAGGGTAACCGCAGCCACGGTCTCCGAGCTGATAGTCCGTGCTGCTGCAAACGTCGTCGAATTGTTCGTGCAGATGGTTGTTGTCTTGCAAACGTCCCCATCTGTTGGCTCAGGGATCAAGACGCGGCTGCACGTTCCGTTACAGCCACGCGGATAACATGCCTGTCATCTCGACAGCTAGTGATACGAGGCCGTTGGGATCCAGCACGGCTTTCCGCAGGACCCTCCTGAACCCACCGATTCCATATTCTGCTAACAGTCATTGGATCTCGACCAACGCGAGCAGCAATGTCGCGATACGATAAACCGCAATCGTGATACGCTACAATCCGACCTTTATCAAAGTCGGAAACGTGATGGCACGCATTTCTCCTCCTTACACGAGGCATCACAACGACGTTTCACCAGGCAACGCCCGTCAACTCCTGTTTGCGTATTAGAAATTGGTTGGAAACTTTCCTCATGTCAGCACGTTGTAGGTGTCGCCACCGGCGCCAACCTTGTGTGAATCCTCTGAAAAGCTTATCATTTGCATCTCACAGCGTCTTCTTCCTGTCGGTTAAATTTCGCGTCTGTAGCACGTCATCTGCGTGGTGTAGCAATTTCAATGGCCAGTAGTGTAAATTAAGTTTTTATACTTATGACTTCAACACAAGGAATTATTGTGTGACATTACTATTTACATTTACTCATGACCGAGTTGTGACTGCTAAGTGAGAACACGCTCCAAAAATGCTGTTCATCCTGCATCCACAACAGCTGATTTATACACGGTCAAGTCACATTACTACTACCACCGCATATCTTAGAGGTCAACGTGCAATAACCAATGGGGACATACAGCACGTGGCAGCATCGGCAGTGGAGGGTACATAAATTGTGTCCGGAGGGGGTGGGGGTACGCGGATAACAGTGGAGTCATTGTCGTAATGCGGAAACGGAGCAATTTAATTTTTTTTTAACTTTACAAGTCTAGTTCCGTAGGACCAAACTGAGAAGCGAACCTCCAAGGACATGGAACGTGTCGGTACACGAAATTACAACATAAAAGTAATAGCAGATAAAATAAAATGTTTATGAAGCCTGAAAAAGACAAGTCATAAGTTTACGTACGCGTGATCAACAATATAGCACAGGAATCAGCTTAATTTTTCAAGGAACCCCTCGACAGAATAGGAGTGACCCACGATGAAACACTTCAGTTTCGATATGAAAGCGCGTGGAATACTGGTAAGATTTTTGAATTCTTGTGGTAGCTTGTTGAAAATGGATGTAGCAGGACACTGCACATCTTTCTGCGCGAAGAGTTAAGGAAGTCCGATGCAGATTGGATTTCAGCCTAGTATTAACTGAGTTAAAGCTGTTAAATCTTGGGAATAAGCTGATACTGCTGTCAAGAAACGTCAGAAAAGAATATTCCTACTGAGAGGCCAATGTCAGAATACCGAGACCAATGAACAGAGGTCGACAAGAAGGTCGCGAACTTACACCGCTTCTTGCCCGAACCACCTGTTTCAGAGCGAAAAATTTCCTTTGAGAATGGGAAGAGTTACCCCTAAATACGAGTATAACACCGTACGTCACAAACGAATGAGCCGGCCGGTGTGGCCGAGCGGTTCTAGGTGCTACAGTCTGGAACCGCGCGACTGCTACGGTCGCAGGTTCGAATCCTGCCTCGGGCATGGATGTTTGTAATGTCCTTAGGTTAGTTCGGTTTAAATAGTTCTAAGTTCTAGGGGACTGATGACCTCAGCAGTTAAGTCCCATAGTGCTCAGAGCCATTTGAGCCATTTTTGAACAAACGAATGAAAATAACCAAAGAAGAGTACTTTTCGCGTGAAACTATCATGTACTTCTGAAACCGTTGCAACAGCAAAAATGGCATCACAAAGTCTTTGAACAAGGTACTCAAGGTAGGCTTTCCACAAAAGTTTACTATCTATCTGAACACCTAGAAATTTGAACTGCTTAGTTTCACTAATCGTATGTCCATTCTGTGAAACTAAAACGTCGGGTTTTTTTGAAATGTGTGTTAGATACTGTAAAAACTGAGTCTTACTGCGATTTAGCTTTAGTTTAACTTCAGTTGTTAAACGACTTCTAAATACGAAGTCTACATCTCATAGCAAATTATGTGAAATAAAATGATCAATTATCCTTACATACACAGCCTTTTCAGTAACTTTAATAAACACTTATGGCAAAGAAATGGCAACGGCCTTGCCGCAGTGGTAAAACGGGTTCCGCCAGATCACCGAAGTTAAGCGCTGTCGTGCTGGGCTAGCACTTGGATGGCTGACCATGCGGTCTGCCGAGCGCTGTTGGCAAGCGGGGTGCACTCAGCCCTCGTGAGGCAAACTGAGGAGCTACTTGATGGAGAAGTAGGGGCTCCGGTCTCGTAAACTGACATACGGTCGGGAGAGCGGTGTGCTGACCACATGCCCCTTCATGTCCGCATCCAGTGACGCCTGTGGTTGAGGATGACACGGCGGCCGGTCGGTACCGTTGGGCCTTCCAAGGCCTGTTCGGACGGAGTTAGATGGCATAGAAATAGGTCTAAAATTGACGACCATTGGCTTTCGCGCCAAGGGTAAAAGCATGTATGAAACGGCTAAGTATAGCGCAACCCAAGGCGGGTGCCGAGGCAACCGTGGTGGATCACGGTACATAGATGACAGGGATTCACACGACGGCTGCGGTGGTGTGTACGAGCGAATATAAGATGGAACCAGCTACTGCGTAGGCCATGTCTCCTACGATTACGTTGCTCTGGTGGTTCGGTGGATGACGGTTTTGAACAACGATTTTCATCTGCAACTTACTTTTCTTCTGGAACCCTCTAAAATCTCCAATGTTGTACCCACGTCTCTCCCACAGTGTTATTCAACCACACGCCTATTCCTGTTCCTTTGCCCTTGCTACCTATACTTTGAAGCCTAGCGTGAGCGTGAGGGGGGGGGGGGCAGAGAAGAATTAAAAAAGGGTGCACATTAAGCTGATTAAACTGTGTGTTTGCACGAAGGGGGAAGGGGACATTCAAAATGTATGTCTGTATGTGTGTGTGTGTGTGGGGGGGGGGGGGGGGGGGTAAGTTTCAGGAATCACAAGAGGCCGTGCTCGCATGTGCGTCTCTCTCTCTCTCTCTCTCTCTCTCTCTCTCTCTCTCTCTCTCTCTCTCTCTCTCTGTCTGTGTGTGTGTGTGTGTGTGTGTGTGTGTGTGTGTGTGTGTGTCGGGCGGGGGGGGGGGGGGGGGAAGGAATTGCACGGCAGTGTGTGTCTTGGGGAGAAGGTGCACATGCACACACGAGAAGTGTCAAAATACTTACATTAGTTGGAAATTCTCCTTCCAGGGGATGACTCATATGAACAACAGTTGTGACATCGGAAACTTACCTGTAAAGAAAAAAGAAAGCAAATTGTTAATGAATATCACAGAGGTTTTTCGTAACTGAGTCAAATACACTGGCGGCAAAATTAAAGGTACTACGGTATAGTTAGCCACATCGTCTTTCAATCGATAGTTTAAAACATAAAGATGCTCAGGCTGGTCGACCTTCTGGTGCTCCACCGGATAACAAACGAGTTTTCAGGTCAGACAAGCTCCAGAGGCTTGCTCTATAAGAAGCTCCTGCACCCTCTCTTTCCACAAATGACACACACCAAAGCTGCCCAGCATTCCAATCATTCTCAGTCTTTGATAGAGAGAAAACAAAAACAAAAACGAAGAAAACTCCTGTCAGTATCAACCAGTCCAATGGATCTGAGAGGGATGGGGCACCCCCGCCCCCCCCCCCTCCCTCCTACGTCTATGCACTGGCAATCAGGCATGCAGTCTAGAGCCCAAACAATGAAAATCTAAAACGAAATAAAGACAACTTTGTTTTAATAGTGTGCTGCGGGCACTCTTATAATCATAAGAGACATAGTCGGGATTACTTTGTATCACACGACTGAAAGATCATATGACGTGTGACGTTATGCATGCACAAAACAATAAGACAGAACATGGAAATGAGAATATTTCTTTAGCATCTATATTAGTTTTTTGAAATATAGATTGTTGTGACAGGCCGATCTGTAGCATATCTCTAGGTAACAATATCTCTAGGAGTGCACAAAGTTGTGTCGAACGTTTTTATCAATACAATGTTTGTGTAGTATTGAAAGAACACTGTGTCAAAGCAGTCTGAAACACGAGACGACGGCAATGAGATCGCGATTTAGATAAGCATGGATCTGAGGGGGAGGGGGAGGGCGCCCCCCCCCCTCCTCTCCATCCACCACACGCACATACAATCTAACATACACATCTCCACTTTTGAAAAAAAAATTAATACAGTTGTTTATATTTCTGCATGGCAATGGCCTTACCACAGGGGTAATACCGGTTCCCGTCAGACCACCGAAGTCAAGTGCTGTCGGGCTGGGCTAGCACTTGAGAGCGTGACAGTCCAGGTCAGCCGAGCGCTGTCAGCGTGAGGAGGGCAAACAGACCTCGTAAGTCAAACAGATGAGCTACTGGACTCAGAAGTAGCGGATCTGTTCGTGAAAGCTGACATGGCCGACAGAGTGGTGTGCTAACCACATGCACCTCCATATCCGCATCCAGTGACACCTAACAGCTGAGGATGAGACGGTGGTCTGTCGGTTGCGATGGGCCTTCAGAGGCCTGTTCAACGGAATTATATTTCTACACACGCTGATACCAATTTCCTTATCGCGTGGATGGACCTGCAGCGTGGCCGGCAACATGCCAGCCACGTAAAAGCGCCGCTTCACACACTGGCCGAACTGTCAAGGGTAAACCTGACAAGGTTCGTGACACCTTTTTTGGGTAATGTAAATAATAAACTGAAGAGCCAAAGAAACTGGTACACCTGCCTAATGTCGTGTAGGGCCCGCCCCCGCAAGCACGAAGTGCCACAACACGACGTGGCATAGACTCGACTAATGTATGAAGTAGTGCCGGAGGGAACTGACACCATGAATCCTGTAGGGCTGTCCATAAATCCGTACGCGTACGACGGGTGGGGATCTCTTCTTTGCAGCACGACACAAGGCAACAATATGATGGTGCCACTTTTCAATAGAACAATCAATACCCGCCCACAGTTGATCGTGTCTCTATGAACAGTTGAAGTACTCAAAAGGGCAGCAAGATACCCAGATCAGCCCCCAAGAAAAAATGTGTGGTACCAGCTCGGACTTCAACTCTGCTCCACTGCTAGTATCCAAGGTATCAGGCGCCAGTTCCAACTTGCCCCAGAAGAGGGTACATAGGTTTTGACAGTCTTCCCAACGGAATCAATGCATCCATACAGGTCACAGCTGGTGTAACGTCATATTGACAAGTGGACTAACAGTGACAAGTTCTTTGTTAATTTAGCTCTGTTTTGTAATCACTGAAATAACATCAGGTACCCCATCCCCATCTGGGTGCTTCACTTTCCTTGTCAGTCAGTGTATGAAGAAAATCGGGAGTGGCCAGTCAGTACAGTGCCCCTTTATGATTGGGTGATCTAGAAGACCAGCCAATGTGCGGTAGGTTGTCTGAGTGTTCATCAAAGAAGGGCAGTATGCGTGCAGTCCTGTTAATACGGCTGTTCGCACCTCGGTTGGTTAGTTTATCTGGGGCAGGGGACCACCCAGCGAGGTCATCGGTCGCATCGGGTTGGGGAAGGTTATGGTAGAAAGCTTGCCTTGCCGTTTCAAAGGAGCCATCCCGGCATTCTCCTGAAGCAATCTAAGGGAAATCACAGAAAACCTAAATCAGGATGGCCGGACGTGGGTTTCAACCGTCGTCCTCCTGAATGAATGCGAGTCCAGTGGGTTAACCATTGCGCCACATCGCTCGGTTTGTCATCTTGGAAGACGGCCGTGCCCACAGCGTCGCAGTTTTCGTCCCGCCGTAAACAAACAAATGCACGTGCCCTGCGACCAGAAACGTGTCAATATACTGTGACGTGTGTGCGAGCTCGGCCGCCACCTGCTAGCCAGATAAACGGCAGACAAGTCGCATGTGGTGTGTGTGTGTGTGTGTGTGTGTGTGTGTGTGTGTGTGTGGGTTGGGGGAGGGGAGGGGTGAGAGTGGGGAGGGATAAGGGCGCGTTACTCACGCATAGGCGGCCCCTTTGTGTCTGCCAGCCTTCCATCGCGCTGCCGCCTCTGCAGGGCGACAAACCGTAAACAGCACGCCGCCTCTGACCATCCTCAACAGCAGCAGCAGCAGCGACAACAACACAGCACCGCAGGCAAAGATCTGTTACTCTGTGACAGCACACAGGGTTCGGACGTTTCTCGTTACCTCAGCCTGCGCAGCACCCTTGTTACGAGGGTAATCCCAAAAGGTCTCCTATTTTTTTTATGGGTACAGAACTCTGAAGACAAATGTAAGGATGTAGAGGCTTATCTCTCTAGGGGTAAGATAGATACTGCCTACAGGAAAATAAAAGAGACTTTTGGAGAAAGGAGAACCACTTGCATGAATATCAAGAGCTCAGATGGAAACCCAGTTCTAAGCAAAGAAGGGAAAGTAAAAAGGTGGAAGGAGTATTTAGAGGGTCTATACAAGGGCGATGTACTTGAGGACAGTATTATGGAAATGGAAGAGGATGTAGATGAAGATGAAATGGGAGATACGATACTGCGTGAAGAGTTTGACAGAGCACTGAAAGACCTGAGTTGAAACAAGGCCCCGAGAGTAGACAACATTCCATTAAAAACTACTGACGGCCTTGGGAGAGCCAGTCCTGACAAAATTCTACCATCTGGTGAGCAAGATGTATGAGAAAGGCGAATTTCCCTCAGACTTCACTATCAGTTTAATAAGTCACGGCTGCAAAATACTAACGCGAATTCTTTACAGACGAATGGAAAAACTAGTAGAAGCCAACCTCGGGGAAGATCAGTTTGGATTCCGTAGAAACACTGGAACACGTGAGGCAATACTGACCTTACGACTTATCTTAGAAGAAAGATTAAGGAAAGGCAAACCTACGTTTCTAGCATTTGTAGACTTAGAGAAAGCTTTTGACAATGTTGATTGGAATACTCTCTTTCAAATTCTGAAGGTGGCAGGGGGAAAATACAGGGAGCGAAAGGCTATTTACAATTTTTACAGATACCAGATGGCAGTTATAACAGTCGGGGGGTATGAAAGGGAAACAGTGATTGGGAAGGGAGTGATACAGGGTTGTAGCCTATCTCCGATGTTATTCAATCTGTATATTGAGCAGGCAGTAAAGGAAACAAAAGAAAAGTTCGGAGTAGGTATCAAAATCCATGGAGAAGAAATAAAAACTTTGAGGTTGGCCGATGACATTGTAATTCTGTCACAGACAGCAAAGGACTTGGAAGAGCAGTTCAACGGAATGGACAGTGTCTTGAAAGGAGGGTATAAGATGAACATCAACAAAAGCAAATCGAGGATAATGGAATGTAGTCGAATTAAGTCGGGTGATGCTGAGGGAATTAGATTAGGAAATGATACACTTAAAGTAGTAAAGGAGTTTTGCTATTTGGGGAGCAAAATAACTGATGATCGTCGAAGTAGGCAAGATATAAAAAGTAGACTCGCAATGGCGAGGAAAGCGTTTCTGAAGAAGAGAAATTTGTTAACATAGAGTGTAGATTTAAGCGTCAGGAAGTCGTTTCTGAATGTATTAGTACGGAGTGTAGCCACGTATGGAAGTGAAACATGGATGATAAATAATTTGTACAAGAAGAGAATGGGAGCTTTCGAAATGTGGTGCTACAGAAGAATGCTGAAGATTAGATGGGTAGATCACATAACTAATGAGGAGGTGTTTAATAGGATTGGGGAGAAGAGAAGTTTGTGGCACAACTTGACTAGAAGAAGGGATCGGTTGGTAGGACATGTTCTGAGGCATCAAGGGATCACCAATTTAGTATTGGGGAGGGCAGCGTGGAGGGTAAAAATCGAAGAGGGAGACCAAGAGATGAATACACTAAGCAGATTCAGAAGGATGTAGGTTGCAGTAGGTACTGGGAGATGAAGCAGCTTGCACAGGATAGAGTAGCATGGAGAGCTGCATCAAACCAGTCTCAGGACTGAAGACCACAACAACAACAACTCTGTTTGCGTGGCAATTGGTCACACTGTTATGAAGAGTGCTTCACGCGCTGTGTGTAAACATGCGGACGCTACGCTGAGGCGCTCAGTCTTGACTTGGCAGCCGTTGAGAATGGAGCTCCCGTTGGATGTTACCTCCAAGTGCGAATTCCGCGCAGTTATTCGGTTTTTGAACGCAAAGGGTACTGCTCGAATTGAAATACACCGCCAATTGACGGAAGTGTATGGTGAGTCGTACACGGATATCAAAAATGTTCGTAAGTGGTGTAGAGAGTTTGCAGCTGGTCGGACCGAAATTCACGACGAACAAAGGATCGAGAGACCGTCAATTTCTGAGGTGACAGTTTTGAAGGTTGAGCAAAGCACGCGTGAAGATCGGTGGACCACCCTGCATGATCTCTGCACGTCGGTTCCTGAAGTTTCCCGAAGCACCGCTCACAGAATTTTAACGGAAACATTGAACTACCGAAAGGTGTGCGCAAGATGCGTGCCACGCATGCTGACTTACGTGCGGCAACGAGTTGTTGCTTCCCACGCATTTCTTAACCGCCTCGCAACCGGACAACTTTCTGGACTCAATTGTCACTGGTGACGAAACCTGGGCATACCACTTTACAACTGAGACCAAGCAACAATCACGCCAGTGGCGGCATCCTCCTTCGCCAAAGCCGCGGAAATTCAAACAAACACAGTCTGCCGGTAAAGTCGTGAGAACCGTTTTTTGGAATCGGAAAGGCGTATTGTTGGTCGACTTTATGCCCACTGGGACCACAGTTAACACTGACAGGTACTGTGAGACTCTGCAACAAGCCGGCCGAAGTGGCCGTGCGGTTAAAGGCGTTGCAGTCTGGAACCGCAAGACCGCTACGGTCGCAGGTTCGAATCCTGCCGCGGGCATGGATGTTTGTGATGTCCTTGGGTTGGTTAGGTTTAACTAGTTCTAAGTTCTAGGGGACTAATGACCTCAGCAGTTGAGTCCCATAGTGCTCAGAGCCATTTTTGAACTCTGCAACAAACTGAAACGGGCAATTCAGAACCGGAGAAGAGGAATGTTGAGCAAGGGCGTACACATTCTCCACGACAACGCTCGCCCAACACATCGCTCGGCAAACCGTTGCTCTCCTGCGCTGACTTGGCGCCCAGTGACTATCACCTGTTTTCTAGCTTAAAAGAACATTTGGCCGGAAAGCAATCCAGCTCCGACGAGCAGGTGAAAGAAGAGGTTCATAACTTTCTGAACAGCATGGAGGCGAGCTAATATGACATGGGCATACAAAAACTGCCACAGCGTCTACAAAAATCCATCGACAGAAATGGTGATTACGTCGAAAAATATCTAAATGTTAAAGCTGTAAACTGATGTAAACTACTGCAGAAATAAACTGGTCTATGTTCTTATAAAAAAAATAGGAGACCGTGCTTTTGGGATTACCCTCGTATTAGAAAGTAGCGTTTAGCAGGCGAAAGGGAATACAGACGTCTGAAAAATGAGTAAGAAGTGCAAACTGGCTGAGACGAGAAATGTGAGGATGTACAGGGGGTGGGCAAAAATATGGAAACACCAAAAACGCGACACATTACCATGCCAAATACGGTGTAGGAAAACAGTTGCCATTCAAAACTACTTCCACTCGTCTCGGAATGGAACAATACAGGTCCATATAGTTTTCAAGCACTCTTCCTGTGAAATAGTGTCAAGTTCTGGTAAGGACGGAAATGGAAATGATCAGATGGCGTCAGTGGCTGGGAGTTCCCAGGCGGGAAGTTCGGCCGCCAAGTGCAAGTCTTATTGAGTAAGACGCCACATTGGCCGACTTGCGCGTCGACAATGGGGGTGAAATGATGATGAGGACAACACAACACCCAGTCCCTGAGGGGAGAAAATCTCCCACTCCAGCCGGGAATCGAACCTGGGTCCATGTGCGTGGCATACCAACGTGCTGCCTGGTAAGGATGATGGAGGTGGACATCAATCCTTCACCCTCCTCTCCAAAATAAACCACAAAGTATCACTAATATCGGGATCTGGTGACTGTCCAGCTAGGGGACGCGCGACAATTCATCTTCTTGCTCACAAAACTACTACTGGGCAACGCGCGATGTGTGATCAGCGACCCTCTCGTCTTGGAACACAGCATCGTCACTGGGTAACAAACACTGTACCATGCGATGGACCAGAGCAGCCAAAATGGCAGTAATGCGACCCTGCAGAGGCTCCACTGGCCCACGGAATACCACGAATGCCGGCCACTGTGGTCGAGCGGTTCTAGGCGCTACAGTCCAGAAACGCGCGGCTGCTACCGTCGCAGGTTTGAATCCTGCCTCGGGCATGGATGTGTGTGATGTCCTTAGGTTAGTTAGGTTTAAGTCTAGGGGACTGATAGATGTTATGTCCCACAGTGCTTAGAGCCATTTGAACCAGTATCACGAACGGCTGCCCAAATCATCACCGAACCCCGCCCATGTTTCATCCTATTGGAACATCGTTGGCTAGTAATACTGCGACCTGAGGAGTGGTCCAATTCTTGCAGTATTTTGCAGAATCTAGCGTTTTTACTCTTGGTATCGTATCACTGGAAGCCAGCGGGTATAACCTAAGATTACAGCTGGTATTATTCATCTTTTAGATTTGCAGCTCTTGTAGTTTTTTTACGTGTTTACAGTTAAAATCATTGGATATAGGTTCGGCCTTTTATGTGAAAGCACTGATTTGTCTTGACAAACTAGAATCATGCTGTTTTTAAATCAAGGGGCGTGTGAACTCACTGATAAAACTCACATTTAAATCGTTTGGTCTGCAGATGACAACCTATCAATGCAGGACACAATACAGATGGTCACGCAAAACCGTATAATGTAAAATCAAGGTAAGAACAAAAACTGTCTATACGCCTCATTTTGTTAGATCAGTTACTAACTAAAATAAGTTCACTTCTGACGCCTTTCAATAAACAAAAGCTACTGATGATGGCACAGAGGTGCCGAAGCAAACGATGATTGTCGAGAAAGTAAGTTCCGATCGGTCGCGAAATGGAAACCACTGGGAAAATCCGGTAAAGCTTTGCACAGATGTGTCGGGCATTGTCTCCAGTATGCCCGTCGATCGTGCCGCCTCGTTCTTTCCAGTTTTGAGTGAACAATGAGCACGTAAAGATGCGTAGGGAATTGCGTCCCCCGCCAAGTATGAGGGCTTGGTTAGAGATTTCGCCAGTGTCATGCAGCCCACATAACACAACTGTCAAACCGTTCCTTCTTCATGCCAATTCTCGGCCGCACACTGCAGCAGCAATGAAGACGCTCCTGCAGCGTTTCCCATGAGAAGTGTTTGATCAGCCACAATACAGTCCCTAATTGACTCCCCCTGAGTCTCATCTCTGCTCACAAGAACCGCTGGCTACGAAGGCAAAATTTTTCCACAGATAACGGGCTGCAGACCAGTGCAGATAACTGGCCGAAAGCACAGGCGGCTGCTTTCTATGAGGAGGATATTGGTTCAAATAGCTCTGAGCACTATGGGACTTAACAGCTGAGGTCATCAGTCCCCTAGAACTTAGAACTACTTAAACCTAACCAACCTAAGGACATCACACACATCCATGCCCGAAGCAGGATTCCAACCTACGACCGTAGCGGTCGCGCGGTTCCAGCCAATCCGGCCGGAGGAGGATATTGGAAACAACACTACATCACTACGACAGAACTCGAAGTTGGAGTGCCGACTATGTAGAGAAGTAGGGGGATGCTCTACCTAACTGTTTCAAATAAAACGTTTCTGGTTTCCACTGTGGTTTCCATTTCACGACCGATGGGAACTTTCTGGACAGCCCTCGGCCGGTCGCGGTGGCCGTGCGGTTCTAGGCGCTGCAGTCCGGAACCGCGGGACTGCTTCGGTCGCAGGTTCGAATCCTGTCTCAGGCATGGATGTGTGTGATGTCCTTAGGTTAGTTAGGTTTAAGGAGTTCTAAGTTCTAGGGGACTGATGACCTAAGATGTTAAGTCCCATAGTGCTCAGAGCCATTTGAACCATTTTTGACAGCCCTCGTATTTGGGTAATAAGAAACAACAGTCTTTTTGCACAAAAGTGGGAACCCATATCCAATAATTACAGCTGGTAGTGACTGAGGGAACACTGACAGCGCAATGGCACGTCACGGGCATCCTACCTCTCATGTGACAGTATCATGGTGCCATTTTTCAACACGACAATGCTCGTCTACAGCTTATACGTGTATCCATGAACTATCTGTGTGTTGATGAGGTACTTCCGTGGACAGAAAGATACCCGAATGTGTCCTTTTAGAATTATGTGAGTTGTTCGAAATTCCGAAAGAAAGGGGTAACGTATAGGGAGAGACGGGAATATACAATACGTACAACAGCCAAGAGGGAATAGTAAGAGTGGACGAGCAAGAACGAAGCAATCGGATTAAAAAGGGTGTGAGGCAGGGACGTATTCTTTCGCCCCTACTTTTCAATCTGCACATCGAAGAAGCAATGATGAAAATAAAAGAAAGGTTCAGGAGTGGAATTAAAATTCAAGGTGGAGGAATATCGATGATGCGATTCGCTGATGACAATGCTATCCTGAGTGAAAGTGAAGAAGAATTACATGATATGCTAAATGGAATGAACAATCTAATAAGTACAAATTATGGACTGAATAAAGACGAAAGTAATGAGAACTAGCAGAAATGAGAACAGCGAGAAACTTAACATCAGGATTGATGGTCACGAATTACATGAAGTTAAGGGATTCTGCTACCTAGATAGCAAAATAACTAACGGCAGATGGAGCAAAGAGGACATCAAAAGCAAAACGGGCATTCCTGGCATCAAACATAGGCCTTTTCTGAAGAAGAAATATCTGAGAACGTACATCTGGAGTAGAGCTTTGTATGGTAGTGAAACATGGACTGTGGGATAGCCGGGGCAGAAGAGAATCGAAGCAATTGAGATGTGCTGCCACAGGCGAATGTTGAAAATTATGTGGAAAACACTGATAAGGAGAAGGGACAGGATGATAGGACATCTGCTAAGACATGAGGGAATGACTTCCATGGTACTAGAAGGAGCTATAGAGGGCAAATTCTGTAGAGGAAAACAGAGATTGGAATATATCCAGCAAATAATTGAGGACGTGTGTTGCAAGTGCTACTCTGAGACGAAGAGGTTGGCACGGGAGTGGAATGCGTGGCGGGCCGCATCAAACCACTGAGAAGACTGATGAAAAAACACAGAAAAATAAGTATCCAAGATGTCAATGAAAAATTGCAACATCTGTGGGCCAGCCAGGATACAATGATTTTATATTACCCACTACGAGAGCGAAGTTCTTTGTGAATCTGACAAGCTTTTGCAATCAGTGAAATAACATCACATGCCCCTTCAACCCGTGAAGTTTCACTTTATTTTTCGTGCTTTTTTGTGAGCTTCACTTTTGTCACAGTCAGTACAATAATAATAACAACAAAACCAGTCGGAATTACCATTAGCGACAATCAGTAATCGACATATCACAAAACACAGCTGCGAAAAATAGCATCGCTGTGGAACGTAGTTCTACGAACATTGACACCCAAAGTGAAGCGTCGTGAGAACCCACCATGAGATAGAGTGGGCATCCTGTTCCTGTTCTTCTTCTAAATGGATACTTCATTCAGCGAGGCGTACGGGAATCACATATCGCCATTTATAAAGAACTGGAGCGTGCGATGTTGCTACCTCCTCTCCCCGTTTCTCGGAGGTAAACACTACGCTGCTGCAATCCTGGCCAGTTTTGTTCTACAATGAAGCGCCAAAGAAACTGATACAGCCAAGCGTTTTCAAATACAGAGATATGTAAACAGGCAGAATACGGCGCTGTGGTCGGCAACGCCTATATAAGACAACAAGTCTCTGGCGCAGTTGTAAGATAGGTTATTGCAGCCACGATGGCACGTTATCAAGATTTAACTGAGTTTGAACGTGGATTTAACTGAGTTTGAACGCACGAGCGATTCGCCACAGCATCTCCGAGGTAGAGTGAAGAGGGGATTTTCCCGTACGACCACTTCACGAGCGCACCGTGAATATCGGGAATCCGGTAAATCATCAAATCTCTGATATCGCTGCGGCCGGAAAAATATCCTGCAAGAACGGGACCAACGATGACTAAAGAGAATCTTTGAACGTGACCGAAGTGCAACTCTTCCACTAATTGCTGTAGGTTTCAATGCTGGGCCATCAACAAGCGTCAGCGTGCGAACAATTCAACGGAACTTCATAGATATGCACTTTCGGAGCCGAAGGCCCATTTATGTACCGTTGATGACTGCACGACACAAAGCTTTGCATCTCGCCTGTGCCCGTCAACACCGACATTGGACTGTTGGTGACTCGAAACATGTTGCCCGGTCGGACGAGTCTCGTTTCTAATTGTATCGAGCGGATGGACGTGTATGGGTGTGGAGACAATATAATGAATCCACGGACCCTGCATGTCAGCAGGGGACTGTTCAAGCTGGTGGAGGCTCTGTAATGGTGTGGGGCGTGTGCAGTTGGAGTGATATGGGAACCCTGATACGTCTAGGTACGACTCTGACAGGTGACACGCACCTATGCATACTGTCTGATCACCTGCATCCATTCATGTTCATTGTGCTTTCCGCCGAAGTTGAGCAATTCCAGCAGGACAATGCGACACCCCACAAGTCCAGGATTGCTACAAAGTGGCTCCAGTAACGCTCTTCTGAGTTTAAACACTTCCGTTGGCCACCAAACTCCGCAGAGATGAACATTATTGAGCATAGCTGGGATGCCTTGCAACGTGCTGTTCAGAAGAGATCTCCACCCCCTCGTACCCATACGGATTTATGGACAGCCCTGTAGGATTCTTTGTGTCAATTCCCTCCAGCGCTACTTCAGACATTAGTCAAGTCCTTGCGACGTCATGTTGCAGCACTTCTGCGTGCTCGCGGGGCCGTACACGATATTAGGCAGATGTACCAGTTTCTTTGGCTTTTCAGTACAGTAATAAAACCAGTCGGCATAGATTCGAACAAGGAGTCGGCATTTATCAAAAAATGGCTCTGAGCACTACGGGACTTAACAGCTATGGTCATCAGTCCCCTAGAACTTAGAACTACTTAAACCTAACTAACCTAAGGACACCACACAACACCCAGCCATCACGAGGCAGAGAAAATCCCTGACCCCGCCGGGAATCGAACCCGAGAACGCTACCGCACAACCACAAGATGCGGGCGGCATTTATCATTCGCGACGAATGGCAGTCGACGTATCGCTAAACACAGCTGTGAAAAATACAATCACTGTCGAAGGCAGTTTCGCCGACACTGCCAGCGAAGCACCGTAAGCACCCAAAGCGAGATACAATGGGCACCCTGTTTTTGCTTCTGTTCTTCTTCTAAATCGGCACTTCATTCAGCGGCACGTACGGGCCTCACATCTCTCCACTTATAAAGACCTGCAGCGTACTTTGTGCGATGTTGCTACCTCCTCACACCGTTTCTCGGAGGTAAACATTACGCTGCTGCAATCCACGCCAACTTTGTCCTATAATAGAGAGAGCTGCCACTGAATGCACCAGCTACACTACTGGTCATTAAAATTGCTACACCACGAAGGTGACGTGCTATAGACGCGAAATTTAACCGACAGGAAGAAGATGCTGCGATATGCAAATGAATAGCTTTTCAGAACATTCACACAAGGTTGGCGCCGGTGGCGACACCCACAACGTGCTGACAAGAGGAAAGTTTCCAATCGATTTCTCATACACAAACAGCAGTTGACCGGCGTTGCTTGGTGAAATGTTATTGTGATGCCTCGTGTGAGGAGGAGAAATGCGTACCATCACGTTTCCGACTTTGATAAAGGTCGGATTGTATCCTATCGCGATTAAGATTTATCGTATCGCTACATTGTTGCTAGCGTTGGTGGAGGTCCAATGACTGTTAGCACAATATGGAATCGGTAGGTTCAAGAGGGTAACACGGAACGCCGTGCTGGATCCCAACGGCCTCGTATCACTAGCAGTCGAGATGACAGGCATGTTATCCGCATGGCTGTAACGGATCGTGCAGCCACGTCTCAATCCCTGAGTCAACAGATGGGGACGTTTGCAACACAACAACCATCTACACGAACATTTCGACGACGTTTGCAGCAGCATGGACTATCAGCTCAGAGACCGTGGCTGCGGTTACCCTTGACGCTGCATCACAAACAGGAGCGCCTGCGTATGTGTTCTCAACGACGAACAGTGGTGCACGAATGGCAAAACGTCATTTTTTCGGATGAATCCAGGTTCTGTTGACAGCACCATGATGGTCTCATCCGTGTTTGGCGACATCGCGGAGAACGCACATTGGAAGCGTGTATTCGTCATCGCCATACTGGCATATCACCCGGCGGGATGGTATGGGGTGCCATTGGTTACACGTCTCGGTCACCTCTTGTTCGCATTGACGGCACTTTGAACAATGTACGTTACATTTCAGATGTGTTCCGACCCGTGGCTCTACCCTTCATTCGTTCCCTGCAAAACGCTACATTTCAGCAGGATAATGCACGACCGCATGTTGCAGGTCCTGTACGGGCCTTTCTGGATACAGAAAATGTTCGACTGCTGCCCTGGCCAGCACATTCTCCAGATCTCTCACCAATTGAAAACGTCTGGTCAATGGTGGCCGAGCAACTGGCTTGTCACAATACGCCAGTCACTATTCTTGATGAACTGTGGTATCGTGTTGAAGCTGCATGGGCAGCTGTACCAGTACATGCCATCCAAGCTCTGTTTGACTCAATGCCCAGGCGTATCAAGGGCGTTATTACGGCCAGAGGTGGTTTTTCTGGGTACTGATTTCTCAGGATCTATGCACCCAAATTGCGTGAAAATGTAATCACAAGTCAGTTCTAGTATAATATATTTGTCCAATGAATACCTGTTTATCATCTGGATTTCTTGTTGGTGTAGCAATTTTAATGGCCAGTAGTGTATAAATACCTTTAAAGTCGACCTGCGATCCCTCGCGACCATCCCGGGGCGACACTTTTTTGTTGACGACGTCACCGCCTAGGTCCGCTGCCGCCGCGGAAGCTCCGGCTACAATGGGCGCTCGGAATACCTGTCTAAGCTGCTATACGGAGGCAGGCGCGGGTGGAGACGGTCTTCCTACCTGTTCTGCGGTTATCGCACGGTCAAGAATGCAGCGCGGCCTTCAGCCGTGCGCGATGGGTTGCCTGCCTGCTGGGCGCGCGAGCCGCAACCCGGTCGATCTGTATTGTCCAGCAATGGGTTTCTTCTCGCATCTCCCGTACTAACGCGTTCACACGCGTAGCGGCCGCCGCAGTTCAGCGCTGCCAGAGCTCTTGCATCCTGGAGAAAGTCATCACATGAAAACTAGTTGTCCTGGACTGTCACGGCCTATACCCCGAATATTTAGCACTGACCACGCTTTTGTGGCTCAATCTCGTTAAATGGAAAGAGAAAAAAAAACAGGAAGCCCATGTATATTAAATGTATGGGCATTAGATATGCGTCCTAATCTTCCCCCTCCTCCCGTGTCTCCGGCCATCTCTGAAAACGGCACTCCACCTGCCATACCGGTTCCCAACGGACAAACTTCACCAACTCGCAGGGGTACCCTATTTGAGGGACCGATTCAGAACCACTGCCAAAACCTTTAACGAAAACACACAACAGTCAGATGACGAACTTGTACGAGAACTTGGACACAGGGTGCACTACCTGGCCTCCACCAGATGGCCCGACGATCTACGCGAATAACAAGACTACACATCTGGGGTATATATTTTTATATAATTTTAATAATTTTAATTAATATTATTTTAATTTAATATTATCTTATTGTATCTAAAAATTTTAAATATTTTTATTGTATTTATTATTTATTTATTTAAAAAAAAGTGAATCAATGAGTGTGAGAATGTGTCAACTGTAATATGCATGAGTCTGTAGAATATACATATCGTGTGAATGTGTGAGCGAATGAAAAAAATAAATAAAAATAAAATTAAAAAAAAAAAATACATAATAAAAAAGAAAAAGCAAAAAAATATTATCATCCAGCCAATGTCGTTTAATCATTTGAAAGCAGAAAAAAAAACAAGACAACCAAAAAGCTATTGTTTTAATGTCAATTTTTATTATTGAAGGCGTAGCCGCATGGCTTGAACTTCTATTTTCAGACTGGGCAGTCCTAGATGCCCCAATATATTCTGCAGCGGCCTGTATCCATCTCCCCCCCCCCCCCCCCCCCGCCACCTTGAAAAAGAGCCTGTTTTACTGTTATCCTAAATTTAGACACCGCAGTATCGTTCTGCCGCGCGGGATTAGCCGAGCGGTCTGCGGCGCTGCAGTCATGGACTGTGCGGCTAGTCCCGGCGGAGGCATGTGTATGTGTGTGTGTGTGTGTGTGTGTTTGTCCTTAGGATAATTCAGGTTAAGTAGTGTGTAAGCTTAGAGACTGATGACCACAGCAGTTAAGTCCCGTAAGATTTCACACACATTTGAACATTTGTGAGTATCGTTCAAATCACAGAAGAATGAACCAGAAACACAACTTTACTGTTTTCTGTGAAAACAATATGCGACGCGGAAAACGAAACAGCACATTGGTTACTCAGTTTATGTCCATATATATATATATATATATATAATGAGAAAGAAAATACACAATACACGGGAGAAACAACTTCTCTAATGGTTCAAATGCCCTACTAGCTACGACAAAGGAAACAAAACAGCTCATTTCTACAGCGCAACATAGCAGAACATTCTATTTCCTGGAGTCGCTTCAACAGAAAACTTGCACAATGTTTTTTTAAAAAGAAAGACATATAGTCTACGCTCGTCTCAATGTTCAGACGCTTCTAAAGTTTCAAGTAACTCGGTCGCAAACTTTTCGAGATTTTTGCTAACAATGTTTAACTAATATAAAGGGCGGGGAAAATTTGTGTCACGAAATATTAACCCTGGGTAGCGGACGCCAGTAGGAACCAAAATTAGTTCCTACTGGCATCAGCTATCCAGGGTTAAAATTTTGTGACAGAATTTCTCTCCAGCCTGTACATACAGGCTGTGTTTCAAAAATGACCGGTATATTTGAAACGGCAATAAAAACTAAACGAGCAGCGATAGAAATACACCGTTTGTTGCAATATGCTTGGAACAACAGTACATTTTCAGGCAGACAAACTTTCGAAATTACAGTAGTTACAATTTTCAACAACAGATGGCGCTGCGGTCTGGGAAACTCTATAGTACGATATTTTCCACATATCCACCATGCGTAGCAATAATATGGCGTAGTCTCTGAATGAAATTACCCGAAACCGTTGACAACGTGTCTGGCGGAATGGCTTCACATGCAGATGAGATGTACTGCTTCAGCTGTTCAATTGTTTCTGGATTCTGGCGGTACACCTGGTCTGTCAGGTGTCACCACAGAAAGAAGTCACAGGGGTTCATGTCTGGCGAATAGGGAGGCCAATCCACGCCGCCTCCTGTATGTTTCGGATAGCCCAAAGCAATCACACGATCATCGAAATATTCATTCAGGAAATTAAAGACGTCGGCTGTGCGATGTGGCCGGGCACCATCTTGCATAAACCACGAGGTGTTCGCAGTGTCGTCTAAGGCAGTTTGTACCGCCACAAATTCACGAAGAATGTCCAGATAGCGTGATGCAGTAATCGTTTCGGATCTGAAAAATGGGCCAATGATTCCTTTGGAAGAAATGGCGGCCCAGACCAGTACTTTTTGAGGATGCAGGGACGATGGGACTGCAACATGGGGCTTTTCGGTTCCCCATATGCGCCAGTTCTGTTTATTGACGAAGCCGTCCAGGTAAAAATAAGCTTCGTCAGTAAACCAAATGCTGCCCACATGCATATCGCCGTCATCAATCCTGTGCACTATATCGTTAGCGAATGTCTCTCGTGCAGCAACGGTAGCGGCGCTGAGGGGTTGCCGCGTTTGAATTTTGTACGGATAGAGGTGTAAACTCTGGCGCATGAGACGATACGTGGACGTTGGCGTCATTTGGACCGCAGCTGCAACACGGCGAACGGAAACCCGAGGCCGCTGTTGGATCACCTGCTGCACTAGCTGCGCATTGCCCTCTGTGGTTGCCGTACGCGGTCGCCCTACCTTTCCAGCACGTTCATCCGTCACGTTCCCAGTCCGTTGAAATTTTCCAAACAGATCCTTTATTGTATCGCTTTTCGGTCCTTTGGTTACATTAAACCTCCGTTGAAAACTTCGTCTTGTTGCAACAACACTGTGTTCTAGGCGGTGGAATTCCAACACCAGAAAAATCCTCTGTTCTAAGGAATAAACCATGTTGTCTACAGCACACTTGCACGTTGTGAACAGCACACGCTTACAGCAGAAAGACGACGTACAGAATGGCGCACCCACAGACTGCGTTGTCTTCTATATCTTTCACATCACTTGCAGCCCCATCTGTTGTTGAAAATTGTAACTAATGTAATTTCGAAAGTTTGTCCGCCTGAAAATGTACTGTTGTCCCAAGCATATTGCAACAAACGGTGTATTTCTATCGCTGCTCGTTTAGTTTTTATTGCCGTTTCAAATATACCGGTCATTTTTGAAACACCCTGTATCTGCCCGTCGTTTATTAACGTAACACGAAAAAATTTGTAGTAAATCGGACAAGTACTTTTGAGATTTTCTGTAATAATGCTTCCTCTTCACATGTAATGTGTTTGTTTCGATATTATCTACAAAATTTTAAAAGACGTACCGCATTCGTTTGATTGTTAATCGAAATAGAAGCCAAATTAATCGGCAAGTAAGCTGGCGCCCAGTGGTCTGAAAATAAAGTCTAGTGAAATGTAGCGCACCGTGATCAGTCCGGCACATTCATCAACATCTACAGCAATACTCTGCAAACCACACGTAAGTGCCTGGCACAAGGTTCATGGAACCACCTTCACAGTAATTCTCTATTATTCCACTCTCGAAAAGCGCGCGTAAAAAACGAACAGCTATATCTTTCCGTGTGAGCTCTGATTTCCCTTATTTTATTATGATGATCGTTTCTCCCTCCGTATGTCGGCGTTAAAAAAAATATTCGCATGCACATGAAGATTGAAATTTCATGGTAAGTTCCCGCCGCAATCAGAAAGGCCTTCGTTCTAATCATGCCCACCCCAAATGTTGTGTCATATCCATGACGCTCTTTCCCCTATTTCGCGATAATACAAAACGTGTTGACTTCTTTCGACTTTCTCGATGTAATCCGTTAATACTATCTGGTGAAGATCCCACATCGCGCAGCAGTATCCCAAAAGAGGAAGGAAATGTTTAGTGTAGGCAGTCTCTATCGTAGATCTGTTGCATCTCCTATGTGTTCTGCCAATAAAACGCAATCTTCGATTCGCCTTCCCCACAACATTTTCTATGTGTTATTTCCAGTTAAACTTGTTCGTAATTGTAATCCCTAGGTATTTAGTTGCATTTACAGTCTTTAGATTTGACTGATTTATCGCGTAACCCAAGTTTAACACCCGCATCTCGTGGTCGTGCGGTAGCGTTCTCGCTTCCCACGCCCGGGTTCCCGGGTTCGATTCCCGGCGGGGTCAGGGATTTTCTCTGCCTCGTGATGGCTGGGTGTTGTGTTGTCCGTAGGTTAGTTAGGTTTAAGTAGTTCTAAGTTCTAGGGGACTGATGACCATAGATGTTAAGTCCCATAGTGCTCAGAGCCAAGTTTAACGGGTTCTTTCTTGCACTCATGTAGGTACCCGACACTTTTCATTGTGTAGGGTCAATTGCCAATGTTCGTACTATACAGGTATCTTTTCTAAATAGTTTTGCAATTTGTTTTGATCTTCTGATGACTTTAGTAGACGAGATTTCCTGTAAATACCAATTAATGCAATAAATGCTCAAAATGATGTCCGTCAACCTCAATGCATTTGGCAATACGTGTAACGACATTCCTCTCAACAGCGAGTAGTTCGCCTACCGTAATGTTCGCACATGCATTGACAATGCGCTGACGCATGTTGTCAGGCGTTGTCGGTGGATCACGATAGCAAATATCCTTCAACTTTCCCCACAGAAAGAAATCCGAAGACGTCAGATCCGGTGAACGTGCGGGCCATGGCATGGTGCTTTGACGACCAATCCAACTGTCATGAAATATGCTATTCAATACCGTTTCAATCACACGCGAGCTATGTGACGGACATCCATCATGTTGCAAGAACATCGCCATTCTGTCACGCAGTGAAACATGTTTTAGTAACATCGGTAGAACATTACGTAGGAAATCAGCATACATTGCACCATTTAGATTGCCATCGATAAAATGGGGACCAATTATCCTTCCACCCATAATGCCGCACCATACATTAACCCGCGAAGGTCGCTGATGTTCCACTTGTCGCAGCCATCGTGGATTTTCCGTTGCCCAATAGTGCATATTATGCCGGTTTACGTTACAGCTGTTGGTGAATGACGTTTCGTTGCTACATAGAACGCGTGCAAAAAATCTGTCATCGTCCCGTAATTTCTCTTGTGCCCAGTGCCAGAACTGTACACGACTTTGAAAGTTGTCGCCATGCAATTCCTAGTGCATATAAATATGGTACGGGTGCAATCGATGTTGATGTAGCATTCTCAACACCGATGTTTTTGAGATTCCCGATTCTCGCGAAATTTGTCTGCTACTGATGAGCGGATTAGCCGCGGCAGCAACTGAAACACCTGCTTGGGCATCATCATTTGTTGCAGGTCGTGGTTGACGTTTCACATCTGGCTGAACACTTCAGTTTCCTTAAATAACGTAACTATCCGGCGAACGGTCCGGACACTTGGGCGATGTCGTCCAGGATACCGAGCAGCATACATAGCACACGCCCGTTGGGCATTTTGATCTCAATATCCATACATCATCAACATGATATCGACCTTTTCCGCAATTGGTAAACGGTCCATTTTAACACGGGTATTATATCACGCAGCAAATACCGCCCGCACTGGCGGAATGTTACGTGATACCACGTACTTACACGTTTGTGACTATTACAGCGCCATCTATCACGAAGCGAAAAAAGTGGTCCAACTAAAACATTCATATTTCTTTACGTATTACACGAATATGTAGTAAAAATGGTGGTTCGTATTTTAAAAAAACGGGGTTGATATCCGTTTGACCTATGGCAGCACCATCTAGTGGGCGAACCATAGCGCCATCTGGTTTCCCCCTTCAAGCTAGACGAGTTTCGTTCTTTGTAGTTTTTTCGTTTGATGCTTATTTCGTGAGATATTTGGCCAAGTCACTATCAATGGACCACCCTGTATAGCTATCCCATTACTTTTGTTACCTCAGTGTACAGTAATAACTGGCTGGAGTACAGCAGAGTACGTAATGCTGACTGCGTGGTGGCTTTGCGCGCCCGCAAGGCCAGCGTCAGTCGTAAACCAGTAATAGGACAGCCTTGAACAGCGCCACCACTGTCACAATGGCCGCTTTACTGCGCGTTTTCGCAAAGCGCCGTTCGTCGTCCGCTGCCCTGCGTCTCAGTGCGACCGAAGCAGTGGGTGCGCTCTTGAGAAACTGTTTACTACGCGGCTGAAGTCGGCGCTGCCCAATGAAGCTCCAAGGGCGTTCCCTTGCTTCGCCAGTGGGAGTCCCGACCGTTACAGTCGATACCGCGGCAAGTGATCAGCACGCATTTAGCAGGCACTGGTCGTGCCAAACGCTGCTTGTCCTTTTCCCCCCTCCACCTTTATCGCTCGTTAAACAATCCCTGTGAATACAACAGCTTCAAACGCCTGATGACTTTACAAATGACTTACTGTCTCTTAAGTCTACCTTGGTACAGGATGGTTGCGGGGCTTCGGCTGTTCAGTATACACTGAAGCGCCAAAGAAACTGGTATAGGCATGCGAACCCAAATACAGAGATATGTAAACGGGGTCCGCAGCTCGTGGTCGTGCGGTAGCGTTCTCGCTTCCCGCGCCCGGATTCCCGGGTTCGATTCCCGGCGGGGTCAGGGCTTTTCTCTGCCTCGTGATGACTGGGTGTTGTGTGATGTCCTTAGGTTAGTTAGGTTTAAGTAGTTCTTAGTTCTAGGGGACTGATGACCTTAGATGTTAAGTACCATAGTGCTCAGAGCCATATGTAAACAGGCACAATACGGCGCTGAGGGCGGCAACGCCTATATAAGACAAAAAGGGTCTGGCACTGTTGCTAGATCGGTTACTGATGCAGATTTCAGTGCTGGGCCATCAACAAGTGTCAGCGTGTGAACCATTCAACAAATCATCATCGATATGAGCTTTCGGAACCGAAGGCCCACTCGTGTACCCTTGAAGACTGCACGCCACGCCTGGGCCCCTCAACAGCGACAATGGACTGTTGACGACTGGAAACATTTTGCCTTATCGGACGAGTCTCGTTTCAAATTTTATCGAGCGGATGGACGTGTACTGGTATGGAGGCAATCTCATGAATCCATGGACACTGCACGTCAGCAGGGGACTGTTCAAGCTGGTGGAGGCTCTCTAATGGTGTGGGGCGTGTGGAGTTGGAATGATGTGTGAGCCCTGATAATCGAGACAGGACTCTGGCAGGTGAGACGTGCGTAAGCATTCTTTCTTATCATCTGCATCCATTCATATCTATTGTGCATTCCGATTGACTTAGTCGATTCCAGCATGACAACGCAATACCCCAAACGTCCAGAATTGCTACAGAGTGGCTCCAGGAACACACTCCTGAGTTTAAAAACTTCCGCTGGCCACCAGTCCCCCCAAACATGAACAAAATCGAGCATATCTGGGATTTCTTGCAACGTGCTGTTCGGAAAAGATCTCTGCCCACCTCATGCTCTTATGGATACATGGACAGCCCTGCAGGATTCATGGTGGTGGCCAAGCGATTCTAGGCCCTTCAGTCTGGAACCGCGCGACCGCTATGGTTCGAATCCTGCCTCAGGCATGGATGTGTGTGATGTACTTAGGTTAGTTGGGTTTAAGTTCTAGGGGACTGATGACCTCAGATGTTGAGTCTCATAGTGCTCAGAGTCATTTAAACCATTTGATTCATGGGCCGGAGTGGCCGTGCGGTTCTAGGCGCTACAGTCTGGAGCCGAGCGACCGCTCCGGTCGCAGGTTCGAATCCTGCATCGGGCATGGATGTGTGTGATGTCCTTAAGTTAGTTAGGTTTAATTAGTTCTAAGTCCTAGGCGACTGATGACCTCAGAAGTTAAGTCGCATAGTGCTCAGAGTGATTTGAACCATTTGATTCATGGGGTTAGTTGCCTCCAGCACTGCTTCAGACATTAGTTGAGACCATGTCACGCCGTGTTGCGGCACTTCTGCGTGCTCGCGGTGGCCCTACTGGATATTAAGCAGGTGTACCAGTTTCTTTGTCTCTTCAGTGTAAAATGTAAAATTAAAATCATCTTCAGCCGCCTGTATTTCGAGTACAACTTATCGATGCTACCATTTTCGGCGTTTCACTATGCCATCTTCAGGTCCTTGTGTTAAGTCAACAACAACGACGACAATGTGAACTACATAATAAAAGGGTGGTGTAAAATTTAAGAGATCAATTAACATAATAAAAGGGTGGTGTAAAATTTAAGAGATCAATTATATACCGTAATAACACGCAGTGTTCATTTAACATAAACCAAACTGTAGAAGGTAATGGTAAACTAAGAAATAAAACGAGAGAACAGTTGTACCATGTATGTATGTAAACTGGGGAACAACATATACATATGCCATATAATAGTATAGTTAACCTACTAATGGGAGGTCAAAATCAGTCTTCGATAGCTGCAGTGTCACATATGGACAAAAACTAGTATGTAATGATAACGTGAATACCCGTAAATAAAATGAATTAAACCAATCACAGTTGTTTACTGATGAGCAAAACCTGAAGGTAAAGTATTTATATGTTGTCATATACTACTAAAATATAAAACCATTTGTCGGAGGTAACCTCCACGCTATTTTCCTCTATCGCCAGGTATCATATACTAATAAAACAGCAACGTTATGTTACGTCAAAATAATGTATCAGTCACAGATTCATACGATACAAACTATTTAATATAAACAATTTTAATGTCACAAACTATGGAGCTAATGTAATACACCGCAAAGTATTCCCTCTATGCAGGAAGTGTCAAGTATGATATCGAAGAAGTCGTAATGGGCATTATCAAGAAGTTGGAAGTCTGTTGCCAGACGGGTGTTTGGCTAGGTGACACAGCGAACTGTAAACTATGAAGTAAGCCTAAAGAAGCCCGCCCGGTTAGCCGTGCCGGAGGATTAGTGTCGCGGTAAGGTGTGCCGGCCAGTCTGTGGATGGTTTTTAGGCGGTTTTCCATCTGCCTCGGCGAATGCGGGCTGGTTCTCCTCATCTCGCCTCAGTTACGCCATGTCGGGGATTGCTGCGCAAACAAGTTCTCCACGTACGCGTACACATAATTACTCTACCACGCAAACATAGGGGTTACACTCGTCTGGTGTGAGACGTTCTCGGGGAAAGGGGGAGTGTCCACTGGGGGCCGGACCGCACAATAATCCTGGGTTGAGCGTGGGGCGAGTGGACAGCTGTAACCTGTTGGGGGTTGCGAAACACTGAGGGCTGCGGCAGGGACGAAGCCTCTCCGTCGTTTCTAGGTCCCCCGGTTCCATACAATACAAGCCTAAAGAAATGTACTGGAATATATACACAGTATATCAGAAAAAAACGTTCAATTCAATGAGATAAACGATTACTAGAACATGCTTCGAAGGTACAATGTCTGTAACAACGTTGGTGGTCGGCACATCGAGCCGCTGATGTAACGCATCAGTACTGTTCTGTACGTACAGTAAGCTGGGTTCTTTTCTGTTTTGAATAATGTAAACACGTAATGTTAAAGTATTAATACAAACAAATGTGTTTAAATGCTAAATGGATGTTTCGTTAAGTGTCCTTTCAAATTGTTACCTAGTAACAGCACTGCACAGCATTTTTAATTTTTTAATTCGGTCAGTAAATGTATGAAGTATTGAAAATCAAATTTTTACTATCGCTGAAAGTCGTGCGATAGGTTTCTTGCAAGCAGGACCTTGTGAGCGTTTAAGCCAGTTAGTAACATACAAAACTACTATAAATGACACATTCGTGTTCCGAGTTCTATATTTCTCGAAGTATTACATGTACAGACGTGACTGGTGCACAAATACCAACCGTAAGCTCAATGGGTTTGCACTGCGCCCACCAGTTGTTGTTAAGAGTGTAATGACTTGACAAAATGGTGGCAAAGCAAGAAAAGAGTTTTTGTGTGCAGCAATATGCGAGATGTTTATCTGCTACAACAGTGGAGCGTGCGTTCAGAAAGATATGTCAGTAAATAGCCGTCATATAAACGGAGCACTGGATCTCCTTGGCAACAGGTTCGGGACATTGGCTGACTCTATAAACAGAAAACGACGGTTACATTTCAAACCGTACTGTCTGGCGCTCGTACAATTAAAACGGTAGGACTACGGCCGGTGCATTCAATCACAATGCAAAAAGGACTAACTGAAGATGAACGTGTCGGTTCCAAGCCGATATTTAGCGGCGAACCAAAATTCCATTTACCGGAAAGGTTAATCGCCAATGGACAATGAAAAACCTCATTAAGTTGTAATGAAAGAACGAGATTCGCCGGGGATTAATGTTTTGTGTGCAGTATCAGAGGCGAAGTTGAATGGGCCGTTTTTCTTCTCTGATAAACCTGTGACAGGTACCTATTAACTTGATTACGTTGCAGATGTGGTTGTTTCCACGACTGATTACTGATTCCGAGAATATGATCTTCCAAAAAGACAGAGTACCCTCACATTGGATCATCGATGTTCGTCGCTACTTAAGATGACGAAATTCGGCAACGCTTCGTTTACAAGGGGGCCGCTCGAACATCCCCTCATCTATCTGCTTGTGTAGGGCACGACTAGGTTCAAAATGGCTCTGAGCACTATGGGTTCAAATGGCTCTGAGCACTATGGGACTCAACTGCTGTGGTCATAAGTCCCCTAGAACTTAGAACTACTTAAACCTAACTAACCTAAGGACATCACACACATCCATGCCCGAGGCAGGATTCGAACCTGCGACCGTAGCGGTCGTGCGGTTCCAGACTGTAGCGCCTTTAACCGCTCGGCCACCCCGGCCGGCCAGGCACGACTAGGATTTCAACATAAATGTTAACAGAAAGACACAACTCTCAACAGTTTTTGCGAAAATCGAGTTTGAAAATTACAGGTGTGCGTGTGCCGTTTGGTTTGTAGGGTCGATAGTATTCACGGATTCCGTAGCGAAGCGAGTAAGTGTTTTTGTATAAGCGCGAAGTCTCTGGATCCGAACCCCCTGCTGGTAGCTGTTTTTTCCATCCCCACGTAATTCTGAACAACCGATTTATTATAACCGAGCACAGTGTCAACATTTAATCATGAACTTAGTGTTTTCGTAATCTTTAACATCAAAAAAGGAGAAAAAGTTTTTTTGTTCTTAAGGAGACTGGAAAGTAAAAAAGGAAACATGAGAACTTACAGTCAAAGCAACATAGTCATTTCATTTGTGACAAATATAATGTGGAAAAACCTATGCAGTACTGCGCTATCAGGATGACACTGATCGCAGAAACACGGAAAACATTAACTATCGCGACATACAGCAGATGCAGAATTTTTCGATGCCCATGGGTTTCATCAATGTGTGTATTGGAAGCCAAACGGTTCTTGGTCGTCAAATGGCTCTGAGCACTATGAGACTTAATATCTGAGGTCATCAGTCCCCTAGACGTAGAACTACTTAAACCTAACTAACTTAAGAACATCACACACATCCATGCCCGAGGCACGATTCGAACCTGCGACCGTAGCAGCAGCGCGGTTCCGGGCTGAAGCGCCTAGAACCGTTCGGCCACAGCAGCCGGCTCTTGGTCGTCACACTAAGCCCTTACTCGCTCGCCTGCAGACTCCGTGAATACTAACGGCCCCACAAAATGTACAACATAAGCACGTCTATAATTTTCAAACTCGATTTTCGCAAAACCGGTTGAGACTTGCGTGTCCCTGTTAACATTTATAAAGATCTACCTAATAGCCCATTATGTCTACCTCTATAACGGATAACAGCTACGATACGTCGTGGCAGGGAAACAGCGATCCTTGTTAGGCATCACATACGCACACAAAAGTCACCTAATTAACGTAAACTCCAGGGAAAGGGCGGTAAGTTCTGCCGTCATGCTCGGGCACATCCCAGATGTGTTCGACCGGCTTCAGATCTGGAGAGTTGGGGGACCAGCGCATCACTTGGAACTCGTCACTGTGCTCCTCGAACCATTCCATCACACTCCTGGCCTTGTGACGTGGCGCATTATCTTGTTGAAAAATGTCACTGCCGTTGGGAAACAAGATTGTCAGGAAGAGGTGTACGTGGTCTGCAACCAGTGCACGATACTCCTTGGTCGTCACCGTGCCTTGCACGAGCTCCACTGGACCGATGAATGCCCACGTGAATGTTACTCAGACCATAACGGAGCCGCCGCCACCGTGTCTGCCTCCCCCATACAGGTGTGAACGAGCTGATGACCTGGAAGACTACAGATCCCCACCCTTCCAATGGCATGATGAAGAACCGGATCCATCAGACCATGCAACGCTCTGCCACTGTACCAACCTCCAGTGCCGATGGTCACGTGCCCATTTCAGTAGTAGCTGCCGATGTCGTGATAACATTGGCACATATGTGGGTCGTCGGCTGCGGAGGCCCATAGTTCGGCGTGTTCAGTGCTCTGTGCGTTGAGACACACTTGTACTCTGCCCAGCATTGAAGTCTGATGTTAGTTCCGCCACAGTTCACCGCCTGTCCTGTTTCTCCAGTCTGCTCTGCCTACGAAATGCTCGCGCCGAGCCTCCGGGACATCACACGCGGTCCTCGGTCAAACTCTGACAGATCTTCCCCACTGTACACACAGACAGCATGTTCAGTGATACTACATGCCTCGTGCGTGTGTCTGACAAGCAGTCATTCTTCGCCACGTGACAGTACTATCACCCGGACGGGTTAGGTCATAACGTTATGTCTGATCGGTGTATGTTGAAGTCCTACACACACTGTCAATACGAGTCAAATCGGTGATAGGAAGTTCGTGCAGTCCCCCTGTCCATTTTACTGTGTTCCCCCCAACCCCTCCCCCAAGACCATCTGACATAACGCCTCCTGACATTTCTGCTCTGCCGGTACATTAAGTGTCGAGTTAACGTATCCCCACTGTTAATAGCTTCCAAACAGCTAGAAGAGCGTAGCGTTCCAAAAGATTGGAAAAGGCCACAGGTCATCCCCGTTTTCGAGAAGGGACGTCAAACAGATGTGCAGAACTATAGACCTAGAATTTAGGAACACGTTTAATGTTCGAGTATAAAGACGTTTCTGGAGACTAGAAATCTACTCTGTAGGAATCAGTATGGGTTTGGAAAAAGACGATCGTGTAAAACCCAGCTCGCGCTATTCGTTCACGAGGCTCAGAGGGCCATAGACTCGGATTCCCAGGTAGATTCCGTGTTTCTTGACTTCCGCAAGGCGTTTGATACAGTTCCCCACAGTCGTTTAATGAATAAAGTAAGAACACATGGACTATCAGACCAATTGTGTGATTGGATTGAAAAATTCCTAGATAACAGAAGGCAGCATGTCATTCTCAATGGAAAGCACTCTTCCGAAGTAAGAGTGATTTCAGGTGTGCCGCAGGGTAGTGTCGTAGGGCCGTTGCTATTCACAATATATATGCCCTTGTGGATAACATCGGAAGTTCATTGAGGCTTTTTGCGGATGATGCTCTAGTATATCGAGAGGTTGTAACAATGGAAAATTGTACTGAAATTCAGAAAGATCTGCAAAGAATTCACGCATGGTGCAGGGAATGGCAACAATTGAATCTCAATGTAGACAAGTGTAAGGTGCTGCGAATACATAGAAAGAAAGATCCCTTATCATTTAGCTACAATATAGCAGGTCGGCAACTGGAAGCAGTTAATTCCATAAATTATGTGGGAGTACGCTTTAGAAGTGATTTAAAATGGAATGACCATACAACATTTTCGTCGGTAAAGCAGATGCCAGACTGATATTCATTGGAAGAATCCCAAGACAACAATCATCTCCACGAACAGTTCGACGACGTTTGCAGCAGCATGGACTATCAGCTCGGAGACCATGGCTGCGGTTACCCTTGACGGTGCATCACAGACAGGAGCCCCTGTGATGGTGCACTCAACGACGAACCTGGGTGCACGAATGGCAAAACGCCATTTTTTCTGATGAATCCAGTTTCTGTAAAAAGCACCACGATGGTCGCATCCGTGTTTGGCGACATAGCGGTGAACGCACATTGAAAGCGTGTATTCGTCATCGCCATAGTGGCGTATCAGCCGGATTGATGGTATGGGGTGCGATTGGTTACACGTCTCGGCCACCTCTTGTTCGCATTGACGGCAGTTTGAACAGTGGACGTTACATTTCAGATGTGATACGACCCGTGGCTCTACCCTTCATTCGATCCCTGCGAAACCCTACATTTCAGCAGAATAATGCACGGCCGCATGTTGCAGGTCCTGTACGTGCCTTTCTGGATACAGAAAATGTTCGACTGCTGCCCTGGCCAGCACATTCTCCAGATCTCTCACCAATTGAAAACAGCTGGTCAATGGTGGCCGAGCAACTGGCTCGTCACAATACGCCAGTCACTACTCTTGATGAACTGTGGTACCGTGTTGAATCTGCATGGACAGCTGTACCTGTACACAGCATCCAAGCTCTGTCTGACTCAATGCCCAGGCGTATCAAGGCCGTAATTACGGCGAGAGGTGGTTGTTCTGGGTACTGATTTCTCAGGATCTAGGCACCCAAATTGCGTGAAAATGTAATCACATGTCAGTTCTAGTATAATATGTCAAATGAATACCCGTTTGTCATCTGCATTTCTTCTTGGTGTAGCAGTTTTAATGGCCAGTAGTGTAGCAGCCCTGTAATTTAGCGCGTTGTCGCAGATGGAGCGGTAGCTGCTCTGTCTGGCCGAGTTGCTTCCTTTCTGAATGGAGCCACGTGGTCGGCTGCGTCGGGCGCGGGTTGCGAAACGGCTCGGCCCATTATCTGGCGGTGCGGCGCTGCTCGTTTCCGCGAACTGTTTACCCGTCGCACGGCACGGAGAGGCGGCTTCCGCCAACGCCGGCGCTATCGCCCCTGCCAATGACGCTGCGGATACAGCACCGGCTGCGTGCCTGCCGAATGCAAATACTGTGCGGCGCTCCGCGACGGCTGACAAACCCACAACACAAGCAGCCGCCGCCGCTGGTACAAGCTTCCGACTCACTGCCGCAACTTCGCCTGCTGAAAAGGTTGTAATGGTACTTGAATTACGTAACCATTACGGCACCTCACCTCAACTTCTCGATACCAGCAATATTCTACTGTCTTTCTGTAAAATAGTTAACATATTTCTGAGACAACATTCAGATTTGATTTCATTAATGTAGAGGTACTTTGATACATTGATATGTTTGTTTTGGAATGATATTATTCTGACGTGTATTCTTTCTTTTGTCACTATGATCTTTGACGTACCTGTAACTCTGATTTTTGGGCGCATAAGCGGTTATTAGAGGGTCAAGCTTTGTTCGTCATGTTAAAAAGGCGCAAATTGTAGTCAGCTTATGAAATGTGAACTTAAACAGTGAGGAAGATATTTTCAAGTATGTTTTATATTGTGAAGTGATCTTGCAACAAAAGTAACAAAAAAGAAGTGTAACTTAAATTCGGAGTGCTGATTACTTTTTTACATCACCATTGTCCTAACTTGCAAAAGTTTAATCTTCAAGAATGGTTTATGAAACACATCTATAAAACTTTTGAATATCGCAGAATAACACCCAGGCCTCTTCGCATCCGAGCTTGCAATCATCACTACCTAGATTTTCGACTATTGAGCCATGAGTTCCCAACGAGACCAGCGTGGGAAACACGAAAAGATGAGTGCCTAGTTTATCCATTATTTCAAGAAATGACTTTATTAACTGGGCTCTAATGATACCTGCCACATAATATAACTTTGTTGTTGCCCGAAAATGCAATATTTAGCAGCGTGAGCAACACTACAATCATATTTAATTTTTGACCTTTGTTGTGGTAGGGTTGTTAGAACGTACACGATGAACCAAAATGCCGCGCAGAGATTTCGCCAGTGTCCTATCGTACAAAGACCGCGGCGCCACACCAAAGTCGGCAACACAAATCGATACCACAGACATTAGTGATGTCTCGTTGCAGTCCCCAGTCACCAAAGGAAGAGGCGGAAGAAGACAAGTTCTCCCTCTCTCTCAGCGCAGCAGCGCCTGGGCACAGAGGTTAACACAGGGTGGTCCATTGATCGTGACCGGGCCAAATATCTCACGAAATAAGCGTCAAACGGAAAAACTACAAACAACGAAACTGGTCTAGCTTGAAGGGGGAAACCAGATGGCGCTATGGTTGGCCCGCTAGATGCCGCTGCCATAGGAGAAACGAATATCAACAGTTTTTTTTTTAATAATAGGAACCCGCATTTTTTATTACATATTCGTGTAGAACGTAAAGAAATATGAATGTTTTACTTGGACCACTTTTTTCGCATTGTGATACATGGCGCTGTAATAGTCACAAACATATGGCTCACAATTTTAGACGAACAGTTGGTAACAGGTAAGTTTTTTAAATTAAAATACAGAACGTGGGTACGTTTGAACATTTTATTTCGGTTGTTCCAATGTGATACACGTACACGTACCTTTGTGAACTTATCATTTCTGAGAACGCATGCTGTTACAGCGTGATTACCTGTAAATACCACACTAATGCAATAAATGCTCAAAATGATGCCCCTCAACATCAATGCATTTGGCAATATGTGTAGCGACATTCCTCTCAACAGCGAGTAGTTCGCCTTCCGCAATGTTAGCGCATGCATTGACAATGAGCTGACGCATGTTGTCAGGCGTTGTCGGTGGATCACGATAGCAAATATCCTTCAACTTTCCCCACAGAAAGAAAGCCGGGGACTTCAGATCCGGTGAACGTGCGGGCCATGGTATGATGCTTCGACGACCAATCCACCTGTCATGAAATATGCTATTCAATACGGCTTCTACCGCACGCGAGCTATGTGGCGGACATCCACCACGTTGGAAGTACATCGCCATTGCCATGCAGTGAAGCATCTTGTAGTAACATCGGTAGAACATTACGTAGGAAATCAGCATACATTGCACCATTTAGATTGCATAGATGAAATGGGGGCCACTTATTCTTCCTCCCATAATGCCGCAGCATACATTAAATCGCCAAGGTCGCTGGTGTTCCATTTGCAGCCATCGTGGATTTTCCGTTCCCAATAGCGCGTATTATGCCGGTTTACGTTGCCGCTTGTAACACTGCGCTTTGGGGCACGATACTCATTAAAGCCTGTACTATGGTAAGTTGACGGGCTTCACCTTATGAGAAAGGATTTTTGTACAGAAATTGACCGCGTGTACCTGAATGGAGGCAAATCAGACTTACACCCACTCTGTAATAACAATGCTACGTCAAGCAACTCCGAAATGCAACTACACGTCAGGACGGACAAGAAACAACACAGAAGATGCTACCAATTTGTTAATAATGCCTAATTAGGCATTAACTGAGTTTCTTTCCTGTACAAGTTGATGTACGTTCAAGCAAAACAACACGTAGTAACACAGCATAATATGGTAAATTTTAGAACCAGAAAATCTATTGAACTGATAATTTCCCTTTCTATATTGATAGGGATAAACCATAAATACATAAAACTACACTATAATGTTTACTACAAAACTTCGTACTGTCTATTGATCTGATTAATATCGGGCATAGGTTACCCTAGAAATAGCACTTTCGAATCACACACACAATGTCAATTTTGATAAAGGTGAAACACTGATAAATTTTGGTTTTTTATATTGACTTTAACTTTGCTTATCAAATCAGTCTAGAACACTTCAGAATTCAAATGAATAAAAAAGGGGGGGGGGGGGGGGGAACCCTGAAACTGTTATGATCACTGTATTAAAAAATTCGATTACTGAAATCATTATGTGCTCAAGATTTCCAATACATTAGTTACTACTCTTTTCATTTTATTTCCTGCTCATTTAAATACCATTATATCTGTCTTGAAATGATTAAACTTCACTACTAAATCAATATCAAAATTATCTTCCAACTTTGTCAGACCTTTGTTATTCGTCTATTAGTTCTTTAACAAAAAAGTTCTTTAAACATCATTCTAACATAGCTAGGTCTGCAGGTAATCATTATTATTAACATAAACTTTAATTCTTCATTTCGGGACACTCGGATTGCACAACATTTGGAAAGGACCCTGGCTAGGTTAGTTGTGAGGATAATTAAATGATAGTACAGTTCTGGTAAAATTTAAGTTGTTATTGAACAGTATGGAACAAAAGTAACACTGGTCCACACGAATACAGTACTAAAAGTTTCAACCTGTTCGTATCGATGCGGCGGTTGGCGGGCGGCGAGATGGCGAGGCACGGAAACAACCACAGCAATGGCTCTTGATGTATCGGCACTTTACTTCTTCATAGCGTCGCAATACTTTTCCATTTAGTGCCTATGGAATTTTTCCATGCTGTATAGGCGTCGGAACGGCATATCCGAGGCTCAATGAAACTACGTCTTCCAGGAGAGCCTCCTCGATCCAGAACGTGTTGCTCAGACCAATGCCCAACTCCGACTACTACTGCTGAGCCCGTTATGCCGTGCAGTGCCCGTGTGCATTTTCCCGCGCTCGCCTGCCATCCACCTTTTACCGCTCCCCTACAGACAGGGTATTCACCCGAGGTTTTGCATTCTACATATCCTAATACATTGCCTATGTATGGACCAGACGCACAATTACAATTTTAACATCTTACAATAGTTTCAACGTTTCTTACATTTCAATTCTGTTATAATATTGCTTGAAATTTGACATAAACATTAATATTCACATCGAAAATTGTTTACAGTTTCTTTAACATAATGACATGAAAAGAAAAGAAATGAAATCAGAACATAGATTACACTAATTTATCGAAAAATCAGAAAAAAACTATTATTTGTATAATAGTACAGCGTTGTTGTTGTTACACGCTGTTGGTGAATGACGCTTCGTTGCTACATAAAACGCGTGCAAAACATCTGTCATCGCCCCGTAACTTCTCTTGTGCCCAGTGGCAGAACTGTGCACCACGTTCAAAGTCATCGCCATGCAATTTCTGGTGCATAGAAATATGGTACTGGTGCAATTGATGTTGATGTAGCATTCTCAACACCGAACTTTTTGAGATTCCAGATTCTCGCGAAATTTGTCTGCTACTGATGTGCGGATTAGCCGCAACAGCAGCTACAACACCTACTTGGGCATCATCATTTGTTGCAGGTCGTGGTTGACGTTTCACAAGCGGCTGAACGCTTCCTGTTTCCTTAAATAACGTAACTATTCGGGCGAACGGTCCGGACACTTGGATGATGTCGTCCAGGATACCGAGCAGCATACATAGCACACGCCCGTTGGGCATTTTGATCACAATAGCCATACATCAACACGATATCGACATTTTCCGCAATTCGTAAATGGTCCATTTTAACACGGGTAATGTATCACGAAAAAAAATACCGTCCGCACTGGCGGAATGTAACGTGTTGGTTCAAATGGCTCTGAGCACTATGGGACTTAATTTCTGAGGTCATCAGTCCCCTAGAACTTAGAACTAATTAAACCTAACTAACCTAAGGACATCACACACATCCATGCCCGAGGCAGGATTCGAACCTGCGACCGTAGCGGTAGTGCAGTTCCAGACTGTAGCGCCTAGAACCGCACCGCCAATCCGGCCAGCTGTTACGTGATACCACGCAGTTATACAGCGCCATCTATCACAAAGCGAAAAAAGTGGTCCACAACCATAGCGCCATCTCGTTTGCCCCTTCAAGCTAAACGAGTTTCGTTGTTTGCAGTTTTTTCGTTTGATGCTTATTTCGTGAGATATTTGGCCCGGTCACTATCAATGGACCACCCTGTATAGAGTGATTAGCCAGAACATTATGCCCACCCACCCGATAGCAGGTATGTCCAACTTTGCCTCGGGTAACAGCGAAGACGCGTCGTGTCATCGAAGCAGTAATGCCTCGGTAGATCGCTGGACGGAGTTCGCACCATGATTTGAGTGGGTTTGAACGTGGTATAGTCGACACACGGGCGATGGGACACAGCATCTCCGGGGTAGCAATGATGTGGGGATTTTCCCGCACGACCATTTCACGAGTGTACCGCGAGTATCAGGAATCCAGTAAAACATCAAATCTCCGACACTGCTGCGGCCCGAAAAAGATCGTGCAAGAACAGGACCAACGACGACTGAAGAGAATCGTTCAACGTCACACAAGTGCAACCCTTCCGCAAATTGGTGCAGATTTCATTGCTGGGCCATCAAACGTTGTCAGTCTGCGAACCATCCAACGAAACATCATCGGTTCCGAAAGTACACTTTTGTACCCTTGATAACAGCACGACACAGATCTTTATGCCTCGCCTGGGCCCGTCAACACCGACATTAGACTGTTGATGTCTGAAAACATGTTTCCTGGTCGGACGCGTCTCGTTCCAGATTTTATCAAGTGGATGGACGTGTAATGGTATGGAGACAATCTCATGAATCCACTGACCCTGCACGTCAGCAAGGGACTGTTCAAGCTGGTGGAGGCTCTGTAATGGTGTGGGGCGTGTGCAGTTGGAGGGATATGAGATCCCTTATACGTGGAGATACGACCCTGACAGGTCACACGTACGTAAGCATACTGTCTGATCACCTGCACCCATTCATGTCAATTGTGCATTCCAACAGACTTGGGTAATTCCAGCAGGACAATGCGACACCCCACAACTCCAGAATTGCTACAGAGTGGCTCCAGGAACTCTTCTCAGTTTAAACACTTCCGCGGACTACCAGACTCCCCAGACATGAAGATTATTGAGCATATCTGGGATGTCTTGCCAAGTGCTGTTCAGAAGAGATCTCCGCCCCCCCCCCCCCGCCTCCCCCCTCGTACTCTTATGGATTTTTGGACAGCCCTGCAGGATTCATAGTGTCAGTTCCCTCCAGCTCTACTTTGTGTTGCGGCACTTCTGCGTGCTCACGGAGGCCCTACACAATATTAGGCAGGTGTACCAATTTCTTTGGGGCTAAAATGTCCGCCCCGGTAGCTGAGTGGTCAGCGTGACAGACTGTCAATCCTAAGGGCCCGGGTTCGATTCCCAGCTGGGTCGGAAATTTTCTCCACCCAGGGACTGGGTGTTGTGTTGTCCTAATCATCATCATATCATCCCCATTGACGCGCAGGTCGCCGAAGTGGCGTCAAATCGAAAGACCTGCACCAGGCGAACGGTCTACCTGACGGGAGGCCCTAGCCACACGACATTTCCATTTCCATTGGAAAATGTAAAATTAAAATCGCCTTCAGCCATATGTATTTCGAGTACAACTTATCTATGCTACCACTTTCGGCGTGTCACTGTTCGATTTTCAGGTCCTTGTATAAAGTCAACAACAACAACAACAATGACATTGTGTCCAGAATGAGATTTTCACTCTGCAGCGGAGTGTGCGCTGATATGAAACTTCCTGGCAGATTAAAACTGTGTGCCCGACCGAGACTCGATCTCGGGACCTTTGCCTTTCGCGGGCAAGTGCTCTACCAACTGAGCTACCGAAGCACGACTCACGTCCGGTACTCACAGCTTTACTTCTGCCAGTACCTCGTCTCCTACCTTCAAAACTTTACAGAAACTCTCCTGCGAAACATGCAGAACTAGCACTCCTGAAAGAAAGGATATTGCGGAGACATGGCTTAGCCACAGCCTGGGGGATGTTTCCAGAATGAGATTTTCACTCTGCAGCGGAGTGTGCGCTGATATGAAACTTCCTGGCAGATTAAAACTGTGTGCCCGACCGAGACTCGAACTCGGGACCTTTGCCCGCGAAAGGCAAAGGTCCCGAGTTCGAGTCTCGGTCGGGCACACAGTTTTAATCTGCCTGGAAGTTTCAATGACAATGTGAACTACATAATAAAGGGGTGGTGTAAAATTTGAGAGATCAGTAAGCATCCTGTCTTGATCATGTGCATCCATTCACGTCCGACGAACTTGGGCAATTCCAGCAAGACAGTACGACCCCAAATGTTCAGAACTACTGCAGAGTGGCTCTAGGAACACTCTTGCGAGTTTAAACACTCCCGCTGGCCACCAAGCTCCCCAGACATGAACATTATTGAGCATATCTGGGCTGTCTTGCTACGTGCTGCTCACAAGAGATCTCCACCCCGTCGTACGCTTACGGATTTATGTACAGCCCTGCAGGATTCATGGTGTGAATTCCCTTCAGCAGTACTTCAGATATTAGTCGAGTCCATGCGACTTTCTGTTGCGGCACTTCTGCGTGCTGGCGGGGGCTCTGCACAATATTTGGCAGGTGTAAAAGTTCTTTGGCTCTTCAGTGTACATACACATACGGGCGAGACCACGAGCAGAAAGCTTGTTGTGCTTAAATGGAATCAACAAGTCGAAATGATGTGGAACGAATCAGTTTGCAGTATTGTATAGATGACCGTTTAGCTATTTACCTGAATGTCACGCTGGCCTAAAATACACACTAGTGAATACAAGATTTTTCAGTCTTCTCTAAGCAACTACAGTTAAAACTACGTTTTCTTTTCTTTCATTTGTTAGAAGCTACCTGTTTTTTTTTAAAATTACTCTATGGAATAGAACTTGTGCGACGGACATGATTTTAGTTTAGATTTAAACTTTGCTTTCCCACCTGCAATCCATTTCATATTTGTGGGCAAACGATCCAAAATGTTTGTTGATGCATTTTTAGCTACTTTGAGCCATTGAAAGCCTTAGTAATGGGTAATAAGTCATTGTTTTCTTTACAGGAGTTTCTGCTAGATCATTCATGTCAAATTTCCTTAGCGAATGTATTACGTATTATGATAGTGCAGCTAAAATGTCAAACTCGTTGAAGAGTACCTATATGACGACCGCAGGTGAACATGATATAATATTCTTAATGCTCGCTTTTGTGCAGTCAATACTTTCTAAGTGATGACTCATGAGTCGCCCCCAAAAATTAATTGATAAGACATTACTGGGTGGAAATATGCTGATTTTTCCCGAATGATTTTTATTTATTTATTTTTATTTTATTTTTGCTGGCATGACTCTATTTGTTGTACAGAACTGAGTACAGATTGTTTTCGCAAAATTTATGAATAGTTCATTTCAGAGGATCACATAATAACTATATGAAAAACACCATCAACAAACTCTTCTGTTACTTTCTCTCTCTAATGGTATTTATTATAACCCTAGAATTGCAGACAAAAAGTACCAATTCTGCTTCATGAATGTTAAGTGGAAGGTCATTCACTTACATAGGAGTGGCACACGAAATGTGATACCATTTGTTTCGTACGTAATTTTTGAGCCGCACAGACACGCCGCTGAGCATCTCCACAGCAGTAGCAGTAGAGCTTGGAGAAACAAATGAGTTGAGAAACGACGCGTAGTTCAGGATACCGTCGCTACGACACTGGTGTGTCCGACAATGAATGAACAACGCAGCAGCGATCGGCAGTTGCATTACTTTTTCACGAAACGAAAAGTCCTGTGATGACTCAGAGGCGCTTTCAACAACAGATTAATACATGGTGGGGCCCCTTACAAAACAACCATTCGTAGGCTGTATGATAGATTTGTACAGGAAGCATCAGTACGGGAAGCGAAGCGAACGCGGACGAAGTCCGTCTGTTCGCCAGTGGGCATATCCAGACGCTCGGTTCAACGGATTCTTAAATGTGACCTCTGGATGCATCCGTACAAGATGACATCTGCTCAAAAGCTCACAGCAGAACAAAAGCGGCAGAGTCTAGTGTTTGCCGCATGGGCAAACCATAGGAAACAAACTCTGAACAAAGTTTGGTTTTCAGACGAGGCGCCTTCTCATTTGGACGGTGTGCCAGCTTCTGATGTAAGCTACTAAAAATCGCAAGTGCTTCATGAACGACATCATCACGTTCCAAGGGTTACTGTGGCGGTTACAATTTCGAATCACCGACTTATTGGCCTTTTTTTTTGCTATGAAGAAACTGTGTACAGTGGGCGTAATTTGAGCATGCTCCGCAAGAAGCTCGTTCCACATCTTCGTGTTGCTGCGTTGTCCTTCAACACGCAGTGGTTAATGCACGATGGAGGAAGGCCACATAGTGCAAACACTGTGTGGGTTTTCTTACACCACCGTTTAGACCAGTCACTCCACTGAGATTGCAAGGTCGTTTCAATTACCGGACAATTTCGGGCCTCCAATAGTCCAGACCACACCCTAAACGACATATTTCTTTGGGGGTGCCTAAAGGGAACAGTTCTCCCGAAACGTCCATTTGATTTAATGGAGCTCAGATGCCTATTTCTTCAAGTCTGTAATGCCGTAGGATTGTGACTAACATCAGTGTTCGTGTGAAGAAGTGAAGAATCAAAATGGTCATACTGAACATGTGCTGAGTCAGATCAATTCTCCACAGAATGTCTGGCATGGTAGTACACATTATGTGATCAAAAGTATCCGGACACCTGGCTGAAAATGACTCACAAGTTCGTGGTGCCCTCCATCGGTAATGCTGCAATTCAGTTTGGTTTTGCCCCACCCTTAGCCTTGATGACAGCTTACACTCTCGCAGGCATACGTTCAGTCAGGTGCTGGAAGGTTCCTCGGGGAATGGCAGCCCATTCTTCACGGAGTGCTGCACTGAGAAGAGGTATCGGTGTCGGTCGGTGACACCTGGTACGAAGTCGGCGTTCCAAAACATTCCCAAGGCGTTCTATAGGATTCAGTCAGGACTCTACGCAGGCCAGTCCATTACAGGCTGTGGATTATGAACGGGTGCTCGAACGCGTTGAAATATGCAGTCACCATCCACGAATTGCTCTTCAACAGTGGGAAGCAAGAAGGTGCTTAAAACATCAATGTAGGCATGTGCAGCGATAATGCCACGCGAAACAACAAGCGGTGCAAGCTCTCTCCATGGAAAACACGACCACACCATAACACAACCGCCTCCGAATTTTACGCCGGCCGCGGTGACCGAGCGGTTCTAGGCGCTTCAGTCCGGAACCGCACGACTGATACGGTCGCAGGTTCGAATGCTGCCTCGGGCATGGCTGAGTGTAATGTCCTTAGGTTAGTTAGGTTTAAGTAGTTCTAAGTCTAGGGGACTGATGACCTCAGATGTTAAGTCCTGTAGTGCTCAGAGCCATTTTTGAACCGAATTTTACTGTTGGCACTACACCCGCTGGCAGATGACGTTCATTGGCCATTCTCCATACCCGAATCGGCACACTGTTCATCGTTATTCGTCACTCCACACAACGTTTTTCCACTGTTCAATCGTCCAATGCAGGGCTTCCCAACCTTTTCAGCTGGTGGACCCCTTCTTCAGTCGAATATCCATGGCGGACCCCTAGTCAGTCAAGAGCACAGTAACTTTACATTGCAGAGCGAAACCTATGGGAACTGAAAGCTTCTTAATGCAAGTTCCATGTTCCCAATGACCAACCCCCCCCCCCCCCTAAGTATCAATATTCTTTGGTTTAGAGATGAATGAAAACAACTTGAAGGTTTGAAGGTCAAAAATCGACTTATGAAATAGGTAGTGCACTGACAAAGCAAGTTTAACATTTAATGATGCCTGGGGCCGCATACGTGCCAGCGAGCGCTGTGATTGGTCGACAAAGCTCGTTCCGCGCATGCGTAAGAGGTTTCAGCGCATATACGGCCGTGAGCCGGCAAACAAACGACCCCCGTATTGTTGCGAAACAGTCGATCAGAAAAGCCGCATTCTGTGGCACTAAACTGTGTATGCGTTCTCACTTAGGAACCGCAAAGGCTGCTTGGGAATACGACATGAAGTAAAAGTACAAATGGTTCTCACACGAAAAAAGGTGATGAATTTGATTTTCACATTTCTATTCAATAATTTTACTCATTATTTTACACGATTTGGTGAAGGGTGGCCGCAGACCCCCTAGAAAGGGCCGGCGGACCCCTAAGGGGTCCGCTGACCACACGTTGGGAACTCCTGGTCCAATGCATACAGTCCTTACACCAAGCGAGACGTCGTTTGGCATTTACCTGCGTGATGTGTGGTTTCTGATCAGGCGGTCGACCATGAAATCCAAGTTTTCTCACCTCCCCCCTAACTCTCATAGTACTTGCAGTGGATCCTGATACAGTTTGGGTTCAAATGGTTCAAATGGCTCTGAGCACTATGGGACTTAACTTCTAAGGTCATCAGTCGCCTAGAATTTAGAACTAATTAAACCTAACTAACCTAAGGACATCACACACATCCATGCCCGAGGCAGGATGCGAAACTGCGACCGTAGAGGTCGCGCGGTTCCAGACTGCAGCGCCTAGAGCCGCTCGGCCACCCTGGACGGCTGCAGTTTGGGATTCCTGTGTAATAGTCTGGATAGATGTATGCCTATTACACGCTACGACCCTCTTCAACTGTTGGCGTTCTCCGTCAGTCAACAGACGAGGTCGGTCTGTACTAGGGGTGTGGAAATCTCGCGTACAGCCGTATGACACAAGTGATACCCGATTACCTGTGTCGTTCGAAGTCCGTGAGTTCCGCGGAGCGCCCCATTCTGCTCTCTCACGATGTCTAATATGGAGTACCTGGCAGTAGATCGCAGCATAATGCACCTAATATCAAAAACGTATGTTTCTGGGGGTTTCCGGATGCTTTTGATCACACAGTGTATGTTTATCTGAGTTAGTGTTGACAATAAAGTGTTTATTCGATCACAAAATAGTGACAAATTTCGTGCGCCACATTGTACAGGTGTGGACCCAACATTGAACCTTGAAGGACCCCTTCCTTTACAGAAGTGCTGTAGATGAGGGTGACTGGGGGACGTGGCGAGGCACCCTGGAGGACGGCGTTGCTACGCTGCAGTATCGTCCGGCCAGACGGCGTGCCCCGCTGCACTCTCCCTCCACTCTGGGGACCCCGACACGTGTGCGCCGGCTGCAGACGGCCGCATCGATTCCGCTGCACCGCGGCGCCGCACCGCATGCCGAACGCCGCCGCAGCTGCTCCCTGCGTCTTGCGGGGCACGAGAAGGCACGCCATTGGTCGGCTCCCCGCGGTGCCGCGCTCTGATTGGCTCTCCACGGAGCGGCCCGTGCTCAATGGGACTGCCGACGGCGTGGCGTACACGAGCGGTCGTATGTGGGTCACCGCAAGCCAATGCGGTTCCCCTCCAGGGTATTTTAATATCCCCTTACCTCACTCTTGCAGTGTGGGCGTCTGCTTTCGTAATATACTGCAGGGCGCCTACAGGGTATTTCGCACTGAACGTCGAATACGAATTATCAGCGCTTGTACACTAGTAGCCATTAAAATGTCTACAGCAAGAAGAAATGCAGATGATAAACGGGTATTCATTGGACAAATATATTATACTAGAACTGACATATGATTACATTTTCACGCAATTTGGGTGCATAGATCCTGAGAAATCAATGCACAGAACAACCACCTCTAGCCGTAATAACGGCCTTGATACGTCTGGGCATTGAGTCAAACAGAGCTTGGATGGCGTGTACAGGTACAGCTGCCCATGCAGCTTCAACACAATACCACAGATCATCAAGAGTAGTGACTGGCGTATTGTGACGAGCCAGTTACTCGGCCACCATTGACCAGACGTTTTCAGTTGCTGAGAGATCTGGAGAATATGCTAACCAGGACAGCAGTCGAACATTTTCTGTATCCAGAAAGGCCCGTACAGGACCTGCAACATGCGGTCGTGCATTATCCTGCTGAAATGTAGGATTTCGCAAAGATCGATTGAAGGGTAGAGCCACGGGTCGTAACACATCTGAAATGTAATGTCCACTGTTCAAAGTGCAGTCAATGCGAACAAGAGGTGACCGAGACATGTAACCAATGGCACCCCATACCATCACGCCGGGTGATACGCTAGTATGGCGATGACGAATACATGCTTCCAATGTGCGTTCACCGCGATGTCGCCAAACACGGATGCGACCATCAGGATGCTGTAAACAGAACCGGGATTCATCCGAAAAAATGACGTTTTGCCATTCGTGCACCCAGGTTCGTCGTTGAGTACACCATCGCAGGCGCTCCTGTCTGTGATGCACCGTCAAGGGCAACCGCAGCCGTGGTCTCCGAGCTGATAGTCCATGCTGCTGCAAACGTCGTCGAACAGTTCGTGCAGATGGTTGTTGTCTTGCAAACGTCCCCATCTCTTGACTCAGGGATCGAGAGGTGGCTGCACGATCCGTTACAGCCATGCGGATAAGATGCTTGTCATCTCGACTGCTAGTGATACGAGGTCGTTGGGATCCGACAAGGCGTTCCATATTACCCTCCTGAACCCACCGATTCCATATTCTGCTAAGAGTCATTGGATCTCGACCACAGTCAGCAGCAATGTCGCGATACGATAAACCGCAATCGCGATAGGCTACAATCCGACCTTTATCAAAGTCGGAAACGTGATGGTACGCATTTATCCTCCTTACACGAGGCATCACAACAACGTTTCACCAGGCAACGCCGGTCAACTGCTGTTTGTGTATGAGAAATCGGTTGGAAACTTTCCTCATGTCAGCACGTTCTAGGTGCCGCCACCGGCGCCAGCCTTGTGTGAATGCTCTGAAAAGCTAATCATTTGCATATCACAGCATCTTCTTCCTGTCGGTTAAATTTCGCGGCTGTAGCACGTCATCTTCGTGGTGTATCAATTTTAATGGCCAGTAGTGTAAATACATAGGGGTTACAATTACAAATACCCTAAACTGGAACGATCACATAGATAATGTTGTGGGTAGAGCAAACCAGGGACCTCGATTCATTGGCGGAACGCTTAGAAGGTGCAACAGATCCACTAAGAAGACTGCGTACACCACACTTGTCTTCTCTATTCTGGAGTATTGCTGTACGCTGTGGGATCTGCATCAGGTGGGACTGACGAATGACATCGAAAAAGTTCCAAGACGAGCGGCTCGTTTCGTATTATCGCAAAATAGGGGAGACAGTGCCACAGTGATACGTGAATTGGAGTTGCAATCATTAAAACAAAGGCGTTTTTTGGTGCGACGGGACCTTCTCATGGAATTTCAATCACCAGTTTTCGGCTCCGACTGCGAAAGCATACTGTTGGGACCCACCTACATAGGGAGAAATGATCATCACGGTAAAATAAGAGAAGTCAGGGATCGCACAGAAAAATTTAAGTACTCGTTTTCGCGCGCGCCGTTCGAGAGTGGAACGGTAGAGAGTGAGCTTGAAGGTGGTTCATTGGACCCTCTGCCAGGGACTTCATTGTGAAAAGCTGAGTGATCACGTAGACTTAGACGTAGCAATTACGTGATACCGTCACATTAATGTGATCACATATCAAAAGATTGAATAAGCACCGTCTACATCATGGACCGCTGCAAGACGTAAATGATCATCACGGTAAAATAAGAGAAGTCAGGGATCGCACAGAAAAATTTAAGTACTCGTTTTTCGCGCGCGCCGTTCGAGAGTGGAACGGTAGAGAGTGAGCTTGAAGGTGGTTCATTGGACCCTCTGCCAGGGACTTCATTGTGAAAAGCTGAGTGATCACGTAGACTTAGACGTAGCAATTACGTGATACCGTCACATTAATGTGATCACATATCAAAAGATTAAATAAGCACCGTCTACATCATGGACCGCTGCAAGACGTGCAAGAAGAGAGGTAGTGTGGTTCTGGAAGCTACCCACAGGGATGAGGAGCCATGCTGACCCCAGCACCGTTGCCAGCTGCGTAAAGTTTCACGGCTGAAGATCCAGTGGATGAAAAGCCCGATGTAGACGGCCCAACAGATTCTCGACTGGGTTTCAAATGTTCAAATGTGCGTGAAATCTTATGAGACTTAACTGCTAAGGTCATCAGTCCCTAAGCTTACACTCTACTTAACCTAAATTATCCTAAGGCCAAACACACACACCCATGCCCGAGGGAGGACTCGAATCTCTGCCGGGACCAGCCGCACAGTCTTCTCGACTGGGTTTAATTCTGGGGGTTTTGTGGCCAAGAGAGTACGGGAAAGTCATGCGATACTAGAACGAGATTTTCACTCTGCAGCACAGTGTGCGCTGATATGAAACTTCCTGGCAGATTAAAACTGTGTGCCGGACCGAGACTCTAACTCGGGATATCCCCCAGGCTGTGGCTAAGCCATGTCTCCGCAATATTCTCTCTTTCAAGAGTGCTAGTTCTGCCAGGTTTGCAGGAGAGCTTCTGTAAAGCTTACTACTGGCAGAAGTAAAGCTGTGAGGATGGGGCGTGAGTCGTGCTTGGGTAGCTCAGATGGTAGGCAAAGGTCCCGAGCTCGAGTCTCGGTCCGGCACACAGTTTTAATCTGCCAGGACGTTTGATGCGGTACTCTTTGCACCATGCAGGTGGACTGCGAGCAGCGCGACAAGCTGCACTCTCCTGCTGGTAAATGCCATCGTGTCGAGGAAACACAAAATGCATGTAGGGATGGACATAGTCTCCAAGGATAGATGCATACTCGTGTTCATCCACTGCATCTCCCAGGAGGGCGAGATCATCCGGGGAATGCCACGAAATCGTTCCCCAGACCATAACGATCTCTCCTCCGGTGTCGATCCTTCCAACGATTGTTGTAGGGCCGTTCACGCCAAAGGGAATCTGTCCGATGTAGCGTAAAACATAATTCTTTTCAAAGGGCCACCTGTCGGCACTCCCTGGACGGCCAGTTGGGGTATTGGCCTCCGTCGCCGACGAACAGCAGTCAGCGCCCGCTGAAGAGGCCCATATGCAGCAACGTTCGCTGGACGTCACTGAGGAGACACTGTTGGTAGCCCCTTGGTTGGTCTAGGCAGTGTGTTGCTCGAGAGTAACACGTGTATCCGCCTGTAAGCATCTTCACAGCCGTCGGTCACCGACAGTGCCACAGTGGCACTGACGCCGGATTTTGATGGCGCCATTTTGCCTTGTACGAAAGGCAAACCTACGTTTCTAGCATTAGTAGACTTAGAGAAAGCTTTTGACAATGTTGACTGTGGCAGGGATAAAATACAGGGAGCGGAAGGCTGTTTACAATTTGTACAGAAACCAGATGGCAGTTATAAGAATCGAGGGACATGAAAGGGAAGCAGTGGTTGGGAAGCGAGTGAGACAGGGTTGTAGCCTATCCCCGATGTTATTCAATCTGTATATTGAGCAAGCAGCAAAAGAAAAATTCAGAGTAGGAATTAAAACCCATGGAGGAGAAATAAAAACTTTCAGGTTCGCCGATGACATTGTAATTCTGTCAGAGGCAGTAAAGGACTTGGAAGAGCAGTTGAACGGAAGGGATAGTGTCTTGAAGGGAGGATATAAGATGAACATCAACAAAAGCAAATCGAGGATAACGGAATGTAGTCGAATTAAGTCGGGTGATGCTGAGGGAATTAGATTAGGAAATGAGACACTTAAAGTAGTAAAGGAGTTTTGCTATTTGGGGAGCAAAATAACTGATGATCGTCGAAGTAGACAAGATATAAAATGTAGACTCGCAATGGCAAGGAAAGCGTTTCTGAAGAAGAGAAATTTGTTAACATAGAGTGTAGATTTAAGTGTCAGGAAGTCGTTTCTGAAAGTATTTGTACGGAGTGTAGCCACGTATGGAAGTGAAACATGGACGATAAATAGTTTGTACAAGAAGAGAATAGAAGCTTTCGAAATGTGGTGCTACAGAAGAATACTGAAGATTAGATGGGTGGATCACACAACTAATGTGGAGTTATTGAATAGAATTGGAGAGAAGAGGAGCTTGTGGCACAGCTTGACTAGAAGAAGGGATCTGTCAGTAGGACATGTTCTGAGGCATCATGGGAAGACCAATTTAGTATTGAAGGGCAGCGCGGAGGGTAAAAATCATAGAGGGAGACCAAGAGATGAATACACTAAGCAGATTCAGAAGGATGTGGGCTGCAGTAGGTACTGGGAGTGAAGCAGCTTGCACAGGATAGAGTAGCATGGAGAGCTGCATCAAACCAGTCTCAGGACTGAAGACCACAACAGCAACAATCCAGAAAGAAAGTTCCGATCGGTCGCGAAATGGAAATCACTGTATAAATCCGATGAAGCTTTGTACACATGTGTTGGGCAGTGTCTGTAGAACGCCCGTCGCTCCGGTCACATCGCTCTTTTCAGTTCTGAGAGCACAGTGAGCACGTAAATGTCCCTATAAAATAGTGTCTCCCGCCAAGTACGAGGGCCTGGTGAGGAATTTCGCCTCAACCTATGCAGCCTACGTAACACAACTGTCACGCCGTTCCTTCTTCATGACAATTCTTAGCTGCACTCTGCACAATGCAGATCCTGCTACAGCGTTTCCAGTGGAAAGTGTTTGATCAGCCACAATACAGACCGCAATTGATACCTGAGTTTCATATCTGCTCTCATGACCCGCTGACTATGAAGACAACATATTGGCACAGACAACGAGCTGTAGACCTGCGTAGAGAATTAGCGGAAAGCACTGGCGGCTACCTTCTATGACAAGGATATCGAAAATTGGTGTACAATGCCACGACAAATCTCTGTAAGTCGGAGCGGCGATTATTTACATAATTAGCTGGGAGTTGTGGCTAGCTGTTGCAAATAAATCGTTTTTATTTTTTTTTATTTTTACAGTAGTGTCCATTTCGCGGACGATCGGAACTTACTTTCTGAATAGCCCTCGTAGCTTATCCACAGCGGCACGCGAACAGTTTCCGAAGTTAGCCGTTTCGGAAATGCCAATAATCACGCTCTTTCGGACGTCAGATAAATCCCTCCATTTCCGCATTACGACAACGATTTTACTGTTTTCCACGTTCCCGAAACACGCTTTGTATACCCTCCACTGCTAGTGCTGCCGTCTGCCGTCAGCTAGTGCTTATTGCACGTTGACGTCGAACGTAGGCGTTGGTCACATTAATGTGAACAGCCCGCGCATTGCTGCCGGCATGTTACGTGAAACGTTCACTTCCACACAAAGTTTTTCTGTAGGGAACACAGAAGTAACACACGTTGTTGCAAAACTTACAGGCGCTAAACCGAACTGGAGCGGACCTGCAACTGTTGTACACACAGTCAAGGCAAGAATAGTCTGCCAAGAGTCCAACAACAGTGGGGATAAAAGTGGGTACAGCTAGTGGTTCGCTACTACTTTCGTGTATTTTCTTTTGCAGTTCACTAGAAACTTGATTTCTTGTCATTCAAGTACAGTTTTCTCCTGACCTGCTCATATTAAATTCCGCAAAATTGGCACATATAATTCGCATGACCTTCTCTACCTGCCTTGTCTACCATCTTCAGAACTTTTTTTAAAAATATTGTGGGACTTAACTGCTAAGGTCATCAGTCCCTAATCTTACACACTACTTTAACCTAAATTATCCTAAGGACAAAGACACACACACACCCATGCCCGAGGGAGGACTCGAACCTCCGCCGGGACCAGCGCACAGTCCATGACTGCAGCGCCGCAGACCGCTCGGCTAATCCCACGCTGCCAGAAAATTCTAAAATGTCATGATGATGATGTGTGTATGACTGTTTATCTAAATTTTTAAATATATTTCTCGTACTACAATAAATTGTACATTATTGACAGACCACGACTAGACGAGGAGATTATAGGCATAACATAGTTACCTGAATGTTGTCTGCCAGCTGACAGTTCCTCTAAGCTGTCCAGTCAGTGGCGCCAAATTAAATGGTATCTCAGTTAAACAGTGTCCTCTTTATTGGCTTTTTATAAATATTGTTGCCAACATTACAATGTAACAAATACCTAACTGATTTTCTCAGATACACTTCGACTAATAACCGAAACAGTTTGAACAAATTTTGAGCTACCTCTGCTTTATACAAGGCGTGTTTTTAAGTAAGTACCGTTTTGAAATTAAAAGATGACGTGCTAAGATATCTCAATAATTTTATTTTTACATGAAAGCCTGTACCTTAATCTACTTTTCTACATAATTTCCGCCAGTACTGAGGCACTTGTCATAGCGTTGTACCAGTTTTTGAATACCCTCCTCATAGAGGTCTGACGCCTGACTTGTTAACCACTGCATTACCACTTTTGACTTCGTCATCGTCTTGAAGACGCTGACCGCCCATGTGTTTCTTCAAGTGCAGGAACAGATGGTAGTCACTGGGCGCAAGATCAGGGCTGTACGGAGGATGATCTAGAGTTTCCCGTCGAAAAGATGTGATGAGATCTTTGGTTTGATTGGCCACATGCGGACGGGCATTGTCTTGCTGCAAAACGATGCCCTTGCTCAACTTCCATGGACTGTTGCTTTGATTCTGGTGTGTCGTAGACCACCCATGTTTCACCGCCCGAAACAATTTGGCTTAAGAAATCATCACCGTCGTTGTGGTACCGCTCAGGAAAAGTCAATGCGCTGTCTAAACGTTTGGTTTTGTGCACATCCGTCGACATTTTCGCTACCCAACGGGCGCACAATTTCCGGTAATTCAAGTGATCAGTCACAATGCCATACAAACCCTACGAGAAACATTAGGAAAGTCATACCCCAAGGAGGAAATCTTAAAGCGTCTGTTTTCTCTCACCTTATTGTCCACTTCCTGCACCAAACTTTCATTAACGACCGAAGGACTCCCACTCCGTTGTTCATCATGCACATTTCTGCGGCCATCATTAAATGCTCTCACCCACTTTCTTACCATTCCATCACCCATAATGTTTTCTCCGTAAACTGCACAGACATCTAACATCGGAAGTTCACTGAGGCTTTTTGCGGATGATGCTGTGGTATATCGAGAGGTTCTAACAAAGGAAAATTGTACTGAAATGCAGGAGGATCTGCAGCGAATTGACGCATGGTGCAGGGAATGGCAATTGAATCTGAATGTAGACAAGTGTAATGTGCTGCAAATACATAGAAAGAAAGATCCCTTATCATTTAGCTACAATATAGCAGGTCAGCAACTGGAAGCAGTTAATCCCATAAATTATCTGGGAGTACGCATTAGGAGTGATTTAAAATGGAATGATCATATGAAGTTGATCGTCGGTAAAGCAGGTGCCAGACTGAGATTCATTGGAAGAATCCTAAGGAAATGCAATCCGAAAACAAAGGAAGTAGGTTACAGTACGCTTGTTCGCCCACTGCTTGAATACTGCTCAGCAGTGTGGGATCCGTACCGGATAGGGTTGATAGAAGAGATAGAGAAGATCCAACGGAGAGCAGCGCGCTTCGTTACAGGATCATTTTGTAATCGCGAAAGCGTTACGGAGATGATAGATAAACTTCAGTGGAAGACTTTGCAGGAGAGACGCTCAGTAGCTCGGTACGGCTTTTGTTGAAGTTTCGAGAACATACTTTCTCCGAGGAGTCAAGCAGTATATTGTTCCCTCCTACTTATATCTCGCGAAGAGACCATGAGTATAAAATCAGAGAGATTAGAGCCCACACAGAAGCATACCGACAATCTTTCTTTCCACGAACAATACGAGACTGGAATAGAAGGGAGAACCGATAGAGGTACTCAAGGTACCCTCCGCCACACACCGTCAGGTGGCTTGCGGAGTATGGAGGTAGATGTAGATGTAGAGATCTCACGATGAATATCGATCGCTTTTAGGCCTTTAGCACTAGTAAATCTTATAACAGCCCGTACTTCACAGTCGGCTGGACTCTCGATTATCGGAGGCATCTTAAACACTCAGTAGCCGCGCAGGATTAGCCGAGCGGTGTCAGGCGCTGCAGTCATGGAATGTGCGGTTGGTCCCGGCGGAGGTTCGAACCCTCCCTCTGGCATTGGTGTGTGTGTTTGTCCTTAGGATAATTTAGGTTAAGTAGTGTGTAGGCTTAGGGACTGATGACGTTAGCGGTTAAGTCCCATAAGATTTCCCACACATTTGAACATTTGAAACACTCAGTACACAACGTAAACAAGGAAGAATCAGACTGTAATGGCGTCAGTGCGTAGATTAAGGTACAGGCTTTCACGTAAAAATAAAATTATTGAGATATCTTAGCACGTCCTTTTTAATTTCAAAACGGTACTTAATTAAAAAAACACGCCTCGTAGAACAGTAATTCTGTGGGAGGCCAAGAGCACGCTAGAAACGCAGCCCGTTCAGGGACAGGTTCCCTTAAGCCGTCGGCACACGGACCGTGCTGTCGAACGTTATCGTTGAGCGCGGAAAGTTCAACGTGCTGCTGAACGCTCAGGAACGATACGACTTGTGCATACGGTACGTGGGCCCCAACGTGGTATACGAGATCGCAACGCACTGCAGCGACAGTTGAGGGATGTTTCTAGTTCGTAAATCACACTGTTTATTCAACGGGAGCGCGTAAAATTCTCACGTTAGCTCTATTAAAACGCACGTTCCTTCCATCGTCCACGAAAAGGAAAGTACCACGGCCAATCTATAAGGACACAGGCTTATAAAAGTTCCATTGCAAACATTGCGTTACAAATTTGGAATACTTCTCCGCATAAGATAAACATTATTTCATCATTACCACATTTTAGTAAAACCCCAAGATCTGTCTTACTTGATCACTGTTCCTACCCAGTAGCAGAATCTTTGCAACAAGTGAATTACGAAGCGCAAAAGAAGAAGGAGCAAAATATCTTTATACAAGTAGCGCAAGCTGTCCTTTAGATTAAGCCAATCGAACCAAGTCACCCCTAAAAAAAAGGTGAACTTGTATTTACATAGCCGGCCGAAGTGGCCGTGCGGTTCTAGGCGCTGCAGTCTGGAACCGCGAGACCGCTACGGTGGCAGGTTCGAATCCTGCCTCGGGCATGGATGTGTGTGATGTCCTTAGGTTAGTTAGGTTTAACTAGTTATACTTTCTAGGGGACTAATGACCTCAGAAGTTGAGTCCCATACTGCTCAGAGCCATTTGAACCATTTGTATTTACATAACATCAAATATTATAGTCTATACTTATATTAAACTAATAATGAAGTATTAGAACCTAATAAAAACGCGAATGTTAGGAAAGAAAAATTGGTTGTGCCAGGACGCGAACCACCGCCCCAACAAAACAACTGATTATAGGTCATGACACATTTTCGCTTTTTAAAAACCTTAATCGTAGATATGTTAGTAAATGAAATTTAATTATAACAAATTGTGCCACGAACAATGTGTTTTGGGTGGATCTTCAGTGTGTCGTTGCCTTCAAATAGCCTACTCTCATTATACGCAAGTTACAATTATTCTTTTGCCACGAATATAATGTTTCTCATTATTTTTTTGGAACGAATCACACAGTTAACAACGAGTTTTGCCGTGATTCTCAATTTTCTGGTGCTCGGAATGGCATATATACATACACGCTTGAAATGAATACCAATACGGCGCCTCACAAATCTGTGCTGACGGGAGACGGCGTGCTTGTGACGTAGGTGGCGTTGTGCCATCTCATTGGTCAACGCTCAGAATATCTGACACGCCAGATATTGCTCTGGACGTTCGGAAAGACTCCCGAGCGTGCTATTCCACGCTGTGACGTCAGAAACTCGGCACGCTCAACGTTCGGATGCACGGTCCGTGTGCCGACGGCTTTAACTCAGAGGACCTTCTGTGGTAGTTTACTCATTCACACAGTCTGTTGACCTGGTGTGACACGCACAGTAGTGGCCCTAGAGTGGAGCCCTGAGGGACGCGTCCTGTCGGCAGCTTGCAGCTCGCCCGTGGAGTCCGCCCACTCCAGCCGCAGTTCCGGCGAGTGCGCCAGAGTTTGCTTACACTGCGGGCAAACGCCAAGCAGACGGCGTCACGGAACGCCAGGAAAGGCTCCGCCCCCACCGCCACCGCCACCTACACCTCCGCCGGCACTTTTTTGCTGCTCGTCGCGGTCCCTCGCCGTCCCCTGCCGCCCCCCTCTTCGCCTCTTTACCTGAGACGCTGCGACGCTCTCTTGTTTGAGACCGCCCCCGCGCCGCCTCGCCGCTTTCACGGACTGACAAGCGCGGGACAAAAGCATTCGGGGTACCCTCGGCGTAAGGACAACGGTTCGTGGAACAAACTGCTGCTCCTCCCATTGAGCGAGAGACTAACCGTCAAGTACAAATACTAGCGCTCACGGTAATTGTTCAGGCAGCTTTTATAACCGAATGTACGGGAAAGACACAAGTAGCGGGGCCCGACCGAGGAGAACAGAAATGTGGGGAAGACCACAGCTTAACATGCCAGAGCCGTGGCCGACTCGCGTTCATGCCGTTTGTTGTTTAGCATTTTGTCGCAATCGAGTGGCGTCTTATTTCTCCCCGAGTTACTACCATAACGAGTTGCTGACTTGCAGCCGTCGTGGCCGAGCGGTTCTAGGCGCTTCAGTCTGGAACCGCGCGACCCCTACAGTCGCAGGTTCGAATCCTGCCTCGGGCATGTGTAACATCCACGAGATAAATTTTAGCTACAGTGCGACGAGAAGAAATTATGCCTCTAACAGTTATAAACATTATCTATCTGACATATGAAAAAACAGTGAAATAATACGATGATAAATATTAACTATTTATATAATATTTTATGGTGTAATTGGACATATCGATGTGTATCGCACAAAGACAATGATAATTGTAAATTCCTTTTATGATCTGCGTTTGTCTTGCTTTTGTTTTTAGCTTTTGTTCGTTGGCTTTCGTAGGTTGCGGAGGCAAGACGCATATCAAACTGAGGTCTGTTACGAAATTGTAATTATTTGTTAATTATTACTTGAGAATAGAGTTCATTATTATTATAAATATGAGTGAATAATTATTTGTAACTTTAATTCCTCTCTCAACAAGCATTGTTCAAATGTGTGTGAAATCTTATGGGACTTATCTGTTAAGGTCATCAGTCCCTAAGCTTACACACGACTTAACCTAAATTATCCTGAGGACAAACACACACACACCCATCCCCGAGGGAGGACTCGAACCTCCGCCGGGACCAACCACACAGTCCATGACTGCAGCGCCCTAGACCACTCGGCTAATCCCGCGCGGCTCTCAATAAGCATTATTTGTGTTAAATATTTCTTTCCGCTGCAAGGAGCGCAGCCATTGATGATAGTGATTTGTATCGCGTTTTTATCTTTGTTTCTTACGAAAGAATCAAAGGTTTGCTTGATGAAAATTAGTCTAAATAGTGCGCAATATGAAAGTAAAGTTTAATAAGCATTTCAAATACTTATGCTGTTAAAAGTAAATTTGCTCTAACAATAAAAGTCTCTATCAATTGTCTGCCGCCATCGTAACAATGATCTCAGCGGCAAATTCAAATTACGCAACTCTGCAGACATAAATGCCGAAGGCAATAAAAATGTGTAAAAATAAATGTGCACCGGTAGTCCCGAACTCATTTTAATGAAAATAATTCGAATCAGATTGGTTCTTTAAAAACAGTGCTCACAGCACGATCCATGTAACAAACTTTTCTCGCTGATGTATGGAGCCGAAATTAATAACGCACGAGTTGCGAAGAATACTGTTTCAGGTAAATACGTCAGTGTTGTGCGAGGCTGATATTCGGTGGTTTTAATGACCATTTTGCTGAAGATAACCGTTTCCATCATAATCAATAGTTGTATAGAATCTGTTGTATGAACTGTGATTTACTGACACTTACACAACTTACAGACAACAGTTCTTTAGCAACTAGACCAAATCTTTCGCCGGGAGAAAAATTATTTAGTAATTACTCACTGTAATGAAATAAGATTATCATTTTCATTTACAAATTAGTTAAATACCAAACCACTGAATAACACAGCGAACGCCACACATGGATGTGTGTGATGTCCTTAGGTTAGTTAGGTTTAAGTAGTTCTAAGTTCTAGGGGACTGATGACCTCCGATGTTAAGTCCCATAGTGCTCAGAGCCTTTTGAACCATTTTGAACTTGCCTCCGTCAGTGGCAGCAGCGCTTAACGATACTAGTACTGCTGTGCCATCTTTGGTGTGACCGCTATATTTCCGTGCGGTGGTGTGTGTGGCAGTCGGTCGGTTGGGACAGAGCAGCGAGGAAGTCTCCACAGTGCGAGGTCAGGCCGGCACCACTGGTGGCGTGCATACGCGGTCAGAATGTGAGGCGCTAGCTGTGAGAGCTACAAAGTTCTTTGCCCACCGAATCTGGCACTGAAGTTGAGTGATCAGTTAGCCTGTTATGAAACCTCAATTGCTGTGACATCTCTTTGTTCACTACTGGTTCGTTGCTTCCTGGGCCGTTCCGGCTGGCAGTAACATATGGTGTGTTGGAGTCGGCGAAATTTTGCAGCCGTCTTCCTGTATGGTCTTTAACTATTAAATTGGTTGTTACTTATCAGTGAAGTGCACCAGCGGTATTTTCTGCCTTGTGGCCGTCAACGCCCCAGTTACCTGCCCTGGTTGTTAGTGTAGTTTTCCGGCAGTGTGTTTTCCTCGCCGTGTTACACGCACATGGCGTTGCAGTTGTAAGTAGTACTGCCTACTCATCGTTTCCCACACTTCTTTTCTTTTCTTTACTTAGTACTTCTGAACACTTTTCTCAGTGTATGTCATCTAAGGTGAGGTTAAAGCTCATCTCCTGCAAATGTAAGACCAACATCATGCAAACATGGAACCCCTGTTTGTTGTGTAGTGGACAGAGATTTGAAACTGTAGGCTGAAACGTTTCTGGTTCGCGCCTTGGGATGTGGGAATCTTTTTTACTCATGTTCGTGTTCCCTAAAAGATTCTGGGACTTTATCAATGCACCTAATATTTGTATGTTCTGGATTAGTCAGTATTATGTACAGTAAAAGAAAACGCCGTTCAGCAGTGAGTTCGTTCGATTTTATATATTTGCGAAAGAAGATCGACCACTGAACTGAATGACTGCTGTCTAAGAGACTGGCTGAGTGCTCACAATTAAGTTGGATGTATACTACAGGCACAAATATACTCATGCTCATAAATTAAGGATAATTGCAGAATGTGGTGCCACAAACGTGGCACTACACAAAATTCGCGCTACTAGCATAGGGACATAGGGAACACACACGACACAGATCTCTAAGTCCACGGTATACGTTATAAGTCGAGAAAACCATTCCGAAACACATGTGCTACAAAACGCCACTGTTTCCTGCGAATGTACACCGACATCAATATAGGATATCATCACCATGCACACGTACACAGGCCGTCAACGGATCGACATACTCTGGATCAGGTAGTCGAGCAGCTGCTGGGGTACAGCCTCCTATTCCTACACCAGTGCCTGTCGGAGCTACTGAAGTGTCCTATGGGTTTGAAGACGTGCAGCGATACGTCGAACGAGACCAACCCAGACGTGCTCGATGGGGTTTACGTCTGGAGAACAGGCAGGCCACTCCATTCGCCTGATATCTTCTGTTTCAACATACTCGACCACGATGGCAGCTCGGTGGGGCCGTGCGTTATCATCCATCAGGAGGAAGTTGGGACCCACTGCACCCCTGAATTGGCGGACATGCTGGTGCAAAACGAAGTCCCGATACACCTGACCTGTTACATGCAAGGGTGTACGTGCACCAATAGTAATCCCACCTCACACCATGAAACTAGGACGTGCATATAGGTCCTTTTCAAGGACATTAAGAAATTGGCGTCTGGTTCCTGGTTCACGCCAGATGAAAATCAGACGAGAATCACTGTTCAGACTATACCTGGCCTCGTCCGTGAACATAAGCTGGGACCACTGTTCCAATGACCATGTACTGTGTTTTTCACACCAGGCTTTACGGGGTCTCCAGTGACCAGGGGTCAGTGGAATGCACCTTGCAGGTCTCCGGGCGAATAAACCATGTCTGTTCACTCGTCTGTAGACTGTGTGTCTGGAGACAACTGTTCCAGTGACTGCGGTAAGGTCCCGCGCAAGGCAACCTGCAGTACTCCGTGGCCGTCTGCGGGCACTGATGGGGAGATATCGGTCTTCTTGTGGTGTTGTACACTGTGGACGTCCCTTACTGCAGCGCCTGGACACGTTTCCTGTCTGCTGGAATCGTTGCTGTATTTGAGCAGCCTAGTATTCTACCCCTCATAACGCCATCAATGTGTACTTTGAGCCATTTTCAACGCACAGTCACCATTAGCACGTCTGAAAACGTCTGCACACTTACTCGCTGCACTGTACTCTGACATGGACCAACAAACCTCTGCGTATGTGGACTGCTGGCAGAGCCACCGTGCGACGACCGCAGGTCAAATGCACCGCATGGTCATACCCCGAGGTGATTTAAATCCGCAAACCGCCCACCAGAGCGTTGTTTCCCCATGTATCAGCATTATCCTTAATTTATGAGCATGAGTGTACATGGCTTACGTGTCGACAATAATGGAGCGGATGCGCATTTTTGTACGTCCATTTCGCGAAAGAACCTGAGAGGTTTCCTCGCCGCATACTAGCAAAAATTGCCGCCGTTAGATAGCACTGCGCTCGCAAATCACGATGGGGACTATCTCGCTTCCGAGCGAGTGGGCCAACCACTTTGCAAATCACTTGTGGCGAGCTTAACGATGAAATACGTCCCGTGTGAGGACAACTTAACACTGAGTATTAGCGGTCCCCGTGTGGACGAAGTATCATTTAAACGTGTAGTATTAGCTCGCTACCATTGAGCTAACTCGTCCGCGTATAACGGGCCAGGTTGTAAACGCGCGAGCCAATAACAGCCAGCAGCGGGACACCTGTTGCTGACCTCCGTAGCGCCCCCCCCCCCCCACCCCACCCCCACGGCCGCGACAGGGCGGGGAATCCCCTGTGGACGGCTCTCTCTCTCTCTCTCTCGGCCGTGACGCGAAATACACTTCCCTCTCTGCAGCATCCAACTACCTCCGTAGTCATGGGTATCAAAATACGAAAAACCTATAACACAAAATTACACTGCGTTCCCGACAGAACACAGTGCTATGTGCCTTAACACTGAACTTATGGGTCAGAAATATTTTTCTGTGTTCATGAGAAATCGATGCTGAACTACTTCTTCTTTACCTTGTACCTTTGTCCCACAGTTTTTGCAGAGTCGGAAGTGTTACAGTCGGATTTGGCAAGGTTAATGGAAAGGGGTGGCCGGATGCTCTTCCTGTAACCAGTCGATACCCCCCCTCCCAGGATGGAATCGGTGTACCCCAGCTGTCTGCGTCTAGTGTTAACCATGAAACAGTGCGAACGTGTGTCAAATGTCTGCAAGTCGTGTAACTGAGGCGGGATGTGGGGACCAACCCGGTATTCACATAGTGGGATGTGGAAAACCGCCTAAATACCACACATCCAGGCTGGTCGCCCCACGGTGTTAATCCGCCGGGCGGATTCGATCCGAGGCCGGCTCTCCTACCTGAGTCCAGGAAGCAGCGCATTAGCGCTCTCGGCTAACCTAGCAGGTCAAATCAATGCTGAACAATGCACGTGACTCTATTTTCTATTTCATTCACATTACTAAATGGCTAAAACAGTGCACCGTACACATCTTAATTGCAGGTTACTTATCTAGCCGGCCGAAGTGGCCGTGCGGTTAAAGGCGCTGCAGTCTGGAACCGCAAGGCCGCTACGGTCGCAGGTTCGAATCCTGCCTTGGGCATGGATGTTTGTGATGTCCTTAGGTTAGTTAGGTTTAACTAGTTCTAAGTTCTAGGGGACTAATGACCTCAGCAGTTGAGTCCCATAGTGCTCAGACCCATTTGAGCCATTTTGTTACTTATCTAAGAACTTCCAGGGGCAGCAAAAATTGACTTTCCCTACTTCATATAGTTATTAAGTGAAGAAATCTACTCACTGAGAGGTATAATTTGATGACAAAGGTTTAACAGAATAAGTCAACTATTAAAATTAGAAACTGTGCCTACGTCTCCAGGCAGTGTAACTCACCGCGCGCAAATGAACGAGACTATACTCATCCAGAATTTCGCAGTTAAAGTACTCAGTGACAGCCAACAAACTTTCGCCGATGGCACTGTAATTCTGTCAGAGACGGCAAAGGACCTGGAATAGCAGCTGAACGGAATGGACAGTGTCTTGAAAGGAGGATATAAGACGAACATCAACAAAAGCAAAACGAGGATAATGGAATGTAGTCAAAGTAAATAGGGTGATGCTGAGGGTATTAGATTAGGAAATCAGACACTTAAAGTAGTAAAGGAGTCGAAGTAGATAGGATATAAAATGTAGACTGGCAATGGCAAGGAAAGTGTTTCTGAAGAAGAGAAATTTGTTAACATCGAGTATAGATTTAAGTGTCAGGAAGTCGTTTCTGCAAGTATTTGTGTGGAGCGTAGCCATGTATGGAAGTGAAACATGGACGATAAATAGTTTGGACAAGAAGAGAATAGAAGCTTTCGAAATGTGGTGCTACAGAAGAATACTGAAGATTAGAGGGGTAGATCACATAACTAATGAGGAGGCACTGAATAGGATTTGGGTGAAGAGAAATTTGTGACACAACTTGACTAGAAGAAGGGATCTGTCGGTAGGACATGTTCTGAGGCATCATGGGAACACCAATTTAGTATTGGAGGGCAGCGCGGAGGGTAAAAATCATAGAGGTAGACCAAGAGATGAATACACTAAGCAGATTCAGAAGGATGTAGGCTGCAGCAGGTACTGGGAGTGAAGCAGCTTGCACAGGATAGAGTAGCATGGAGATCTGCATCAAACCAGTCTCTGGACTGAAGACCACAACAACAACAACAAGCTAGGGAATCCAACTTGCATCAGCCGACCCGGAGTAGACGACGTAAGATCTTAAAAGAAAGAACGAAGGAAAATGGGATTTAACGTCCCGTGGACGTCTAGATCATTAGAGACGGAGCAGAAGCTCGGATTGTGTCAAAGAATGGGAAGGAAATCGGCCGTGTCGTTTCAAAAGAACTATCCCGGCATTTGCCTGATGCGATTTAGGGAAACAAATCAGGATGGCCGGATGTGGATTTGAACTGTCGTCCTCCCGAATGCGAGTCCACTGAGCTAGCCACTGCGACACCTCGGCCGGTTGCCTACCTGCAGGTGCGTGACGTATTTTTCGCGCCAGTTTTTTTCCCCTACCTGTAGACGAACGCTGGCGGCCGGATGTTTACACGGGGCGTGCTCGCACTGTGCCGTGCCGCGTGTAGGAGTGGATGGAAACGCCGGGAAGCAGGCTGAGCTGGTCCGGTCGTCGCTCCCCGCCGCCTGCGCCTTCCGGCTATTGTGTTGTGTTGTGCCGTGACGCCTTCAGCTGCCTCCCGCGAGCGAGGTCAGGAGCGCGGCGGGCTCGCAAAATTATGAGGCGGGCCGCAGCGCGGTGTCCTTCCGGAACGGGTTCTCTTCCACACAGGCGAGAAATCAATACCGCCGTAGCGATTCCGCAGCGTTCCGTGGGTCCAATCCTACTCCACACCTTCATCTGCAATAAGCCTCTGAGCACTATGGGTCATCAGTCCCCTAGAACTTAGAACTACTTAAACCTAACTAACCTAAGGACATCACACACAACCATGCTCGAGACAGGATTCGAACCTGCGACCGTAGCGGTCGCAGACTGTAGTGCCTAGAACCGCTCGGCCACCCCGTCCCCTGCCTACAATAAGGTAACAAAGCTATATCTACATTGACAGATTGCGGAAGTACCACGTACACAAGGTATGAAAGGACAGTGCACTGGAGGAAATGTCAATTCCACTAAAGTAATTCGTGTGAAACGGTTTGCGACGTGATTGTGGCCCCATGTCCGAATTAACAGAGTTGGTTTGTTGGTAAGAACCTGAAGTTAGACAGAGGCGCAGAACTCGTGTACAGTCGCCGCCGAGAAGAGCCAAACCGGACATTACACAAGTGATGTTAGACATAGTTCACTATATCTAGGAGTGCATTAATGTTTAAAAATACACTGAACAGAAACTGCTACGCCTACCTAATATCGTATAGGGGCCCCGCGAACACGCGGGAGTGCCGTAACACGACGTGGCATGGACTCGACTAATATCTGAAGTAGTGCTGGAGGGAATTGACGTTATGAATCCCGCAGGACTGTCCATAAATCCGTGAGAGTACGAGGGGATGGAGATCTCTTTTGAGCAGCACGTAGAAAGGTATCCCAGGCATGCTCAGTAATGTTCGTGTCTGGGGAGTTTAGTGTTTAAACTCACGAGAGTGTTCCTGGAGCCACTCTGCAGCAATTCTGGACGTGTGGGGGGTGTCGCATTGTCCTGCTGGAACTGGCCAAATCCGTCGGAAAGCACAATGGACACGAATGGATGCAGGTGACCAGACAGGATGCTTACGTACGTGTCACCTGTGAGAGTCGTGGTCCCATATCATTACAACTGCTCACGCCCTTCACTATTACAGAGCCTCCACCAACTTGAACAATCCCCAACTGACGTGCAGGGTCCATGGTTTGATGAGGTTGTCTCTATACCCGTACCCTTCCATCCGGCCGATACAATTTGAAACGAGACTATTCTGACCACGGCCCATGTTTACAGTCATTAACAGTCCAAGGTCGGTGGTGACAGACCCAGGCGAGGCGTAAAGTTTCGTGTCGTGCAGTCATCAAGGGTACACGAGTGGACTTTGGCTCCGAAAGTCCATATCGATGATGTTTCGTTGTATGGTTCGCACGCTGACACTTGTTGATTGCCCAACATTGAAATGTTCAGCAATTTGCGAAAGGTTTGCACTTCTGTCACCTTAACGATTCTCTTCATCGTCGTTGGTCCCTTTCATGCAGGATCCTTTTACGGTCGCAGCGATGTTTAACCAGATTCCTGATATTCACGGTACACTCGTGATATGGTCGTATGGGAAAATCGCCACTTAATCGCTACGTCGGAGATGATGTGCCCCAGCGCTCGTGCGCTGATTATACTACCATGATCAAAATTATTTAAATCTTCAGTTGCCCAGTAATGCATATTCTCCAAATTAACATTTCCATGGTTCGTGAATGTAACCTCGTGAGTACATAAAATCATATATTAATTTGTCTCATCCCTCTGAATCTGAAGTTAAGCCCATCGGCAGAAATCACTGCGACGCATACAATCCGTACCAGTTAATTCCTGGTGGAGACTGATATGGGTAAGGATGATATTTATGGCGATGCAGAACACGAACAACACTACTCTGGCTCATATCATTCCCTTGCGATTTAACGCAACTAACACAAGGGTCTCGAACCACAGTGTCAAGAGTACCAATTTCCGTTTTCTCGTTAGTAACTTTCCTTTACCGGATATGTTTCCGATACGTTAAAGATCCAGTTGTTCTAAATTTATCAAACACATATTTAAATGTACAACGGGTAGGGTGCGTATGTTGAGGATAAGTCTCTAGCTCTCACTGAATTTCGTTGGCGTTCTCTGTAAGTGAGAAGCATATCGACTTGTTCTTCGAAGGAATACGTGATTCACATTCGCTTGATTCGATAATACTAGTCTTACCGTTCCTATTAGTGTTGTATTGCGAAACCGTCGAATGGTGTTCACATGTCAATGGTACGTTAGATGGATACGCCCTATTCGGAAAATATTTACTATTTACACGATATACGAGAGAGAATTGTCAGAGCATGTGCTTCGGTAAGTGCCGAAGTGATAAGGAATACCACTCAATCCATGATAAGAAGACGGCAGCACTGCATTCATACCAATGGTCATCACTTCGAACACCTTCTGTAAATAACCTTCAAAGACCTTACTGTTAAACATCACTGGATTCGTCTCGATAGCCGCTATCAGAAAATAAGTACCAAAACTATAGCATCTCATTAAAAAAAAAAGTTGACCTTCATATCTCTGAAGCGACTCCATCTGCAAGAAAAAACTAACGTCATATTATTGCCCCCGTTGTCCCATGCAACATTTGTCCACAAACTTTTCAGGTAATATCATGCTTTCGGTGTTATTCTAGGTGGCAATAGTTAGTGACTCACCCCGTATAATTCTTAGATTGTTATTTTTGTGATTACTGAACTCTAATGTAAGGTATCACTTAAAAGATGACTGATGCTTATGTCACAAGATGGTCTGTGGAAGTTTGATGGTGATAAAAATTTTGGGTCAACGGCTTGAAATTCTGGCAGTAATTTAATATTAAGGACAGAGATCTCATGAAAGTTGTTCAATGTTAAGATGTCTTATGGGGCTTGATATACAAGTAGTTAAACGAACTTGTTTTTGTTCAGGAAAGAGGGAAAGGTAGCTGTAGGCTTGTAGTGTTCTTTGATTATTTTATTGTCTTTTACATTATTGTTAATATTATTGTGATTTCGTCCATTGTTTCCTTAAATGTATGTTTTTATTGAGCCGAAGTTTTACTAGTGTGTCTCCTACGTAACAAGGAACGAAATCTTTGCGGTAGTAAAAGTTGCGTTAATAAATATAATACCACGAGAGAAGGTTCAGCAGCATTCAGCAAAGAAACCCTGTTTCCTGATCAACCTGCTCAAGTGGCCTAAAGGTTTTAACAGCGTGTCCGCTTGGACAACTTATAACGGTACTTTGCGGGCAGGAGTGTCAATTAGCATCATGTTAATTAAAATGGGGGATAAATAGACTTTATTTTGGAAGAATTAAAAAGGGGAAAGTAATACGAAACTTTAATAACTCCACAGTATTACTAAGAAGCAATATAATGAAAAGTAATAAAAAACAAAGTAGCAAAGACCAAGCGGGACAGAAAGATATAGGGGCGCGTTTGTTTTTTAATACATATAAAAGAACATGTAACACGTCATTGAGCTCTCTAGCTTCAGTTATCGCGATCGGGCTAGTCGATGAAAAAGTGGTACGCGACTGCGAAATTCGTTAAGGAGATTATTTAAAGACTCTTCAAGCACGTTTAAAATACATTACGTGGGACGAAGTGATCAGAGACGTTTATTGTGGGGTGAAGTGAAAATGAATCGGACAACATAATTCGAACTTTGTGTTAGCTGGGAAAAATACTCTTTGGAAACTATTATGGTTGTGGAACATACGAAAGTTGTGCGCAACAGAAAGCTATAGTTTACGTAATTCTGCATTTTATAAAATGGTGAAACGCGTGTACGCGGAACATTAACAGAATTTTATCCTTGGACGATTGCGGGGGTAACTGATACAAATAACGCGCCAGCATAAAAAATCACTTATTAACTACCAGATATTAATTAACGGGGACGTAAAATACTAAAAAAGAAGGACAGGATCATCACCTCCAATCCCGATTCATATTTCATATTTAATTAGTGAAAAGAGAAGTGTTAATAAACAAACAACATTTCAATTTTATCCACGATTTTGGCTCCATTACGTAGTCTTGACTACATGACAAACAATATCTGTGGAAGTTGTGTGCAACGTATCGTCATAATATTTAGCCAACCAATATTGTGGGACACCAAAAAATGTAAATGCATGAAATTTGTTCTTACAGCGGACGTATAATGTGTGAGTGCGACGAACTATACTGAGAAACTGAACATCCATTACGTACTTGCATGTTTATCTGCGAAAATGGTCCTTGTCGGTACATCAGCATAGAGTTCGAATAGAATCGCTGGAACATTGCAAACCATTCAGATTAATCGAACATCTCAATACGCATAAGGCTGGTACCACCAGGATGCGTTCTTTCTCCTCACCCCCGTGGCAGCAATTGAATCTGTGGTGTCACCGCCAGACACCACACTTGCTAGGTGGTAGCCTTTAACTCGGCCGCGGTCCGTTAGTATACGTCGGACCCGCGTGTCGCCACTATCAGTGATTGCAGACCGAGCGCCGCCACACGGCAGGTCTAGAGAGACTTCCTAGCACTCGTCCCAGTTGTACAGCCGACTTTGCTAGCGATGGTTCACTGACAAATTACGCTCTCAATTGCCGAGACGATAGTTAGCATAGCCTTCAGCTACGTCATTTGTTACGACCTAGCAAGGCGCCATTATCATTTGCTATTTTTGTGATGCATGTACCGTCAGACCGATGTTGACCAATTATGGATTAAAGTTAAGTATTCCAGAAGCTACGTACTTTATTTGCTAGTCTTCATTACTTGTCCTGTTCCAGACCTCACGCCATCCTGCGTGAGCTTAAACGCGTGCCTTTCGGCTTTCTCTCATTGTGGGTTGGCGCTCTGGCCAATCCACAACAGAATCAAGAGTCAGCCGGGAAATACATTTAAATCAATTGAAGACCATTGAGCTAGCGTCACGAATTTTCAAACGTCCACTGCCATGTATGAAGGCGAGTGACACCACGAGTGTTAACGTCGATCGAGGGGTGTCCATGAGGGGTGTCAATCGAGGGGTGTCGTCGTGATCGTATTGAATGACATTGAGCGGTTACAAACTTTGATACTCCAGTTAAGTATTGCAAAAACTTCGAATTACTAAATCAGCATACACTGATGCTAAACTGTGTTGCCATCCGCTTTTTCCGTAGCTGTTGCCTAACGCTCTTTGCCCGTCCTACAAAGCTGTGTAGTTGCTGCGAGCAAGCAAACCACTTTCGGTGGAAAGGGGTTCCCTTCCTGTCACGGCTTTCCCATCGTGTGTAGACGCGCAGTGCAACATCACGGCGGTCGCGGCCGGGGGTTCGTAACGCTACGTGACGTAAACACCACGTCACAAATATGGTCGCTGCAGCTGCGCCTACTTTTCCCCCCATACGGCTTCTCGCCAGACCCGCGGCCGCATTCGCACGTCGGCGCACGACCGCCAGCCACCGAGATAGGCCCGGTTGCGTTCTTGTTTACCTCCCCTGGGTCCGGGTCGCTGACAGAATTCCGCACGCAGCTCTGCGTGGCTTTGCCGGCGCCCTTATACTCTTCTTGTTTTCTTTACAGCGGCGGGCAGGGCCGGGCTCGCTCTCTCTCTCTCTCTCTCTCTCTCTCTCTCTCTCACACACACACACACACACTACAAAAGCTCTCGCCGCTTCGCAGAGAGCGTGGCAGTTAAAACGTCGGCAATAAATATCGGCGGGTGACTGCCCCCTTTTGCCACTCCGCACTCTAGGCTCGCGGGTCTGCGAAGCCGCAGACTGAATTAATGTTCCAAGAGGGGCAGCGAGACACGGCCAATCCCTGTTCCCTCCGCTGGGCAGCATATTGTGGCCGCTTTGGCAAAGGAACCGAGGCTTCTCACAAGGAAAACTCCCAATCGAACCCCCCCCCCCCCCCCCCTCAGATGGCTCAAGGCAAAGCCCGCCAAAACCTGAACACAGATCAATGGTAAAAACTGGATGAAAGTGTACTAAACTGTGAATGAAAAGCAAAATAAAAACAGTGATCGGTCCAAGCGTAATATTCAGCGCACCTGTACAGCCGTGGAGTAGTGGATAAGCGGTCACGGTGTTGGACTATTAGTCAGAGGGTTAGCTGCCCTCTGTAATAAAAAAAACTGAGTTATTGGATCAACAAAGAACTAAAACGGGTGTCTTCCGACGTCCGCCCCGAGCAGATACGAGGTGCATTGAAGTTCTAAGGCCTCCGATTTTTTTTCTCCGAACTGGAAAGAGATAGAAACATGCGCATTGTTTTAAAATGAGGGCGCGTTCATTGTCAATACGTCCCAGAGATGGCAGCACCGTACGGCAGATGGAATTTTACCGCCAGCGGCGAGAATGAGAACTGTTTTAAATACTTAAAATGGCGACGTCTTCCTTACTTGAACAACGTGCAATCATTCCTTTTCTGAATTTGCGTGGTGTGAAATCAATTGAAATTCATCGACAGTTGAAGGAGACATGTGGTGATGGAGTTATGGATGTGTCGAAAGTGCGTTCGTGGGTGCGACAGTTTAATGAAGGCAGAACATCGTGTGACAACAAACCGAAACAACCTCGGGCTCCAGAGTTGGCATTTCTGTGGGTTCTGTGCACACAATCCTGCATGACGACCTGAAAATGCGAAAAGTGTCATACAGGTGGGTGCCACGAATGCTGACGGACGACCACATGGCTGCCTGTGTGGCATGTTGCCAAGCAATGTTGACGCGCAACGACAGTGTGAATGGGACTTTCTTTTCGTCGGTTGTGACAATGGATGAGACGTGGATGCCATTTTTCAATCAAGAAACAAAGCGCCAGTCAGCTCAATGGAAGCACACAGATTCACCGCCACCAAAAAAATTTCGGGTAACCGCCAGTGCTGAAAAAATGATGGTGTCCATGTTCTGGGACAGCGAGGGCGTAATCCTTACCCATTGCGTTCCAAAGGGCACTACGGTAACAGGTGCATCCTACGAAAATGTTTTGAGGAACGCATTCCTTTCTGCACTGCAACAAAAACGTCCGGGAAGGGCTGCGCGTGTGCTGTTTCACCAAGACAACGCACCCACACATCGAGCTAACGTTACGTAACAGTTTCTTCGTGATAACAACTTTGAAGTGATTCCTCATGCTCGTTACTCACCTGACCTGGCTCCTAGTGACTTTTGGCTTCTTCCAACAATGAAAGACACTCTCCGTGGCCGCACATTCACCAGCCGTGCTGCTATTGCCTCAGCGATTTTCCAGTGGTCAAAACAGACTCCTAAAGAAGCCTTCGCCGCTACCATGGAATCATGGCGTCAGCGTTGTGGAAAATGTGTACGTCTGCAGGGCGATTACGTCGAGAAGTAACGTCAGTTTCATCGATTTCGGGTGAGTAGTTAACTAGAAAAAAAATCGGAGGCCTTAGAACTTGAATGCACCTCGTACAACGAACGAATACGAAGAAAATGAAAAAAATCGTGTTCGGTCAGAGGGCTGCGTGCTCTCTGTAATAAAAAAAAAAACTGAATCAAGGAATCAACGATCAACTTGAACGGATGTCTTGCGACCTCCGCCCAGACCAAAAGCAACGAACTATATCGAACAAAATGGGAAAAAATTAAAAAAAAGATCGGAGGAGCCGGATTCCAAACTCCCAAGTGTCATCAATTTTTATTTTTTTACAACATTGTGTACTGTCCGTACGGTCACTGATACGTTTGCTCTCTTTCTGTAGTCTTGGCAGCTCTACAATAACTTTATTATTTGAGATATTTTCACAATGCTTTGCACACACATACAAAAACTCAAAAAGTTTTTTTAGGCATTCACAAATGTTCGAGATGTGCCCCTTTAGTGATTCGGCAGACATCAAGCCGATAATCAAGTTCCTCCCACACTCGGCGCAGCATGTCCCCATCAATGAGTTCGAAAGCATCGTTGATGCGAGCTCGCAGTTCTGGCACGTTTCTTGGTAGAGGAGGTTTAAACACTGAATCCTTCACATAACCCCACAGAAAGAAATCGCATGGGGTTAAGTCGGGAGAGCGTGGAGGCCATGACACGAATTGCTGATCGTGATCTCCACCACGACCGATCCAGCGGTTTTCCAATCTCCTGTTTAAGAAACGCCGAACATCATGATGGAAGTGCGGTGGAGCACCATCCTGTTGAAAGATGAAGTCGGCGCTGTCGGACTCCAGTTGTGCCATGAGCCAATTTTCCAGCATGTCCAGATACACGTGTCATGTAACGTTATTTTTCGCAGAAGAGAAAGGGGCCGTAAACTTTAAACCGTGAGATTGCACAAAACACGTTAACTTTTGGTGAATTGCGAATTTGCTGCACGAATGCGTGAGGATTCTCTACCGCCCAGATTCGCACATTGTGTCTGTTCACTTCACTATTAAGAAAAAATGTCGCTTCATCACTGAAAACAAGTTTCGCACTGAACGCATCCTCTTCCATGAGCTGTTGCAACCGTGCCGAAAATTCAAAGCGTTTGACTTTGTCATCGGGTGTCAGGGCTTGTAGCAATTGTAAACGGTAAGGCTTCTGCTTTAGCCTTTTCCGTAAGATTTTCCAAACCGTCGGCTGTGGTACGTTTAGCTCCCTGCTTGCTTTATTGGTCGACTTCCGCGGGCTACGCGTGAAACTTGCCCGCACGCGTTCAACCGTTTCTTCGCTCACTGCAGGCCGACCCGTTGATTTCCCCTTACAGAGGCATCAAGAAGCTTTAAACTGCGCATACCATCGCCGAATGGAGTTAGCAGTTGGTGGATCTTTGTTGAACTTCGTCCTGAAGTGTCGTTGCACTGTTATGACTGACTGATGTGAGTGCATTTCAAGCACGACATACGCTTTCTCGGCTCCTGTCGCCATTTTGTCTCACTGCGCTCTCGAGCGCTCTGGCGCCAGAAACCTGAAGTGCGGCTTCAGCTGAACAAAACTTTATGAGTTTTTCTACGTATCTGTAGTGTGTCGTGACCATATGTCAATGAATGGAGGTACAGTGAATTTATGAAATCGCTTCAATCATTTGTAATAGCCCTGTACATTGGTTATAGAATATGAGTCATGGGATGAGAATGCGTTACCGTCGGAAGTAAACGTGAGAGCAGATGAGATACCATATAGACATCTCACAGAAATGAAAACAACAAATGAACAGATGTGAACTATGTTGCAACAAAGGAATTCAAGAGTCAAGACTTCCAAAACGGAACGCAACTTCAAAAGCTTTAAAAACATATGTTTTGACAGAAGACAGAGAAATTGTGTGATTGTGGAACTGTTCCGTTAATTTGTTGCAGCTTATGTGACAAACTCCCCCGTTTCCATCATTTCCATGGGAGGGGTCACATTCATATGAACATCTAAATCGCTAACACACGTACTGTCACCAGTGCCGTGTATGACACACCAGACGTATTTTCCGGTGATGGATTCGGTTGATTTGTCGCCTAGTCACGAAACGTTTGCGCTTCCCATTCGAAAGTCACTCCCTTTCGCCTGCTAATATAGTGGCAGTGGAAAATCAGCCGTCATTATACGTCAGATCTACAACTGGGAAGACCTCTCCCATGCTCGACAATACACTGGCATCAGTTTGAGGGCGCTACTAAGCTGAGAACAGAGGCTTTGTCTTGAAGAACGTCGGCAGTACGTCGTTGCGGATTTGAGTGACCCCTCGCTATTATCGGTGATATCTTTCTGCGTTGCCAACTTTGGGTTGTCAATGCGATCTCTGTACAATACCACAACCTGTCAGTTGACTCTTCTAACATTAATCAGGCTACGAGACGTATCTACCAGAGGTGTACAAATTCCCATTGCAGCCTGCTTGCCCCTAGCTCCTCTGCAACCATTCATGCAGGTCAGCCTGCCGCGACGTAAACACAAGAGTACGCATGTACTGAGGCATAGTGGGTAATGCGACCGACTTGGGCTCCCGCAAGCCCGGGCTACCTGGGTTCCCGCAAGCCTGCCAAGCTTCACGGGACCCGCTCAGCTTGCTGCGCCTGACAACAGGTTGCGCTGTCAAGCTACCGTGACTAGAGTAGCCAGGTAGTTAGCCCGCAGTACATTTATCGCAACGGTGTGGGCAGCACAATGAATAGGTCGGACTTTAGTGAGATTGAAAAAAAATTGACAGCTGGCGAATACATGCTGGTAACGAAACAGAGCACAAGTGCCCCATAGGAAACGTTTTCGTGTGTTTATGAGGCCGCTTCAAATAAATCGGTAGGTGTGTCTCAATGCAAACTATGGTTCAAATGGCTCTGAGCACTATGGGACTCAACTGCTGTGGTCATCAGTCCCCTAGAACTTAGAACTACTTAAACCTAACTATCCTAAGGACATCACACACATCCATGCCCGAGGCAGGATTCGAACCTGCGACCGTAGCAGTCGCACGGTTCAGGACTGCGCGCCTAGAACCGCGAGACGCAAACTATGTAAAAAGCTCTTAAGTACTTATTTAGGAACCTCAAGTATGTTACGACATGTGTGCAAATTTGACAAGCAGTTCCCTCACTCCGGAAATTTCTTGAAAGAGGACAAAGATTTAGTGGCCGAAAATGGCGTCGAAATGTGTGCTAAGGACCTGAGACCATTTAGCAGTATAGAGGGAGAAGGATTTCATGGTAACCCGCAAACGATGTCAAAATCTTTTGTAAGGTACTCTTTTCCATGCACTGTCCGAAATATTATGTAGACAGTAATGTTCCTCTTGATGGTCAAGTGTGCAAAATTTCTTCATGATCGGAATAAAACTGTAGGTTGGTGTAGAAGTGTGTAAGTAAAGTACCCTCCGACATGTACCATTCAGAATTTTAAGCAGACAGCGCCCTTCATCCTCTTTGAATATCAAGTATGCCAAATTTCATCAAGATCGAAATAAAAACGTACAATTTGTCGAATTCCGTTAGGTAAAGAAACCTCTGCCATGCACCCTACGAAATTTTACGTAGACTGTGACCTTCCTCTTGGTTTCAAGGTATAGTATGCAAAATTTCATCAAGATTGTATGCAATACAAACACACGGACACAATGAAAACACACTTTCAGTTTTTCTCAAATTTTCCAATTTTTCGGTCGATTTTCGAAAAATTTTATTTCATGAAAACCTTGTCCTGAGAATTACGAACACAGCAAAAAAAAAAAAAAAAAATGCCGAATTGGTCCAGCCGTTCTCGAGTTTTACGCTTATCAACGCATTTGGCAATTCATTTTTATTTACATAGATAATAAGCCCGAAATATACGCGTAAAGGAAGAATGTACAAATAAAACCCAATATTTTTTGACCTGAAATTAATATATATGTAATGTTAGGGTTTGTCTTTTGGTGCTCAGTTAAAATAAAAACTTTTAATTGACGTTCATAGTACGACAATGAAGCGCGCAGACTAAACGGCTGCGTAGCGCAGCTCGGCAGTAACATGGTAAGTCAAGCAAGTTTCCCGCAGCCTGCCCGGGTTGGGTTGTGCTTGGCTTGGCTGGGAGTGAAGCAGCCTGCCCGTTCTGTTGACAACGCGCGGCGGCCTGCCCGCCTGGCCACCGGGCAAGCATGGACGGGTTAAAAGCGGAACATGTACACCTCTAGTATCTACACTGAAGCGCCAAAGAAATTGGTATAGGCTTGCGTATTCAAATACGGAGATACGCAAACAGGCAGCAAACGGCGCTGCGATCGGCAGCGCCTATATAAGATAACAAGTGTCTGGTGCAGTTGTTAGATGGGTTACTGCTGCTACAATGGTTGGCAGGTTATCAAGACTTAAGCGAGTTTGAACGTGGCGTTATAGTCGGCCCATGAGCGATGGCTCGCAGCATCTCCGAGGAACAGATGAAGTGGGGATTTCCCGTACGACCATTTCACGAGTGTACCGTGAATATTAAGAATTCGGTAAAACATCAAATCTTCGACTTCGCTGCGGCCGGAAATAGATCCTGCAAGAATGCGACCAACGATGACTGAAGAGAGTCGTTCAACGTGACAGAAGTGCAACCTTTCCGCAAATTGCTTCAGATTTCAATGCTGGGTCATCAAGATGTGTCAGCGTGTCAACCATTCAACGAAACATCATCATATCTCCACTGGGGGATGAACCGCACAATAACCCTCGGTTCGGTGTGGGGCGGCGGTGGGATGGGTGGACTGCTGTGGCCTGTTGTGGGATTGTGAACCACTGAGCCATTGAGGGTTACGGCGGGACGAAGCCTCTCCGTCGTTTTAGGTCCCCGGTTTACTACACACACACACGTCAATCATGTAGTGTACCAGACTAGCAAACCCGTAGCTTTGGTAGAGCGCAACTCTAATTGAAACAGTCGGTGCACACACAGAGCACCCTCTCGTTCAACACGATACTGACAGACCACACACAAACACTGCGGCATTTGCAACAAGCCGAAGCCTTTAGTTCAGTGTCATCGACTATCCTCCATACTGTGCCGACTTGGTCCAATCCGATTTTCACCTGTTCCCAAAACTTAGAGAACGGCTTCGAGAACTTCACTCTGACAGTGATGAAGCGGTGCCAGCAGAGGTGATTGACTGTCGTTCCGTCAACAAAGTCAAACGTTCGACGCTGGTGGTATCAATAAACTGGTCTCTCGTTCGGAAAAATGTGTTGCATCTACGTTGAGAAATACACTGACGTGACGCAAGTGACGTGATAGCGATATGCAGACATACATACTGCGGTACTAAAGTGTACACAAGATACGAAAGGGCAATGCATTGACGAATCTGTCATTTGCACTTAGGTGTTTCCCTGAAAAGGTTTCCGACGTCATTATGGCCGCACGATGGCAATTAATAGAGTTCGCACGCGGAGCGGTAGTTTCGGAAACTGTTAGGGAATTCAGTATTCCGAGATCCACAAAGAGTTTGCCGAGAATACCAAATTTCAGGCGTTACCTCTCACCACGGACAACGCAGTCCTTCACTTAACGACCGAGAGCAGCGACGTTTTCGTCGAGTCGTCAGTGCTATCAGACAAGCAACACTGCGAGCAATAACCGTAGAAATCAATGTGGAATGTACGACGAACATATCCGTTAGGGCAGAGCGGCGAAATTTGGCGTTAATGGCCTATGGTAGCAGACGGCTGACGCGAGTACCATTGCTAACAGCACGACATCGCCTGCAGCGCCACTCTTGGGCTGGTGACCATGTCGGTTGGACCCTGGACGACTGGAAAACCGTGGCCTGGTCAGATGAGTCCCGATTTCACTTGGTAAGAGCTGGCGGTAGGATTCCTGTGTTGCGCAGACCCTTCGAAACCATGGGCTCGAGTTGTGCACAACGAAATGTGCAAGGTTCTGCCGGATCCCTAATGGTGTGGGCTGTGTTTACATGGAATGGATTGGGCCCTCTGGTCAAACTCAACAGATCATCGACCGCTACGGTCGCAGGTTCAAATCCTGCCTCGGGGATGTGTGTGATTTCCTAAGGTTAGTCAGGTTTAAATACAGGGTGATTCAAAAAGAATACCACAACTTTAGGAATTTAAAACTCTGCAACGACAAAAGGCAGAGCTAAGCACTATCTGTCGGCGAATTAAGGGAGCTATAAAGTTTCATTTAGTTGTACATTTGTTCGCTTGAGGCGCTGTTGACTAGGCGTCAGCGTCAGTTGATGCTAAGACGGCGACCGCTCAACAGAAAGCTTTTTGTGTTATTGAGTACGGCAGAAGTAAATCGACGACAGTTGTTCAGCGTGCATTTCGAACGAAGTATGGTGTTAAACCTCCTGATAGGTGGTGTATTAAACGTTGGTATAAACAGTTTACAGAGAATGGGTGTTTGTGCAAAGGGAAAAGTTCTGGACGGCCGAGAACGAGTGATGAAAATGTAGCACGCATCCAGCAAGCATTTGTTCGCAGCCCAGGAAAATCGACTCGCAGAGCTAGCAGAGAGCTGCAAATTCCACAGTCAACTGTATGGAGAGTCCTACGAAAAAGGTTAGGTATGAAACCTGAACGTCAACTACCCGAGGCGATGGATCGGCCGCCAGGCAGCCCGTGACAGAGCACTTCATCACTGGCCTCCAAGAAGCCTTGATCTTACCCCCTGCGATTTTTTCTTATGGGGGTATGTTAAGGATATGGTGTTTTGGCCACCTCTCCCAGCCACCATTGATGATTTGAAACGAGAAATAACAGCAGCTATCCAAGCTGTTACGCCTGATATGCTACAGAGAGTGTGGAACGAGTTGGAGTATCGGGTTGATATTGCTCGAGTGTCTGGAGGAGGCCATATTGAACATCTCTGAACTTGTTTTTGAGTGAAAAAAACCTTTTTAAATACTCTTTGTAATGATGTATAACAGAAGGTTATATTATGTTTCTTTCATTAAATACACATTTTTAAAGTTGTGGTATTCTTTTTGAATCACCCTGTAGTTCTAAGTCCTAAGGGACCGATGACCTCCGAAGTTAAGTCCCATAATGCTCAGAGCCATTCGATTTTGAACGGATCATTGACAAGAAATGTTTGTTCCCCTACTTGGAGAGAGTCTGCAGCCATTCATGCAATTTTTGTTCCCAAACAACGATGGAATTTTTTTATGACTGACAGTGCACCGTGTCACTGGGCCACAACTGTTGCGATTGTTCTGAAGAGCGTTCTGGACAATTTCAGGGAATGATTGACCGCTCAGGCCGCCCGGCACGCATACCACCGAATATTCTTAGGGCATAATCGAGATGTTAGTTCATGTACAAAATCTTGCACCGGCAACACTGTAATAATTATACGCAGCTATGGGACTCCAACGACTTGTTGAGTCCACGTCACGTCGATTACCTGCATTACGCCGGTAAAAGGAGGTCCAACGGGACACTAGGAGGCATCCCATGACTTTTGTCCCCTCACTATAAATATGCAAACACGTTCACATAAAAAATTCGGAGGTATTACTTATCACCACGACCGCGCATATCTTAACAAATTTAACTACACTACTGGCCATTAAAATTGCTACACAACGAAGATGAAGGGCTACAGACGCGAAGTTTAACCGACAGGAAGAAGATGCTGTGATATGCAAATGATTAGCTTTTCAGAGCATTCACACAACGTTGGCGCCGGTGGCGACACCTACAACGTGCTGACATGAGGAAAGTCTCCAACCGATTTCTCATACACAAAAAGCACTTGACCGGCGTTGCCTGGTGAAACGGTGTTGTGATCCCTCGCGTAAGGAGGAGAAATGCCTACCATCACGTTTCCGACTTTGATTAAGGTCGGATTGTAGCCTATCGCGATTGCGGTTTATCGTATCGCGACATTGCTGCTCGCGTTGGTCGACATCCGATGACAGTTAGCAGAATATGGAATCGGTGGGTTCAGGAGGGTAATACGGAACGCCGTGCTAGATTCCAACGGCCTCGTATCACTAGCAGTCGAGATGAAAGGCATCTTATCCGCATGGCTGTAACGGATCGTGCAGCCACGTCTCGATCCCTGAGACAACAGATGGGGACGTTTGCAAGACAACAACCATCTGCACAATCAGTTCGACGACGTTTGCAGCAGCATGGACTATCAGCTCGGAGACCATGGCTGCGGTTACCCTTGACGCTGCATCACAGACAGCAGCGCCTCCGATGGTGTACTCAACGACGAACCTGAGTGCACGAATGGCAAAACGTCATTTTTTCGGGTGAATTCAGGTTCTGTTTACAGCGCCATGATGGTCGCATCCGTGTTTGGCGACATCGAGGTGAACGCACATTGGAAGCGTGTATTCGTCATCGCCATATTGGCGTATCAGCTGGCGTGATGGAATGGGGTGCCAGTGGTTACACGTCTCGGTCATCTCTTGTTCGCATTGACGGCACTTTGAACAGTGGACGCAGCATTTCAGATGTGTTACGACCCGTGGCTCTACCCTTCATTCGATCCCTACGAAACCCTACATTTCAGCAGGATACTGCACGACCGCATGTTCCAGGTCCTGTACGGGCCTTTCTGGATACAGAAAATGTTCGACTGCTGTCCTGCCCAGCACATTCTCCAAATCTCTCATCTATTGAAAACGTCTGGTCAATGGTGGCCGAGCAACTGGCTCGTCACAATACGCCAGTCACTACTCTTGATGAACTGTGGTATCGTGTTGAAGCTGCATGGGCAGCTGTACCTGTACACGCCATCCAAGCTCTGTTTGTCTCAATGCCCAGGCGTATCAAAGCCTTTATTACGGCCACAGGTGGTTCTTCTGGACACTGATTTCTCAGGATCTATGCACCTAAATTGCGTCAAAATGTAATCACATGTCAGCTCTAGTATAATATATTTGTCCAATGAATACCCCTTTATCATCTGAATTTCTTCCTTGTGTAGCAATTTTAATGGCTAGTAGTGTGTGTATTCTTCCTGCCGTGCGGTATACGCACAATAAGTAAAACGTCATTATTCGCTCCCCTTCATGGAATAATTTTGGTGGCCAGTATTGTACATGTAGAGTTCATTGGCCCAAAAACGAATGTAAGTGAAAAAAAAAAAGCGAAACCATTAGCAGCTTGAGACTCTTTTCACGCGCCGGCTAGCCTGTAGCGCGCTGGGTGGGTTTCTAATTAACGTTAGCTACACCGCCCGCTGACACCAGTTTTGCATTTTCAATCACACACGGCGACACGCCGCTCCCGCTACCGCGCTAGAACACAGTGCTGGCTCGATGCAATCTACACTAGCCGGCGTCGAAAGTATGGAGTTATCGCAGCCAGTGCGCGCGCGAGGCTTCGGCCGGCAGTTAATTGGGGTCGCCTTATGTGGACGAACCATTACACGCGCGGAGGCCAATTATGCAAATTCTCCGCACTTCCCGTCCGCTCACCTAGGGCTGCGAATTCACTTCGTATGCGTGTTTCTGACAGCAGCATGACAGAAAGAGAGGGGGGGAGAACGAGAGAGAGGGAGCGGGGGAAAAAGGGGGGATAGAGAGAAGGGGTATGTGTAGCGAGACTGGAGTAGGTAGGTAGGCAGAGAGAGAGAGAGAGAGAGAGAGAGAGAGAGAGAGAGAGAGAGAGAGAGTGTTGAGGGGAGGGACGGACATGGATACGTTAAGAGGATCCATACCCCCGTGCGGTTCAATACTTCCTGCGCCATATTGGTTGGTGCGGTCAGACCACTCACTTACTTACATCCATGTTTCAGTATTACTTGGGTGTTGTGGCGTAGTCTTCAATCAGAAAACAGGTTTGATGCAGATGTCCATGCAACTCTACCCCGTGCGAGAGACTCTTCATCTCCGAATAACTACTGCAACCTAATCTTTCCGAATTACCTCAGTGTATTCATGTCTTGGTCTTCCTCTACAATTTCTAACGCCCCCCCACCCCACCTCCAATACTAAATTGCTGATCCCCTAATGTCTCAGAATGTGTCCTACCAACCGATCCATTCTTCCAGTCAGGTTGCACCACAAATTTCTTTTCTCCCCAGTTCTATTCAGTACCACCTCATCAGTTACGTGATCTACCCATCTGATCTTCTATAGCACCACGTCCTCCTTAAACTGTTGAATTGCTACACCAAGAAAAAATGCAGATGATAAACGGGTGTTCATTGGACGAGGATAATGGAAGGTAGTCGAATTAGCTCGGGTGATGCTGAAGGTATTAGATTAGGAAATGAGACACTTGAAGTAGTGAAGGAGTTTTGCTATCTGGGGAGCAAAATAACTGACAATGGTCGAAGTAGAGAGGATACAAAATGTAGACTGACAATGACAAGGAAAGCGCTTCTGAAGAAGAAAAATTTGTTAACATCAAGTATAGATTTCAATGTCAGGAAGTCGTTTCTGAAAGTATTTGTATGGAGTGTAGCCATGTATGGAAGTGAAACGTGCACGATAAATAGTTTAGACAAGAAGAGAATAGAAGCTTTCGAAATGTGGTGCTAGAGAAGAAAGCTGAAGATTAGATGGGTAGATCACATAACTAATGAGGAGGTATTGAATATAATTGGGGAGAAGAGGAGCTTGTGGCACAACTTGACTAGAAGAAGGGATCGGTTGGTAGGACATGTTCTGAGACATCGAGGGATCACCAATTTAGTACTGGAGGCCAGCGTGGAGGGTAAAAATCATAGAGGAAGCCCAAGAGATGAATACACTAAACAGATTCAGAAGGATGTAGGCTGCAGTAGGTACTGGGAGTGAAGCAGCTTGCACAGGATAGAGTAGCATGGAGAGCTGCATCAAAGCAGTCTCAGGACTGAAGACAACAACAACAACAACAGATCCTGAGAAATCAGAACCCACAACAACCACCTCTGGCCGTAATAACGGCCTTGATACGCCTCGGCATTGATTCAAACAGAGCTTGAATGGCGTGAACAGGTACAGCTGCCCATGCAGCTTCAACACGATACCACAGTTCATCAAGAGCAGTGACTGGCGTATTGTGACGAGCCAGTTGCTCGGCCACCATTGACCAGACGTTTTCAATTGGTGAGAGGCCTGGAGAATGTGCTGGCCAGGGCAGCAGTCGTATATTTCCTGTATCCAGAAAGGCCCGAACAGGACCTGCAACATGCGGTCCTGCATTATCCTGCTGAAATGTAGGGGTTCGCAGGATCGAATGAAGGGTAGAGCCACGGGTCGTAACACATCTGAAATGCAACGTGCACTGTTCAAAGTGCCGTCAATGCGAACAAGAGGTGACCGAGACGTGTAACCAATGGCTCCCCATACAATCACGCCGGGTGATACGCCAGTATGGCGATGACGAATACACGCTTCCAATGTGCGTTCACCGCGATATCGCCAAACACGGATGCGACCTTCACGATGTTGTAAACAGAACCTGGATTCTTCCGAAAAAATGACGTTTTGCCATTCGTGCACCCAGGTTCGTCGTTGAGTACACCATCGCAGGCGCTCCTGTCTGTGATGCAGCGTCGAGGGTAACCGCAGCCATGGTCTCCGAGCTGATAGTCCATGCTGCTGCAAACGTCGTCGAACTGTTCGTGCAGATGGTTGTTGTCTTGCAAACGTCGCCAACTCTTGACTCAGGGATCGAGACGTGGCTGCACGATCCGTTAGAGCCATGCGGATAAGGTACCTGTCATCTCGACTGCTAGTGATACGAGGCCGTTGGGATCCAGCACTGCGTTCCGTATTACCCTCCTGAACCCACCGATTCCATATTCTGCTAACAGTCATTGGATCTCGACCAACGCGAGCAGCAATGTCGCGATACGATAAACCGCAATCGCGATAGGCTACAATCCGACCTTTATCAAAGTCGGAAACGTGATGGTACGCATTTCTCCACCTTACACTAGGCATCACAACAACGTTTCACCAGGCAACGCCGGTCAACTGCTGTTTGCGTATGGAAACTTTCCTCATGTCAGCACGTTGTAGATGTCGGCACCGGCGCCAACGTTGTGTGAATGCTCTGAAAAGCTAATCATTTGCATATCACAGCATCTTCTTCCTGTCGGTTACATTTCGCGTCTGTAGCACGTCATCTTCGTGGTCTAGCAATTTTAATGGCTAGCAGTGTAGTTCATTAAATCCATAAAACTGATGGGAAAGGTTTCTTGAAACCACAAACAGTTTCTATTAAACCACCACCACCACCAGCAGCAGCAGCAGCACCACCACCTCCCCCTCCTCTTCCCCCTCCTGCTTCCTTGCCTTCTCCCGTTCCTCTACAAGGTCGGCGATGTTATAAGTGTATTAGTAACATTAGTTACAGTTGGGACTGGGTGCCCTTTCTAATACCACCGCTTCCACGTGGGACGGAATCTGTGTACCGCTACTGTCTGCATCTAGTGATTCATGTTGACGTGTGAGAGCGTTTTTCTAAACGTTTGCTTAGCGTGTATCTGATGCAGGACCTGATACAGGCCCAGTTTCATCTACTTGGAAGTGGAAAATTGCCTAAAACCAACAACCATGGGGGCCGACTCGTCAGCCGCCGGCCGTCGTTAGCTCGCGAGGTAGATTCGATCCGGGGGCAGGGTCTCCTCCTTGAATCGTGAAACCGGGTGCCTTTATACTGGGCTGCTGTAAATGACCCATTCGTTTTCAGAGTTGTTTATTTTCTAAAGTATTATACCTGCAAATACGACTGACGCATGAATACAGCCCTAACCTTATCCAGTTTACGTTCTGCAAATCAGTTGGCGTTACGAGTGCAGTAACTTGACAAGAAGGTGACAAAGTAAAGAGCTTTTGTATGCTGGAATATTCGAAATGCATATCTATACAACAGTGCAGTGAGCATGCAGAGCGAATTATGGAAAGGAAGCGCGATATAAACAGAGCACTGTGCGTTGGTGTCAACGACACATGGACGTTGGTTGTCTCTACAAACAGAAAAGGAACGGTCGACGAACTTCCTCATCGCTGGGGTTGGACATAAATATAGAAACGGCAGAAACAGCACACATTATCACGCCCATTACGAGTAGGAAACCCGTAGCCATTCAAATCAGCTTTCAGACTTTTTTTTTTCAGGGATCTTGCAACATTATTTCTATCAAAATACTGGCAAGTTCAGATATTAATGGACGTGGACAACGATCGCGCACCCTCCTCAATAAAATTGGAGGCTAGGGGGGAGGGGGAGAGGGCTGACGCCACAATTCATTCTCGAGCTCACAAACCAGTCCTCGACGATGCGAAACATGTGAGTAGGGGCCCCTGTCATCTTGGAACGGATCATCACCATTGGGGAACAATCTTCGTACCACCGGATGAAGCTGATCATCCAAAATGGTCGCATAATGCTTGGCAGCAATTTGACCTTGCTGAATAACCATGGGGCCCATGATATACGTCATGGCCGCGGAAATCATTTAGGAAATCTCGTTATATTTCACATTTGGGACGTGAACTCGGCCAGTTGGGAACAGTGCGAAACAAGACTCATTCGACCAAATGACATTCTCCCATTGCTCCACGGCTCTGGTTTTTCGACTTCAGCACTATGTTTTCTTGTTGCGGACATTTGCGCCACTGATGAGTGGCTTAGGAATTCCCTGTTCCTGGATCTCCTTCGTGTTGACTTTTTCAGCTGCCGTCCTCTTATTTTCCGTCAGAGTCCTATTCAATGAACATTTGCCACAATCATCCACACAAACTTTCGTCCCCGTTATGACTTAGCGGATAACGTCTTTCCGCTTTCTCACTATGCAATGTAAATCTTGGATTTGGTGTCTGTTGAAATACCAACAGCTTCGGCTCCTTTGGTTACGGAATCACCCACCATACGAGCAACAACAATTTGCCCAGGTCCGAATTCACTGAGTTCAGACACAACGCACTCAAAACTACACAGATCACTGTTCTGAGCACGACGTACACTTGCAACGTACTGAGGCCCTGTGTACAGGTGAGGTTCGTGGTCAAACACAACAAATGGTTCAAATGGCTCTGAGCACGATGGGACTTAACATCTGAGGTCATCACTCCCCTAGAACTCAGAACTACTTAAACCTAACTAACCTAAGGGCATCACACACATCCATGCCCGAGGCAGGATTCGAACTTGTGACCTAGGGGCAGCGCGGTTCCAGACTGAAGTGCCTAGAACCGCTCGGTCACCCCGGCCGGCCAAACACAACACGTCAAATTGCTGTTTTTTTTTTTTCTTTTTAGTTTACACGTCCAGTTCCATAGCACAAAATTGAGGAGCAAATTTCCAAGGTCATAGAACGTGTCAGTACACGAAATTACAACTTAAAAAGTATTAACAGATAAAGTAAAATGTTTATGAAGCCAAAAAAAAGACAAGCCATATAAGTTTACGTAAACGCAATCGACAATACAACACAGGAATCAGCTTAATTTTTCAAGAAACTCCTCGACAGAATAGAAGGAGTGACCCATGAGGAAACTCCTCAGTTTCGATTCGAAAGCGCGTGGATTACTGGTAAGACTTTTGAATTCTTGTGGCAGCTTATTGAAAACGGATGCAGCAGTACACTGCACACCCTTCTGCACAAGGCTTAAGGACGTCCGATCCAAATGCAAGTTTTATTTCTGCTGAGTATTAACTGAGTGAAGGCTGCTAATTCTTGGAAACAAGCTTATATTGTTGACAAGAAACAACAGTAAAGAATATATATATGACAATGTCAGGATACCCAGACTAATGAACAGGAGTCGACAAGAGGTTCGCGCACTTCCACCACTTACTGCCATAACCGCCTGTTTCCGAGAATGAGAAGAGTTACCCCAAAATATACTACTATATGTCATAAGCGAATGAAAATAAGCAAAGTAGACCTTTTGTGTCGAACTATCACTTACTTCAGATATTAAGTCTGAACAAGATCTCAAACGTGGGCTTTCCATGAAGGTTTACTATCTATACGTACACCTAGAAATCTGAACTGCTCAGTTTCACTAATCATACGCACGTTCTGTGAAACTAAAACTTGTTGAACTGTTTGTCAGAAAATGTAAAAACTGATTCTTAGCTAATATCTGCGTTTAAGTTCATGCACGAATTTCATAAGCTGTTTCCATATTTTGGTCTACCTGTCCACTTCCAGTATAAGACACCTACCCACATCCACAGACGCTTTATTAGCCATCCGTCTACAGCTATAGATCAAATTCTGTTAAAAGAAAAAAACGCGAAATCTCAAAGATTGACGATTTTTTACATATTCTCGAAATTTAGCGCAGACTTCAATACGAAACACTTATAAAAGTTTTCACAACGAAACTTTGTCTCGAAAATGACAGAAAATTCAAGGAGTTATCGTACGTAAGCTATTGTAGCGGCAAGACAGTCAACACCTTCTTTGCGCGATGGCAAAGGAAATACTATCGACTACAGCGTTGCCAAAGCAGAATTACTAAACACAGCCTTGCTAAACACCTTCACCAAAGAAGAAGTAAATATTCCACCATTCGAATCGAAAACAGCTGCCAACATGAGTAACGTAGAAGTAGATATCCTCGGAGTAGAGAAGCAACTTAAATCACTTAATAAAAGCAAGTCTTCTGGTCGAGACTGTATACCAATTAGGTTCCTTTCGGAGTATGCTGATACAATAGCTCCATACTTAACAATCTTATACAACCACTCGTTCGACGAAAGACCCGTACCCGAAGACTGGAAAGTTGCACGGGTCACACCAGTATTCAAGAAATGCAGTAGGAGTAATCGACTAAATTATAGGCCCATATGATAAACGTCCATGTGTAGCAGGAATTTGGAGCATATATTCTGTTCGAACATTACGAGTTACTTCGAAAAGAACGGTCTAATGACACACAGTCAACATGGATTTAGAAAATATCGTTGTTGTGAAACACAACTAACTGTTTACTCGCATGAAGTGATGAGTCCTATTGATAAGGGATTTCAAATTGATTCCGTATTTTGAGATATCCAGAAGGTTTTTGACATAGTACATCACAAGTGGCTTGTAGTGGTTCAAATGGCTCTAAGCACTATAGGACTCAACATCTGTGCTCATCAGTCCCCTAGAACTTAGAACTGCTTAAACCTAACTAACCTACGGACATCACACACACCCATTCGAATCTGCGACCGTAGCAGCAGCGCGGTTCCGGACTGAAGGGCTTGTAGTGAAATCGCGTGCTTATGGAATATCGTCTGTTATGTGACTGGATTCGTGATTTCCTGTCAGAGGGGTCACAATTCGTAGTACCTGACGGAAGGTCATCGAATAAAGCAGAAGTGATTTCTGCCGTTCCCAAGGCAGCGCTATCGACCCTCTGCTGTTCCATATCTACGAGGGTTGTCCAGAAGGTAATGCACGGCACGAAGCGTGAGGTCATCAGAAGTCGGTTCGGCGTAGCTCCACGATTTGCAGTGGTCGTGGGAGTCCCCATCCACGGCTGTCGCCCGTGACACCTGACCCCGGCCCCTCGGACTTCCACTTATTTGGGCCATTAAAGTATGCCATTCGTCGAAGGCATTTTGAGGACGATGAGGAGGTGATTCACACAGTGAAGCACTGGCTCCGCCACCAGCACAAGGATTGGTACCGACAGGACATACGCGCCCTTGTTTCGTGCTGGAGGAACGACATAGAATGGTATGGAGATCACGTGGGAAAATAGGATGTGTAGGTAAAACACCATTCTTTCGTGTGTCTGATTCTCACTATGTCCAATAAAGAATTGTTGAATAAAATGCGGCTCATTACTTTCTGGGCAACCCTCGTATATAAACGATTTAGGAGGTAATTTGAGCAGCCGTCTTAGGTTTTTTGCTAAGATGCTGTCGTTTATCGTCTAATAAAGTCATCAGAAGATCAACACCAATTGCAAAGCGATATCTGTATGGTGCGAAAATTGGCAATTGACCCTACATAATGAAAAGTGCAAGGTCGTCCTCATGAGTGCTAAAAGGAACCCATTTAACTTCGGTTACACGATAAAGGCCATATATTCAACTGAATACCTAGGGTTTACAATCACGAACAACTTTAATTGGAAAACACACACATAAAATGTTGTGGGGAAGGCAAAGCAAAGACTGTGTTTTATTGGCAGAAGACTTCGAAAATGTGACAGATCTACTAACAATAGTTCCTATTCTACGCTTGTCCGTCCTCTTTTGGAGTACAGTTGCACGGTCCGGGATCGTTAATAGATAGGATTAAAGAGTACATCGAGAAAGTTCAACGAAGAGCAGCACGTTTTGTATTATCGCGAAATAGGGGCAAACAAAAGAATACATTTATAATGTATATATATCGCCAGTTTCGTTCGATGCTGAGGTGGTATTCGAATAAAGTTGGTGAGTCTCCGTTATTCTGTGCGAGGTTAGAAGAAATAAGAAGCTGCCTGAGGGCTGAATGGAATTTGGGTTGAGGGAGAGATGTGCCAAGGTAACCTGTGCCCTCGTGCAAAGCCGACGTGTCAAGGTGGCGTAGTGATTAGCGAATCTGCGTAGTGAGCAGTCCTCGGTAAAATCTTTCATTCGTCGCTTCACTCTGCATATAAACACTGAAGCGCCAAAGAAACGTACTGGCATGCGTATTCAAATACAGAGATGTGTAAACATGCAGACTACGGATCTGCGGTCGGCAGCGCCTACGTAAGACAACAAATGTCTGGCGCAGTTGTTAGATCGGTAACTGCTGCTACAATGACTGCTTATCAAAATTTAAGTGCGTTTGAACATGGTGTTATAGTCGGCGCACGAGCAATGGGACACTACATCTCCGAGGTAGCGATGAAATGGAGATTTTCCCGTACGACCATTTCACGACTGTACCGTGAATATCAGGAATCCGGAAAGCACCAATTCTATGCGGCTGGAGAAAGATCCTGCAAGAAATGGAACAACGACGACGGAAGAGAATGGTGCAACCCTTCCGCAAACTGTTGAAGATTTCAATGCTGGGTCATCACTACATATCAGCGTGTGGACCATTCAACGAAACATCATCGATAAGGACTTTCGGAGCCGAAGGCCCACTCGTGCACCCTTGACTGCACGTCACAAAGCTTTACGCCTCACCTGGGCCGGTCAACAGTGACATTGGACTGTGATGACTGGAAACACATTGTCTGGTCGGACGAGTGTCGTTTCAAATTGTATCGAGCGGACGGACGTGTACTGGTATGGAGACAACCTCATGAATCCATGGACACTGCGCGTCAGCAGGGGACTGTTCAAGCTGGTGGAGGCTCTGCAATGGTGCGGGGCGTGTGCAGCTGGAGCGATATGGGACCTGTATAATGTCGTGCGACGACGCCTCCGTCGGGTAGACCGTTCGCCTGGTGCAAGTCTTTCGATTTGACGCCACTTCGGCGACTTGCGCGTCGATGGGGATGAAATAATGATGATAAGAACAACACAACATTCAGTCCCCGAGCGGAGAAAAACTCCGACCCCTCCGGGAATCGAACCCGGGCCCGTAGGATTGACAGTCTGTCGCGCTGACCACTCAGCTACCGGAGGCGGACATGGGACCTGTGATACGTCTAGATACGACTCTGACAGTTGATACGTACCCCTAAGCATCTTGTCTGATCAGCTGCATCCATTCACGTCCATTGTGCATTCCGACGGACTTGAGCAATTGCAGCAGATAATGCGACACCCCACCGCCGACTTCCAGAATTGCTACAGCGTGGCTCGAGGAACACCCGTATGAGTTTAAACACTCCACTGACCACCAGACTCCACAGATATGAAAATTATTGAGGATATTTGCGATGACTTGCAACGTTCTGTTCAGAAGACATCTCCACTCCCTCATACTCTTACGGATTTATGGCCAACCCTGCAGGACTGATGGTGTCACTTCCTTCCAGCACTACTTTAGACATCTGGCGAGTCCATGCCACCTCGCGTTGCGGGGCTTCTGCGTGCTCGCAGGGACCTTACACGATATCAAGCAGGGGTACCGGTTTCTTTGGCTCTTCAGTGTACATCAAAGATGTGTGGGGGGTTGAAAAGGTCTCTGGAAGCATTAAGTTTCATTGGCAAAAGAATTCAGTTAATCAGAACCAACGTTTCATTCACACACAGAGGCGGAGGCCTTAGACGGCGTTCATGCGAATCGCTAGCCGAGTGAAAGCCCGGGAGGGAAACAGGTAGGCGCAGTGCGATCCTGCGCCCAGTTTTTCCTGCAGCCAACTGCAGGCGCGCCGCGAGGCCACCCACCATGCGCGCTCTCAAGGGCAGACCTCTGCAGAAGCCCTGCGCGCTGGAAACTCATCTCCCACAGCCCGCGCGCTCGTGATCCGAAGAACGACACTGCCCGACAAAAAAAGTGAGGCGCTTAGAAGATACGGTCAGATGCCAGCGCAACTTCCAACCAGTCACCCCCGTCAGCGGGTATGTAAACGAAGGAGTGATGCCTCGTGTAAGGAGGAGAAATGCGTACTTTCACGCTTCCGACTCTGATAAGGGTCAGATTGTAGACTATCGCGATTCCTCTTTATCGTATCGCGACATTGCTGCTCTCATTGGTCGAGATCCAATGACTGTTAGCAGAATATGGAATCGGTGGGCTCAAGAGGGTAATACGGAATGCCATGCTGGATCCCAACGGCCTCGTATCACTAGCAGTCAAGATGACAGGCACCTTATCTGCATGGCTGTAACGGATCGTGCAGTCACATCTCGATCTCTGTGTCAACAGATGGGGATGTTTGCAAGACAATAACCATCTGCACGAACAATTCGACGACGTTTGCAGCAGCATGGACTATCAGCTCGGAGACCATCGCTGCGGTTACCCTTGATGATGCATCACTCGACCACGAACCTGGGTGCACGAATGGCAAAACGTCATTTTTTCGGATGAATTCAGGTTCTTTTTACAGCATCATGACGGTCACACCCGTGCTTGGCGACATTGCGGTGAACGCACCTAGGAAGCGTGTATTCGTCATCGCCATACTGGCGTATCACCTGGCGTGATGGTATGGGGTGCCATTGGTTACACGTCTCTGTCACCTCTTGTTCGCATTGACGGCCCTTTGAACAGTGAACGTTACATTTCAGATGTATTATGACCCGTGGCTCTTCATTCGATCCCTGTGAAACCCTACATTTCAGCAGGATAATTCCTGTACGGGCCTTTCTGGATACAGAAAATGTTCGACTGCTGCCCTGGCCAGCACATTCTCCAGATCTCTCACCAATTGAAAACGTCTGGTCAATGGTGGCCGAGCAACTGGCTCGTCACAATACGCCAGTCCCTACTCTTGATGAACTGTGGTATCGTGTTGAAGCTGCATGGGCAGCTGTACCTGTACACACCATCCAACCTCTGTTTGACTCAATGCCCAGTCGTATCAAGGCCGCTATTACGGCTAGAGGTGGTTGTTCTGGATACTGATTTCTCAGGATCTATGCACCCAAACTGCGTGAAAATGTAATCACATGTCAGTTCTAGTATAATATATTTGTCCAATGAATACCTGTTCATCATCTGCATTTCTTCTAGGTGTAGCCGGCCGGAGTGGCCGTGCGGTTCTAGGCGCTACAGTCTGGAGCCGAGCGACCGCTACGGTCGCAGGTTCGAATCCTGCCTCGGGCATGGATGTGTGTGATGTCCTTAGGTTAGTTAGGTTTAATTAGTTCTAAGTTCTAGGCGACTGATGACCTCAGAATTTGAGTCGCACAGTGCTCAGAACCATTTGAACCATTTTGATCTTCTAGGTGTAGCAATTTTAATGGCCAGTAGTGTATAATGGGCCACGTAAGCAACGGAATATTTTTGTACTACATGACTCTTTCTTTCTTTCTTTCTTTCTTTCTTTCACTGGTGCCTTGGCACGCGCTGACGCTGGGTCGGCATTGTTAGGAACGGATTTGGCAAGGTTAGTGGAAATGGGTGGCCGGATGCCCTTTCTGCCGCCACCCCGTACCCCTCCGGGGCGGAATTAGTGTACCCCTGCTGTCTGCATCGAGTGTTATTCATGGAATAGTGCGAGTGTGTGCAGATGTCTGCGAGTCGTGTAACTGAGGCGGAACGTGGGGACCAGCCCGGTATTCACCTAGCGGGACGTGGAAAACCGCCTAAAAACCACATCCAGGCTGGCCGGCACACCGACTGACGACGGTAATCCGCTGGGCAGATTAGACCCGGAGCCAGCGTGCCTACTCGAGTCCAGGAAGCAGCATATTAGCGCTCTCGGCAAACCTGGCGGGTATTTTTTCTACATGACTGTCCTCCTTTGTTTGAGAAAAAACAGTATTTACAGTAAAATTGACTTGATCAATATTTAAGTCAGGTTTTATTCGAAAATTTCTGATTTTAACGTCGAAGTTATATAAAACATCTTTCTGTTATTCATAAACAACTTCCGCATTTATCAATAACAACAGGGAAGTCTTTCCTTTCATCATGACGAAGAATGTTCTATTGAGTACAAAATAACAATAATTACAACAATATTTTATTTGGCTGTGCACATAAATTGTACTTGCGTCAAAAGTAATTGCTTTGGTTACATAAATGTGCAAGAGTTATGTGCTCAAATAATCTTTATTGCTTACAAAACGTAATTTATACTTCCTAAGGATACAAAATACACAATAAACTAACACTGCGTGATGCGCGATTTAAATAACATGCAAAAAAACCAAAACAAAAAACAAAAATTGAGACGTCTTCAGCTCCGAATTTCTCTCTTACAGATTTGTTTATGTTTCTTTTCCCACCAATGCTACGAATACTATCGGTAATTCTACCATTTACTAAGTCATTTACGTATCTACCAAAACTACTGAACCGTCGTTTCCGCAGAGTGCAACCTTACACATACTCGTCAGAGACGGCATTATCAGCACCTGTCGCACTCTGAAATGGCCCTCACTGTGGGGTCTCGGTTTGACTGGCTAGTCGGGCAATATCCTGATTTGTGAGGCATTCGAAATGTGACAGTCGTGCCGGCCGTTGCGGGCATGCGGTTCTAGGCGCTTCAGTCCGGAACCGCGCGACCGCTACGGTCGCAGGTTCGAATCCTGCCTCGGGCATGGATGTGTGTTCTGTCCTTAGGTTAGTTAGGTTTAAGTCGTTCTAAGTTCTAGGGGACTGATGACCTCAGATGTTAAGTCCCATAGTGTTCAGAGCCATTTGAACCATTTGTGACAGTCGTCCGAGTTGGTTGTTAGTTGGTTGATTTGGGAGAGGTGACCAAACAGCGAGATCATCATTGGGAAGGAAAGTTGGCTGTGCCCTTTCAAAGGAACCGTACCAGCATCTGCCTGAAGAAGTTTAGGGAAATCACGGAAAAGTTAAATCAGAATGGCCGGACACAGGTTTGAACCGGTGTCTCCAGAATACGAGTCCATTGTGCTGACCACTGCACCAACTAGCTCAGTTGCTAATATTAGACAGAATATAATTTACACGAATTCTTTGCGGACGACAAACTGCTGAGTGGCCTGTACACTAGAATCAACTGTGATGGCCTGGAGGCTCAGCACGAGCATTTCGGGGACTGCACGACTTGTCGGGTGTTTGAGGAGTGCTGTGGTGAGTGTCTTCAACACATGGCGAAACACAGCTGAAAACACATCCTGACGTGGTTTGGGCTGCCACCTCTCATTACAGATGTCGTACGCCGTAGACTCGGCAGTGTTAAAACAGGACAGGCAGCGAACTATGGCGGACCTAACATCAGACTTTAATGCTGGGCAGAGTCCAAGTGTATCTGAAACACGCAAAGCACCAAACTCTCCTAACGATGGGCCTCCGCTGACGACCCATGCACGTACCAATGTTAACACCATAACATCGGCAACTATGACTGAGATGGGCACGTGACCATCGGCTGGACGTTGGTGTAGTGGCAGAGCATTGCACAGTGTGATGAATGCCGATACCTTCTTCATCATACCAATGGAAGGGGGTGAATCTGTCGTCTTCCATGAGAACAGCTCCTTGACACCTGTACTGTGGTGGCCGAGCGGTTCTAGGCGCTACAGTCTGGAACCGCGCGACCGCTTAGGTCGCAGGTTCGAATCCTGCCTCGGGCATGGATGTGTGTGATGTCCTTAGGTTAGTTAGGTTTAATTAGTTCTAAGTTCTAGGGGACTGATGACCTTAGAAGTTAAATCCCATAGTGCTCAGAGCCAGAGCCTGTACAGCGGGACGGAGACAATCTGGCAACAGCTCCACTATGCTCTAGGGAGCATTCACGTGGGCATCCATGTGTCCAGTGGAGTTCGTGCAAAGCACCTTGACGGCCAAGGAGTACCTTACACTTGTTGCAGACCACGTTCATGACGATCTTGTTTCCCAATGGCAGTGGCATTTTTCAACATGATAACGTGCGATGTCACAACGCTAGGAGTGTGATGGTGTGGTTCGAGGAACACAGTGGCGAGTTAAAATTGACTGGCTGGCACCCCAGGTTGCCAAGCCTGAACCAGATCGAATAGGAGGAGGAGATGAGTGTTTAGTGTCCCATCGACAGTGACGTCATTAGGGACGGAACACAAGCTCGGATTAGGGAAGGAAGGGGAAGGAGATCGGCCGTGCCCTTTCAAAGGAACCATACCTAAAGCGATTTAGGGAAATTACAGGAAGCTTAAATCAGAATGGCCGGACGCGGGTTTGAAGCGTATTCCTCCCGAATGCGAGTCCAGTGTGCGAACTACTGTGCCACCTTACTCGGTGTCCGGCATTGGACGGAACGCGAACGAGAGGGCAGGGACATTTGTCGTCACGGTTCCGATCGACCATAGCACCACAAGGATGGAACGCCGTATTACACACCGGTCACATCGTAACTCCTTCACACCTGCGCCTGCGACCAGGGAGCAAGTAATGCATGTCGGCAAAATTCTGTGTCATTCCGCACCACTGCGTCGGAGACAGGAAGCAGCCGGACTAGGGAATCCCATGTCTAGGTTCCCATCAACACATAAACGGCTGCATTTGGAGAGGTGGCGTTAAGCATGGACTTCTGACGAATGCTGTTGCATTGTGTTAGCGACGACTCTCGGTTCTGCGCTGTTCCGGATGACCACAGTTTGTGAATCTGGCGGTGAATTAGGAAGACTTGTCCTCCTCACCATGTATGGGAGAACCGCAGTGGTGATGCTCCTGGAATCATGGTGTGGAGAGCCATAAGGTGTGACTTCAGGTTACGGCTCGTAGTGACAGAGAGAATGATAGCAGCATAGCGGTACTTCATGGACATCCTGTGTCTTGAAACTTCCTGGCAGATTCAAAACTAAGTGCCGCACCGAGACTCGAACTCGGTTGGTTGGTTGTTTTGGGGAAGGAGACCAGACAGCGAGGTCAACAGTCTCATCGGATTAGGGAAGTACGGGGAAGGAAGTCGGCCGTGCCCTTTGAAAGGAACCATCCCGGAATTTGCCTAGAGCGATATAGGGAAATCACGGAAAACCTAAATCAGGATGGCCGGACGCGGGATTGAACCGTCGTCCTCCCGAATGCGAGTCCAGTGTCTAACCACTGCGCCACCTCGCTCGGTGGTACTCGAACTCGGGACCATTGCCTTTTGCGGGCAAGTGCTCTACCAACTGAGCTACCCAAGCACGAGTCACGCCCCGTCCTCACAGTTTTATTTCTGCCAGCACCTCGTTTCCCACCTGTGTCTTCATGTTATTACCACTCGTGCAATAATACCGTTGTGCTATTTTTCAACAGGACAACGTCGTCCAAATATGGCACGTGTCTCCATGAACTGTTTGCGTGATACTGAGATACTCCTGCTATAACGTGATACACTCTTCGGTACATTAATACGGTACCATCTGCGCATAAACATAACTGCACTGTTCACGTAAACACGCGTCAGCAGCCATGTGGACTTCACAGCAGGTGTTCTGTGAACTTCCTCTCGCTGAGCTGAAGTCTGTTATACTAGTCACTAGTCACTAGTAACTAGTGCAAGGTCGTTTTCGGCGTAAGCATGGACTGCGAACAACTGACAATGTTCCTTCTTACTTAACAATCAAGAAATGGGACAAGCAGACTTCGGAGAACTGGGTGTTTGCTTTCGATGGCGGGCCACCACGCCATACACGCAGTTCCAGAGGCTACTGGTGAATTAATCCATACGTTCTTGCAGCAGAGCTCGTAAGCCAATCACACACGCAAGTAGGCAGTTACAGTTACCTCTTTCGACAGTACACGAAAAAAGGTTGCATTTACGTGCGTACATACTGCGGCTTTGTCACAAAATCGAGCTTTAGGACAGGCTGAGGAGGAAGGCATTCGTGAAGACAATTCTGGCAAAAATGGATGAAAACGAGGCATTCCTGAATTTGGTCTGTTTGTCGGTCGAGAGGCTACATTCAACATCTCTGAACGGTAAACATACAGAACTGCTGCATATGGGGAACTGAACCCCCACATAGCGACACAGTGCGAACATAACTCTAAAAAATTAATGTGTGGTGTGGATTGTTGAAGGATAGGGTTATATGCAGTGCCAAAACCACTTCGTGACACGATCTTTCAATCAGACGGCGCACCATGCCATTTGGCGAACAATGTGAGGGATTTCTTGCATCATGAGTTCCCACATCGCTGGACTGGAGGACTTAAGTCTATCGATTGCGTGGCACCGTAGAAGCTCAAAAATTACGCCACTCAACTTTTTTCTGTGGCGTTTTAACAACCATCAAGTGTATCTGACATCAGTTCGTGATTTAACAGTTACGCGCCATCGCATTCGTGGAACTACCGCAAATGTTACGCCTGAAATGATGGAAAACACCTGGGACGTGGAATACTGTGTGTCGCGCCATTAATGGGGCGCATATCGAGATTTATTTATTTATACATTTATTTTACCTGGCAAGATTAGGGCCTTAAGCCCTCTCTTACATCTAACCAGGCATACTCAATTTGAACGAATTTCAGTTTGTACAGAACGTAACGTGTTATACAGTATTAATGTTAAAGAAGAAAAAATAGAGATTATAAACAGTAGTACAATGATAATTATAACAATCAAAAAATAATTATAACAATCAAGAATAATAATAATAATAATGACTATGTATATGAAAGTAAACATATTTTTCTTTTATGAATGTCAGTCATATTGCTAGTTGGGAATTTTCTCGTTATATTCTTGCAGCTTGTGAGTTATTCTCATCGAGCAGAGACATAAGACGTTAGAATGGGGTGAAAGAGATGTAGAAGAGAGAGATAGGTTAGAGGAAGAGAAATAGAATGGTAAAATTCGAAGCTATGATGGAGAGGAGAAAGAAAGAGATGAGAGGGGCACAACAATGGTGGCTAGACCGTCCCTAATACGTAAGTTTTGAGTTCCCTCTTGAATGTTGAGTGGTTCTGGATAAGACGCAGATCACAGGGGAGCGCGTTCCATAGTCGTATGGCTGAGATGGAGAATGACACGGAGAAAGATTTTGTGTTATTTAAAGGTACAGCCAAGATGCTAGACGTATCCGATCTGGTATTGCGGTTGTGGAATGATGATAGGTGTTTAATGTGAGAGGACAAGTATTGGGGGCACCAGTGGCTAAGAAATCGATGAAGTAAGCACATCGTGTGGAGATCGCGTGCCTTACGAGGGCGTATCCAACCTAGCTGGGAGTATGAAGGACTGATATGATCATACAACCGTATATTGCATACGTATCTAATGCAAGCATTCATCACTAGCTCGAGGCATCTCGAATTTTCACTATTTGTGCCGTGTTGAACTACATCACAGTAGTAAAGATGAGCCAAGACTAGCGTTTGGACTAATTTTTGTTTAACTTGGGTTGGAAATATTTTTCTAAATTTTTGGATTGCATGTAGGGAGGCAAGCTGTGACTGTTTGTTCTTCCCAGTTTAGGTGTTCATCCAAGATTATTCCAAGGTCTTTTACTGTTTTTTGGTATGGTAGTTGGGTTGCCACACTTTTAGAAACATACTGTCAATAAATATCTCAGTTATTTCTCAAGTTATTACATATTATATTACTAAATATGTTCAACCCAGACAAAGTGTACAATATAAATCTCCTTCACTTTGCCAGCACTTCCAATAGTCCTCCATAAATACTCTACATTACAGTTTAAGTAATGAACACTGATAAATTTAATAAAGGTATATACACGTCTAATAAATTACATCAAAATTATGGGATTAATTAATTTGTAATTATGAGGCACCGTGCAGTAGTGTTACACCGTGGCCAATACAATCGTGAGAACTGTCCCCGACAGAACATGGGTGGAACCAGCTCAGTCGTCCAAATTGCCCCAGTGCCACGACCAGTTAAACAGGTGTCAGCCAGCCTGCATGTCAGAAACGTCTTTTTTCATGTCCCGAAAATGTTCTCCCATGTAACAGTTTAACACGTAAACAGTTTTAAAAAAATTGCCATGACTAGGTTCAAAAACCAGGACCCTTGCGGTGGTGATACAACGCTCTACTAATTCACCCACGGATGCCACTTCTATTGTGCCCTCATAGACAAGCTTTTACAGAGCTCTGATAGTTTTATAATTACTTTTAAATAACGGTTAGGGCCGTTTTTCTGAACGACAGCACATAGTACGAACTAAATCGGAGTTTTGGTTGATACTCTATCGACATACAACGTTCACCACAGATCTGAGTGTTTGGCATCTGGAGGTTTGGGTGTCAATCTAACTGCGTACTTCCCCCACCACCACGCCACGACAACTGAACGCAACGAAGGGGAAGAGGGGTAAATGACGAACGCGTCGTATTTAGATGGCAATGCATGCATAGGACCTTTGTTTCATATTTCTCAACAACATAGATCACGTTATTGCTGTTGTTGTGGTCTTCAGTCCTGAGACTGGTTTGATGCAGCTCTCCATGCTACTCTATCCTGTGCAAGCTTCTTCATCTCCCAGTACTTACTGCAACCTACATCCTTCTGAATCTGCTTAGTGTATTCATCTCTTGGTCTCCCTCTACGATTTTTACCCTACACGCTGCCCTCCAATGCTAAATTTATGAACCCCTGATGCCCCAGAACATGTCCTACAAACCGGTCCCTTCTAATTCTCAAGTAGTGCCGAAAACTCCTCCCCAATTCTATTCAATACCTCATGTGATCTACCCATCTAATCTTCAGCAGTCATCTGTAGCACCACATTTCGAAAGCTTCTCCTTTTCTCGTCTAAACTGTTTGTCGTCCACGTTTCACTTCCATACACGGCTACACTCCACACAAATACTTTCAGAAACGACCTCCTGACACTTAAATCTATACTCGATGTTAACAAATTTCTCTTCTTCAGAAACGGTTTCCTTGCCTTTGCCAGTATACATTTTATATCCTGTCTACTTCGACCATCATCAGTTATTTTGCTCCCCAAATAGAAAAACTCATTCATTACTTTAAGTGTCTCATTTCCCAACCTAATTCCCGCAGCATCACGCGACTTAATTCGACTACATTCCATTATCCTCGTTTTGCTTTTGCTGATGTTCATCTTATATCCTCCTTTCAGGACACTGTCCATTCCGTTCAACTGCTCTTCCAAGTCCTTTGCTGTCTCTGACAGAATTACAATGTCATCGGCGAACCTCAAAGTTTTTATTCCTACTCCATGGATTTTAATACCTACTCCGAATTTTTCTTTTGTTTCCTTTACTGCTTGCTCAATATACAGATTGAATAACATCGGGGATAGGCTACAGCCCTGTCTCACTCCCTTCTCAACCACTGCTTCCCTTTCATGCCCCTCGACTATTATAACTGCCATCTGGTTTCCGTACAAATTGTAAATAGCCTTTCGCTCCCTGTATTTTACCCTGCCACCTTCAGAATTTGAAAGAGAGTATTCCAGTCAACATTGTCAAAGCTTTCTCTAAGTCTACAAATGCGAGAAACGTAGGTTTGCCTTTCCTTAATCTTTCTTCTAAGATAAGTCGTAAGGTCAGTATTGCCTCACGCGTTCCAACATTTCTACGGAATCCAAACTGATCTTCCCCGAGTTCGGCTTCTACCAGTTTTTCCATTCGTCTGTAAAGAATTCGCGTTAGTATTTTGCAGCTGTGTCTTATTAAACTGATAGTTCGGTAATTTTCACATCTGACAACACCTGCTTTCTTTGGGATGGGAATTATTATATTCTTCTTGAAGTCTGAAGGTATTTCACCTGTCTCATACATCTTGCTCACCAGATGGTATAGTTTTGTCAGGACTGGTTCTCCCAAGGTTGTCAGTAGTTCTAATGGAATGTTGTCTACTCCCGGGGCCTTGTTTCGACTCAGGTCTTTCAGTGCTCTGTCAAACTCTTCACGCAGTATCGTATCTCCCATTTCGTCGTCATCTACATTCTCCTCCATTTCCATAACATTGCCCTCAAGTACATCGCCCTTGTATAGACCCTCTATATACTCCTTCCACCTTTCTGCTTTCCCCTCTTTGCTTAGAAGTGGGTTTCCATCTGAGCTTTTGATATTCATACAAGTGACTCTCTTTTCTCCAAAGGTCTCTTTAATTTTCCTGTAGACAGTATCTATCTTACCCCTAGTGAGATAAGGCTCCACATTCTTACATTTGACCTCTAGCCGTCCCTGCTTAGCCATTTTGCACTTCCTGTCGATCTCATTTTTGAGACATTTGTATTCCTTTTTGCCTGCTTCATTTACTGCATTTTTATATTTTCTTCTTTCATCAATTAAATTCAATATTTCTCCTGTTACCCAAGGGATCACGTACAAAACAAATTTTCTGTATTCTTTAACTATTTTTGGCGCGCTTAAGACAGTATATTTTTTAATTACTATTAAAAACAGTCTTGATCACGATTTATTTAACAAGGTGACCGGTTTCGACCACTACTGTGGTCATCTTCAGACCATTGAGTAGGAACCCCTTTCTGTTGGAGAATCACAACAGAAAGGGGTTCCTACTCAATGGTCTGAAGATGACCACAGTAGTGGTCGAAACCGGTCACCTTGTTAAATAAATCGTGATCAAGACTGTTTTTAATAGTAATTATTTACAAGACATTGATCACTGCTGTTCCCGTAATGCATTCAAAAGTAATAGTATATTTTTTATCTCGTACAAACAGTGGAGATACGGAAAGATGCAGACAATTTCACAGATTTTCGCACCCAGGTTGCCATGTAATCGTCACTTACTTACTTCCACGATCGCAAAAAAGCCTTTTAAAAGCACATCTTGGTCGAAATATTCTATCACGTTTGCAAACTCGTTATGGAGACATGGAAACTCTTCGTGAGGAAAACAATGTGGACGAGCTGGACAGTTTTAACTTCAAAGAATTTCTCTTTACAATAAAAATTACACTGTAGGCCAATCAGTTCCACCTGCACACACACAGCGTGGCTTTCAACTGAAACGACAAATGATCTCGAAAAGAGGTGTAAGAGTGGCAGCGTCCTCAAAACTTTTAGAAAACTTCTAGTTCTTTGAAGGTCACAATGAATTCTTCAGACCTCACGTTTCCTTTAGCGTCAGTGAGCTCAGGTAACTACACTATGTTTTTTGTCTACTACGCGATTTTCTTTTTAAAAGCATCCCCATCTAATTAGAAACACATTGTTTCCCACATTGCAATGTCTACTTGTGGGCAGTGTGCAGTCCCGTCCACTTAAAATGCGAGGTCTGCAATCCATTCCGGATGGTCTAAATTTCGTACCTAGACTCCTTCTTCTCGTGATAACTTCAACAGTAGCGAGTTTTAAATCGAAAAATCGTTCCATGGATGCTCCTTGATACGACCAACGTACTTTACAGTAATATTTAAAGTATCTATAGTCTTCGCACAATTCCATCGAAAACTGTTGCAACTGCGGGCAGCTTCAGAAATTTTACTATTTCGTACCACAAATTCCATCACGTGACGCATGCCTGCAAATTTAGCAGAAAGTGCTTCATAATGTATGAAGTGTTGGCATAAGAGCCAACACTGTGTTGCTAGAGGAGGCCGAAATGCACGCTTATAAGCTCACGCAGGCTGGCGTGAGGTCTGGAACATTACAAGGAAATGAGAACTTAGAAAAACGGACGCAGTTGCTGTAATACTTAACTTTAATCCATAATTGTAGAACATCTCTCTTGACGGTACATGTTATAACCACAATATAAAATAATATCCAATGCTATGGCGCCTTGCTAGGTCGTAGCAAATGACGTAGCTGAATGCTATGCTAACTATCGTCTCGGCAAATGAGAGCGTAGTTGTCAGTGATCCGTCTCTGGCAAAGTCGGCTGTACAACTGGGGCGAGTGCTAGTAAGTCTCTCTAGACCTGCCGTGTGGTGGCGCTCGGTCTGCAATCACTGACAGTGGCGACAACGCGGGTCCGACGTATACTAACGGACCGCGGCCGATTTAAAGGCTACCACCTAGCAAGTGTGGTGTCTGGCGGTGACACCACAATGTACACAACAGCAGATCACATATTCTGCTCTTTCATCAAAAACTAATCTTCAGATTCTTTCTGCATGTAATGTCGTTTCACAGAAACTTTCAAGTAAACGTCACTTACGCAACTGCATTACAGATAATAAGAATTCTCATCACTGTCTTCTGTCATTCGGATCCATTTTTAAACGGTTGCGACGACAGATCGCTGGGCTGACTCTGTCTGTGTAAACACCGCGAGACCTGTAAACGTCCTTCATAAGACGAACAAATAGCGAAGGGTAAACATTGCTGACACCGTGATTCTGCCGAAATCAAGGCAGTCACGCAGACCGAAAAATGCCGCACGGCCATACTAACCGAAATGTTGGGCTGTATCTAAATCTAAATGTAGATTTACGTGACTGCTCTGCAATTCACACGTAAGTGGCTGGCATAGCGTTTTTCAAACCACCTTCAGACTGTTTCTGTACGGTTCCACTTTCTAACTGCGTGTGGGGAAAATGAACGCCGGCCGAAGTGGCCGAGCGGTTCTAGGCGCTACAGTCTGGAACCGCGCGACCGCTACGGTCGTAGGTTCGATTCCTGCCTCGGGCATGGATGTGTGTGATATCCGTATGTTAGATAGGTTTAAGTACTTCTAAGTTCTAGGGGACTGCTGACCTCAAAAGTTAAATCTCATAGTGCTCAGAGCCATTTGAATTTTTTTATTTTTTATTTATTTATTTATTTTTTGAAAATGAACACTTCAATCTTTCTCTGCGAGCTCGGGTTTCCCTTATTTTATTACGATGATTATTCCTACATAAGTAGACCGGCGCCAGTAAAATATTTTCACATTCAGACGAGAAAGTTGGTGATCGAAATTTCGTGAAAGGATCTCGCCACAACGATATTCGCCTTAGTTTTAATGATTGCCATCCCATCTCGTTTATCATATCCGTAACACACATTGCCCTACTTCGCGATAGTAGAAAACGAATTGCCCTTCTTTCAACTTTTTAGATGTTCTTCGTCAATATTGTCTAGAAAAGATCTCATAAAGCACAGTGGTTCTCCAGAAGAGGACGGACAAGCGTAGTGTAGGCGGTCACTACAGTAGACCTGCAGAATCTTCTAAGTGTTTTGCCAATAAAAAAGAGTCTTTGGTTCGGCTTCAAAAAAATGGTTCAAATGACTCTGAGCACTATGGGACTTAACATCTGAAGTTATCAGTCCCCTAGAACTTAGAACTACTTAAACCTGACTAACCTAAGGACATCACACACATCCGTGCCCGACGCACGATTCGAACCCGCGACCGTAGTGGTCGCTCGGTTCCAGACTGAAGTGCCTAGAACCGCTCGGCCAAAACGGCTGGCGGCTCGGCTTCCCTCACAACATTTTCTATATGATCGTTGCAGCGTAAGTTGTTCGTAATTGTAGTTCCTATGTATTTAGTCGAACTGACAGCCTCTAAATTAGTGGGATTTATTGTGTAATCAAAATTGAACGGACTTTTTTTTGTACTCATGTTGATGAGCTCACACTTTTTCTTACTGAGAGACAAATGCACCTTTTCGGACCATTCGGATTTCGCGTCTAAGTCACTTTGCAATTGGTTTTGATCTTCTGATGACTTTATCAGACGCTAAATGACAGCATCATCTGCAAACAATCTTAAGACGGCTGCTCAGACTGTCTTTTTTTGTGTTAGCAGAAGAGCCAACACCGTGTTACGAGTGGAGGCCGAAATACACGCGTTTCAGCTAACGCAGGCTGGCGTGAGGAGGGAAGAACTATACTGACGTGAGGTCTGGAACATGACAAGGAATGAGAATTCAGAAAGCGGACGTAATTAGTTTGATACTTAACTTTAATCCAGTAATGAAGAACGTCGCTCTTGACGGTACATGATTCACAATATTATCTGTTCAGAATACATTCTTGAAGTAATTATAGTAACTGAATATGGCGCCTTGCTATGTCGTAGCAAATGACGTAGCTGAAGGCTATGCTAAACTGTCGTCTTTGCGTACGTAGACAGAGAACCATCGCTAGCAAAGTCGGCTGTACAACTGGGGCGAGTGCTAGGGAGTCTCTCTAGACTAGACCTGCCGTGTGGCGGCGCTCGGTCTGCAATCACTGATAGTGGCGACACGCGGGTCCGACGTATACTAACGGACCGCGGCCGATTTAAAGGCTACCACCTAGCAAGTGTGGTGTCTGGCGGTGAACCACAGTCTTCTAGATAGTTTATGTAGGTTACGAACAGCAGAGGGCCTATAACACTTCTTTGGGGAACGTTAGATGTTATTTCTGTTATACTTCACGATTCTCCGTCAATTAGTACTTACTGCGACCTTTCTGAGAGGAAACGTCACATCCAGCCGCACAGCTGATGTGATACTGCTTAAGCACGCAATTTGACTGGAAGTAGTGTGTGTGTGTGTGTGTGTGTGTAGAACGGTGGCAAAAGGCTTCTTGAAATCTCGAAATATGAGCTCAATTTGAGATCCACAGTCGATAGGAGTCATTACTTCGTACGAATAAAGAGCTAGTTGTGTTTCACAAGAACGATATTTTCTGAAACCGCATTGCCTATTTGTCAACAAACCATTTTCTTTGAGCTGATTCGCAATGTTCGAGCACAGTGCATATTCCAAAATCCTCCTGCAAATCGGCGTTAGTGATACGGGTCTGTAACTTAGCGGACTGCTCATATTTCCATTCTCGAGTACTGGTGTGACCTGTGCAACTTTGCAGTCGAGTATCAACTATTTCCGAGAAGGACCGAGTAAAGCTGGAGAGAGGCTGAAGTTGGGCCCGCACACTGTAATGGCAGATCATGTTCTAAACGAAAATCTTCAGGTGACACGTGGTGTGTTGGGACACGCAGTCCACCAACAAAACGTGCGAGTACAGCGGGTTGCCGAAGCGCGGGCGTTCCCGAATCACGGCCTCGAGTGCCAAACGCAAACACTCCCAGATGACGACAGCACCAGACTTGATATGGTGAAGCACACAGACTGTGATCCTGATGCGGTCTTACTGGACATAGCATTAATGCTGTTGCAACACCCAACGACTGTACACTACTGGCCATTAAAATTGCTACTCCACGAAGATGACGTGCTACAGACGCGAAATTCAACCGAACGGGAGAAGATGCTGTGATATGCAAATGATTAGCTTTTCAGAGCATTCATGCAATGGTGGCGAAACCTACAACGTGCTGACATGAGGAAAGTTTCCAATCGATTTCTCATGCACAAACAGCAGTTTACCGGCGTTGCCTGGTGAAACGTTGTTGTGATGTCTCGTGTAAGGAGGAGAAATGCATACCATCACGTTTCCGACTTTGATAAAGGTCGGATTGTAGCCTATCGCGATTGCGGTTTATCGTATCGCGACATTGCTGCTCCGTTGGACGAGATCAAATGACTGTTAGCAGAATATGGAATCGGTGGTTCAGGACGGTAATACGGAACGCCGTGCTGGATCCCTACGGCCTCGTATCACTAGCAGTCGAGATGACAGGCATCTTATGCGCATGGCTGTAACGGGTCGTGCATCCACGTCTCGATCCTTGATTCAACAGATGGGGACGTTTGCAAGACAACAACCATCTACACGAAAAGTTCGACGACGTTTGCAGCAACATGGACTATCAGCTCGGAGAGCACGGCTGCGGTTACCCTTGACGCTTCATCACAGACGGCAACGCTTGCGATGGTGTAGTCGACGACGAACCTAGGTGCACGAATGGCAAAACGTCATTTTTTCGGATGAATCCAGGTTATGTTTACAGCATCATGATGGTCGCATCCGTTTTTGACGACATCGCGGTGAACGCTCATTGAAAGCGTGTATTGGTCATCGCCATACGGGCTTATCACCCGGCGTGATGGTATGTGGTGCCATTGGTTACACGTCACGGTCACCTCTTGTTCGGACTGACAGCACTTTGAAGAGTGGACGTAACATTTCAGATATATTACGGCCCATCTTTCGATCCCTGCGAAACCCTACATTTCAGTAGGATACTGCACGACCGCATGTTGCAGGTCCTGTACGGGCCTTTCTGGATACAGAAAATGTTAGACTGCTGCCCTGGCGAGCACGTTCTCCAGATCTCTCACCGACTGAAAACGTCTGGTCAATGGTGGCCGAGTAATTCGCTCTTCACAATACGCCAGTCGCTACTCTTATTGAAATGTGGTATCGTGTTGAAGCTGCATAGGCAGCTGTACCTGTACACGCCATCCAAGCTTTGTTTGACTTAATGCCCAGGCATATCAAGGCCGTTATTACGGCCGCGGGTGGTTGTTGTGGGTACTGATTTTTCGGGATCTATGCACCCAAATTGCGTGAAAATGTAATCACGTCAGTCTAGTATAATATATTTGCCCAATGAATACCCGTTTATCTATTGCATTTCTTCTTGGTGTAACAATTTTAATGGCCAGTAGTGAATGTTTTGTGGCAAACGTACCTCGAAAGTGAATCAATCATTTGTATCAAACATGGCAGTGTCTAGTCTTCCTTGCCCCCCCCCCCCCCCTCCCCGCCCCCTAGCCCTCCGCACCCCGGCCTTGGCATCATTTCCGCGGACACCCACAGCAGTGAAGGAGAGCTTGCCCTCGCACGCAGCAGTGGTCTGGAGTCCGCGTTGTTCCGTTAGTCCGCGGCGAGTCGCACGTGCTGAGTCAGGACATCCAAGGCCGTCGCCCAGCCGACGCGTTGCCGGACTCTGGTAGCGGAACCACGGGACGGGCGGGCTGCTTTATGCGACCCGGTCACGCCACGTGTGTCGCAGCTTGCCGCATGCGACGCGCCGCATTGTGAAGCTGCGCCGCGGTGCGCAGATGTGGCGGTCAGGAACCCGCAGCAACGCTTCGAACGCAGTTCCTCATGTCCCCACTCCTCCCCGATTCTTTAACCCCGATTTAGATGTATTGGTCTAGGAGGGCCGTTATAGAAACGCCAATATTTAGGAAAACGATGCCATTCATGAAATTTCTTCACATTAATAGATTTCTGCATCTAGCGAATAACAGTTTAGCCAACAACACAGATAAGCTGTTCAAACTAAGGCCACTCATGGATACGTTCAATCAAAAATTTAAGGAAGTGTACACAATGCAGGAGAATATTGCCATTGATGAATCATTAATGAAATTTAAGGAGCGCTTATCCTACAAACAATTTAATCCATCAAAAAGAGCGAGGTTTGGTATTAAAATTTATAAATTGTGTGAGTCGAGTTCAGGATACTGCTATGATTTTATGATATACACGGGTAGCGACATACGTGATGCTAGTGGCAGTGCCTCTGAAAGTGTAGTTCTAGAACTATCACAGTCGGTATTACAGAAAGGGCCTACTCTATATTTGGATAACTTGTTTTCTTCACCGAAACTGTTCAAAACTCTCCTCACCAATAAAACTAATGTGATTGGAACAGTGCGCTCAAACAAAAAAATATGCCCACAGTTCCCTAGACTTACAACTATTTAAATCTAAGGACATCACACACACAGCCATGCCCGACGCAGGATTCGAACCTGCGACCTTAGCAGCAGCGCGGTTCCAGACTGAAGCGCCTAGAACAGCTCGGCCACAGCGGCAGCCCGGAGCCACTCTGTAGCAATTCCGAGCGTGTGTGGTGTCACATCGTCCTGCTGGAATTGCTCAAGTTCGTGGGAATGCACAATGGACATGAATGGAAGCAGGTGATCAGACAGGATGCATACGTACGTGTCACCTGTCAGAGTCGTACCTTGACCTACCAGGGGTCCCATATCACTCAACGTGCACACGTTCCACAATATTATAGAGCCTCCACTTGCTTAAACAGTCCCCTTCGGACATGCAGGGTCTGTGGATTCATGAGGCTGTCTCCACAGCCGTACAAGTCCATCCGCTCGATACAATTTGAAACGAGACTCCTCCGACCTGACAACATGTTACCAGTCATAAACAGTCCAATTTCGGTGTTGACGGGAGCAGGCGACGCGTAAAGCTTTGTGTCGTCCAGACATTAAAGGCACATGAATGGGCCTTCGGCTTCGAAAGCCCATATCGATGATGTTTCGTTGAATGGTTCGCACGCTGATACTTGTTGATGGTCCAGCATCAAAATCTGCAGCAATTTGCGGAAGAGTTGCAATTCTGTCAGGCTGAACGATTCTCTTCAATCGCCGTTGGTCCCGTTCTTGCAGGATCTTTTTCCGGCCGCAGCGATGTCGGAGACTGGATGTTTTACCAGATTCCTGATATTCACGGTACACTCGTGAACTGGTCGTACGGAAAAATCCTCACTTCATCACTGCCTCGGAGATATTGTGTGCCATTACTCGTGCGCCGACTATAACACCACGTTCAAACTCACCTAAATCTTGATAACCAGCCATTGTAGCAGCAGTAGCCGATGTAATAACTGCGCCAGACACTTTGCATGGGGGCTTAATTATATAATTAATGCAAATACTTTTTAATTTTTAGTAGCTGACTGTCCGGTTACGCTGTCTCGTAAACGGTTGGCCCTGACTAGTATTAGTACGCAATCTGACTGCATAGAATAACAACAAAGAATGAAACGAAATTTCCGTTAACACAATTAATTAATTAAGTCCCCAGCAACTATGAAAGCTACGAAACAACAAGGCACAAGTGTAGCTGTTCTGTGTGTGGAAGTGTGATTCAACGTACACATCTGGCACGGTTCTTCCTCAATAAGACCAGATATTTTAAACACCATTTATACTGAAGTAATTAAAAAAAACAGAAATACTATAATTGCACATAGAAACCAGAAATACAGTCTAATACAATAACACGAGCCAGATGCTTTGTTGACTGAACCTGTAACCAATAGGCATTATTGTTCAAGACATTGAAATAATACAAAAAAAAGGAATTTTTTTTTACCTTCATATATATTGACGAAAAGCACATTACAGCATCCCTAATCCAACAACATCTGGTGTCTAGCCCATCAAAACAATATGACAACATCTGAACAAGCACTCACTACCGCAACTTCTCAACTACGACTCACCACTGCTACATCTCAACAAGCACTCTCCACGACGACTTCTCGACAAGAACTGCCAGTGGAGGCGGCTGAATAATACTCTTTGGCGCAATCTCTGGCGCTGTGGCTCAGTGTAGCCACCTTTCAACTTGTCGTCTATATAGGCGTTGGCGACCGCAGCGTCGTATTCTGCCTGTTTACATGTCTCTGTGTTTGAATACGCATGCCTATACCAGTTTCTTTGGCGCTTCAGGGTACATGAAATCCATGTTGCTCGGTCGACTTTCCCGCTTAGCTGACGCCAAGGTGCAACGATGGCCGGTACGGAGTTCCGAAATGAAGCGTGTAACATGGCCGTGTGTAACGTAAATTCGTCGGTGCGTGAGAAACAGCGTTTTGTAATCGAATTTCTGACTGCATAAACCGTGCATCCAACTGAAATCCATAGAAGAATGAAAGCTCTGTGTGGTGATGACTGTATCGACATCAAAAAAATAGTTCAAATGGCTCTAAGCACTATTGGACTTAACATCTGAGGTCATCACTCCCCTAGACTACTTAAACCTAACTAACCTAAGGACATCACACACATCCATGACGGAGGCAGGATTCGAACCTGTGACCGTAGCAGCCGCGTGGTTCCGGACTGAAGCACCTAGAACCGCTCGTCCACAGCGGCTATCGACATCACTAATGTACGACTTTGGGCTGCACATACTCGTAATCAAGGACACTGCCGTGTGAACTTCAACATGTGTGACTGCGCTCGTACTAGACGACCATATGTGGCAACCAACGAGACTCATTAGCATCGTTTCAAATGTCAATAAAATCCACCAACAGCAGTATAGTTTAAGATATTTTATTTTATTCTGAAAGCAGCCAGTTACGGCATTTTATTTTGCCGTCTTTAGGCCCATACGCTTCTATCCAAACTTGTCGCATAGCGCCATAAATCACTGGATATCGTGAATTCCAATCGTTATACAATTGCTTCAAACGAAGACGTAACAGCAACTGGGCACACCTGCAGGCCATCTCGACTGTAGGTGCGCCCAGTTGCGGAATTCACGATATCCAGTGATTTGCTGCGCTAAACGACAACTTCGTTCATTTGGATACAGGCGTATGGGGCCTGAAGATGGCAAAATGAAATGCCGAAACTGTTTGCTTTAAGAATAAAATAAAACATCCTAAAGTGTACGGCTGTTGGTGAATGTTATTGACATTGAAAATTACTTACCAGCCGTTGTCCCCTTGCCATGATGGACCAGCAGAGATAACTGGAATCAGGTTGACGATCTCATCACAGGAAAGCGTCGGATAACACAGACACAGCTCTTCCGTAAGTGTGGCATATCACGGAAGCGTGTACATGCCATTACTGGTGAACTGCGGTACAGAAAACTGTGTGCACAGTGGGTGCCTCGAATACTCACTCCCGATGTGAAATGGAGGAGATTGGACATCGGTCAGCGATTTCTTTTGCGTTTAGGGCGTGAGGGTGATGGATACCTTGTCAACACCGTGACATGTGGCGGAAACTGGATTCACCATTTTGACCCCGAAAAGAAAAAAAAAGCGTCAACGGCGTTGTACCACAAAGAATCGCTGACGCCAAAAAAAGTTCAAGACAACGCCATCAGCAGACAAAGTGATGCTCACCGTGTTCTGGGATGTGGTTCATATGGAATTCATGCGCAAAGACGCCACAATAAGCCCTGCAAGGGATTGCCAGACCCCCGGAAAACATAGAGCATGAATTCGATGACTTCGCCCATACATCGAACACCCTCTCCTTGAGTACAACGCGAAACCACAAAGGAGCTCTGCGATATCTGCGACAATTCCACGCCCTGGGTTCACTGCAACCGATCATCCTCCATACAGTCCACACGGTACCTAATTGCCGCCATCCGATTTTCACCCATTTCCAAGACGTAAAGACCACGTCAAGGAAAGCAGAGGTGAGGTTGTCGCTCCGTCGACAACCAGGGTGTACACATGGACAAGGAAAAAAATTCCCGGATTTTTCCAGGATTTCCCGGTTGAAAATACTTTCTCCCGGATGAAAATACACTTTTCCGTGTTAAGTGACAGTACACTTTTCCTCGGCACTCCAAAACTTATGAATCCTTAGATGATTTATGGTTTGACACACCGATGTAGAATTACCGGCACGTTAGAAAATGAAACTCAGGGGAAAAAATCACGTTTCGGAAAGATCCTTGATGTGCAGCAACATACACGCTGCATATTTTCGTGTTACGAAAGTATAAATTCGAATGCCACCAAACACCGCATGTTACTTTCCGAAGCATTGAAATCGAGATTGCGATACGCTTTCGTAAGCCAGTCACAGCTCATGACACATGATCTCGCCAGCTGATGACAGCACAGGACACGTGATGTAGTCAGCCAATAGCAAGATCAGTCTTAAGTAGCACGAACACAAATAAGAAAAGTTAATCGTTTAATTTAATATACATATTGTTGCTACAAGAAAAGAAAAGCTTTCACATACAATATTAGTTTCGAAGATTAATAAGCTGCAAGAGAAGCTAAGCTTCCACATATAACGTTGATCTCTTTTGGGTGTGTTACACTTTAAGATACATCACATAAATGTGCCAGTAAAATTTTTAATAACGACGCAGATGTCTGATCTCATGGGCTCGAAATTCTTCTATATGGTCGTTCCCAAAGAGCTGATTTTTAAATGAGAGTCAAACGCTCTGTGATTTAAGAAATTCGTCGTTCATTCTCGCACACAGTTCATCTTGTATAAAAGAAAATTAACTCTGAAAGTAAAGCTTTTCAAAACCACCATTCGCAATATTTTCCCGTGACCTCTTAGAAATAGGTTCGTTTCAGCAGTTGCCAACCCGTATGTTCGTACGTGTAAAACATTAAAAGATCTTGCATTAAATCGAATTTAATGTAAACTGCTGTCATGTCACGCTCATCGGAGGCAATTTGTTGTTAAGAAGCATTGCATAGTCTTCCTAAAGCCTTTGACACACTTTGCTGATGGCAGACCCTTGTATGAGCACTGTATTTTGTTGTACACGGCGCATTTACTTTGAGACTTAAGTTTTATTTTCGTTTTTTTTTCTCGTTCATGTTTTGTTCCTGCAGTATTATTCTGCAGAAGCGTTATACAGTAATATTCTTTGTTAGAGAATTGGTTCTAACCAGTCAAAATCCCAAAAATTTAACTGAAAACTAAAACAATGAAAAATTTCCGGTATTCTAAAAAATTTCTGGGTCTTTCCCGGTTTTCTCCCGGATGAAAAAATTCCCGGGTTTTCCCCGGATCTTCCGGGAGTCCCGGGTCGTATACACCCTGACAACGTCAAACATTTTAGAGTGACTGTATCAACAAACTGGTCTCTCGTTGGCAGAAACGTGTTCGTCGCAGGGGTGACTACGTAGAGAAATCAGATATCAAGAATAGAAATGTCTGTTTTATTAAAAAAGCTTGGAGTTTTGACATAAAAAATTCGGCAGTGATACTTTTCAGCACGCGTTTGCAGAGAACTGATGGTTACCCACTCAGTACAAGAATAAAAGCTCGATAAGAGAGAGTGTTGTACCTGGAGGATAGTGTATCCACAAACACACGACGCTTTTTGGTCGGTACTTCAGCATGGTGACTCATTTCAGAAACACTCATGTAGGAATGCGCACTAGAAGACCGCCGTAAGCAGATTCCACTATTTTCTACAGCTCTTGTCCTTCCTAGATATGAGGTTGTGTTTTGCGCAGCAATTGTAAATCGTTCGAGCTATACACATTTAACGGCTGTGAAATAAAACTGTTGTTGCTTTCTTACACCACTGGCCATTAAAATTGCTACATCAAGAAGAAATGCAGATAATACACGGGTATTCATTGGAAAAATACATTATACTACAACTGACATGTGATTACATTTTCACGCAATTTGGGTGCATAGATCCTGAGAAATCAGTACCCACAACAACCACCTCTGGCCGTAATAACGGCCTTGATACGCCTGGGTATTGAGCCAAACAGAGCTTGGATGGCGTGTACAGGTACAGCTGCCCATGCAGCTTCAACACGATACCACATTTCATCAAAAGTAGTGACTGGCATATTGTGACGAGCCAGTTGCTCGGCCACCTTTGACCAGACGTTTTCAGTTGGTGAGAGATCTGGAGAATGTGCTGGCCAAGGCAGCAGTCGAACATTTTCTGTATCCAGAAAGGCCAGTACAGGAACTGCAACATGCGGTCGTGCATTATCGTGCAGAAATGTAGAGTTTCGCAGGGTTCGAATGAAGGGTGGAGCCACGGGTCGTAAGACATCTGAAATGTAACGTGCACTGTTGAAAGTGCCGTCAATGCGAACAAGAGGTGACCGAAACGTGTAACCAATGGCAACCCATACAATCACGCCGGGTGATACGCCAGTATGGCGATGACCAATACTCGCTTCCAATGTGCGTTCACCGCGATGTCGCCAAACACGGATGCGACCTTCATGATGCTGTAAACAGAAATTGCATTCATCCGAAAAAATGACGTTTTGCCATTCATGGACCCAGGTTCGTCGTTGAGTACACCATCGCAGGCGCTGCTGATGCAGCGTCAAGGGTAACCGTAGCCACGGTATCCGAGCTGATAGTCCATGCTGCTGCAAACGCCGTCGAACTGTTTGCGCAGATGGTTGTCGTTCTGCAAACGTCCCCATCTGCTGACTCAGGGATCGAGTCGTGGCTGCACGATTCATTACAGCCATGCGGAAGATGCCTGTCATCTCGACTGCTAGTGATACGAGGCCGTTGGGATCTAGCACGGCGTTCCGTATTACCCTCCTGAACCCACCGATTCCATGTTCTGCTAACAGTCACTGGATCTCGACCAACGGAGCAGCAATGTCGCGGTACGATAAACCGCAATCGCGATAGGCTACAATCCGATCTTTATCAAAGTCGGAAACGAGATGGTACGCGTTTCTCCTCCTTACACGAGGCACCACAACAACGTTTCACCAGGCAACGCCGGTCAACTGCTGTTTGTGTATGAGAAATCGGTTGGAAACTTTCCCCATCTCAGGACGTTGTAGGTGTCGCCACCGGCGCTAACCTTGTATGAATGCTCTAAGAAGCTAATCATTTGCATGTCACAGCATCCTGTCGGTTAAATTTCTCGTCTGTAGCACTCATCTTCGTGGTGTAGCAATTTTAATGGCTAGTAGTGTATATCACAGAGCCTTATTTTGAGTAAAATTCGGGATATTTAAAAAAAAATACGCTAATGAAAAAATTGCAACACCAAAAAATAGTAAATGTACAGTTATTAAATTTCGGGAATATATTTGTCTATATAACATATTTAGGTGATTAACATCACAAGATCACAGGTTAATGCAAAATGCTGGCACATTAATAACCTAACCACAATGTTGAATACAAGCATGCAAACGTGCATGCACTGTGTTGCACAGTGGCGGATGTCAGTATGAGGAATAGAGTTCCCTGCCTGTCGCACTCGATCGGTCACTACAGCGACGGCTAATGCTGTTTGTGAATGACGCTGGAGTTGTTCGATGATGTTCCGTATGTGCTCGACTGGAGACAGATCTGGTGATCGAGCAACCCAGGGCAACACGTCGACACCCTGCAGAGCACGTTGGGATATAGCAGCAGTATATAGAAGGGCGTTATCCTGTTGGAAAACACCCCCTGAAATGCTTTTTGAGAACGGCAACACAACATATCTAATCAACACACTGACGTACAAATTTGCAGTCAGGGTGAGTGGGATAACTACGAGGGAGGTCATGCCATAATATGTAATCGCACCCCATACCGTAACTCCAGGTGTAGGTCCAGAGAGTCTAGCACGCAGACATGTTTGTTGCAAGCCCGCAACTGGCCTCCTTTTAACCAATACACGGCCATCAGTGGCACCGAGGCAGAACCAGCTTTTATCAGAAAACGTAACTTATCCCCAGTCCTGCAGTCATGGACTGTGCGGCTGGTCCCGGCGGAGGTTCGAGTCCTCCCTCGGGCATGGGTGCGTGTGTGTGTGTGTGTGTGTGTGTGTGTGTGTGTGTGTCTGTCTGTCTGTCTGTCTGTCCTTAGGATAATTTAGGTTAAGTAGTGTGTAAGCTTAGGGACTGATGATCTTAGCAGTTAAGTCCCATAAGATTTCACACACATTTGAACATTTGAACCTCCAGTCCGCCCTCAAATGAGGTTTTACTTGACACCACTAAATTCGCTAATGGAGATGGTTTGGGGACAGTGGAATGCACGCTGCAGGGCGTCTGGCTCTGAGCTGAGTAACAGTTCGGTGTATCACTCTGGTGCCATTACAGGGATGTTACTGCCGTGTAAGCACTCCGCCACGGGCCGTGCATTATGAAGAGGTGGTCGATCGTGGTGAAGGATGCAATCGCCATCCCCAAACTGCTCTTCAACAGGGGGAAGCGAGAAGGTGCTTAACACGTCAATGTAGGCCTGTGCTGTGATAGTACCACGCCAAACAAGGGGTGCAAGCCCCCTCCATGAAAAACACGACCACACCATAACACCACCACCTCCGAATTTTACTGCAGGCACTACACACGCTGGCAGATGATTTTCACCGAGCATTCGCCATACCCACACCCTGCCATCGGAACGCCACACTGTGTACCGTGATTCGTCACTCCACACAACGTTATTCCACTATTCAAGTGTCCAATTTTTATACTCCTTACACCAAGCGAGGCGTCGTTTGGCATTTACCGGCGTGATGTGTGGCCTATGAGCAGCCACTCGACCATGAAAGCCACGTTTTCTCACGTCCCGCCTAACTGCCATAGTACAGGGTGTTTATAAATGAATATCGGGGTTTTAACGCTTTATAATATTTATTATATTAAACTTAGAGTTATAAATGATATGTCAAATGAAAGAGCAACTGAAAGACTTTTACGATGAACCTTATAAATGTTCAATGTGAGCACTATTTGTCACACGGCACACATCAAGTCTGTAGCCGTGTCCTTCCCAAACGTTGATAAGTGTGTCTTCAGTGATTGTAGGAACACGTGCTTCGCCGCGTGGGATTAGCCGAGCGGTCTTGGCGCTGCAGTCATGGACTGTGCGGCTGGTTGCGGGCATGAGTGTGTGTGTTTGTCCTTAGGATAATTTAGATTAAGTAGTGTGTAAGCTTAGGGACTGATGACCTTAACAGTTAAGTCCCAGAACATATAAAAAAATAAAAATAAAAAAAACAGGTACTTCAATTCGGTTTCTTAATTCAAGGAGGTCTGCTGGTAGCGGAGGCACGTACACACGAACCTTGATGAAGCCCCAAAGGAAAAAAAAAACGCTTGGAGTTAGGTCGGGTGAACGTGGAAGCCATGCAAAGCAAACACTGTCATTGGACCCCTTGGGGCCTATCCAGCGCTTGGGTACAGTGAAGTTCAACCAATCGTGTACTTCGTTAGGCCAGTGCTCACATTGAACATTTATAAGGTTGTTGGTAAAACTGTTTTTTTTTTTTTTTCATTTGACATATCGTTTATAACCGTAAGTTTAATGTAATAGATATCATAAAGCGTTAAAACCCCGATATTCATTTATAAACACCCTGTACTTGCAGTGGATCCTGATGCAGTTTGGAACTCCTGTATGATGGTCTGGATAGACGTCTGCCTATTAGACATTACGACCCTCTCCAGATGTCGGCGGTCTCTCTTAGTCTACAGACGAGGTCGGCCTGTACGCTTTTGTGCTGTACGTGCCACTTCACGTTTCCACTTCACCATCACGTCGTAAACAGTGGACCTAGGGATGTTCAGGAGTGTGGAAATCTCATGTACAGACGTATGACACAAGTGACACGCAATTACCTGACCACGTTCGAAGTCCGTGAGTTCCGCGGATCGCCCCATTCTGCTCTCTCACGATGCCTAATGACTACTGAGGTCGCTGATACGGAGTACCTGGCAGTAGGTGGCAGGACAATGCACCCAATGTGAAGAACGTGTGTTTTTGGGGGTGTCCGGATACTTTTAATCACATATATATGTATAGTTTATACGGATTTTTATTTATTCTGCGAAACTGTATCGAAAGCTTCTCGGCAGTTGAGAAATGACAGAAGCTGGATTTCGCTGTGCTCGTTAAGGTAGCGCTCTTTGCCGGAGCTAGGGTAGGATTGATGAGTACAGCCTCCGCGAGGTATTGTCTGCAGTGGAGCCGGCGGGTTGCGTCGCATCCCTTTGTGCTCATCTCGCAACAGGTGGCAGAGAGTCCCCATTGTGTGGTGTCAGTCGCAGCCCGTTTTCTCGCTCTGGACAATGTCGCGGGAAGAGCGAGCTAGCTCGCTGCTCCACAGCTAGGGGCCATCCGAGCGCCGCGGCGTGGCGATGCTGCGAAATGGTGCAGAGCAACAGGTCCCGTATACGCCGACGGGCTGGAACAGTATGGCACCAGCTTAATCCTGTGATGGCCCCCGTTCGCAATGCAATATAGCAGCGATTCTGCGTGCCACGGATTCAGCAGGGCCTCGGTACGTTTCCAAGGCCGTGTGGCTCCAGATGTCAAAGCGCATGTCACGCATTTCGCGTAAATTACGGGGTTGGTTGGTTGGTCGTGGGTGAGGAGTTGGTGCCCAGCAGGTTCCCAGATGTGTTCCATGAGCTCACATCAGGAGAATCTGCTGGCCGAGACATCAACGGGAACTCACTATCACACACCTGAAACCGCTGAGGTATAATATTGTCCTTGTGACAGGGGCAGTTATCCTGCTGGAAAGACCCATCGCCATCAGGGGGAGACATGAAACTCAGAGCGATGCTGGCAGACCACAGCTGTTAAAGTTTCCTTTGACGACTGCCACAGGTCCACGGAATCCCAGGTGAATGTCCATCCCAACACCCTCTGTCTCTGGCGCACTGACTCCCTTTCGCCTAGAGTGTGTCTAGATGCGCAGACGGCAGGGCACGCGTGGGGAGAGTGGCAGTGGTGGGGGTTATGGGCAGGCACTGTAGGGAAAATGCCGAGCGCTACAGTGGAAGTGCCGTTCTGAACTTGAGCATAGGCTCACATTTTCTGTGAATATAAAGTGGGGGCCCTTCAAAAAGATCTGCTGTCACATCTGTTTCGGTTAGAATGTAAAAAGAATTTCGCCAAAAATATAGCGATTTATTTTCGCCTGCCTTGTTAGCCACTTGTAACTTTCAAAGAAGCATCACGAGTGGCGAATTATGAGTAAAACCTACAAATTTCTCTGGTTGCCATGTACAAATTTCCTTCTTTTTCCAAAACGCAGAAGAGATTCCAAAGTAACCTGTCACTAACAAATTGTGCACATACAATTGCGAGAGAATTCTGAAACAGTGGTTTATTAAGTGAGGAACTAACGACAAGTAAGGTCAATAGCTGCCCGCAGGGTTGGCCGTGCGGTCTAACGCACGGCTTTCTGGATGGGAAGGAGCGCCGGTCCCCGGCACGAATCAGCCCGGTGGAGGTGGATTTGTGTCGAGGTCTGGTGAGCCGGCCAGTCTGTGGATGGTTTTTAGGCGGTTTTCCATCTGCTTCGGCAAATGCAGGCTGGTTCCCCTTATTCTGCCTCAGCTACACTATGTCAGCAATTGCTGCGCAAACGAGTTCTCCACGTACGCGTACACCACCATTACTCTGCCACACAAACATAGGGGTTACACTCGTCTGGTGTAAGACGTTCCCTGGGGGGTTCACTGGTGGCCAAACCACACAAAAACCCTGGGTTCGTTGTGGGGCGGCGGAGGGGTGAAGTGGACTGCGGTAGTCGTAGTGGGGTTGTGGACCACTGCACCTGCGGCAGGGACGGAGCCTCTCCGTCGTTTGTAGGTCCCCAGTTAACATAAGTTCAATAGCTTATCAAAAAGTATATTCACGCTACAAAATAAACGTATAATGTCTTCACTTACGTTGATCCAAAACTCGTAGCATTTCTCGTTTCACCAGCTATCAATGGCCCTTAAAAATTGCATTGTTTCATCGAAGAAGTCTGTAGTCAGTGAAATAACACGGTAGATAATGATATTTTGCATAATAACCAAGTGGCAAAATACTCTCCTCTTTCTGTCTACCATTTGCCGCAATCTCAATTCGATATCCCAAACCGTTTATGAAATATGAGGAATGTTGTAGATATTTCACTCTGGCTTTATCGCTGGCGCGGCGCAGTCACAAATGACTGTGCTACGTCAGATCAATTTTATCAAGATTGGTGACAGAGACCTCGAGCCAAGTCTAAAGAAAAATTCAATATGTTAGCTACAGGGTGGCGCCCGAAATGTGTTACCATTTTGTTTTTGCATATAAACTTCATTGTCAATACAATCTCAAAGGAACATGTACTACAATGAAGAGCCGTCCATGGAGATTTGTTCTAACTCAGCGCATGCTCAATATGTCCACCATTTCCTTTCCTAACTTCCTTCAAACGAACACTGAAGTTAGTGATTGCCCTTCGGCACATGTCTTCCGTGATTTCACTGCAAGCTTGAAGAATAAGTCTTCTGAGCTCCATTAAACCACGTGGACGTTTCGGGAAAATATTTTCCTTTAGGTACCCCCAAAGAAAAAAGTCACATGGATTGAGGTCTGAACTATTGGGGGGCCAATTTTGTCCGTCATTGAAGCGACCTTGAAACCTGAGTGAAATGATCCGCATGTCGAAATGCTCGTGTAAAAACTCCAACACAGTGTTTGCAGTATGTGGCCTTGCTCCATCTTGCATGAACCACTGCGTGTTGAAGGGCAAGGCAGTGTCAAGAAGCTGTGGAATGAAGCTATTGCGAAGCATGCTCAAATAACGCTCGCTGTTCACAGTTTCTTCAAAGAAAAAGGGTCCAATACGTCCGTGACTGGAAATTGCTGCCCACGCTGTAATCTTCGGAACATAATGTTGTCGTTCGTGAAGCACTTGTGGGTTTTCAGTGGCCCAAAAGCGTACATTTTGTTTGTTAACCACACCGTCTACATGAAAATGCGCCTCGTCTGAAAACCAAACGCTGTTCAGAGTCTCTTCTCTATCCTCCGCCCACTGAGCAAACAGTAGTCTCTGCTGCTTGTGTTCTTCAGTGAGCTTCTGTGCACAGGTCATCTTGGATGGGTACATATGGAGGTCACTTTTAAGAATGCGTTGAACGGAGCGTCTGGATATTCCCAGTTGCACTGCTGCCTTTCTACACGATTTCCCGGGACTTCTCTGTACAGCAACTCGTACCGCTTCAGTATTCTCCGGCGAACAAACAGGTTTAGGCCGAGGTCGCTTCGCTTCCAATACTGTTCCATCCTGTACAAATTTATCGTACAACATGTGGATGGTCTTCTTGCAAGGGACCCATCATGTGTTAAACTGTTGTCGAAAACGCCTCAGAGTCACAACAAGGCTTTTCGTTTCATGAAAAAGTAACACAATTGCCAATCGTTTCTGTGCAGTCTTCCATTGTCATCCATTGCTGCCTGCTAGTCTCCTAGCGGCAGTATCGTGAATTACACGTCATTTCGTAACTCATTTGTTTTTCCGAGCTCTGCTGGTACTGTTGTAAAGATCCCAGCGGGATATCTAACGTGCGTCGTAAATTGTGAAAGAAGCAATTGGTAACACATTCCGTGCGTCGCAAATGACTGTGCTACGTCAGATCAATTTTCTCAAGATTAGTGACAAAGACCTCAAGCCAAGTCGAAAGAAAAGTTCAATATGTTAGCTAAATTTCATACGCTGCAACATACTGTGTAATATGCACCAAACGCAAAATCATAGCGACCTCTATTTTTCATTGCAATATTTTTCGAATTTCGCGCAGTGTCTTACTTCCATGTAAATATCACTGTAAGTACGACCATTAACGAAATGATGGGCACGTCATGATGAAGCTGACATATAAGCAAAGCTAAAAATGATTTTTTTTTTTTTACCGAATAGTTTCTCTAAAATCGTTTGACAAAGAGTGCAGGGCGTGCGCTTCGGTTCTGTCATCGCCGACTAACCGAAATGTTTGACACAGTCGGCCTCCTCTTCCTAACGAACGAATGAACCCCCCAGCACTTTGGACGAAAATTGGTCACTGCGCATCGCTCACCGAATCCTGCGCGAACTGTAACACGAACCGTGGTGGATCCGAGCAGGTGTGACGTTACCGTGGATCCGTAGCCCACACTCCATGGTCGCATAGGTACTACCCTTTTAACTAGCAGGTTTCGTGACAAACAAACCGGTGGCCCATTATCGCCTGTCGTGACGAACGTTTTACGCAGACGACTTTGAAGCAAAGGCACCAGGAACCGCAAAATTGAAACCCATGTGTTTCTATCGGTAAATGGACGACATGTTTGTTGTGTGGCCACATGGAGCCGAAACCCTTCTGAAGTTCCTGGAATATTTAAACCGTATCCATCGTAAAATAACATTCATGGTGGAACTCGACGTGTTAATTAAGAGAAGACCGGACAGATCCAGAAACCTACACACACTGACCACTATCTCCACGCCTCGAGTGGTGGTGGTGGTTAGTGTTTAACGTCCCGTCGACAACGAGGTCATTAGAGACGGAGCGCAAGCTCGGGTTAGGGAAGGATTGGGAAGGAAATCGGCCGTGCCCTTTCAAAGGAACCATCCCGGCATTTGCCTGAAACGATTTAGGGAAATCACGGAAAACCTAAATCAGGATGGCCGGAGACGGGATTGAACCGTCGTCCTCCCGAATGCGAGTCCAGTGTGCTAACCACTGCGCCACCTCGCTCGGTACGCCTCGAGTCATCACCGTCCGTCACAAGGTATTTTGGCGCTAAAGACTCTGGACCACAGAGCTCGAACGCTTTCAGACAAGGACAGCCTCACCGGAGAATTAAAACATCTTACGACTGGTGTTCTGAACGAGTGGATACACGGAGCAACAAACTGACCAGACGATGCAGTAAAAAAAAAAACGGCTCTGAACACTATGGGACTCAACTGCTGAGGTCATTAGTCCCCTAGAACTTAGAACTAGTTAAACCTAACTAACCTAACGACATCACAAACGTCCATGCCCGAGGCAGGATTCGAACCTGCGACCGTAGCGGTCTTGCGGTTCCAGACTGCAGCGCCTTTAACCGCACGGCCACCTCGGCCGGCGATGCAGTCAAAATCATGAACCAATTATACAAAATGACAGTCGCAGTCGCATTATTTATTTTGCCGCCAACCGGTTTCAACCCGCGGTGGGGTAATCTTCAGGGCAATTCACACCATTTGATCGCTAGCTCGAGTCGTCACCCTGCCTGTGCATGGTTGATAGTTACCAACCGATGAAACCGGTCGGCGGCAGAAAAAATATGCGATTGTGACTGCCATTTTCAATAATTGATTATATGTAAATTATCTCCACACAACTATGTTGCCTAAAAACCAAATCAAGAACGGCCGAAACAGTAATAGAGGGTGAGACGAGGAAGACAAGAAAAAATCGGTGATCTAGCTGATGCTGGCCCAAAATCCGAATGCATCGGTAGACTCCTACGGAAACATGACATCCAGTGTACCATATTTTACGGACTATACGACGCACCTTAATTTTTAATCAATTTTTAAAAAAAGAACATTTTTAATATTTCTATTACTAGAGTGCAAAACCATAGTAAAAAAATGTTTAGTTCACAAAACTGAACTGACGTTTAAAATCTCTGCAAATCGTCATCTGAACTTTCTTCTTCTTTTTCCTCTAGTCTTCCCTGCCATAGGTTCAAATCGCTCTAAACAATAAGGGACTTAACATCAGAGGTCATCAGTCCCCTAGACTTAGAACTACTTAAACCTAACTAACCTAAGGACATCACACACACCCATGCCAGGGGCAGGATTCGAACCTGCGACCGTAGAAGCAGCGCGGTTGCACACTGAAGCGCCTAGAACAGCATTCTTTCTTTCTTTCTTTTTTTTCGGTATTGTTCGTTGCGTTTGGTCTGGGCGGACGTCACAAGACATTCTTTCAAGTTGATCATTGATTCCTTTACTCAGTTTTTTTATTACAGAGGGCAAGCAGCCCTCTGGCCGAACACGCTGAGCTACCGCACCGGCAGAACCGCTCGTCCATAGCGGCCGGCCGTCAAATACAACAGCTGCGCTTATAGGCTTTGCTGGCATCTGCGTTTATATTTTGAAGAATGTATCCATATTTTTGTCCAATCCCTGTATCATTGTTAACTCCTGGTTGAGTCATAACACACTAACCAAATGCGAGATTTAACGTTTCTAAAGGTTTTTTCTCACTTTATTTCGATATTACAGGAAAATTTAATGCAATGTATGTGATGTATTTTTATACGGAAGAAATAATCACGAGGAAATTAACATACAGCCTATTTGAGACCTGACAACAGAATAATTTTACGATATGTCTAACAGTGTATGGATAATTTTAAGGCGTTTGTACTACACTAATGGTCATTAAAACTGCTACACCACGAAGATGACGTGCTACAGACGCGAAATTTAACCGACAGGAAGAAGATGCTGTGATATGCAAACGATTAGCTTTTCAGAGCATTCACACTAGGTTGGCGCCGGTAGCGACACCTACAACGTGCTGACATGACGAAAGTTTCCAACCGATTTCTCACACAAACAGCAGTTGACCGGCGTTGCCTGGTGAAGCGTCGTTGTGATGCCTCGTGTAAGGAGGAGAAATGCGTACCATGACGTTTCCGACTTTGATAAAGGTCGGATTGTAGCCTATCGCGATTGCGGTTTATCGTTCGCGACATTGCTGCTCGCGTTGTAGAGATCCAATGACTGTTAGCAGAATATGGAATCGGTGGGTACAGGAGGGTAATACGGAACGCCGTGCTGGATCCCAACGGCCTCGTATCACTAGCAGTCGATATGACAGGCATCTTATCCACATGGCTGTAACGGATCGTGCAGCCACATCTCGATCCCTGAGTCAAGAGATGAGGACGTTTGCAACACAACAACCGTCTGCACGAACAGTTCGACGACGTTTGCAGCAGCATGGACTATCAGCTCGGAGAACATGGCTGCGGTTACCCTTGACGCTGCTTCACAGACAGGAGTGCCTGCAATGGTGTACTCAACGACGAACCTGGGTGCACGAATGGCAAAACGTCAGTTTTTCGGATGAATCCAGGTTCAGTTTACAGCATCACGATGGTCGCATCCGTTTTTGGCGACATCGTGGTGAACGCACATTGGAAGCGTGTATTCGTCATCGCCATACTGGCGTATCACCCGGCGTAATGGTATGGGATGCCATTGGTTACACGTCTCGGTCACCTGTTGTTCGCATTGATGGCACTTTGAGCAGTGGACGTTACACTTCAAATGTGTTACGACCCGTGGCTCTACCCTTTATTCGATGCCTGTGAAACCCTACATTTCAGCAGGATAATGCACGACCGCATGTTGCAGGTCCTGTACGGGCCTTTCTGGATACAGAAAATGTTCGACTGCTGCCCTGGCCAGCACATTCTCCAGATGTCTCACCAATTGAAAACGTCTGGTCAATGGTGGCCAAGCAACCGGCTCGTCACAATACGCCAGTGACTACTCTTGATGAACTGTGGTATCGGATTGAAGCTGCGTGGGCAGCTGTACCTGTACACGCCATCCGAGCTCTGTTTGACTCAATGCCCAGGCGTATCAAGGCCGTTATTACGGCCAGAGGTGGTTGTTTTGGGTACTGATTTCTCAGGATCTATGCACCCAAATTGCGTGAAAATGTAATCACATGTCAGTTCTAGTATAATATATTTTTCCAATGAATACCCGTTTATCATCTGCATTTCTTATTGGTGTAGCAATCTTACTGGCCAGTATTGTAGCATAACAACGAAAAAATTACCGAGTCGAATCAATACAACGCACGATATTACTTTTTGAACACACCCGTCTGTGTGCTAGAGCAGAGGGTAATCTGTGCTATTGAGAGCGCCAGTACAGATGAATCCGGTACGTGCAGCATGTGGCGCTGGGAGTTCCGGCAGGCACTGCAGAGCGACCTGGAGCTGCGACTGCGCAGGTCGGCCCGCTGAACCGGACCAGGAGGGCGGGCGCATTCCTAACGGGCCTGGGTTCGAGCCGCAGCGCGAGAAACCACGCGCGAGGCTGGCGAACCTCGCGTTCCTTGCGCGCTGTAGCGCCGCGTACCATCTGGTGTGCGCGTGTGTTTGTGTGTGTGTGTGTGTGTGTGTGTGTCAATGTGTGTGTGTGTGTGTGTGTGTGTGTGTGTCAGAGAGAGAGAGAGAGAGAGAGAGAGAGAGAGGGAGCTTCTATAGATCTGTGTGTGTGTCAGAGAGAGAGAGAGAGAGGGAGCTTCTATAGATCTGTTTCCTACAATCCACTGTTCAATGCCTGGCCGAAGTTACATACACTACGTGATCAAAAGTTCCGGACACCTGGCTGAAAATGACAAACAAGTTCGTGGCGCCCTTCATCGGTAATGCTGGAATTCAATATGATGTTGGCCCACCCTTACCCTTCATGACAGCTTCCACTCTCGTTCAATCAGGTGCTGGAAGGTTTCATGGGGAATGGCGGCCAGTTCTTCACGGAGTGCTGCATTGAGGAGAGGTATCCATGTCGGTCGGGGAGGGCTGGAAAGAAGTCGGGTTTCCAAAACATCCCGAAGGTGTTCTATAGGATTCAGGTCAGGACTCTGTCCAGGCCAGTCCAGTACAGGGTTGATATCGTCGTGTAATCACTCCGCCACACGTCGTGCATTATGAACATGTACTCGATCGCGTTGAAAGACGCAACCGCCATCCCCGAATTTTTCTTCAACAGTGGCAAGCAAGTAGGTGCTTAAAACATCAATGTAGGCCTGTGCTGTGATAGTGCCACGCCAAACAACAAGGGGTGCAAGCCCCTACATGAAAAACAGGACCACACCATAACACCACCGCCTCCAAATTTTATTGTTGGCACTACACACGCTGGTAGATGATGTTCACCGTGCATTCGCCATACCCACACCCTGCCATCGGATCGCCACATTGTGTACCGTGATTCGTCACTCCACACAACGTTTTTCGACTGTTCAGTCGTCCAATGTTTACGCTCCTTACACCAAGCGAGGCGTCGTTTGACATTTACCGGCGTGATGTGTGGCTTATGTGCAGCCGCTAGACCATGAAATGCAAGTTTTCTCACCTCCCGCCTAACTGTCATAGTACTTGCAGTGGTTCCTGATGCAGTTTGGAATTCCTGTGCGATGGTCTGGATAGATGTCTGCCTACTACACATTACGACCCTCTTCAGCTGTCGGCGGTCTCTGTCAGTCAACAGACGAGGTTGGCCTGTAGGCTTTTGTGCTGTACGTGTCCCTTCACGTTTCCACTTCAGTATCACATTGTAAACAGTGGCCCTAGGGATGTTTAGTAGTGTGGAAATCTCACGTACAGACGTATCACACAAGTGACACCCAATCCCCTGACCACGTTCGAAGTGCGCGAGTTCCGCGGAGCGCCCTATTCTGCTCTCTCACGATGCCTAACTACTACTGAGGTCGCTGATATGGAGTTCCTGGCAGTAGGTGACATCACAATGCATCTAATATGAAAAACGTATGTTTTGGGGGGGGGGGGGGTCGTCTCCTGATACTTTTGATCACATGTTGAGGCGGCAAGACATACGTGTGAGAATAGCTATATAATATTAGGCACACTACGTCAACTTCTGTGTCAGAACAAGCAGAATCGCTGGAGACTGTAGGGGAGATCGCGGGAATACCGACTTGCCGGATAATACCGACGCCATCCTTTTTACAGCAGAGTAGCGGTGTAGACAGTGACAGGGTTGCAGCATAAAAGATGTTGCCAGAAGTAGACCGCAGAGGCGAAGAGTTCTTGTGAACGAGAGCCTTATTTTGACGCTAAAAATAATTTTGTGTAAAATTTGGTGTTAGTTTTGGTTTATGCTTAAATTGAGGTAACTGTTTCGATACTTTTTAATGGTCAAATATAGGTAGATAGTACGTGTCCTAGTGCGTCTAAGAAACGGGTTTTGTAACTTTCCGAGACTTAGCGAAGCCATCAGTCTGATCTCTGACATGATTTCTGAGTGTGGTAATACCGATGGGCGTACGAGTATATGAGGCAATGTAGACAGGTTGTCGATACTTCCCCACACTATATTTTTATTTATTTATTTATTTATTGTTCCGTGGGACCACATTTAGGAGAAGTCTCCATGGTCATGGAACGAGTCAATACATGAAATTATAACACGATTGTAGAAACAGATAAAATGAAATATAAGAAACATATTCAGGCGACAAGTCGTTAGTTTAAATAAAGAAAATCAAGAACGTAACACTGGAATTTGCTTAATTTTTTAGCTCTTCCAGGAGCTCCCCGACAGAATAGAAGGAGTGAGCCATGAGGAAACTCTTCAGTTTAGACTTAAAAAATACCCTTTTTGAATCAGAAGAATTACCCCAAAAAATAATACCATATGACATAAGCGTATGAAAATATGCGAAGTATACTACTTTTCGTGTTGAAATGTCACTTATTTCAGATACTGTTCTAATGGTGAATAAAGCGGCATTTAGTTTCTGAACAAGATCCTGAACATGGGCTTTCCACAACAGCTTACTATCTATCTGTACGCCTAGGAACTTGAACTGTTCCGTCTCGCTTATAACATGCCCATTCTGCTGATTAAAATGTCAGTTCTTGTTGAATTGTGGGTTAGAAACTGTAAAAACTGAGTCTTACTGTGATTTAGCATCAAATTATTTTCCACAAGCCACGAACTTATATCATGAACTACATTATTTGATAATGTTTCAATATTACACACAAGATCCTTCACTACCAAGGTGGTGTCATCAGCAAACAGAAATATTTTTGAATCACCTGTAATACTAGAAGGCATATCATTTACATAAATAAGAAACAGCAGTGGCCCCAGCACATATAACATTATGGTTAGCGCAGACATTATTTCGTCTGCCCATGACATCACCGTCCAGACAGTGGTTGTATCTGTTCTTTATTGGAATGATGTCATTAATTTTACGCTCATGATAGCCATCACGTTGCATCCTATGCACACCAACGACCATAACGTTAATATAGCTCTTAATTTATAAAATTGTCTTTAACATTCCACTACTAATATCGCATTTCAGTCGTAACATTTTACTACATTATTTTGACGAGATGCCTTTTTTAAATTTTAATGGTAACTTTAACTCATGCGCATACCTCTTACCCATATCATGTACTGATCGACCTTCGTTGGGCCTCCCTGGCAACCTTAGATCGACCAGGACGCTTTCCCCACAGATAGCCTCTTTGGCCCTAGTGAGACGAGTAGGTAGCCATGGTTACTAGAGTGGCGTTCTTGTTATCATCTTTCCTTTGGTCGGTAACAGTACATGATATAGGGCCGCACGGTTTTTGTCGCACTAATTACCTGTTTACACTATATTTTATAAGCTATAAGATTTTAATTTGTTTTACAAGTCCTATAGGTGGTAATAATGACCTAATAATAAGTACCACGTTACTTTCTTAAGCGGTAGAAATGCAACTTACGTGATTGGCTATCCATGACGTTATGCCGGAGACGGTGGGCGGGGCTTCAATTATTTAATTAGCGGTTGGCGTCCTTCACTTTTCAGTACACCACCAGCCACAAGCCAGAGGGTTGCCATGCGCCACCGCCACCGGCAGACATTCATGGTATATCAGCGTTATTTACTGTTCCATCAACATACGATTTCGTCCTTTATATGTTTATAAGGATTCCTATTTATTGTAGGTCTGAAGATCATGTTATAATAAGACCGAAACCGGTCACCACATTAAAAAATTTATGCGATCGAGACTGCTTCCAGTTTATTTATAACAATTATAGATCGCTGTTTCCTATAACAAGAACTATGTTCTTTAAAATGTTGAAATCAATGTGACAGCTGTGAACTACGTGAACATTATTACGCACTACCTGCATCCTCCATGCCTGATGTCTTCCCCATTGGTGCTGGCATCTTCCAGCACGATAATCACCCGTGTCACAAGGCCAGCATCGTGCTACAGTGGTTTTGTGGAGAATGTCGGTGAACGCACGTTGATGTATGACATCAACATTATGCACCTGGGTCAGAAACCCGAAAAAATGGATATTAATAATTAAAAAAAAGGTTCGGAGTTGAGGAGTATCGTTCAGCAGCTTGGCTACAGTAATGTTGGGACCATTGAATGCCGGTCTTACAAGCGACCAGCTGTTTCTTCTGAAGGTTGAATTTCAGATCCAAGGCGGCATCCATTTGTCCGAAGCGCGCCACGCTACCCGGGCTAGAAAAGTACTACGTCGTTCGGATGAAATATTCTTATTCAGCAAAATCACACTGATCTTTTTTATTTTAATGGAGGCTACTGCAGAAGGTATGTACTTGTCCTGTATACACGTCAGCCCCGGGACTGGGATGTGTGCATCCATTGTGGAGAATAAAGTAAGGTGCAACGATTCGTTCTAACACAGCAAAACTTAAAAAAGTCTACTGGAAACATTTTGTTGAACTTCCATCCCACGTTGGTGACTTCTTATTACGTTGTGTTGTGAGAGCCCAATTTTGGATTTGTTCCTTATCCCATTATCGTCCTAAACGTCTTTCCCCAGATCCCAGATCTTCTATTCTGATCACGCACGCTTATTCCGCCACCGTAATCATTTATTAACAGCTGGTTGTTGTTAATTAACTTCTTATCAGAGGGAAAATAAAAAAATTGTAAAACGCGAGCGACAAAAAGATGCATGTTTTAGGTTCCACGACAGTGGATTTCGTAGAGCTGCTGACAAAAAGTTGTCTCACTCGCTCAACGACGAAGTCAGATGTGCTTTGACGACCTGATGATTTCCCACGTCTTACCGAGCACCCTGTTTCTACGAAACATCTACGCCACCCATAAACGGCAGGCCTACAAGGAGGATCTTTAGCGTACTTGGTACGGAAATTACGCTGAACTGCTGTCGCCGACTTCGGATCTTCAAACCACAACACACACCTAGCGGGATTGGGTCCAGTGAAGGCAGCTATCTTTCACGCAACTGCCGGTAGCGCGCCGTATGGTGCGATTCGGCACTACCGAACTACGCGAGACAAAACTTTTTGTATTTCCCTACGTATTGACACTACTCTTACCTCTGTACGTACTATGAATTAATTTATATGAATTTTTTGTGGTGTGCGTACTGTAAGATCTTCAGTACAAACACCATCAGATTACTTGACCTGTCGCTCTAACGAAGTCGGCGAGTGTCAGCAATAAGTCTCGTGGTCTTATCGTGGCGTGTTTATCTTCTGCCGTTAGGTCAGACGATAGAAATGCCACTTGCACGCTTAGAGTAGCAGATTGACGGTGACCAACTTTAAACAGAACTTGATTAATTTTTAGACACATTTATTAAAATAATATCAAGCATAAAAATTACTTAAGTTGGTTCTGGATGCTATTTACAATTGGCAGTCTGAAGTTCCTTTGGTATTGGTACGTTAATCTTATTCTCACATATATCTCTGATACTTGACAAGTGTGTCTATACATTTATCTTCATGGCTACGTACAGGAATGTGGTAATCTTATCAGGCGCAGACTGAAACTTAACCCTAGACTGGTACAGACAAATGTAGAACTCGTGCAGACAAATACAGACTGGTACAGACTGGTGCAGACTGGTGCAGACAAATGCAGACTGACTAATCGGAGGTCTGTACACACGTTATAATACCTCGCGCGTTCATGTATCACTGCGTGAGTGTGATCCGCGAGGAGAAAAGGTTCTACGTTAGCAGCAATCTCATTGGCTGCGTTACATATTAATACGCGGATCGGCGGAAGCAGAATTTGGTCCGTCTCTAAGGCAGCGCCATCTCGTAGTGCGGAGACGGACGAGCGCTGCGCCTTCGCTGTTGTGCTTAGCGGAGCGTGTTCTAGTGGGAAAGTTGTGTACGCGCTGACTACGCGGAACTATGTACACAACATTTTCAAAGTTGTAAAGTCCTTTTTGAAAGACCCGGTGGCCGGTCGCTGTGGTGGAGCGGCTCTAGGGGCTTCAGTCATATATACATACGCTCTGTGACGTCGTTGGATGACATTCCTGGACGTGTATTCCTATGTAAAACTTGATCTGTTAAATCCCCTCTACAACCTCTAGAAGTGAGTAACATGAACTGTATAAAACGAGCTGTATCAGGTCGCCAGCAGAGCGGGCCTTTTGTTTACGTACTTGGAGTGTGGCCCTGCCTGCAACTGACCCTGCTCAGACATGCCAGCCACGGAGAGATTCCGCGACCGCCCGGCTCCACGGCGCGGCACACATCCCAAGTATTCCGCGGCAGCTGATACCATCTCGCCGGCGCCCGGGCCGGGCCACGTACGATGCGGCCATTCCTGGCGTCTGCAGCAGCTGCCGAAACCCGTTGCGCACGCTCTTACCGAACCGCAAGTCTTCTCATCCATTATAATGGCCCCCCATAAGACAGCGCGGAAGAAACTTCTCTGTCTAGCGCAAGCAGGCGCCGAGTTCAAACAAAATTTGGATAGGTAGCAACCTCTCGGTCATCAAGGTGGATTGTGGATCCGAGACTCGACGGCTAACCGACAAACACGGATAATCTACATCTCTGCTATTGACAGTAAAGTGCCTGGCAGAGGGTTCAATGAACCACCTTCATGCTGTCTCTCGGGAAAAACGAGCACTTAAATTTTTCTGTGCGAGCACTGATTTCTCCTGTTTTATGGGGATGATCATTTCTTCCTATGTAGGTGGGTCCCATCAGAATGTTTTCGCAATCGGAGGAGAAAACTGGTGATTGAAATTTCATGAGAAGATCCTGTCGCAACGAAAAACGCCTTTGTTTTAATGATTGGCACTCCAATTCACGTATCATGTCTGTGACACTATCTCCCATATTTCGCGATAATACAAAACGAGCTGCCCTTGTTTGAACTTTTTCTATGTCAGTACCACCTGATGCGGATCCCACACCGCACAGCAATACGCCAGAATAGGGCGGACAAGCGTAGTGTAAGCAGTCTCTTTGGTAGACCTGTTGCACCTTCTAAGTGTTCTGCCAATGAATCGCAGTCTTTGTTTGCTCTACCCACAATATTTCATATGTGATCGTCCCAGTTTAGGTTATTTGTAATTGTAATCCCTAAGTATTTAGTTGAATTTACAGCCCTCAGATTTGCGTGTCTTATCTCGTAATCTAAATTTAGCTGATTTCTTTTAGTACACATGTGAATAAGTTCACACTTTTCTTTATTCAGGGTCAATTGCCGCTTTTCGCACCATACAGATATCTTATCTAAATCATTTTCCAAGTCGTTTTGGCTCTGAGCACTATGGGACTTAACATCTGAGGTCATCAGTCCCCTAGAACTTAGAACTACTTAAACCTAACTAACCTAAGGACATCACACACATCCGTGCCCGAGGCAGGATTCGAACCTGCAACCGTAGCGGTCGCGCGGTTCCAGACTAAAGCGCCTAGAACCGCTCGGCCACACCGGGTGGCGCAAGTCGTTTTTATCATCTGATGACTTTACAAGACGGTAAATCACAGCATCATCTGCAAACAATCTAAGACGGCTGCTGAGATTGTCTCCTGTGTCGTTAATATAGATCATAAACAATAGAGGGCCTATAACACTTCCTTGGCGAACGCCGGATATTACTTCTGTTTTACTCGATGACTTTCCGCCTATTACTACGAACTGTGACCATTCTGACAGGAAATCACGAATCCAGTCGCACAACTGAGGGAATACTCCGTAGGCACTTATTACTTCATGAGTAAAAAGAGCTAGTTGTGTTTCACAGGAACGATATTTCCTGAATGCGTGCTGACTATATGTCAATAAATCGTTTTCTGCGAGGTACTTCATAATGATCGAATACAGTATATGTTCTAAAAACCTACTGCAAATCGACGTTAGTGATATAGGCCTGTAATTCAGCGCATTACTCCTCAAAAATACCCATGTATTTTACCGGAAACGGCTACCCACTCTAATTACAAAACAGGCCAGATGCCACACTGGGTAGCCCGGTGCATTACTCACTTCCATATCCGTACCTATACACTACGCAGGTCAACTTACAGTCTCTGGCAGAGGGTACTTCTGGGCATCATATGCATTCGCAGAATTTTTTCGAAAGGACTTTGTTTATCTTTGCGGGCGGGGGGGGGGGGGGGGGCAATATTCTAAAAATCCCCATTTTTGATGTAAAAGAAGAGATCGTCAGTTACGAAACATGTCAGGCAATAGGAACTAAATTTTACAAGTAACACAACAAATTTATCACAGAAAACTGGTAGTTATCCACACCATTTCCATATATCCGACTGACTAACTTAGCCACTAAGTCATCGTCACCCGGTCCAAACCGCTAACAATAGAAATTTGAAATCTGATTTGGTGAGGGTGTTGATCTTATATTGTAAGCGTCAGTTAAGAATGGATTTTTCGAAATTTCACCACTATGGGCATGAAATGTTTTTAGAAAATTAGTTGCTACTAATGCAGTTTTGAAACTAGACTTACAAAAATTGCTGGTTTCTCGGTCAGAAATGAAAAAATACGTGTTTCAACAGTTTTGGAAATTTAACCCACGAACGAGGGAGGGGGGAGTAGTGGGTGAAATTTTTTTTAGAAATAAATCATTATTAAAGAAACAGTAAAGTATATTTACAGCTCATCTGTGAAAATTATTATTTGCCTTCTCAGTTGGAAAATAAGGAAGTACGTGTTGCAGTGTTCTTGGAAGTTCATCCCATTAGATGTGAAAAACAGGATGAAAATTTTTAAGAAGATATTTTCTTAAATTAAAACATTTTGCACGCTATGAAAATTGGTATTTCACTTCTCAGTTCGATATAAAGAAATATGTGTTGCGGAACGAAAATTTCTGTGGAAATGTCATCACAAGAACGCAAAAGGCACAAGGAACAAAAACCTTGGACTCCAGTTACCAGGGTCACTTTTTACTCAGAAGAACATTCGGTAAAGAACATGTTTCTGGTGCCGTAATTAGGGTGAGAAATTTACAAGGTGTTGCAAACTGTGAACAACATAAACATTCCATTACAAAAAACAAAAAAAGTGTGCAGAGCATACACAGCCTATGCGAGCGAAGCAGCGGGCGCTATGCTAGTACATGAATACGGGGTCCGTACTCTAGATATTTCAAATGGCTCTAAGCACTATGGTACTTAACTGCTGAGGTCATCAGTCCCCTAGAACTTAGAACTACTTAAACCTAAGTAACCTAAGGACACCACACACATCTATGCCCGAGGCAGGATTCGAACCTGCGACCGCAGCAGCAGCCCGGTTCCGGACTGAAGTGCCTAGAGCCGCTCGGCCACAGCGCCCATCGGTCCGTACTCTAGATTTCAAGTGCAGGGACGGATGGGGTGAGGGGAAGGGTGCGTGCAAGTGCCCCCCCCCCTCCCTCCCCCTATCTTGTTGACGCCTATACTTCTGATTACCTGTCCCAACCGACAATGGCGCATGGAAGAATGATTGTCGGTATACCTCCGTGTTAGCTCTAAATTCTCGGATTTTCTGGATCATCATTTCGCGAAACGTATGTGGGCGGAAGTAAGTTGTTGTCCGACTCTACCTCTTCGAAATTTCAACATTAAACCTCCCCGTGATGCACAACCCTTCTCCTCTAACGTCCCCCATTGGAGTTTGTTATCTCGCGAACTCCCTCACGTTTGCTAAAAGACCCCATCGCGAAACGCCCCGCTCCTCGTCCGATCTTCTCTGTTCCTCCTGTTAATCCAACCTGGTAAGGCTCTCAGATGATGAGCCGTATTAAAGGATCGGTTGTAAGCAACTCCTTCCCGAGATGAAATATATTTCCTTAAGATTCATCCAATGAATCTGTCTGACGCCTGCTTTTCCTACAATTTCTTTTATGTGGTCACACCACTATAGGTCTCTGCGGATGGTTATTCGACCCTTTCCAGTGCTCTGCTGTTAAAACTGTAATCGAACTCCTCCCATAATTATGCACAACACGCTACATTTACTTACGTTCTAGATCAACTTTCAATCCCTGCAACAGTAAGTTGATTTAACGCCTCACTTACCGGAGATTCGAACGTAGCTAACAAAATATTAAGTGTAATTTTGTAAATGCGTTTCCTTTTTCTGGTAAGTAACCATTGTATTTCGTATTACTTGTTTTCAGTTCACTTTCGGGAGACAGTAGTCTAGATTTTTTATGTTTCTGTTTTTAATTCACTTTTTCTTGAAAGTTCTCATTTTCCGGGGAGTCGAAACGAGTCGTATCATGCTTACTCCAATAATGCATCAACACATTTCACTGTCTCGGTGTGCGACGTAACGGCATTTCTTGATCACCTCATCTTCACTCCCTTCTCTACACTACACGCGCGTTACTCGAACACCCAAATACTGGTTCCAGGCGTCGCTATTTAATCACTTACCGATCTTTTCGTCATCTAAATTACAGCTCCAAAAACACTGCGGATGGTCGCAGTACCTTAATTACTCGGCAGTCAAAACAACAAACTACAATTCAGTCAAGTGCCCTCCAATTTTTGCCACAATATTTAAAATCACAACACTAAAAACTTTATACTTTCTGCTCGTATAGATTAAATTTGTGACTTTTTGTGAAGGTAGAGACTAACACTTGTGCGCGTTTTTCGGAAAATATTCGCAATCTTCGTTACAAGCAGTTCACTATAGTTTGCTGTTGGAATTCCGGAACCATTATGAATATTATAACAGGCACTACTTTTGCTATGTGGGGCGAGGATTACTGTTCAAAACTCTTACATAATGGAAAAGGAAAAAAGCTCCTCGTAAGCGACATAATGGCTCAAATGGCTCTGAGCACTATGGGACTCAACTGCTGAGGTCATTAGTCCCCTAGAACTTAGAACTAGTTAAACCTAACTAACCTAAGGACATCACAAACATCCATGCCCGAAGCAGGATTCGAACCTGCGACCGTAGCGGTCTTGCGGTTCCAGACTGCAGCGCCTTTAACCGCACGGCCACTTCGGCCGGCTAAGCGACATATCGGCAATGAAAATCACTAATACGAGGGTTATTCAGAAAGTAAGGAACGATCGGTCGCGAAATGGAAAGCACAGTGAAAATCCGATGAAGTTTTGCACAGGTGTATTAGGCAGTGTCTCTAGTATGCCCGTCGATCGCGTTACGTCGTTGTTTTCAGTTCTGAGCACACAGGGAGCACATAAAGATACCTAGAACAATAGTGTCTCCCGCCAAGTACGAGGGCCTGGTGAGAAATTTCGCCTGAAGCTATGCAACCAACATTACATAGCTGTCGTGCGTTCTCTTCTTCAAGCCAATTCCCAGCCGCATTCTGCAGGGCAATGAAGATGCTCCTGCATCGTTTTCAATTGGAAATATTTGACTACCCACAATACAACAAGTAATCGTCACCCCCTGAGTTTCGTCTCTGCTCACATGAACCGCTGGCTATGAAGACAACATTTTGGCACAGACAACGAGCTGTAGGCCAGCGTGGGTATTGGAAAGTTGGTACAACGCTACGACAAACGTCTAAGTCGGATCGACGACTATGGAGATATGTAGTTGGAAGGTGTAGCTAAATGGTGCAAATAAAACGGTTTTGATTTTCACTGTTGTTTCCGTTTCGCGACCTATCGTTCCGTTTCCGAATAGCCCACGTAATAAATGACGTACACTGTTAAATATGTAGATGATAAAGTGCTCCTAGCGCAAGAATATCTTCAATAAAAACGAGCAATAAGAAGAACCGGGGAAATATTGAAATGTATATCAACATTACCAAGACAGCTGTAACGAATACAGTACAGACACACCGCCCATTACAGAGAAAGAAACTTGAACAAATAAATTCCCTATTTGCTTAAAGCAGAACAATAATGTTCGACGACGTTCGTGGGTGGATTACGTGTTCCCACCGAGCGAGGTGGCTCAGTGGTTAGAACACTGGACTCGCGTTCGGGAGAACGACGTTCCAAACCCGCGTCCGGCTATCCTGATTTAGGTTTTCCGTGCCCTAAATCGCTTCAGGCAAATGCTAAGATCGTTCCTTTGAAAAGGCACAGCCTTTCTGTTCGTCTCATTACGTACGTCTTTCATTTACCTTGTATACTACACTCTATGAGTTCTCTCTATGCACGGTCCAAGTTTCATCGAGTTATTTTACTTGGCAGTGACATGTCATGCGAATGTTACTTTCGTCTTTAAGTTATCAGTATATCAGTAAGAGGTAAGCGAACTGAAAACAAAAAGCACTAGTACTGAAAGAAAGACAAGAGGGACAGGAATCAGAGGCAGAAGAAGGTATATCCTGCCGCGAACTAAAGGGAACAGCACGGATAGGACATAGTGGAGGACAAGTTCAGCCTAAACCGGCCATCCTATAAATTTAAATACCCTTACGTAGGTAACTGAAGCTTAGAAGCTTAAGTCTCTATTCGTCGTTTAAATTCTTTAATTCGTCTGTTGAAATGCTAAGCGTTTGGTGGTGTCAGTCAGATTAGCTGCACTAAAAAAATTCGAAGCTCTCTGATACAAAATACCTTTTTTATTCATACATTTTTCTCCATCGCACTGGACGGACTTTCAGCTGGACTTGCATACTGAACAGATAAGTTTTTACTTCTGCTCGGTTCCCTTGCTTTTTATATCTTCATTTGCTTCATAATTACAGTCGTACCGAAAGACTGTCAATTTAGATTCATTGGACAAGTCGTGCCTTTGGTGTCAGTTGTCCTTTTACTACTAGAAATTGTGGTTGTTTACATTAAAAAAATTATTACGCTATATATTTCTTAAACACAACAATTTTTTTTTAATTCGGACACGCAAGCAAAGCATGGTGACGTATCCTTGAGGACTTGTACGACGCATGAGCAGACACAGCAGTTATTACGGCCATGGCGAAGAAGGGCGCTAAATGGTTCAAATGGCTCTGAGCACTATGGGACTTAACATCTATGGTCATCAGTCCCCTAGAACTTAGAACTACTGAAACCTAACTATCCTAAGGACATCACACAACACCCAGTCATCACGAGGCAGAGAAAACCCTGACCCCGCCGGGAATCGAACCCGGGAACCTTGGCGTGGGAAGCGAGAACGCCACCGCACGACCACGAGCTGCGGACGAAGGGCGCTAAACGGGCGCCTGGTGACAGACTGACGTGTTATTTGCGTAAACTTATGCTGAATATTTTTTGTCTCTCTATCTGGCACTTTTTAGTGTTTTGACTTCCACCAAGCCGTTAACCCACACGCAATAATAATTATATTTGCATTTTGTCTCTTCTGTATTTTTTCATTCTCATAATGACTCATCAGAGTAGAAACCGATGAACTATTACTAGTCCATCCAATGTGATTAAGGAAATTGGAACAAAGACAGTAATTTTTCAAAGTAGATCGCGTGCTCCAATTTGTTGTTGTCGTTGTTGTTACGGTCTTCTGTCCAGAGACTGTTTTGATGCAGCTCTCCATGCTACTCTGTCCTGTGCAAGCTACTTCATCTCCCAGTATCTACTGCAACCTACATCGTTCTGAATCTCTTGGCCTCCCTCTACGATTTTTACTCTCCATGCTGCCCTCCAATACTAAATTCGTGATCCCTTGATGCCTCAGAATATGCCCTACCAACCGATCCCTTCTTTTAGTCAACTTGTGCCACAAATTTCTCTTCTCTCCAATTCTATTCAATAACTCCTCATTAGTTATGTGGATCTACCCATCTAATCCTGAGCATTCTTCTATAGCACTACATTTCGAAAGCTCCAATTTGATAAAGTCAAAATTCATTCACTGATATGCATTTTGAAGAGGTGTGATTCTGAGTGTTCGTGTTTTTTCGCTTTTTTTCTGAGATGATACTCGTACTTACGTCACATATCAGGCAAGTAAGCAATTTTCTGATGTTACCTATGAAGCATCATATATAATTTGACGTCTTATAATAGTAGCGTTAGGTAACATTATTCAAACTAGCATGTACCACAAATTTTTCGCTTCAGAACAGTTCCATGTCTCTACTACATAGACATAAGAACTGATGCCAAAATACAGCTAATAATTTATTTTTACGAGTTTAAACTTACGCATAACTGCGTCCCTCTGAGCAACAGCCTCTGCCTCACAATCAGTCCACAACTTGAGAGTCAGGGACTTACCTGAAACAAAACGAATGAGATTTATTAGAACTTTTATTTATCTATTCGTGCGCTTAGTCGTCTCGTAGGAACTACAACAGAGATGAACGTCAGTGACAAATTACAGACACTCCATGTACCCATGCATATAAATGAATAAATGCGAAACTTAAAATACTGAAGAATCGGTCGAAGAAGCGCCATGTATGCCACTTTCCTCGTGAGTGAGTTACATTTCCTTAGGATTCTTCCTATGTATCTCAGTCTAGAATATGCTTTTCCTGCTAATTGCTTTAAGTGGTTGCTCCACCAAAGGTCGCGCTGGACAGTTACTCCTAGATATTTTGCGCCTGATACTGTTTCCAGCAAATTCTCATCAACAGTGCAGTTGCACAATCGTGGTTTTCTTTTCGTACGCAAGAGCAATATGTTACATTAATTTACGTTCTGGGTCAACTACCAGAGCCTGTACGATTCATCAATCCTCTGCACCTCATTCTGCAAATCTGATGACCTCAGATGTTAAGTCCCATAGTGCTCAGAGCCATTTGAACCAGATTGCTGAAATCGAGTTTCAAATACGAACAATTCGTCCACACATGGAGCCCCCGCTCCTTCAGCATGACAATGCTACACCGCACACGCACGCCGCGACATCTGCAACAATCCCACGCCTTGGGTTCATTGTCACCGGTCATCCTCCATACAGTCCTAACTTAACCCCATCCGAATTTCGTATGTTTCGGAAACTTAAAGAACGCCTTCCAGGATTCCACTTTGATAGTGATGAAGTGGTAGAAGCAGAGATGAGGTTGTGGCTCCGTCAACAAATTCGAGCTTCGCACAATGGCGATATCTACAAACGGGCTCTCGCTGGGAGAAATGTGTCCATACGTAGCACGTTAATAAAATTTGTTTTATTTAAGAAGCTTAAGCAATTTTCGCATACAAAACCCCGGAGCGATTATTTCTGAGAACCCCTTGTAAAAAAAAATGTAATTTTAAACAAAACATCCACTTAGTTACCTAGGTGATGGACCATTAACAAATATAGACGGTAAACAGGAAATCATTATCTTCTCTGATTGCGGCACTTGAGGAAGAACGGGCTGCCACTCCTCTACAGACATTCAGAAACCTCATTGAAAGTGTCGTCAGCAGAGCTCAAGCCGTGATGAAGGCGAAAGGTGGATGCATGACATGTTAACGTAAGCTAGTTGGAGTCTGAATAACTTCTGATCAGGTAATGCAGTTGCACTCGTGTCAGTTTTCGTTACGGGTTGTAGACTGGAAATCCATAACGAACTACGTGCCAAAAAAAATTGTAGTTAGACCCGAAAAACCAATCTGACAACGTGAGAAGCCGGCTAAACGTAACCACAATTTCTAGCAGCAGACATAAGATAGCGCGAGTGGAGTGCGCCGGCCCACTGATGAAGCCAAAGCGGCCCAAGTGTCACAAAGCTTTGCACTTTCAACATTGCAGCCCAGTCAGCAATCGTGATAATCTAACACATAAGGAACTATGAACCTCGATTGCGGTAATGAAACCAACCTTTACCTAGGTTTCAGCCGGAATAATTGAGCCATCTTCAGAAGATATACCTGATTCTATAATTTGTCTACGAGGGCATGGTCTAGAAATAAAACTAGAACAGCCTGAATGTGACTACGCCTATTCAAGCTGTATTAGTTTTATTCCTAGTCCATGCCCTCGTAGACATATTATAGAATCAGGTATATCTTCTGAAGAAGGCTCAATTACTTGGGCTGAAACCTAGGTATAGGTTGGTTTCATTACCGCTATCAGGGCTGATAGTATCTTGTATACAAAGCTTTGTACTTGATTGTATCGTATGGTGGAGACTGGAAATCGTAAGAAGCTGGAAAAACGTCTAGTAACGAACGATCCTGTAAAAACTTATGGAGAATGCGACACCTAATAGTCTAATTTGTGGTTACTATACTCCAGTCAGAGAATATATTTTATTTTACAAATGCAGCCGATAAACATATTAATACAACGAAAATAAATATTTCCAAAGATAGTCAGATTCAAGTGAAAAAAACTGCACATGGCAACGTCCAGATAACAATGTTAAGCGAACTTGAAGACTGGAGCCCCTACCAGATTTTCAAGAAAGGGATTACCACTGACTCAATAAAGAATTTTGTTTTACCGTCAGAACAATGTAAAAACAACTTGTCAGCTGCAAAGAAAAAGGATCTGCAACAGATGTTGCCGTATTTGAAAATAGCTAATAGAACATTTTTCCTACAGTTAATCACTAAAAATTGCTTTGTGTCCTACAATATAAAAATGAGGATCAAAAATAATTTAATCATAGGATAGTGTATCTATAAAATGTTTATTATTCACAAAATAGTTCAAATGGTTCTGAGCACTATGAGACTTAACATCTGAGGTCATCAGTCCCCTAGAACTTAGAACTACTTAAACCTAACTAAGCTAAGGACATCACACACGTCCATGCCCGAGGCAGGAGTCGAACCTGCGACCGTACCTGTCGCGTGGTTCCAGACTGAAGCGCCTAGAACCGCTCGGCCACAGCAGCCGGTTGTTTATTTTTAACAAAAGTGATAAATGCTTAAGTTTTCTATCATTAGCACTTATCTCTGCGACACCTGTGTGGTATTAAGGAGGTTCTGGGTTTTTCGGAATAAGATATTTATTTTCATTGGTAAAAGGAGAGGAACTTCAAAAAATTTGCAATAGTTGTGTGGCTCTTACTACAGACAATAAATAAAAAATATTCATGATTTTTTCATCATAATATTTTTCTCAAAACAAAACAACTGTAAATAAAAAATATTCATGATTTTTTCATCATAATATTTTTCTCAAAACAAAAACAACTGAATAACTCGCAATCAGTCTTTTGGCTCTTATCCCATTATTGATTTCAACTCCATAATTATTGTACACCCTGCATGCAAATACCGCACTCTGGGGTCCCTGTCAGCTTGGCGCCAGCAAACGGCCGCACACCATAAAAGTCAAAACGAAAGAGAAATTCGTGGCTGGGAGCTGGACGAGGTGGGGCGGTGGTAGAGGCGGGGGGAGGGGGGTGGGGAGGGGGGTTCTGCATCAAAACTCTCTGGGCTACTATACACTATACGCCGTTTGTACATCCGAACCTGCAGAGATCGCTCAAAACATAACCGAAGCTGTGAGGCTCGGAACGGTAGCCGAGCAGATTAGGAATGGGAAAAATTTTAATGAAGTCCCATGCTTCTTCACAGAGCGTAGGGGAACGGTGCGGGAGACCCGCACCGCCGTACTAGGCAAGGTTCTAATGGAGGTGGTTTGCCGTTGGCTTCCTCCGACCGTAATGGAGATGAATGATGATGATGATCAGGACGATACAATAACACCCAGTCATCTCGGGGCAGGTGAAAATCCCTGACCCCGCCGGGAATCGAACCCGGAACCTCGTGCTCGGGAAGCGGGACCGCTACCGCGAGACTACGAGTGGCGGGCAATGGGAAAAAAACGCCCGGTTAAAACCGATACCGGCGTTTTAGTGCTGAATAATTGGTATTGTCCGGTGTTTGTTAGGTCTCAGTTATTACAGGTGTTTATTTTTTTACTAATAACGGAGTAAAGACATCGAAATATAAGTTAGTCATAGAAGCGTTGCTAAAATTTTTCTTTCTTAAATAAGCTTTTTTATTTTTAAAATAGCACTAACTTTTATGCGTAAAATTTGCGTTGGCTTGAAATATTTCATTATTAATAGTACAAAATGGCTAATCAGGGATGGCTAGAGGACAAATGTAAGGATGTCGAGGCTTATTTCACTAGGGGAAAGATAGATACTGCCTACAGGAAAATTAAAGAGACCTTTGGAGAGAAGAGAACCACTTGTATGAATACCAAGAGCTCAGATGGAAACCCAACTCTAAGCAAGGAAGGGAAAGCAGAAAGGTGGAAGGAGTATATAGAGGGTCTATACAAGGGCGATGTACTTGAGGTCAATATTATGGAAATGGAAGAGGATGTAGATGAAGATGAAATGGGAGATACGATACTGCGTGAAGTTTGACAAAGCACTGAATGACCTGAGTCGCAACAAGGCCCCGGGAGTAGACAACATTCCATTAGAACTACTGACGGCCTTGGAAGATCCAGTTCTGACAAAACTCTGCCATCTGGTGAGTAAGATGTATGAGACAAGCGAAATTCCCTCAGACTTCAAGAAGAATATAATAATTCCAATCCCAAAGAAAGAACGCGTAGACAGATGTGAAAATTACCGAACTATCAGTTTAATAAGTCACGGCTGCAAAATACTAACGCGAATTCTTTACAGACGAATGGAAAAACTGGTAGAAGCCGACCTCGGGGAAGATCAGTTTGGATTCCGTAGAAATGTTGGAACACAAGAGGCAATACTGACCTTACGAGTTATCGTATAAGAAAGATTAAGGGAAGGCAAACCTACGTTTCTAGCATTTGTAGACTTAGAGAAAGCTTTTGACAATGTTGACTGGAATACTCTCTTTCAAATTCTAAAGGTGGCAGGGTTAAAATACAGCGAGCGAAAGGCTATTTACAATTTGTACAGAAACCAGATGGCAGTAATAAGAGTCAAGGGGCATGAAAGGGAAGCAGTGATTGGGAAGGGATTGAGACAGGGTTGTAGCCTCTCCCCGATGTTATTCAATCTGTATACTGAGCAAGCAGTAAAGGAAACAAAAGAAAAATTCGGAGTAGGTATTAAAACCCATGGAGAAGAAATAAAAACTTTGAGGTTTGCCGATGACATTGTAATTCTGTCAGAGACAGCAAAGGACTTGGAAGAGCAGTTGAACGGAATGGACAGTGTCTTGAAAGGAGGGTATAAGATGAACATCAACAAAAGCAAAACGAGGATAATGGAATGTAGTCGAATTAAGTCGGGTGATGCTGAGGGAATTAGATTAGGAAATGAGACACTTAAAGTAGTAAAGGAGTTTTGCTATTTGGGGAGCAAAATAACTGATGATGGTCGAAGTAGAGAGGATATAAAATGTAGACTGGCAATACCAAGGAAAGCGTTTCTGAAGAAGAGAAATTTGTTAACATCGAGTATAGGTTTAAGTGTCAGGAAGTCGTTTCTGAAAGTATTTGTATGGAGTGTAGCCATGTATGGAAGTGAAACATGGACGATAAATAGTTTGGACAAGAAGAGAATAGAATCTTTCGAAATGTGGTGCTACAGAAGAATGCTGAAGATTAGATGGGTAGATGAGGAGGTGTTGAACAGAATTGGGGAGAAGAGATATTTGATTTGTGGCACAACTAGAAGAAGGGACCGGTTGGTAGGGCATATTCTGAGGCATCAAGGGATCACAAATTTAGCACTGGAGGGCAATGTGGAGGGTAAAAATCGTAGAGGGAGACCAAGAGATGAATACACTAAGCAGATTCAGAAGGATGTAGGTTGCAGTAGGTACTGGTAGATGAAGAAGCTTGCACAGGATAGAGTAGCATGGAGAGCTGCATCAAACCAGTCTCAGGACTGAAGACCACAACAACAACAACAACAACAACAACAGTAAATGGGGAATATGATCAGTGCTATTTTAGTAACAATACCGACAGAAACGAGCAACGAACACATGACGTAAGAATTGGTACAGCGTTACTGAGTCAATGACGTCGCTGTTGCTGTGTATCGTGGCTGAAGGTAGGCGTTTGCGTGCAGTGCGCAAGACTTGCCCCCACCTCGTCTACACGGTGGCCTCTCGTCATCCCCGGACGTCCGCTGTATGTTAGAATACCAACAACACCAGTCTGAAAATATTTCGAGAAAGTGGCGTGGCAAATACGTACAATGCTTCATTTTCTTTAAAAGATTAGAGATTTGTCTGCCGTTTCTACGAAGTAATAGCGGAGGAAGGAAATTGTTGTGACAGAAACGAATTAAAAACTTGATATAGAATACAGTACAAATATAAAGTAGCTGACCTGTTGGCTGTTGGCTGTTATGTGCTTGTGGCTTTGAAAAAGGAGAAACTAACACAAAAAAACAATATTCTTGAACCTCAGTGTTCAACCTTTAGCACTCACTCTTAGTAACGCCAAAACAGTGGTATGGTTCCCGATTACAACAAGATTTTTGAGCAGAGTTTCAAAAGAATTAGAATCGGTAGGTGAGTGCTGGTGTTCAACCACGTTTTACTTTTTGAGAGAAGCAACGAACGGTGCACGGGCTAGGTTTTCTTTCATTTTCCTACTTAATTTGACATCTGGAGTCTATAAGTCTCGAAACTGAGTCAAAATTTTCAATCTTTGTTCGATTTGAATGCATACAAGGTGTACACTTTAACTGTAGACATTAAAATTTTTCAAACTACACATCAGAACAAAGGAGATTACTATTCCAATTTGTTTGTCTCGGAGGGGGACACCCAGTGATACCACATTCGACCCCCCACGACCCCACGCCATCCCGCTCATGAGTTCTGCGTTTTTCGGAATAAGATATTTATTTTCATTGGTAAAATGGAAGGAACTTAAAAAAATTGCAATGGTTGTGTGCCTCTTACTTCAGACAATAAATAAAAATATTGTTGATTTTTCATAATAATATTTTTCTCAAAACAAAAAAAAACTGAATAACATGGAATCAGTCTTTTGGCACTTAGCCCATTATTGATTTCAACTCTACAATTACTGTACACCCAACATGCAAATAACGCACTTTGGCGCGTCCCTGTCAGCTTGGCGCCAACAAACGGCCGCACAGCATAAAGGATAAAACGAAAGAGAAATTCGGGGGGGAGGGGGGGGGGGGGGGGGGACTTTAAAATCTTCAATGGGAACCCCTGTTTTTTTTATGGCAGATTATGATTCTACGGCAAAATCTACATACTTTTTGTCTTAAATATTTTGTTCGTTCCGCCACAGATGCCGCTGTAACAGCAGGAACAGAAATGGGAACACAATCGGAATCTACGACACGGTACTCTATGCCCTTTGTGGTGTCACGCCAGACACCACACTTGCTAGGTGGTAGCCTTTAAATCGGCCGCCGTCTGTTAGTATACGTCGGACCCGCGTGTCGCCACTATCAGTGATTGCAGACGGAGCGCCGCCACACGGCAGGTCTAGAGAGACTTCCTAGCACTCGCCCAGTTGTACAGCCGACTTTGTTAGCGATGGTTCACTGACAAATTACGCTCTCACTTGCCGAGACGATAGTTAGCATAGCCTTCAGCTACGTCATTTGCTACGACCTAGCAAGGCGCCATTATCATTTGCTATTTATCTTGTGATGCATGTACCGTCAGACGGATGATCACCAATTATGGATTAAAGTTAAGTATTCCGGCAGCTACGTATTTTTTTTGCTAGTCTCATTTCCCTGTCCTGTTCCAGACCTCACGCCAGCCTGCGTGAGCTTAAACGCGTGCCTTTCGGCTACCTCCTAGTGGCTTGGCTGTCTTGCCAAGTCACAACAACCTTGAATATCCAATGGCACGTGGGTGCCCACCTCCATGCTTCTAGGGCAGGACAGGTCAGTATTTCGTAAACACTATGGAGATCCCATTTGCGACGTTGCATTCCTCCGACATATCCAACAGGGGACTGCTCTACCGTGACCGTGGCTCGAGGCGAGCGCTACTCTACTTTTCCAATTAGATTAACTACCGCCAACTTCAATACAGACAGTGATTAGCTTTTCGAATGACCGTACACAGGACAGAACCATGTCTGCGGCAATGTGAGCACAGGCGTTTCTGTTCCCTCCCGATCATGTGTTTACGACTTGATGGCTCTTGTTAGCACACCTTATTTTTTAGGTATCCCCACGGAAAGAAATCTGGCGACGTAAAATCTGATCGTCGGTAAAGCAGATGCCACACTGAGATACACTGGAAGAATCCTAAGGAAATGCAGTCCGAAAACAAAGGAAGTAGGTTACAGTACAGTTGCTCGCCCACTGTTTGAATATTGCTTAGCAGTGTGGGATCCGTACCAGATAGGGTTGATAGAAGAGATAGAGAAGATCCAACAGAGAGCAGCGCGCTTCGTTACAGGATCATTTAGTAATCGCGAAAGCGTTACGGAGATGATAGATAAACTCCAGTGGAAGACTCTGCCGGAGAGACGCGCAGTAGCTCGGTACGGGCTTTTGTTAAAGTTTCGAGAACATACCTTCACCGAGGAGTCAAGCAGTATATTGCTCCCTCCTACGTATACCTCGCGAAGAGACCATGAGGATAAAATCAGAGAGATTAGAGCCCACACAGAAGCATACCGACAATCCTTCTTTCCACGAACAATACGAGACTGGAATAGAAGGGAGAACCGATAGGTACCCTCCGCCACACACCGTCAGGTGGCATACGGAGTATGGATGTAGATGTACATGTAGACCTAGCCAGCCGATTAATAAGGCCACCGACCACTGTAAACTCGGTCTAGTTTCTCCCCTAGTGCAATCATGTAATGCGCTGGGCAAACGACATGTTAAAACCACATACGTTGTCGAACGACCAGAGCAACTTGCTGCACTGGTACCGGTTATTCCTGTTGCAAAAACGTACCACATTTGCGTACACTCAACGTGCCGCCGATAAAATACGGATCAACGAGTTTGTTCCGCATGTGCATGTGATGCCGCACACTTCGTTAACCAACCAAGGGCACTGACAGACAAGCTGCCGCAACCAGTGGCCATTGCCTACACTCCTGCAATGCATGTAACCCTGGTGAAAGCTACGAGGGATTGTGGATGTACATTCATCGGAAAGTAGTTCAAATGGTTGCAACGGCTCTAAGCACTATCGGACTTAACATCTGAGGTCATCAGTCCCGTAGAACTTAGAACTACTTAAACCTAATTAACCTAAGGACATCACACACACCCATGCCCGAGGCAGGATTCGAACCTGCGACCGTAGCAGCAGCGCGGTTCCGGAATGAAGTGCCTAGAACAGCCGGCCGGAAAGCAGTATCTCGGCAAAGAATGTGGGGCTCATTTGCATTCACTAAACGCTAACCGGGACACGCGGTATGGATGACACTATTGTAATATTACCTACGAACGTCCCAGAATCGCGGTGTAATTGCCTTGTGCTTATCCGTGTGTTGTGGCGCACTGCCGCTAGCACAGCAGTTTTATTACCTTCTCCTGTAACATGTTGACTTCCGCCGTTCTATACGCTGCCATACCCCAATAAAGGCTTTCACAGCCTTGTAAAAGAACGAACGAGAGCGAGCTTTCTCTCGAAAATGCTCGGCACACAAGGCAACAGCAGCCTCAACATTCCTCCTGCATTCTCCGTAGATCAGTATGATTTCAATTTTTCTTCTGTGGTTGCAACATTCGTCGTCCATTTATACGTCTGTTCTCCAAATGATAGATACACTATATGATCAAAAGCATCCGGACAGCCCTAAAAATACACGTTTTTCATATTAGGAGCATTGTAATGCCACCTATTGCCAGGTACTCCATATCAGCGACCTCATTAGACATCGTGTGAGAGCGGAGTGGGGCGCTCCGCGCAACTCACGCACTTCGAACGTGGTCAGGTGATTGGATGTCACTTGTGTCATACGTCTATATAAACGTGAAGGGACACGTTCAGCATAAAAGGCCGACCACGGCTGTTCACTACCAGAGACCGCCCACACATGAAGAGGGTCGTAATGTGCAATAGGCAGGCCTATGTCCAAACCATCACACAAGAATTCCAAACTGCATCAGGATCCACTCCAAGTACTATGACAGTTACGCGGGAGGTGAGAAAACTTGGATTTCATAGTCGAGCGGCTGCTAATAAGCCACACATCACGCCGGTAAATGCCAAACGACGCCTTGCTTGGTGTAAGGAGCGTAAACATTGGACGACTGAACAGTGGAAAAACGTTGTGTGGGGAGACGAATCACGGTACACAATGTGGCGATCCGATGGCAGGGTGTGGGTATGGCGAATGCACGGTGAACATCATCTACCAGCGTGTGTAGTGCCAACAATAAAATTTGGAGGCGGTGGTGTTATGGTGTGGTCCTGTTTTTCATGTAGGGGCTTGCACCCCTTGTTGTTTGGCGTGGCACTATCACAGCACAGGCCTACATTGATGTTTTAAGCACCTACTTGCTTGCCACTGTTGAAGAAAAATTCGGGGATGGCGGTTGCGTCTTTCAACGCGATCGAGTACATGTTCATAATGCACGACGTGTGGCGGAGTGATTACACGACGATAAAATCCCTGTAATGGACTGGCCTGCACAGAATCCTGACCTGAATCCTATGGAACACCTTTGGGATGTTTTGGAACGCCGACTTCGTGTCAGGCCTCACCGACCGACATCGATACCTCTCTCCAGTGCAGCACTCCGTGAAGAATGGGCTGCCATTCCCCAAGAAACCTTCCAGCACCTGATTGAACATAGGCCTGCGAGAGTGGAAGCGGTCATGAAGGCTAAGGGTGCCCCAACACCATACTGAATTCCAGCATTACCCATGGAGGGCGCCACGAACTTTTAAGTCATTTTCAGCCAGGAGTCCGGATAATTTTGATCACATATTGTAGGTGCAAAGGTAATAAACACTGCGCAATGTAATAGTTGGAGCCGCTATCTGTTCTACGTCTGCGTAAGTGAGCTCCGGTAACAGTGTACTGCCTGTTATGATACATCGTCGTTCGCTATACAGCGTCGAGTTCTCCCCTGTTCGATGTGTCGGAGAAATATGACTTTGCGAATGGAGTTTCGAATTAGAATTCATGTAATACTGGCCTGTCCTCCCCTCGCAGCATGGAGGTGGGGTCCCACGTGCCATTGTATACTCTAGGGCCGTTGAGTAGCATGTCGTAAATTACGACTGTGTGTCGACTTCCATTCCTCCGATTACAGCGCCATCTGTGGAAAAACTAAGAATACGCCTCAGACAAAAAGTAAGTAGATTGTGCCGTAGAATCGTAATCTGCTACAAATAAGGCGGGTTCCCAATGAAGACTTCAAAGTTGCCCCCAGCCACCCACACACGGGGTGGAGTGGCGGGTAGAGTGTGGTAGTATCGTTGGATGTTGGCAACACTTTACAAACTTGGTGGCTGTTGCGAAGAGTCTGCAAACTCCGAGAATCCATTGTCTCACGACACTGGTATTACCGGTCTCTACGCAAAATCTTGTTGATATAATCATATCCAGACAGCAGTTAGTTTCAGAGAACTTAGTCAACATAGTCGTTCTCTGAATAGTCTGATATCAGATATAAAGTCCAGCACTGAAAAAAAAATCGATGTGATTTGTATGTGCAAGGAAAATGATGAGTAGGATTCGTCATACAATTCTCACATAAATAAGAAATATTCTGCGTAATTTTGATCGCTATGATGTAAAATCCCTTCCGAGACAAACAAATCAGAATTATAACTTTTTTCATGCGATATGTAATTTTCGAGATATCTGAATGTCTTCAGCTAAAATGAACACACTGTATTACGGGAAACGAGAAAATCTGTCGAGTAAAAACAAAACTGCAGCGGATAGGCACTTGGTGCAGGCAGTGGCAACTGACCCTTACCATAGACAAATGTAATGTATTGCGAATACATAGAAAGAAGGATCCTTTATTGTATGATTATATGATAGCGGAACAAACACTGGTAGCAGTTACTTCTGTAAAATATCTGGGAGTATGCGTACGGAACGATTTGAAGTGGAATGATCATATAAAATTAATTGTTGGTAAGACGGGTGCTAGGTTGGGAATCATTGGGAGAGTCCTTAGAAAATGTAGTCCATCAACAAAGGAGGTGGCTTACAAAACACTCGTTCGACCTATACTTGAGTATTGCTCATCAGTGTGGGATCCGTACCAGGTCGGGTTGACAGAGGAGATAGAGAAGATCCAAAGAGGAGCGGCGCGTTTCGTCACAGGGTTATTTGGTAAGCGTGATAGCGTCACAGAGATGTTTAGCAGTCTCAAGTGGCAGACTCTGCAAGAGAGGCGCTCTGCATCGCGGTGTAGCTTGCTGTCCAGGTTTCGACAGGGTGCGTTTCTGGATGAGGTATCGAATATATTGCTTCCCCTTACTTATACCTCTCGAGGAGATCATGAATGTAAAATTAGAGAGATTCGAGCGCGCACTTAGGCTTTCCGGCAGTCGTTCTTCCCGCGAACCATACGCGAGTGGAACAGGAAAGGGAGGTAATGACAGTGGCACATAAAGTGCCCTCCGCCACACACCGTTGGGTGGCTTGCGAAATAGAAATCTACACTACTGGCCATTAAAATTGCTACACCAAGAAGAAATGCAGACGATAAACGGGTATTAATTGGTCAAATACATTATACTAGAACTGACATGTGATTACATTTTCACCCAATTTGGATGCATAGATCCTGAGAAATCAGTACCCAGAACAACCACCTATGGCCGTAATAACGGCCTTGATACGCCTGGGCGTTGAGTGAATCAGAGCTTGGATGGCGTGTACAGGTACAGCTGCCCATGCAGCTTCAACACGATGCCACAGTTCATCAAGAGTAGTGACTGGCAGGCGTATTGTGACGAGCCAGTTGCTTGGCCACGATTGACCAGACGTTTTCAATTGGTGAGAGATCTGGCGAATGTCCTGGAAGGCCCGTACAGGACCTGCAACATTCAGTCGTGCATTATCCTGCTGAAATGAAGGGTTTCGCAGGGATCGAATGAAGGGTAGAGCCACGGGTCGTAACTCATCTGAAATGTAATGTCCACTGTTCAAAGTGCCGTCAATGTGAACAAGAGGTGACCGACACGTGTAACCAATGGCACCCCATACCATCACGCCGGGTAATACGCCAGCATGGCGATGACGAATACACGCTTCCAATGTGCGTTTACCGCGATGTCGCCAAACACGGATGCGATCATCATGATGCTGTAAACACAACAGTCTAGGTGTGGCTGGAAGTACCCACCAGTCAGGGTGGGGGCGGCTTCCCGCACCGCTGGACGGACCGCCGGTGTAGGGTGGACGTCGCGGCCCGCAGCTGCGCCGCCGCGGGCCACGGCAGGTGTGTTCCGTGCGTCCCGCAGTCGGGGCACGCGCCAGCCCGGCCGTGTGTAGCGAGGTGAGCAGTTCGCGGAAGCCGGCCTCGCCGCTCGCGAATTTCGGCCACGGCTTCTGCGTCCGGCATACTTCCCGCTGCCAAGCCGCGCCGCACCTGCCTCGACCTGAGACGCGCCGTCGGCGTCTGCCCCACATCTGCCCTCGGCATTGCGGTTGTCGCCGAAACGACCGGTTTTCGGTTATATCGGTTTGTTTACACGCCAGTTTAACCTGGCTGTTTGAACTGTTCAAACTAAACGGTTCCTTAAAAGAATTTTCTGTTTTACATCTACCTCTACATCTGCACTACTGGCCATTAAAATTGCTACACCACCAAGATGACGTGCTACAGACGCGAAATTTAACCGACAGGAAGAAGATGCTGTGATATGCAAATGATTAGCTTTTCAGAGCATTCACGCGCAAGGTTGGCGCCGGTGGCGACACCGACAACGTGCTCACATGAGGAGAGTTTCCAGCCGATTTCTCATACACAAACACCACTTGACCGGCGTTGCCTGGTCAACGTTGTGATGCCTCGTGAAAGGAGGAGAAATGCGTACCATCACGTTTCCGACTTTGATAAAGGTCGGATCGTAGCCTATCGCGATTGCGGTTTATCGTATCGCGACATTGCTGCTCGCGTTGGTCGAGATCCAATGACTGTTAGCAGAATATGGAATCGGTGGGTTCAGGAGAGTAATACGGGACGCCGTGATGGATCCCGACGGCCTCGTATCACTAGCACTCGAGATGACACGCATCTTATCCGCATGGCTGTAACGGATCGTGCAGCCACGTCTCGATCCCTGAGTCAAGAGAGGGGGACGTTTGCAAGACAACAACCATCTGCACGAAAAGTTCGACGACGTTTGCAGCAGCATGGACTATCAGCTCGGAGACCGTGGCTGCGGTTACCCTTGACGCTGCATCACAGACAGGAGCGCCTGCGATGATGTACTCAACGACGATCCTGGGTGCACGAATGGCAAAACGTCATTTTTTCGGATGAATTCAGGTTCTGTTTACAGCATCATGATGGGATCGCATCCGTGTTTGGCGACATCGCGGTGCACGCACATTGGAAGCGTGTATTCGTCATCGCCATACTGGCGTATCACCCGGCGTGGTGGTATGGGGTGCCATTGGTTACACGTCTCGGTCACCTCTTGTTGGCACTGACGGCACTTTGAACAGTGGACGTTACATTTCAGATGTGTTACGACCCGTGGCTCTACCCTTCATTCGATACCTGCGAAACCCTACATTTCAGCAGGATAATGCACGACCCCATGTTGCAGGTCCTGTAGGGGCCTTTCTGGACACAGAAAATGTTCGACTGCTGCCCTGGCCAGCACATTCTCCAGATCTATCACCAATTGAAAACGTCTCGTGAATGGTGGCCGCGCAAGTGTCTCGTCACAATACGCCAGTCACTACTCTTGATGAACTGTGGTATCGTGTTGAAGCTGCATGGGCAGCTGTACCTGTACACGCCATCCAAGCTCTGTTTCACTCAATGCCCAGTCGTATCAATGCCGTTATTACGCCCAGAGGTGGTTGTTGTGGGTACTGATTTCTCAGGATCTATGCACCCAAATGTCGTGAAAATGTAATCACATGTCAGTTCTAGTATAATATATTTGTCCAATGAATACCCGTTTATCATCTGCATTTCTTATTGGTGCAGCAATTTTAATGGCCAGTAGTGTACCTACTAGAACTGAAAACATATTTGCCTATTTGACCTTCATTGAATCATGCCTTGACCTTGAATAATATATCATTTTATACGTAAAATTTGCGGTTCTTTTCAAATCTTAAATCAAATATATTTTTTAAAAAACTCTAACCTCCATATTACCCTGAAAAACACCTTCAACGTCATTAGTAGCAATGCGTGACACTCTTTGTCACCGACAACTTTTATCTAAAGCGTTTTGCTATATCTCATCTCTATTCCGAGTTATTCCAAATAATCGATTAAAAGAGTCCACGTTGTACATCAGGAGTTTTGTTCATGTAACAAGGTAGCTTCTTGGAAAGTAAGCTCTTTTCCCTGCGTGTACCCTTTCCCGCACAGCTTTCCCCACGCTGCTATCGTTTCGTATTAAGGCTCCCAAGTAACTAAAAGAGGACACTCCTTTGAAACATTCATCATTTGTATGTAGTTCGTCAGAGGTCTTTCTGGCCTCAGAGTGTGACAGTACCATATACTTTGTTTTACTTTCCGTTGCTGTGAGGTCGATTTTTAAACCTTCTGTTTCCATTGTCAAGTATGTTTCTGTATGTGTGTTGGCATTTATTCCTAGTATTGCTATGTCATTGACGTATGCACATATCTGGCTAATTTTCATAAATATGATGACTCTTTTATTGATCTTATTTACCACACTGAGCACGGCTATACTGAATAAGACAATGGAGACACCTTACTTCACTTCCTCATTGAAGACACTTGTCTTGTTAAACACTTTTACTTTAGCTCTTGTATCTGTCATGGTAACTTCGATTACGGTTTTATTATCATATGGAAAGTACGAGGATAATGGAATGTTGTCGAATTAAATCAGGTCATGCTGAGGAAATAAGATTAGGAAATGAGACACTTAAAGTATTAGGTACGTTTTTCTATTTGGGAAGCAAAATAACTGATGATGGTCGATGTAGAGGATATAAAATGTAGACTGGCTATGGCAAGGAAAGCGTTTCTGAAGAACAGAGGTTTGTTTACATTCTCGAGTATAGTGTTAGGAAGTCTTTTCTGAAAGTATTAGTATGGATTGTAGCCATGTATGGATGTGAAACATGGAAAACACACAGTTTAGACAAGAAGGGAATAGAAGCATTTGGAATGTGGTGATACAGAAGAATGCTCAAGATTAGATGGGTAGATCACGTCATTAATTAGGAGGTACTGAATAGAACTGGGGAAAAGAGAAATTTGTGGCGCAACCTGGCTAGAAGAAGAGATCGGTTGGCAGGACACATTCTAAGACATCAAGGGATCACCAATTTAGTGCTTTCATCTCTTGGTCTCCCTCTACGATTTTTACCCTCCACACTTCCCTCCAATACTAAATTGGTGATCCCTTGATCTCAGAATATGCCCTACCAACCGATCCCTTCTTCTAGTCAAATTGTGCCACAAACTCCTCTTCTTCCTAATTCTACCCAATACCTCCTCATTAGTTATATGATCTACCCCTCTAATCTTCAGCATTCTTCTGTAGCACCACATTTCGAAAGCTTCTATTCTCTTCTTGTCCAAACTATTTATCGTCCATGTTTCACTTCCATACATGGCTACACTCAATACAAATACATTCAGAAACGACTTCCTGACATTTAAATCTATACTCGATGTTAACAAATTTCTCTTCTTCAGAAACGCTTTCCTTGCCATTGCCAGTCTACATTTGATATCCTCTCTACTTCGACCATCATCAGTTATTTTGCTCCCCAAATAGCAAACCTTATTTACTAGTTTAAGTGCCTCATTTCCTAATCTAATTCCCTCAGCATCACCTGACTTAATTCGACTACATTCCATTATCCTCGTTTTGCTTTTGTTGATGTTCATCTTATATCCTCCTTTCAAGTTACTGTCCACTCCGTTCGACTGCTCTTCCAGGTCCTTTGCTGTCTCTGACAGAATTACAATGTCATTGGCGAACCTCAAAGTTTTTATTTCTTCTCCATGGATTTTAATTCCTACTCCGAATTTTTCTTTTGTTTCCTTCACTGCTTGCTCAATAAACAGATTGAATAACATCGGGGAGAGGCTACAACCCTGTCTCACTCCCTTCCCAACCACTGCTTCCCTTTCATGTCCCCCGACTCTTGTAACTGCCATCCGGTTTCTGTACAAGTTGTAAATGGCCTTTTGCTCCCTGTATTTTACCCCTACCACCTTTAGAATTTGAAAGAGAGTATTCCAGTCAACATTGTCAAAAGCTTTCTCTAAGTCTACAAATGCTAGAAACGTAGGTTTGCCTTTCCTTAATCTATTTTCTAAGATGAGTCGTAGGGTCAGTATTGCCTCACGTGTTCCAACATTTCTACGGAATCCAAGCTGATCTTCCCCGAGGTCGGCTTCTACCAGTTTTTGCATTCGTCTTTAAAGAATTCGTGTCACCATTTTGCAGCCGCGACTTATTAAACTGGTAGTTCGGTAATTTTCACATCTGTCAACACCTGCTTTCTTTGGGATTGGAATTATTATATTCTTATATTCATGAAGCTGGTATCTGTACAGACACCACTGATGATTTTCCAGCTCTGGAAGATTGAAATTATAAAGAAATCCAGACCTTTGGCTGCTTACAGGCGTTGATAAATATCAACGGGAACAGTTGAAAAATGCGACCCCGCGATGTCCTGCTTACATGGCAGACACTATATCCAACTGTGCCATCAAGAAAACACAGGATAGTGGGACTGCAAGGATTTATCTCTGGCGCACTCCCCGTGAGACCCACATTTCCAACTTACTGTCCACACTCTACATTTGCAGTGCCCCTGCAGTCGGATAGAACGACTGCCTTGTAAGCAGGAGGTCCCGCGGTCGAGTCCCGGTCGAGGCACACATTTTCAACTGCCCCGTTGCTATCTATCAACGCCTGTAAGCAGCTAAAGGTCTGGATTTGATTATAATGATATTTTGGTGGCGTTATGTTTACGACTGCCTACGCTTTTTGTATGACACGACCGACCATCTGCACCACAACTTACTGGTACTCCCATCTATTGCAAAACGGCGGAAGGACAGCTGTAGGCTTAAACCACCCTACAAAATGCTTGGAATTGAGAAAAAATAACAATCGATACTCAGGCCGCGCGCGACTTCCTGATTTCCGTAACCTTCGATACTTATATCGATTAAATAAAACTAATGAGAGAAGGACTTTCACTCATTGGACAATAAAACTGAAATGGCAAGTTTCTCAAATCAAATGAACTAGTTCTGACGGTAATTAGCTAAAAATCGGGAGAAATAATGAAATAATCGGCAGGCGGGAGAAAAAGTGGATAATCGGGATTCTCTGGTATAAATCGGGACACCTGGTGGGTGTTCAAACCTGTTTGGCGAACTTGTGAACGCCTGTCGACCTAGACCTGTTTACGGAACGAGACTACGACGTGGCCGGAGTACGGCTCACTCAAGTACACACACACACACACACTGGTCCGGCTCGTCCGCCCACGCACAGTACGCCCGCACTTGCGCTGCTGTCTGTCTGTCTGAGGCCTTCTGCCCCGCTAACAGGCCTTCACAAACCGGACCGTTCCGGCTCCATGTGGACAAAATCGCCGCCAAAGACTGCGTCACGACTTCTAACGACAGGCTAAGTACACACGGATCTGACTACGTCGCTGGAGCGACTGGGGGTTCCAAACCGCTCTAAAATGTAGCAGTTTATTCTCGTTTGCTGCAGGGATCGCCGGATGGATGAATGTAACTACAAATCTGAGGCGAAATAGACACTATTCAGGGATATGATAGGAACGATCACTCGAAGCAAAAAAATCTAGCAACCATGGGCTCTACACGGTATGCCTTAAGAGCAAGGAGCACTATTTCATCTTCGCCACTGGGAAATAAATTTCTTCTCTTGTAAGGTCTTTGCTTTCCATATTTTGGGAAAAGTAAGCGTGAAACAAAACAAGAAAAAATTATCTAGTTAAAATGGGCCTTACATGCATACCCTAAGAGCTAAAAGCCCTTTTTCAGAAAAAGAAATGCGTTTAAGAGTAGCGAAGTTGAACAAGTGCACATACCCATTAAGGTTAAGATACGCACTTTAGAGCACGTATTTACTACATTTTTCTTCTTTCGAATGACCGTTCCTGTCATATCTATGAATACTGACCAATCCTCCTAGGACACACTGTACATATCTCCGACGGAAGGAAAAATGCGTACACTATGTGATCAAAATTATCCGGACACTCCCAAAAACATACGTTTTTCGTATTAGGAGCATTGTACTGCCACCTACTGCCAGGTACTCCATATCAGCGACCTCAGTATCCATTAGACACCGTGAGAGAGCAGAATGGGGCGCTCCGCGGAACTAGCGCACTTCGAACGTGGTCAGGTGATTGGATGTCACTTGTGTCATACGTCTGTATGCGAAATTTCCACACTTATAAACATCCCTAGGTCCACTGTTTCCGATGTGATAGTGAACTGGAAACGCGAAGGGACACGTACAGCACAAAAGCGTACAAGCCGACCTCGTCTGTTGACTGACAGAGACCGCCGACACTTGAAGAGGGTCGTAATGTGTAACAGGCAGATATCTACCCAGACCATCACACAATAACTCCAAACTGCATCAGGATCCACTGCAAGTACTATGACAGTTAGGCGGGAGATGAGAAAACTTACATTTCATTGTCGAGCGGCTGCTCGTAAGCCAACATCACGCCGGTAAATGCCAAACCACGCCTCGGTTGGTGTAAGGAACGTAAACGTTGGAAGATTGAACAGTGGGAAAACGTTGTGTGGAGTGATGAATCACGGTACACAAGGCGGCGATCCGATGGCAGGGTGTGGGTATAGCGAATGGCCGGTGAACATCTGCCAGCGTGTGTAGTGCCAACACTAAAATTCGGAGGCGGTGGTGTTATGGTGTGGTAGTGTTTCTCGTGGAAGGTGCTTGTACCCCTTGTTGTTTTGCGTGGCACTATCACAGCACATGCCTACATTGATGTTTTAAGCATCTTCTTGCTTCCCACTGTTGAAGAGCAATTCGGGGATGGCGATTGCATCTTTCAATACACTGAGCACCTGTTCATAATGCACGGCCTATAATAGACTGGCATGCACAGAGTCCTGACCTGAATTCTATAGAGCACCTTTGTGATGTATTGGAACGCCGACTCCGTGCCAGGCCTCACCGACTGACATCGATATCTCTCCTCAGTGCAGCACACGGCGAAGAATGGGCTGGCACTCCCCAGGAAACCTTCCAGGAGCTGATTGAACGTATGCCTGCGAGAGTGGAAGCTGTCATCAAGGCTAAGGGTGGGCCAACATCATATTGAATTCCAGCATTATCGATGGAGGGCGCCACGAACTTTTAAGTCACTTTCAGCCAGGTGTCCGGATACATTTGATCACGTAGTGTATGTGAATGAGCAGGTTTTCTCGGCGTGACTGATTAATGGCAAGCTTTCACGGGTTCAGCCTGATCTTTGTTTCCTTTGTGTGCATAAAATGGAAACAACAACTTGGTTGAACTTTCGGAAGCACACCATTAGCAAAATACGCAAATTACGCTATTATGGGTAAAGGACAAATACACTGGCGTCCAAAATTAAAGCAACCAACTGCTGTTTCCCCGACCTGTGTCTAATTCACGATATAATCATAGAAACTGCCAACAGATGTCGTTACGATAGTGTTCTGAACGGAAGAGAGCATTCCGATCAGCGGACAACCACGCCAGCAATGACGTCATGGCACGTATCAAACAAGGTAGTGTTTGCAGGGTACTCCCACGTGCACAATCGCGGTGTATACAGTCACGGACGGCGCAGTATGGCACAGAGAAGGCGTCTACAGATACTCCGCTGCGGAGGGCCACAGGAAGAATGGAAGCAAGGCAGTCGCAAACCGATGTAGCCCGATGGCTTAATGTGGATCGTTCTGTTGTTTCTCGGATATGGCGACAGTTTACAGAGACCGAAACTGTGTCCAGGAGACCAGGGCAGGGCTGACCACGTGTGTCATCAGAAAGAGAGGACCGTTATTCGGGTGTAAGGGCACGACGGCACCACCTTACGGCATCTGACCTCGCAACATCCCTCGGATGTGCTGTATCGAGGCAAACGGTGTACAGATGGCTTCAGCCCGCTGTCTGTTCACGTCTGGCGTGTCTTCACAGAAGGGAACCTCTAGAGCGGAGCCGTCAACACGCCACCTGGACGGTCAAGCTATGGGCCAATATTCTTTTCACAGGTGAGTCCCGATTTGGCCTGGAGAGTGATTCCCGACGGATTTGCATCTGGAGGGCATGTCGAACACGATTTCGGGACGCAGACATTGTGGAAAGAGACTGATATCAAGGAAGATCACTAAAGGTGTGGGCAGGGATCATGTTGACCACTCGAACACCTCTTCATGCAATTGTACAGGTGAATCAGCAAGGTTTAACTGCTGTCAGGTACTGTGAGGAACCCTTGGGATCTCATGCGCCGTTGTTGCAAGGTCCTGTGGGCACAGGCTTCGTACTGATGGACGACAATGCTCGACCTCATAGAGCAGAGGTGGTTGATGTTTTTTAGGAAACGAAAGATATCGCACACGTGGTTGGCCTGCTCGCTCTCTCGATTTAAATCCCATACAGCATGTCTGGGATGCACTAGGGAAACAGGTTGCATCACGTCAGCATCCACCAACCAACCCTCCAAGACTTGCGAGCAGTTCTGCAGGAAGAATGGCTGTTACTACCTCAACAACAGATTGATGACATCATTTACAGCATATCCCTTCGTTATTAGACTGTATTGGTGGCAGAGAATATCACATCCCATATTCAGCACACTAACCAGCTGTCAGAATGCGTGTGCAAATCCGTTAAGTTGAAAAAAAAAAAAAAAGAAATTTTTGTCTACCGTTATGTACGTTGCAGTTGATGACATTTTGTGTTCGTTACATCGTTTCTATTTACAATGACCTGTTTATACTGTTTAGTGGGAAAATAAACGTAACCTTGCAAAATTTCCGTTTGTTGCTTTAATTTTGGACAGCAGTGTATTTCAACAGGAAATACAGAGTGTTTCTAGAAGGGATTCACAACACTGGAAGCAGATATAAATTCATTCATATTACTTACACACCTGGCTTTAGTATTATTGTTTAGCGAAGTGCGTCAAGTTTTTTTTCTTTTTTACGTGATACCTGAAAAGGATCAACGTGACTTCCAATCATTAAATGGCAGAGACCCTGTCTGAAGTCAATTTCTTGCCAAACTCGCTGCAACATCAGGTAGATTTAATTTGTTTTACTGCGGCATCGATTCTTCGGCTGCCACCGTTGTTGCATTATTACTACTAAAAAACCGTGACAGAAGAAAAAAAAGTTAAGAAAAGAAAAGTTCGGGTCCAGAGGCGCATATACCTATACTGCTGAAATAAGGTGACTAGCTATATCGCCAAGATCGTATTGTAATTACTCTTCCATTTCTACAAACAATATTTACTGCTTTTATTCCAAAGTTAATGTATTATGTTGATGCATAAGTTTATTTATCGATTGTCAATTTTTATTTGCAGTTCACTGTTGTTTGAGTTTACTTGCTTCAAATGGATCCAAGCACTATGGGACTTGACATCTGAGGTCATCAGTCCCCTAGACTTGGAACTACTTAAACCTAACCAATCTCAGGACATCTCACACATCCATGCCCGAGGCAGGATTCGAATCTGCGACCGTAGCAGCAGCGTGGCTCCGGACTGAAGCGCCTAGAACCGCTCGGTCACAGCGGCCAGCTGAGTTTACGTATTGTCATTTTGCCACTTGGAGATAGTGAATGGAGCTGTGGACTTGAGAAATGAAATGACAAGTGGAGAAATCGGAACATGTCCGACATATTCTTCTATTTGAGTTCAAGGGACAGGTGACAGCATCGGAGGCAGCCAGAAACATTTGTGCCGTGTATTGAGATAATGCCACTGGACAGAGCACGGCATAAAAATGGTTTTCTCGTTTTAAACAGGATCGTTCTGACATAAGTGACATTCCACGTTCAGGAAGACTTTCTCGGTTTGAAGGAAACAGTTTACAAGCGTCAATCAACAATGATCCACGTGAGTGTACTCAAGAACTACAAACGTGACTACACGACATCATTCCACCATCGTGGGACATTTGCAAGCAATCGGGTGTATGTGTACCGCACGTTCTAAGCCAAAATCACAAAGATCAGCGGGTGGCCATAGTATATGCATCGCGCCTTGCTCGTCATCAATTGGCTCGTGGACAAAATTCCTAATCTTTACCTTAACTGGTGACTTGTATTAGTGTCATTATGCTAACGTAAGGAAAAGAAACGAATGGCTCAGACCAAACAAAGCAGTAACTCCTCGTACAAATATATGCGCACAAAGATAAATGTTACGCATGTGGTGGAAAAGCGACAGTGCTGGGTACTACGAATAGCTTTCCCCAGGTGTAACCATCAACGCTGACATTTATCACCAACAACACAAACTTCTTGCAGACGCAAACCAAGAACATCGACCGGGGAGACTGTGTGAAGTGAAGCTACCCCACAGTAACGCCCGCCTGCATTCTGCTAGACTGACAAAGAGCACTATACAGGACTTGGGTTGGGAAGTCATTCGGCACCCACCTTAATTACCTGATATTGCACCCTTAGACTTTCAGCTTTTCCGCTCTCTATCGTGTAACCTTCTAGGAACTTCCTTTCCGGATGAAAATGCGCACCGAACACGGCTCGACAAGTTCTTCACCTCAAAAACCACGTGATTTCCACAATTGCGGAATCGAAAAGCTACCAGGCGTTGGCAGACTGTTGTAAACAGTGAAGGTCAATGTATTACTAATTGAGGAACACAGGGGCGATTTCCAAATGATGTGCTGGTCCCAACTTTCCAGACCTGAACTCGATCGAACACGTCTGGGATATGGTTGAACCTGGCGTCAGAGCTCATCGACCCCGACCTCCACCCCCCCCCCCCCCCCCTCAAGAATTTACAGGTATTAAGTGACTTGCGCTTAGAGATGTGGAGCCAAATCCCTCCAGGGGCCTACCAAGGCCTCACTGTTTACATGCCGCGACGCTTCGATACTGTGATTCGTGCCAAACGTGGACACACTAACTATTAGGTAGGTAGTCATAATGTTATGGCTGAGCAGTGTACAATCTCACAAAAAAAAAGTGTGAAATCCTATGGGACTTAACTGCTAAGGTCATCAGTCCCTAAGCTTACACACTACTTAACCGAAATTATCCTAAGGACAAACACACACACCCATGCCCGAGGGAGGACTCGAACCTCCGCCGGGACCAGCAGCACAGTCCGTGACTGCAGCACCTAAGACCGCTCGGCTAATCCCGCGCGGCTACAACCTCACATGTAGAGCTCCGCGTGACGTTTATTTTCAAGAAGACAACGTAAAACTGCACGCTGTCCGTGCTCTCCCGCCATACTTCGACACATATTGTTAGAGTGTTGCCCTCTCCATCACGTCCTTCACAACTCTACACGTTGAAAGCGCCTGGTCATCGGTTTCTGAGCGAATGGGACGCCACTGCCCGCCAACCACTATGACCGGTAAAGGGATGCAAAGTTAAAGGAGCATAGAATGACATACCCAGATAGAAGGTCCCGTCACTTTAATGCGACCACTGCCTAATTTCGACGTCAACGTGCAATAACCACTCACAGACGGCAGATGTCACCACTAGCAGTGGAGGGTACGTAGAACATTTCTGGGGGATGCGGAGAACAGTACAGTCGTTACTAAAATGTAGACTTCCACGGCGGGAAATGTCATGTCCATTATAATTAACCGGGCTGTTATGCCGTGGTCGGTTGATGAATTCTGTGTCAATTCCCAACGTTTCGTCCCTGTCTGCGGAGGACACCTTCAAGGGGGTCTGTATCTCGATGGAAGGTCCAACAGACCCACTGGCTCGCTACTAAGTGGGTGTGTTGGACCTTCCATCGAGCTACAGAACCCCTTGAAGAATATTAAAAAACTAGAAACCCGCCTCCATTGCGAAAAAAGCACCTAGTGTTAACCCAGGTTTCGGCGTAGATAACTACACCTTCTTCAGAACAATAAAACCCACAAGTGCCTAAGAAGACCTTTGTCAATGATTAAAAGAACACCACAGCTATACATTTATAAACGAAAAAAAGGAAAACACAAACAGTACATATGTACAAAGTCAAAACCACTACTTAACTTAATGGTGTACGCTCCACCTCACACTGCACGTTCGAATCCCGCTTCGGGCATGGGTGTGTGTGATGTCCTTAGGTTAGTTAGGTTTAAGTAGTTCTAAGTTCTAGGGGACTGATGACCTCAGAAGTTCAGTCCCATAGTGCTCAGAGCCATTTGAACCATCCACCTCACACCGGCCTATGTTCGATGGGCCATGACCCGCCATAAAGAAGTAGTCCTCCGCAGACGGGGACGACACGTTGGGAATAGACACAGAATTCATCAACCGACCACGGCATAACAGCCCGGATAATTATAATGGACAGTACAGTCGTTGTTGTAATGTGGAAACGGCGCCATTTATCTGTGTTCCAAGATGGCATAATCACTGGCTTTAGCGCCAATGGTTGAAGAATTTCCGAAACAGCTACGTTTGTAAACTGTTAGCGTCCTGCCGTGGTTAAAGAACACCGTGCATGGAAAAATGGCGATATCCAAAACTGGCGAGAGGCAACTGTAGTGCACCACAGGCCATGTACCCATAGATGACCGGGGTGACCCAAGGCTGCAGAGACGTGTAAAGGCGACCAACTGACAGCCCAGATGACCAAAAGGGCGACAAATGGTGTCTCCCAACAACTGTTCAGCGAATGTTGCTGCGTATGAGCCGTCGCAGCAGACGCATGTTTCATGAAACCACGCTGACTACTGTTCATTGGCGACGAAGGCTGAAATTTGGACGCCAATACCGCAAATGAATGTCCACTGACTGGCGCCAGGTGGTCTTTTCAAATGACTCACATTTTATGCTCCACTGGACAGATGTCCAATGGCATATGCGCCCCCCCCCCCCCCAACCATCTACGGGAGGGTGCAGGTCGAAGGAGCGAGTCTTATGCTCTGCAGAATGTTCTCGTGGCATTCATAGGGTGGTCTCGTCATTTTGGAAGGCTCAACGGATCAGCACAAGTATGCATCTATCCTTGAGGTCCATGTCCAGCCCTACAAACAGTTCTTCTGTGCTCGACGCGATGGCATCTAACAGTAACACAACTAAACATGTCACGCAGTTCACAGTGTGCGTGGTTCTAAGAGCACGAGGATTAGTTTACGGTACTCCGATGCCCACCAAACATCCATGATTTAAACCCAATCGAGAATATGTGGGGCCACCTCGATCGGCCAGTTGTAGCCACAGCCCATCAACCGAGAAACCAACCGCAGCTGCCCACGGCATTGCTCCACATCCCTGTTAGTAGCTTCCATAACCTCAACGACACGTCTCGCAGCGGTCCTCGTTCTGATGCTTCGTGTAAGGAGGAGAACTGCGTACCATCACGTTTCCGACTTTCATAAAGGTCGGATTGTAGCCTATCGCGATTGCGGTTTATCGTATCGCGACAGTACTGCTCGCGTTGCTCGAGATCTACATCTACATCCATACTCCGCAAGCCACCTGACGGTGTGTGGCGGAGGGTACCTTGAGAGCCTCTATCGGTTCTCCCTTCTATTCCAGTCTCGTATTGTTCGTGGAAAGAAGGATTGTCGGTATGCTTCTGTGTGGGCTCTAATCTCTCTGATTTTATACTCATGGTCTCTTCGCGAGATATACGTAAGAGGGACCAATATATTGCTTGACTCTTCGGTGAAGGTATGTTCTCTAAACTTCAACAACAGCCCGTACCGAGCTACTGAGCGTCTCTTCTGCAGAGTCTTCCACTGGAGATCATCTACCATCTCCGTAACGCTTTCGCGATTACTAAATGATCCTGTAACGAAGCGCGTTGCTCTCCGTTAGATCTTCTCTATCTCTTCTATCAACCCTATCTGGTACGGATCCCACAATGCTGAGCAGTATTCAAGCAGTGGGCGAACAAGCGTACTGTAACCTACTTCATTTGTTTTCGGATTGCATTTCCTTAGGGTTCTTACAATGAATCTCAGTCTGGCATATGCTTTACCGACGATCAAATTTATATGATCATTCCATTTTAATTAATGCGTACTCCCAGATAATTTATGGCATTAACTGCTTTCAGTTGCTGACCTGCTATTTTGTAGCTAAATGATACGGGATTTATCTTTCTATGTATTCGCAGCACATTATACTTGTCTACATTGAGATTCAATTGCCATTCCCTGTACCATGCGTCAATTCGCTGCAGATCCTCCTGCATCTCAGTACAATTTTCCAATGTTACAACCTCTCGATACACCACAGAATCATCTGGAAAAAGCCTCAGTGAACTTCCGATGTCATCCCCAAGGTCATTTATGTATATTGTGAATAGCAGCGGTCATATGACACTCCCCTGCGGCACACCTGAAATCACTCTTACTTCGGAAGACTTCTCTCCATTGAGAATGACATGCTGTGTTCTGTTATCTAGGAACTCTTCATTCCAATCACACAATCGGTCTGACAGTCCACATGCTCTTACATTGTTCATTCCTGTGAACCCGTGTCTATGGCCCTCTGAGTCTCATGGACGAATATCGAGAGCTGGGTTTCACACGACCGTCTTTTTCGAAACCCATGCTGACCCACGCTGGGTCAGGGATTTTCACCTGCCTCGAGGTGACTGGGTGTTTTGTGTTGTCCTCATCATTTCATCATCATTCATGAAAGTGGCGAGCAAAGGTTGGGAACTTGTATGGGCGCTGATAACCGCGCAGCTGAGCTCCCTACAAACCAAACATCAACATCATCATCACCACCACCAACCATCTACGGAAGGGTGCAGGTCGAAGGAGGGAGTCTTATGCTCTGCAGAATGTTCTCGTGGCATTCATAGGGTGGTCTCGTCATTTTGGAAGGCTCAACGGATCAGCACAAGTATGCATCTAACCTTGAGGTCCATGTCCAGCCCTACAAACAGTTCTTTTGGGCTCGACGCGATGGCATCTACCTGCAACACAACGAAACATGTCACACAGTTCACAGTGTGCGTGGTTCGAAGAGCACGAGGATCAGTTTACGGTACTCCGATGTCCACCAAATATCCCCGATTTAAACCTAATCGAGAATCTGTGGGACCACCTCGAACGGCCTGTTGGCGCCACAGACCCTCCAACCGAGAAATCTACCGCAGCTGCCCACAGCACTGGAATCGGCATTGCTCCACATCCCTGTTAGTAGGCCGACCGCGGTGACGGTGCGGTTCTGGGCGCTGCAGTCCGGAGCCGCAGGACTGCTACGGTCGCAGGTTCGAATCCTGCCTCGGGCATGGATGTGTGTGATATCCTTAGGTTAGTTAGGTTTAAGTAGTTCTAAGTTCTAGGGGACTGATGACCTAACATGTTAAGTCCAATAGTGCTCAGAGTCATTTGAACCATTTGAACCCTGTTAGTAGCTTCCATAACCTCAACGAGACGTCAGGCAGCGGCCCGCGCTGAAAAATGTGGTTATCTAGGCTTTCGACAGGAGGCCGCACTAATGCGACTGGACAGTGTACCTCTTATTCCATCTCAGTTCGACTCGATGTGCAGATGAGTTTGAAAAATCGAATTGCTCTGAGCACTATGGGACTTAACATCTGAGGTGATCAGTCCCCTAGAACTTAGAACTACGTAAACCTAACTAACCTAAGGACATCACACACATCCATGCCCGAGGCAGGATTCGAACCTGCAACCGTTGCAGCAGTGCGGTTCCGAACTGAAGCGCCTGGAACCGCTCGGCCACAGTGGTCGGCCAGGTGAGTTAGAGCTATTGTTACTGCCACAGGAGGCGTTTCGCACCCTGTGTATCTTCCAAATAACCTACAAATTTAACTGCGGTTCCTTCCTACTATACCGCATACTCACAGTAAATAAAATTTCATTATTTTCTGTACTTCTTCGCTTTGCTAATTCAATGAGCAGCAGTACACAATGTAGCTGGGAGCTTATGTAAAGACTAACTAATAAATATGCGCAGGTCGACATTTTCTCTTTCAAAAATTTATGAACTGCTGTCATGGTTTTATTAAGTCTTCAATCTCTTCCTGGTAGCCATGAGAACGGAGGTAATAAAATTTACCTTGCCTCCGCACACTCCGGAACGTCTAATCCGAAAACATGGCAGTGGCGCATTTCCAACAGGTGCCTCGCCCAGCAGAGAGAAAGCGTGTTTACGCACTGAGAGTTTTAACGCTAATCACGGCTTCAACAGCCGGCTGCCGCTATAAACGTAACCGACTGACTTGCGTCTTACGGCCTCCATGTTTATCAGAAAGGAACGAGCGTGTGTGACATAGAAATTCCTACCAGTGGCCCTAAATCTTTTATTTGCCTGTCACGATGGCCTTGTTGTTGAGACGTCGGGCGAGAAAAATATATCCCCATTCCCGTTTACGCCGCGATAGCTCTATTTTCAGAGACGGCACCAGCAGGATAGGCTATAACCGTCGGAATGCGTTTACCATTAACGCTGGTTCCTATTTGTCAACAACGCTAATGAAATTTACATTTACAAGGCTGCTGCATAATCATCGTAAATCGAATAGCACGTATCACGTATTATGACGAGGCGGGGTACCTTCAGAATTTCTTACGTCACTGCCTGTTTACCAGCTGATACAGAGGGATCTTACACAAATGGAAAAGCCCGATTAGACACAATTTCCACAAAACTTCATCTAAAGGACAAATTTCTTGTTGTCTGTTACTGAGTCAACCGTTCACACAGTATTCTGATGACTGCCGCTCTCATTACCTGCGAGTCTCTCTCTCTCTCTCTCTCTCTCTCTCTCCTCTGCCCCCCCCCCCCTTTTCCACTACAGACATCGAATTATACGTACTGCGTGTATGACACCAGGCTATTCGTGTGACACGATCAGACACAACGTCGCACTATCGTGGCCGTCTTTTCCGTCAAAATGAGATTATGAGCAGAACAGAGTGGCTTCGAACGGAGGGCAATTGAGACAGTCATTTTTGAAAGGACCTTACCCCAGATCTTCAGGAGCTAAGGAAAAAAATATGCGAGTGAGTGTATGGATTGTAACAGGATGGGCTTTCCAAACGCTTAAACAACAGAATGAAATGAATGTTTTGCCATTAATGCAGTTGCTAAGTTTTGCAATCTCTTTGGAAAAAAATAAGGCAAAAATCTTGGAATAAGGTCCCTTTCTTGATGAAGTAATTCATTCGCATGGTCAAGATCCGTTTTTAGTTTTCTTACTCGTATATTTTCACAGTATTGTAATTCTGATCAAATCACATATAAAATGGTTTCACTTATCAGCAGCAGCAATGTTACGCACAAGCCTTTTGTTAAAATTATTTATTACAAGTTTAACGATTGAAATTTCGGCATGCGGCCATTTTCATATGGAACACTGAGAAAAAGTTTGAGTTACCACATGTCAAAATTTAAATTTATTGGGCAATGTTGATATGCGCCCTCTCGACAGCGAAAATATAACAACCGCCCAGTTAAAGGACATTAAGAAATAGGATTGAGTCGAAGTTTGACGTGCGTATTTTTGTCAAGTCAGAACGCGAATTCCAACAGCAATGGGATTTCCATTGTGTCCCAGATTAGCATTATCGCCTTTTATAAGCAACCTGTCGTAATTTAAAAAAAATCACTGTTGGTCGCTGAAAGAGAATTACAGATAATTACATTTCAAGTCAAAATGTTTAGGTTGTCTCTCGTCATTATTCGTGATTCTTGACCGTAAAACTTTAATAAAATTCCTACACGGAAATAATTTGGGAATTAAGATAATCGGTCTTTGATGTTCATTCACTGTTAAGACAATGACTAAGGAAGGAGAAGCACAAAGTGAACAAACCGGCTCCAGATTTTTTGAAAAACGAAGCCTGTAAACCTAATAATACATTTAATGCATAACTTCTCAAGTTATGTATGTCGTCTGATCTTGAGAAATTAGACACAGTGAAGTAATTAATTCTTATCTTACTGTTGCGTAAGACAGAGAATAAGGAACTTACATGTGGCCTCTCGAACGAGTCGACAGACAAAGATAAGTGAGTAGAGAAAAAAAATAAAAAATAGCTTAAAAACAAGGTAGCATACGCGCAGCCTCTCACGCTCGATTATTAAGAATATACGCTGAAGAGCCAAAGAAACTGGTACTCCTGCCTAACTTCGTGTAGGGCCCCAGCGAGAACGCAGAAGTGCCGCAACACGACGCGGCATAGACTCGACTTATGTCTGAAATAGTGTAGGAGGGAATTAACACCATGAATCCTGCAGGACTGTCCATAAATCCATAAGAGCACGAGGGCGTGGAGCTCTCTTCTAAACAGCACGTTGCAAGGCATCCCAGACATGCTCAATAATGTTCATGTATGGGGAGTTTGGTGGCCAGCGAAAGTGTTTAAACTGAGAAGAGTGTTACTACAGCCGCTGTGTAGCAATTCCGGACGTGTGGGGTGTCGCATTGCCGTACTGGAATTGCCCAAGACCGTCGGAATGCACAATGGACATGAACGGATGCAGGTGATCAGACAGGGTGCTTACGTACGTGTCACCTGTCAGAGTAATGTCTAGACGAATGAAAGGCCCCACACCATTACAGAGCCTCCACCAGCTTGAACAGTCCCCTGCTGCCATCCAGGGTCCATGGATTCATGACGTTGTCTCCATACCCGTACATGTCCATACGCTCGATACAATTTGAAACGAGACTCGTCCGACTAGGCAACATGTTTTCAGTCATCAACAGTCCAATGTCAGTGTTGACGGGCCCTGGCAAGGCGTAAAACTTTGTATCGCGCAGTCATCAATGGTTTGCCCGCTGACACTAGTTGATGGCCCAGCATTCAAATCTGCAGCAATCTGCGGAAGGGTTGCACTTCTGTCACGTTGAGCGATTCTCTTCAGTCGTCGTCGGTCCCATTCTCGCAGGATCTCTTTCCGGGCGCAGCGATGTCGGAGATTTGATGTCTTACCGGGTTCCTGATATTCACGGTACACTCTTGAAATGGTCGTACGGGAAAATCCCCAAATCACTGCTACCTCGGAGATGCTGTGTCCCATCACTCTTGCGCCGACTACAAAACCGCGTTCAAGCTGATTTAAATCTTGATAATCTGCCATTGTAGCAGCAGTAACCGATCTAACAACTGCGCCAGGCATTTGCTGTCTTACATAGGCGTTACCGACCCCAGCGCCACTTGCTGCCTGCTTACAAATCTCGGTATCTGAATACGCATGCCTGTACCAGTGTCTTTGCCGCTTCAGTGTACATTTGTCCTTTGCAATCGTTGGACTACATGTGTTTATTCTTTTGTCCTTAAATGTCGGTTTTTCCAGAACGGAAAGAAAGTTGTGTCACATAATATCGCTAGTGGTTACAAGTACTGGTACAATGCGCTCATGATATCGTCACATGCCGCATCCCCAACGGTTGCCGATACGGGGCGTCGCACTTAGCTTGACACCACCCCTAATACATTTTTATTTTTCCCCCGGTCCAAAATTTTATCAACCAAATGTTGAAACTTCCTGTCAGATTAAAACTGTGTGCCGGACCGAGACGAACTCGGGACCTTTGCCCTTAGCGGGAAACTGCAGGAGACCTTTTGTGAAGTTTGGAAGGTAGGAGACGAGGTTCTGGCGGAATTAATGCTGTGAGGACGGGGCGTGAGTCGCGCTTGGGTAGCTCAGTTGGTAGAGCACTTGCCCGCGAAAGGCAAAGGTCCCAAGTTCGAGTCTCGGTCCGGCACACAGTTTTAATCTGCCAGGAATTTTGATATCAGCGCACACTCCGCTGTAGAGTGAAAATTTCATTCCACAACCAAATGTTGTTTACATACCAAGGGAACATTGGTTCAAATGGCTCTGAGCACTATGGGACTTAACATCTGTGGTCATCAGTCCCGTAGACTTAAAACTACTTAAACCTAACCAACCTAAGAACATCACACACATCTATGCCCGAGGCAGGATTCGAACCTGCGACTGTTGCGGTCGCGCGGTTCCAGACTGAAGCGCCTAGAACCGCTCGGCCACAGCGGCCGGCAAGGGAACATTAACCAGTATAAATGCCTCTCCTGTAACTTACGTTACGAGGATGTGAACAGCAGTAGCTACCTTTTTTTTTTAAATAGCACCCTTTACTTTTTTATTTGCTTATCCACTTTGTGTGTTCAAGACCTGTTCAAAAATGTATCACGATGTACTATTCACGTGAATATGACGTTGTAAACAAATGGAAAAAGGCACATCGATCATTCCGTCTTCAGTTAATTGAATGCTTTTGAGAGCAGGACGGGTTCGAAAACAATTTCCCAGACTAGCGTCGTTTTATTTGCTCCCCCCCCCCCCCCCCCCACTCTCTCTCTCGCTTTCTCTCTCTCTCACACACACACTTTTTTCTCCTCGTACACATTCACCTGTTTCAGTTTTCGCTATTAATTGTGATAGGCAAAAAAAAAGTTCAAACGTGTGTGAAATCTTACGGGACTTAACTGCTAAGGTCATCACTCCCTAAGCTTACTCACTACTTAACCTAAATTATCCTAAGGACAAACACACACACCCATGCCAGAGGGAGGACTCGAACCAGCCGCACAGCCCATGACTGAAGCGAGTGATAGGCACTGTATACAAAATTCTCACTTGAACGCCCCTCTCAGCTTGGCTCCCCAAGCCGCGTCCTGTGTCGCTTGGCCCGTAAGTACGAGGGTAATCCCGAAAGTAAGGTCTCCTATTTTTTTTATAAATACATAGACCTGTTTATTTCTACAATGGTTTACATCAGTTTACAGCTTGAACATTTAGCTATTTTTCGACATAATCACCATTTCTGTCGATGCATTTTTGTAGACGCTGTGACAGCAGTTTTTGCATGCCCATGTCATACCAGCCGCCATGCTGTTTAGAAAGTTATGAACCTCTTCTTTCACCTCGTCGTCGGAGCTGAACCGCTTTCCGGCCAAATGTTCTTTTAACTTAGGAAACAGGTGATAGTGACTGCCCGCCAAGTCAGGACCGAGCGAGGTGGCGCAGTGGTTAGCACACTGGACTCGCATTCGGGAGGACGACGGTTCAATCCCGTCTCCAGCCATCCTGATTTAGGTTTTCCGTGATTTCCCTAAATCGTTTCAGGCACATGCCGGGATGGTTCCTCTGAAAGGGCACGGCCGATTTCCTTCCCAATCCTTCCCTACCCCGAGCTTGCGCTCCGTCTCTAATGACCTCGTTGTCGACGGGACGTTAAACACTAACCACCACCACCACCACCGCCAAGTCAGGACTATAGGGTGGGTGGGTGATTATGTTCCACTATAACTGTTGCAGGAGAGCAACGGTTTGCCGAGCGTCTACAGAGCTGGGGCAACACTCAGTAGTTTACAAAACCGCGTTACGCTATTGGTTGAAACAGGCCCCGAAGCTGGCGAATACAGCCCAATTAAACTGCCAGCGTTCAAGTTACGCCGACTCAACTATAATATTATCATTGCGAGGGGACCTGTATTTGCTACCCCTCCACCTCATACTCGCGCATGCTTTCAGAGAGAGAGAGTCCTTAATAAAGTAAATCCACCTTTCCTCCACGGACTGTTTCGAATTCCCTTCTTCCGAGTCACGTTTAGCTTCCAAAACGCTCATTGCTTAATTTGTTCAAATTCATCTTGGTTTGCAGTCTTTCTTTCATTCAGACATATTTGAGTGTCGATAAACATATTTCTTGTTTCAACTATCTTTATTCTTTTCTGTAATCATTCGAAAACTGACAGTTTCTCTTACCATCATTAGGCATTTTATGAAGTTATGATAAGTTTATTAGACGGTAAACAGTACACAATAACACTTTAGTCATCGAAGTACACGTCACTATACATTATACAAGGTGTTCCATTGATAGTGAACGGGCCAAATATCTCACGAAAAGAGAGTCAAACGAGAAAACTTCAAAGAACGAAACTTGTCTAGCTTGAAGGAGGAAACCGGATGGCGCTATGGTTGGCCCGCTGGATGGCGCTGCCATAGATCAAACGGATATCAATTGCGATTTTTTTAAAAGTAGGAACCCCCAACTTTCATTACATATTCGTGTAGCACGTAAAGAAATAAGAATGTTTTAGTTGGACCACTTTTTTTGCTTTGTGATAGATGGCGCTGTAATAGTCACAAACATACGGCTCACAATTTTAGGCGAACATTTGGTAACAGGTAGGCTTTTTAAATTAAAATACATAACGTAGGCTCAAAAAATGGTTCAAATGGCTCTGAGCACTATGGGACTTAACTACTGTGGTCATCAGTCCCCTAGAACTTAGAACTTCTTAAACCTAACTAACCTAAGGACATCACACACATCCATGCCCGAGGCAGGATTCGAACCTGCGACCGTAGCAGCCGCGCGGTTCCGGACTGCGCGCCTAGAACCGCTATAACGTAGGCTCGTCTGAACATTTTATTTCGGTTGTTCCAATGTGACACATCTACCTTTGTGAACTTATCATTTCTGAGAACGCATGCTGTTACAGCGTGATTACCTGTAAATACCACATTAATGCAATAAATGCTCAAAATGATGTCCGTCAACCTCAGTGCATTTGGCAATACGTGTAACGACATTCCCCTCAACAGCGAGTAGTTCGCCTTCCGTAATGTTCGCACATGCATTGACAATGTGCTGACGCATATTGTCAGGCACTGTCGGTGGATCACGATAGCAAATATCCTTCAACTTTCCCCACAGAAAGAAATCCCGGGACGTCAGATCCGGTGAACGTGCGGGCCATGGTATGGTGCTTCGACGACCAATCCACCTGTCATGAAATACGCTATTCAATACAGCTTCAACCGCACGCGAGCTATGTGCCGGACATCTATCATGTTGGAAGTACATGGACATTCTGTCATGCAGTGAAACATCTTGTAGCAACATCGGTAGAACATTACGTAGGAAATCAGCATACATTGCACCATTTAGATTGCCATCGATAAAACGGGGGCCAATTATCCTTCCACCCATAATGCCGCACCATACATTAACCCGCCAAGGTGGCTGATGTTCCACTTTTCGCAGCCATCGTGGATTTTCCGTTGCCCAATAGTGCTGTTGGTGAATGACGCTTCGTCACTAAATAGAACGCGTGCAAAAAATCTGTCATCGTCCAGTAATTTCTCTTGTGCCCAGTGTCAGAACTGTACACGACGTTCAAAGTCGTCGCCATGCAAATCCTGGTGTATAGAAATATGGTACGGGTGCTACCGATGTTGATGTAGCATTCTCAACACCGACGTTTTTGAGATTCCCGATTCTCGCGGAGCTACTGATGTGCGGATTAGCCGCGACAGAAGCTAAAACACCTACTTGGGCATCATCATTTGTTTCAGGTCGTGGTTGACGTTTCAGACTTGGCTGAACACTTCCTGTTTCCTTAAATAACGTAACTATCCGGCGAACGGTCCGGACACTTTGATGATGTCGTCCAAGATACCAAGCAGCATACATAGCAGAAGCCCGTTGGTCATTTTGATCTCAACAGCCATACATCAACACGATCTCGACCTTTTTCGCAATTGGTAAACGGTCCATTTTAACACGGGTAATGTATCACGAAGCAAATACCGTCCGCACTGGCAGAATGTTACGTGATACCAGGTACTTATACGTTTGTGAGTATTACAGCGGCATCTATCACAAAGCGAAAAAAGTGGTCCAACTGAAACATTCATATTTCTTTACGTACTACACGAATATGTAATTAAAAATCGGGGTCCCTAATTTTTATAAAACGCAGTTGATATCCATTTCACCTATGGCAGCACCATCTGTTTTGCCCCTTCAAGCTAGACGAGCTTCGTTCTTTGTAGTTTTTTCGTTTGATTCTTATTTCGTGAGATATTTGGCCCGGTCACTATCATTGGAGCATCCTGTATACTCGCAGTAATCACTTCAAACATTACCAAATTGCATTTTCTGTTCGTATTACGTTTAGAAAAAATCGTCTTATCAGATCACTATTCAAATGGCAGTTTCCCGATTATTCCACGTGTCGCTGATTAAATAGTTCAGGTCTCGTAGAACTGAAGATGTCTGCTATATCGGCCGGCCGGGTTGGCCGAGCGGTTCTAGGCGCTACAGTCTGGTTCAAATGGTTCAAATGGCTCTGAGCACTATGGGACTTAACATCTCTGGTCATCAGTCCCCTAGAACTTAGAACCACTTAAACCTAATTAACCTAAGGATATCACACACATCCATGCCCGAGGCAGGATTCGAACCTGCGACCGTAGCAGTCGCGCGGTTCCGGACTGAGCGCCTGAACCGCTAGACCACCGCGGCCGGCACTACAGTCTGGAATCACGCGACCGCTACGGTCGCAGGTTCAAATCCTACCACTGGCATGGATGTGTGTGATGTCCTTAGGTTAGTTAGGTTTAAGTAGATCTAAGTCTAGGGGACTGATGACCTTAGAAGTTAAGTCCCATAGTGCTCAGAGCCATTTCCCAACATCAACTTGCTGACATAAATAAAACCGAGGCTGCAGTTATATGTTGTGCTAACAGATGACGTTACGTCAGTACTTGAGCCATGGTCGTAACAGTGTTTTGCAAAATCGGCACAAAATTGGGTCCTGTCGGGATGTCGGAACAAGAAGGTCCATAACGGTGACGATCCCGAAATGTCGGGACGGATGACCACCCTATGTGGAAGTCATATTGTGAAGGAGCGAGCCAAGATGTTCGTGCCTGAACATTGCAAAAATCCCGGGACGTGATACACGGAGAGAAACACACGCGTGTACGTGTCGATTGGCAGTCTGCGAGGCTACCGCGGCGCGTGTACTGATAACCGACCGGCAGTGGCACACGCATCCATCGGTCTGGCGCTGCGCAGTAGTTGCGGAAGTTCCCTGACCTGCACCGCTGCACCCAGCAGTGGCTGCGACGCCGCCTGGCCGAACACCGACGAACATTGCCGACGACCCGCGAAGACGCGCTGCTACTAGCTCCGCTATAGCACGGCGAGCGCCACGTGCTAAAAGCCATCGACAAACGGATCGCGCTTTCAACGTTGAGCGTACCGTGCTGCTGAACGCTCAGAAACTATGCGACTTATGCGTACCGTTAAGTGTGGCTCTAACAAGGGAACCTCCCCATCGCACCCCCCTCAGATTTAGTTATAAGTTGGCACAGTGGATAGGCCTTGAAAAACTGAACACAGATCAATCGAGAAAACAGGAAGAAGTTGTGTGGAACTAAGAAAAAAATAAGCAAAATATATAAACAGAGTAGTCCATGCGAAAGATATGCAACATAAAGGATAATGTTAGGCCAGGAGCCCCGCGGTCCCGTGGTTAGCGTGAGCAGCTGCGGAACGACAGGTCCTTGGTTCAAGTCATCCCTCGAGTGAAAAGTTTACTTTCTTTATTTTCGCAAATTTATGATCTGTCAGTTCGTTCATTGACGTCTCTGTTCACTGTAATAAGTTTAGTGTCTGTGTTTTGCGAACGCACCGCAAAACCGTGCGATTAGTAGACGAAAGGGCGTGCCTCTCCAATGGGAACCGAAAACATTTGATCGCAAGGTCATAAGTCAACCGATTCCTCAGCAGGAAAACACGTCTGATATATTCTATACGACATTGGTGACGGCATGTGCGTCACATGACAGGAATATGTTGTCGACCCACCTAACTTGTACACTTGGCGAATGGGTAAGAAGATTCTTCTACCTTGCCCGATTTAGGTTTTCTTGTGGATGTCACAATCATTCCCAAAAAAGTGATGAAAACATAAGAGTTTGTCACATAAACTGCAACAAATGAATGCAACAGTTTCACAGTCGCACAGTTTTCCCTGTGCTCTGTCAAAACATATGTTTTTAACGTTTTCAAATTTTTCCGTGTGTAGACCGTCAAATCGTGCATATGTCCAAGCAAATCTGAACATGTCCTGGAATTTTGGAGAGCGAAGTTGATTATGTGTGAGTGTCTGAACTTTGATAATTGACACACGATCACGTAAACAGTACTGCTCTGTGTACCTGTACAGCTTCGCAAAATCATAGAATCTTGTTACAAAGTATTTCACTTGCCGAAAACCAAACACATCTAAAGGTTGCACAAGAGGTGTACAACCTGGAAGAATGGTAATCACGTCTACTCCCACACTAAAATTGTACAATGCTTGATCCTTCTGTCCTGTATAGCTGTCATGGAGTTAGGCAAAATCTTTGTCCGCGTAAGGAGCCATCACATGTTCATTAAAGTCTTTCATTAGTCTTCTCTTCATTTTTCCTGACGCACTGGAACGGACGGACGGACGGACGGACAGATGATAATTGTCTGAAAACAAAAAATTAAACTTTTCACTCCAGGGTGGAACGTAGGACCTCTCGTTTCACAGCTGCTCACGCTAACCACGGGACCACGGCACTCCTGAGCGTATACTATTCTTGATGTTGCCTATTTTGCGCGTGGACTACTCAGTTTGTATATTTTGCTTATATTTTTCATAGTTCCACACAACTTATTCCTGTTTTCTCGATTGATCTGTGTTCAGTTTTTCAAGGCCTATCCACTGTGCCAACTTATAACTAAATCTGAGGGGGGTGCGATGGGGAGGTTCCCGTGTAACTGCATCGCGCTCTAGCGGCTGTTCTCGACTGTATCTGCCCCTCATAACACACCGTTCGTTTATGAAACCGACTAGCATAAAATTTCTACGTTAGCTCTATTGAAACGCCCATCTGCTTCCTTATCCATATGTTAGCCATGTTATTCTGTATGTAGTATACACAAATAAAAATTCAATTCCCATGGACATATCATAGAGCAAAAAGGAAAGTACCATATACAGTCAATAATGCCATCTGCTTATAAAAGCTCCATTACAAATAGTGCGATACAAATTTACACTAGTTCCCCACGTAAGACAAAAATTATGTCATCATTACAGCAATTGTCCGCGAAAGACATACCAGGTGTACCGGTAAGAAATGAGCGTTAAGAAATGGCTCTGAGCACTATGCGACTTAACTTCTGAGGTCATCAGTCCCCTAGAACTTAGAACTAATTAAACCTAACTAACCTAAGGACATCACTCACATCCATGCCCGAGGCAGGATTCGAACCTCCGACCGTAGCGGTCGCTCGGCTCCGGACTGTACCGCCTAGAACCGCACGGCCACTCCGGGCGGCTGAGCGGTAAGATACAAATGTGTCGATAGGGAACATTTGTTGTGAACGAGTCTTAATTTTTTTTTTTTGTTTGGTTGGTATGACATCTGTCAAAAATATTTAGTATACATCAGGTCATGGAACAAACAACATCATATGTTTTCACCGTGTTAACAATGTCGAATTTTGTACTAGAAAGTGATGACTTGCGGAAAGCAATAATTTTTTGTTATCATTTGAAAAAAGTGCTGCAGAGTCGCATCGAATGCTTGTCGAGGCATATGGTGATCATGCTCTATCAGAAGCGACATGCAAAAGATGGTTTCAGCGGTTCAGAAATAATGATTTTTGATGTAAGAAATGAAGAACGAGGAAGACCACCAAAAAAGTTCGAAGACGCCGAATTGCAAGCAATACTGGATGAAGATGATACTTTGAGTCAGAAGCAAATGGCAGCAATGCTAAATGTTGCATAACAAACAATTTCTGACCGTTTGAAAGCTATGGGAAAAATCCAAAAGTGTGAAAAATGGGTGCCACATGAATTGAATGAAAGACAGATGGAAAACCGAAAAACCACTTGTCAAATTTTGCTTCAAAGGCATGAAAGAAAATCAATTTTGCATCGAACTGTTACTGGTGATGAAAAATGGAATTATTTTAAGAATCCTAAACGGGAAAAATCATGGGTTAATCCGGGACTCCCATCAACATCGACTGCAAAACCATATCGATTCGGCAAGAAAACAATGCTCTGTGTTTGGTGGGATCAGAAAAGTGTGGTGTATCATGAGCTTCTAAAACCCGGTGAAACTGTGAATACTAATCGCTACAGACAACAAATGATCAATTTTAACTATGCACTGATCGAAAAAGAGACCAGAATGGTCCAGAATACATGGCAAAGTACAGTATTTTTTTTTACACGACAATGCACCTGCACACAAAGCAAAACTGGTTCAGGCTACAATCAAAACACATGGCTGGTAGCTGCTACCCCACCCGCCGTATTCACCAGACTTGGCCCCTTCCGACTACCATTTGTTTTCATCAATGGGACAAACAATGGCTGAGGAACACTTCGATTCCTACAAAGAAGTCGAAAATTGGGTGTTTGATTGGTTTGCTTCAAAAGACGAACATTTCTATCGGCGTGGTGTTCACAAATTGCCAGAAAGGTGGACAAAATGTATAGAAAGCAATGGTCAGTACTTTGAATAAAATATTTTTACTTTTCAATTCAAAATTAGTGTTTCATTTTCACAAAAAAACGCTCATTTCATACCGGTACACCTGGTACATCCCGAGTTCGATTCTCGGTCCGGCACACAGTTTTAATCTGTCAGGAAGTTTCAGACACTACGAGATCAAAAGTATCCGTACACCTGGATGAAAATGACTTACAAGTTCGTGGCGCCCTCCATCGGTAATGCTGGAATTCAATATGGTGTTGGCCCACCCTTAGCCTTGATGATAGCTTCCATGCGGCCCTGAAGCGGAGGAATGCTTGCGTTATCATGTCATCGGGAATACTTCGAAAAACGAAGTCTGCGTTTTTCTGTATTACCTTATTTGCAGAATAATAAATAATTAACGTTTTTATTTGAATTACGCTAATATTTTTTGGGTAAAAAGGAGTCAACAATTTATTAATGGCCAAAACAAAATTCACGGTGTACGTTGTTGACAAATGTCGTATGGTGAATTCCCAGCACACCCTAGAACGAGCACACCCTAGAACTCGCATTCGGGAGGACGACGGTTCAATCCCGCGTCCGGCCATCCTGATTTAGGTTTTCCGTGATTTCCCTAAATCTCCCTAGGCAAATGCCGGGATGGTTCCTTTGAAAGGGCACGGCCGACTTCCTTCCCCGTCCTTCCCTAATCCGATGAGACCGATGACCTCGCAGTTTGGTCTCTTCCCCCAAACAACCCAACCCAACCCTAGAACTGAAGAGCAGGAAGTGCCGTCTAAACAATGGAGCATTTACACAGTTTATGTACTTAAACATATCAGACAATATTTAGGTGACACAAAATACTGTCTTTTTATCGTTTCTGTCTAATTTTCTAACGTAATTTTCAAATTTTAATCGTATTTTTGTGTGCGTGCCTGCGTAAACGCGCGCGCGCTCGGACTCGTTCCATGGGCAAAAGCTTTCCACTGAACCTGAATAAACAAAACCCTTAACAAATAAAAATATTGCCTCCAAGACGCTGCTACAGGAGCTCGAGAATGAGTCGATACCGGAAGTCATGCGGTTTCTAATTCGGCGCTTCTAGCTCGCTTGGATAAGGGAGAAGTTAACAACCAGGCATCTGCCATCTCAACTGGAACAGTAGTCCTTAATTAAAATCTCCGCAGCGGGAATGAGCTGTAGCGCCACATCAGGTCGATTCATTTCTTAATTAAACTTTTACGCAAGCCGATTTCGCAATTTCGTGACTGCAAATCTCACATCTAGTGACACCATTTTGGCTGTGACAAGTAAGAAGTGACATGTTCCACTTGGTGTTTATTTCACGTTCCAATCTCTTGGTGGCTTTCACCAGCTATACACCCCCCCCCCCCCTTCCCCTCTCCTCCCCAGCCTCCTGTCGAAATACCAGAGCCTACACCAGTGGTTCCTAACCTTTCTCAGACCGCTACTCCTGAATGCAGTGAGATATTAACTTGTACTCGCCCCCCCCCCCCCCCTCCCCAAACCACCATCATCAACAATAGCATCTGCTTCCGAATGAAAAAGAATTTCGTTTGAACACTTATTTTAAAAATCAGAAAAAATAAATGATATTCAGTTTTTGTAGACTTTTTATTAATCCACGAACTAATGAGTCGGATGGACAACAGGTACTGCTTGTTTCCAACAACGCTCTCTTACAGGAGAGCCGGCCGGAGTGGCCGAGCGGTTAAAGGCGCCACAGTCTGGAACCGCGCGACCGCTACGGTCGCAGGTTCGAATCCTGCCTCGGGCATGGATGTGTGTGATGTCCTTAGGTTAGTTAGGTTTAAGTAGTTCTAAGTTCTAGGGGACTGATGACCACAGCAGTTAAGTCCCATAGTGCTCTGAACCATTTGAACCATTTTTTTCTTACAGGAGATGACGCCATTTCCAGTGCATAGCGAGTGCTACATACCACCCCTTCTCAGAAAAGGAAGCTAACCCTCCATACCGAGGGTAGACATTTGTTACAAAACATGATTTCTCCACGCCTCTCCTCTCCCTAGCTACACTTCCTTCACTCACACGCTCCACCCCCAAATGAAATAAACCAGTTAAAATGTGTGCACTATACTTAAGGCTTACTATTAGTAAATCACTTGTTAGCTAGACTGCTAACTTCTGAACTGGAAAAAATTGCAAGACTTCAGGCTGCCAATGGGTTGTGTCTAACCACTGACATCATCATCAACAACAACAACAACAACAACAACAATAATAATAATACTGTGTAGGCTCTATAGCAGTATAGTACCCATTACATAGTTACTGCTGTGTTGTGCTGTGAATTAGTACCTTTACTATTCGGAAACGAATACTGAAATACGTTTCTGGTGTACTGCTGAAACTACCTACAATCGTACAAGATATTTCTATCAGATATTTAAGCATGTCACAATTTTACAGAAGTAATACAAGTCCTAAAATAAAATGTATGTGTGTGGTGGTTGGACTACGTGAGAGAAACTTCCGTACATTATTTCACGTCCTGCAATCTCCACAAGACTTTGTCACATGTTGTACAGGTTAAATACCGTACCGTGCGAGGTGGTGCAGTGGTTAGCCCACTGGACTTGCATTCGGAAGGGCGACGGTTCAAACCCGCGTGCGGCCATCCTGATTTAGGTTTTCCGTGATGCCCCTAAATTGCTTCAGGCAAATGGTGGATGGTTCCTTTGAAGGACACAACCGACTTCCTTCCCCATCCTTCCCTAACCCGATGGGACCGATGACCTCACTGTTTGGTCCCGTCCCACTAATCAACCAACCTTAAATACCGTTTTGTGCAACTGCAATGGAAATCTTAGTAAGACCAAACGCATTTCGCTTTATTCTAAACTATTTTCAGAGCTCACAGTTTTTTTTCTCTTACAATTTTGTTCGCTAGGATTATGAACATTTCGTATGCTTTAACTTACTACTATAAATAGTGTCGTTACTCACGGTTTTTGTTGTTTCCGTTATTCAAAAAATGGTTCAAATGGCTCTGAGCACTATGGGACTTAACATCTATGGTCATCAGTTCCCTAGAACTTAGAACTACTTAAACCTAACTAACCTAAGGACAGCACACAACACCCAGCCATCACGAAGCAGAAAAAATCCCTGACCCCGCCGGGAATCGAACCCGGGAACTCGGGCGTGGGAAGCGAGAACGCTACCGCACGACCACGAGATGCGGGCTGTTGCCGTTACTCTTCCCGTTCTCCCACATACGTGTACTAGATTTTAGCACAGAGCACTTTCACTGGACTAAATACATTCACGTTTCTGTGTTCTGAACAACCGCTGTCATCTCGCCTAAAGAAGTAAGATGAGCCGGCCGAAGTGGCCGAGCGGTTCTAGGCGCTACAGTCTGGAACCGCGCGACCGCTACGGTCGCAGGTTCGAATCCTGTCTCGGGCATTGATGTGTGTGATGTCCTTAGGTTCGTTAGCTTTAAGTAGTTCTAAGTTCTAGGGGGCTAATGACCTCAGAAGTTAAGTCCCATAGTGCTCAGAGCCATTTGAACCATTTTTGAAGTAAGATGACGCTGAAATGCACGGAAAATCTGGCTCTTAAAAACTCCATTGTTCAATTGTGATGCTCTATACTTAGGGCAGACCAGCAGAACGTTTGAAATAAGGTATAAGGAACACCAAAGAGCATGGAAACATGCCACGACCCATTCCACATTTGTAGAACACCTTCGGCAAGAAAACGACGATCCTACCATAATAGAAAAGAACATGAAGATAGTCAGTTTCAGTAACAAGAAACATTTCCTGGCCTTACAACAGAACTTCCAAATTAAAAAAAAAAAATCGTAACAGAGAAGAAGTAGATAGTAAATGACCAGAAAATATCAGCACAACCTAGACCGCCAAAAAACTTACACACACACACACACACACACACACACACACACACACACACACAGAGAGAGAGAGAGAGAGAGAGAGAGAGAGAGAGAGAGAGAGAAAGAGAGAGAGCAATAGCACCCTTAGGGTTGGAGACATTGGCCCAGATTACACTATTTCAGTGCTTTGTTCCACCAAGAGGCGTAAGTTTCTCAAGGCATGTCCTATGGTATCATCTGTCATATTGTAACCTCTACACTTGTGTATTTTCCAGGCCTGTGAAGCCCTGCAGAGTTATGGCATTGCTTCATCAACACTCATAACAGTGGCGAAGGCGTACGAAATGGCGGCATGGCAATGGTTCTTCAGAAAACAAAAACGTTATTCAGCTGCTCCTACCCATTGATTTTATGCAACTCGCAATACCTCCGAATACGACATGCACAATTTTCATATTCTCTTGCTCGCAACATGCAAACTATTACTTTTAACAGAACCGTTTCATAGGAAATTTAATGTAGTTCAATTGTATACCGAGATATATTTTTACTAGAGGCTGTAGTTTTCGAATTATAAAGAAAAACGCACAAAAGTGAACTTCAAACGCGTCTTTCTTGAATAAGTCGAAAACCGTGACGTCCAGCGAAAGCGTAGCTCAGTAAAAATTTTAACTACATTTCATTTCCTACAAAAAGCTCCTGTTCATTTTTTCTGTAAGACTAAGAGTTTACACGTAGCGAGTGAAAGAATATGAAAATAACACGCACGGTTTTTGAAAGTGTTGCAGGTTGCATAAAGCCTAGCTGAATCACCCTATATTTATTGTTAGTTAAAGTGCTGTGCGCTAAAAAGTGCAACATAAGTATATGAGAATAGACACACCACTGCAGATGCTTTAAAATACAGCTAAACGCGTTTGGTCTTAACAAGACTTAATTACAGTCGCAAAACGCTCTATTTAAACCATATATAACTCATAAATCTCCATTGCTGACTGACTGCATTTTGCCAGTATCCTGCCACTGATGCCTGTTATCTGCCTGACCTACTGCTGAGCCTATGTAAACGTTCCATTTCATATCCTTACAAATAGTTTCATTCAGCTGTTTAGGCGAGTTGACTGATCATAATTTTGCCTCGCTAATATTGTAGCCATAGAATACCACTCCTTTTGCGAAGTGCGCCATTTGACATTTGTGTACACTTAAAGCAAGTTGCCAATTTGTGCATCAGTTTGAAATCTTATCAAGGTTTGTCTTGGTATTCGAGGAGCTTTTTCCAGTTAATACTTAACTACAGACAAGTGCATTATCTGCAAAATGTGCAAGGTTGCTATTAAATATATTCTGTGTGCTATCTTATTTTAACTGTTTGTGGATAGAATTTTCTGAGGAGCTTGAAAAATAGCTTAAACCCCCCCCCCCCCCCCCCCCCCCCCCCGGCTGGCCAGTGCACGATACCAGCGAGCGTTAATTCACTGCGAGGATTCGGTACTGGTCTGGATGTCTGACTCCACCTCCCCCCCACCGGTCACGCAAAGTAGGCTTCTGCACTGTACGCTAAATGAACAGGTCAATATTTAAAGGGAAAAAGAAACACGGAATATAAACCACTACAAAATTTTAACAAGCTTATCAGATAAGGCTATGTATTTTCATGTTTCTGCTCAGACGGCTGTTCACATTCAAAATTTCATATAGTGTCCATGTGATGTTCGGTGATTGCCCTAAAAGATTCGTGGGCTAGTGGTGCTCCACAGCAACAAAACAGTGTACGAAAACAGGACCACTTTATTGTAAATGAAACAAGGTTCTAAAATAAGAACTGAATTAGCTTCGTGGTACATTGAATGTGCATATTTCACCGATTTCTGAACTATGAATACACGGTGTAGAGGCCCCCGCCTTCCCCCTTACACACACACACACACACACACACACACACACACACACACACACACATATTTCAAAGTATTTGCCCCATGCAAATCTTTGTGTATAAAGATCGTAATTTACAAAAAGAAGCTGCATTATCTACACCGATGTTGCGGCAAAAATTTTGCAGTGTGCTGCATTTATTGAACATCGCTTGCATACAGGATAATTCAGCTGTCCGTACCTATGGATTCTATGCAATCTGCAACCTGCAACACCACGGGCCAGTTTTTCATATTCTCTCATTCGCAATGTGCAAACCAGTAGTTCTACAAAAATACAGAACACAACGTTTATGTACCAGAAATAGTTCAGGAGTTAGGACGTCATGAAACGAATGTAATTAGGGTTTCACAAGCATAACGTCAAATATTGGACAAATTAAAATATCTGCAAAGTGATCAGATATTTTGTGCTGTATGATACATGGCAGTTCGATTGTTTACAGAATCGCGACTGTGGGAGGGTTTCGGGTGGTAACTATAATACGGTCTCGGTTGTATGGGCATTGAAACTCTGTATCCGCACGCCCGCCTCGTTCGTTGAGCTGACACCCGAATCTCCAGATATCAGACAGCCAGATCCGTAGCATATCGACAGAGTATCAACCAGAACTCCGATATAGTTTGTGCTTTCTGCTGCTGTATATGAGAATGTGGGTAAACGGTAAGTAATAACGAACACGTGACCCACGGAACACAGGAAGAGCGTAACAGTCAGCGTTTGTCATTTTGACCTCCCGTGAGGAAGTTGGGAGAGCGTTACAGGGTTATTACAAATGATTGAAGCGATTTCACAGCTCTACAATAACTTTATTATTTGAGATTTTTTTCACAATGCTTTGCACACACATACAAAAACTCAAAAAGTTTTTTTAGGCATTCACAAATGTTCGATATGTGCCCCTTTAGTGATTCGGCAGACATCAAGCCGATAAGCAAGTTCCTCCCATACTCGGTGCAGCACGTCCCCATCAATGAGTTCGAAAGCATCGTTGATGCGAGCTCGCAGTTCTGTTTAAGAAATGCCGAACATCATGATGGAAGTGCGGTGGAGCACCATCCTGTTGAAAGATGAAGTCGGCGCTGTCGGTCTCCAGTTGTGGCATGAGCCAATTTTCCAGCATGTCCAGACACACGTGTCCTGTAAGGTTTTTTTTTTTTTCGCAGAAGAAAAAGGGGCCGTAAACTTTAAACCGTGAGATTGCACAAAACACGTTAACTTTTGGTGAATTGCGAATTTGCTGCACGAATGCGTGAGGATTCTCTACCGCCCAGATACGCACATTGTGTCTGTTCACTTCACCATTAAGAAAAAATGTTGCTTCATCACTGAAAACAAGTTTCGCACTGAACGCGTCCTCTTCCATGAGCTGTTGCAACCGCGCCGAAAATTCAAAGCGTTTGATTTTGTCATCGGGTGTCAGGGCTTGTAGCAATTGTAAACGGTAAGGCTTCTGCTTTAGCCTTTTCCGTAAGATTTTCCAAACCGTCGGCTGTGGTACGTTTAGCTCCCTGCTTGCTTTATTCGTCGACTTCCGCGGGCTACGCGTGAAACTTGCCCGCACGCGTTCAACCGTTTCTTCGCTCACTGCAGGCCGACCCGTTGATTTCCCCTTACAGAGGCATCCAGAAGCTTTAAACTGCGCATACCATCGCCGAATGGAGTTAGCAGTTGGTGGATCTTTGTTGAACTTCGTCCTGAAGTGTCGTTGCACTGTTATGACTGACTGATGTGAGTGCATTTCAAGCACGACATACGCTTTCTCGGCTCCTGTCGCCATTTTGTCTCACTGCGCTCTCGAGCGCTCTGGTGGCAGAAACCTGAAGTGTGGCTTCAGCCGAACAAAACTTTATGAGTTTTTCTACGTATCTGTAGTGTGTCGTGACCATATGTCAATGAATGGAGCTACAGTGAATTTATGAAATCGCTTCAATCATTTGTAATAGCCCATGGGCCTAGGTACGACTCCTGCTCATGTCAGTTTTCGTACTGTAGTACGTGTGGGACTGTTGTATGGGACATCATGCTCCTAACAAGTAAAAGAACTGTTATAGCAATGCTCTACTGGCAAACCCCTTTCGCTTCGTTCATTTGAAAGTAGCAAACCCATAGAGTACATTCGTCGTTTCACAGAATAAACACAGACAATCGTAAAAGAAAAACGAAAAAACAGCTGCATCACAACGCAAACGTATTATTAGTGATGACAGCAATAATAATGATGACAGTAACAATAACAATAATGGTAGTGATAACTGAGTACTAGATGGCAGCACTGCCGTACTTCAGATGTGGGTGTTGTGGCCAGAGACTCGTGTTTGTGCAGACGGGAAAGAGGGGTCTGAAACTGCCTTCCAGTCCGCATGTTACCGCTACAGCTGACAGTGCAGTTTTGCTACATGAAACCGTGGAACGTTATTGATATTCTCGTCGAACTGTTGCGTAGCGGCGGCTGTGTAACTACAACAACGGAAGTAACTGGCGAAGAGGAAGAAGGTGCAGCATTCCTAGTAGACTTAACTGACCAGTGAAAGGTGTCGAACGGCACGAAAGAGGAAACACTGGATATCGATGAGCGCACATCAGATTGAGCGTTCGTTTGTGACCAAGTGCAAGCCGGCCGCGGTAGCCGATCGGTTCTAGACGCTTCGGTCTGGACCCCGCGCGACCGCTACGGTCGGAGGTTCGAATCCTGCCACGGGCATGGATGTGTGTGATGACCTTAGGTTTAAGTAGTTCTAAGTTCTAAGGGACTGATGACCTCGGATGTTAAGTCCCGTAGTGCTCAGAGCCATGTGAACCACTTGAACAAGTGCATGGACAAGAATCGACGCCTTCGATATCGTCACCAGAAGAGCCCACAAGTGGTGGAAATGACGAAAAACCACAAAAAGTTGGTACTTCAATCAGAAAACGAGAAATTCGAAATGCTCAGATATAAGTTGACGTCAAAAGGAGCCGGAGTCATCCCAAACATTTGCACATCTCACGATGTCTGGAATGAAAAACAGACTTCGCACTAAATGTCCTGCACGACGTGTGGTGTATGAATGGGAAAGGCTGGGGGAAAGGGGAGAGTTAATGTCTTTCAAAGAGAAGTACCAACATATTAGAACCAAAAATTGCCAACAGAATATTGGTATAAAAGTCGAACAGTCCTTTTATATGTCAGAAACACGTTGTCCCGTATAACAGCTCCAAACGTACTACACACAAAAACTCACAACACCAGGGCTCGAAACCGGGATCCTCGGTATGACCAACTATCGTTGTACAGACTTCCCCACTGGAAAGCTCACAGTTATGCAGCTGCTGTTCTCCGCACCTCAGGTGTTACTTATTACGTCTGATATGCATGTTCTCCTAGACGACAGCACATGGCAAAAACTATATTGGAGTTTTGGTTGATACTCCGTCGATATTCAACGTTTAGCGCCGATGAAACTATCTGACATCAGGAGCTTTGCGTGTCGGACGTTTCCCTCGGACCGATCGAGAAGGCACAGTGATTAGCACTCAGGACACGCATTCAGGAGGACGACGGTTCAAACCCGCGTCCGTCCATCTACATTTAGATTCTCCGTGATTTCCCTAAATCTCTCCAAGCAAATGCTGGGGTGGGTCATTTGAAGAGGCACGGCCAATTTCCTTCCCCATCCTTGACACAATCCGAGCTTGTGCTCCGTCTCTGATCTACATCTACATCCATACTCCGCAAGCCACCTGACGGTGTGTGGCGGAGGCTACCTTGAGTACCTCTATCGGTTCTCCCTGCTATTCCAGTCTCGTATTGTTCGTGGAAAGAAGGGTTGTCGTCAGGCCTCTGTGTGGGCTCTAATCTCTTTGATTTTATCCTTATGGTCTCTTCGCGAGATATAAGTAGGAGGGAACAATATACTGCTTGACTCCTCGGAGAAGGTATGTTCTCGAAACTTCAACAGAAGCCGTACCGAGCTACTGAGCGTCTCTCTTGCAGAATCTTCCACTGGAGTTTATCTATCATCTCCGTAACGCTCTCGCGATTACTAAATAATCCTGTAACGAAGCACGCTGCTCTCCGTTGGATCTTCTCTATCTCTTCTATCAACCCTATCTGGTTCGGATCCCACACTGCTGAGCAGTATTCAAGCAGTGGGCGAACAAGCGTACTGTAACCTACTTCCTTTGTTTTCGGACTGCATTTCCTTAGGATTCTTCCAATGAACCTCAGTCTGGCATCTGCTTTGCCGACGATCAACTTTATACGATCATTCAATTTTAAATCACTCCTAATGCCTACTCCCAGGTAATTTATGAAATTAACTGCTTCCAGTTGCTGACCTGCTATATTATAGCTAAATGATAAGGGATATTTCTTTCTGTGTATTCGCAGCACATTACACTTCTCTACATTGACAGATGACCGCGGTTCCGTTTTGCTCCGTCTGAACACCGCAGCACGCAATCACATTCGCGCACCTGCCTCCGGGTTGCAAAAGGCCGGCCGCGGCAATCCGTCATCTTCGCCGCCCTCGCTGGCCCACTTAAGTCAGGCGCCGCCCACGCCAGCGCAGGCAGTGCCGGGCGGTGGGAGGTGGGTCGCAGCCCCCGCCGAGCCCCGCCTTCACACTTACACACGGTCTGCGGCGTAATCGCGACACCCGGCCGAAAGCGCTTGTCAGTTCCACCAGCTACAGTGTTGTGCAAGTGACGTGGCGGCTGTGCGACTGGGTTCTGCGCACAGAAGTACGCAGCACATTTCGCGGCGTTGCCACTGCGCCTTTTGTCCCTCCCCACATCATTCCCTCCACCCATTGCCTACCCTGGTAACTGGCAACGAAAGCGTAAGTACACGTTGGGTCTCACTTCCTGCTTCTATCGACGCAATTCTGCATCCGTGGCAAAAAGACCAAATCGCCGCGTCCCCCCTCCCCCCCCCCCTCCACAATATTCGAAAATTTTTTTGTGTGCAGATCTTGAAAACGCACATAATTTTGTAAGCAGATCTAACAAAAATTACGCGTTATTGCAAAATATTACGTACATGAACTATACCAGTAAATTACGAGTAAACGTATAAACTCTGTAAATAAAGCACAAAATGTACAAATTTCCTAAAGAAAAGTAAAAACTGCCCAGGTGCGAGTAGGGTTCGCCGACTGACGGTTCCGTACAAATTTAATTATGTATGAGGACAGATTATCCACCCAGGGAATTGAGAATCTCGACCATTTTTGCCTGTTATCGACATTGCTACTGTCAAGTTATCGATCCTGTGCCAAGAATTTCGAGAATGTCTTAAATTTTAATTTCTTCATGATTGGGCCTGAAGTGGAATATATGTCTTGATTGGACGTTGTAAGTAAATTATTGACTATTACCACAGCTGTTACGGAAGATTTCCATTTTCAAATACTTCTACGCCGCCCCAATACATATACAGCGCAGTCCATTGATCGTGACCGGGCCAAATATCTCCCGAAATAAGCGTCAAATGAAAAAACTACAAAGAAGGAAACTTGTCTAGCTTGAAGGGGGGGAAACCAGATGGCGCTATGGTTGGCCCGCTAGATGGCGCTGCCATAGGCCAAACGGATATCAACTGCGTTTTTTAAAATATGAACCCCCATTTTTTATTACATATTCGTGTAGTACGAAAGAAATATGAATGTTGTAGTTGGACCACTTTTTTTGCTTTGTGATAGATGGCGCTGTAATAGTCACAAACATATGGCTCACAACTTTAGACGAACAGATGGTAACAGATAGGTTTTTAAATTAAAATACAGAATGTAGGTACGTTTGAACATTTTATTTCGGTTGTTCCAATGTGATACATGTACCTTTCTGAGAACGCATGCTGTTACAGCGTAATTACCTGTAAATACCACATTAATGCATAAATGCTCAAAACGATGTTCGTCAACCCCAATGCATTTGGCAATACGTGTAACGACATTCCTCTCAACAGCGAGTAGTTCGCCTTCCGTAATGTTCGCACATGCATTGACAATGCGCTGACACATGTTGTCAGGCGTTGTCAGTGGATCATGATAGCAAATATCCTTCAACTTTCCCCACAGAAAGAAATCCGGAGACGTCAGATCCGGTGAACGTGCTGCCCATGGTATGGTGCTTCGACGACTAAAGGAAAAAGGTTCATATCCCACTCAGCCACTGTAAAGATCCACGCGTGTTAAACGGCAGATCGAGTTCTGGCTCAGATGACGTCAGAGACGGACTGTGACAAATCGCCTATTTGCGGTAAAAACTGATAGTGGACTCGCGAGGACTGTACATCGTCCTGGATTGCTTAGAATTCGCTAAAGTAACTGTTAGTGTGCCGGCCGCAATAATGACAAATCCGCGTGGCAACAGGTGAATATTATTTCCACTTTTGTGGAGAGTATTTATATCGAACTCTAGCTATACCCGGCGAACTTCGTTCCGCCTCTGAAAATCTTTATATGTTATATAGCATAAGTTATATGGGAAACGTTTTGCCATATAAATTATCTCTAGTCTATAAGAATAATGCATACGTGATACACAATGTATACGTGGAACACAATAGCCGTTGTTGGCGGGAGCTCGTGACACAAACGATAATAATGGCCGAAAACTGTGTAGGGAGTGAGAAAAGGCTTAGAGGCAAGTCCGGCAGTATCGGCCACTGTTAGTTCTAACGTTTCTACGGTAGATCGCGCGGATTTAACAAATGCAGCTCGTCCATGAGCATACAAACATAGCGACAATTTTGTGGCGAAACGTGTTCGCCAGCATTATGAATAAGGCACAACCGCAAACGCCTCGATTTTTATCGTGCATAAAATTTTATACGATTACATTCTTTTAGAGGAACAAAGGAGAGCTTCTTTGTTCCACTAAAAGAATTTGATTGTACGATATATTTCCGTACGACAAAAATCGATCCGTGTGCGCTAGGTCTAAATGTCGGTTTGGCGGATGACGCGTGCTACCAAGTTAAACTTCTCGATCTAGTTACGTCGATTCAGGGAGGGATATTCGAGTAGTTGCTTTTGGTACATTTTCTTCAATTATCTATCTATCGAATAGTTAAAAGCTATCACCGGTAGACACCTGGCGGGGATAACTGATCAAGTGATAATTGATCAGTTATCGACCGAGGTTGACAATTATTAAATTACTAAAATGGCTATTAAAACGTAAGGGTTGGTGGTAGAAGGGTGAAAATTTAGGGTTGTGTGTATTTTGTAATGCCACATCACAAAAAAATAAAAAGATCTGTCCAAAAAATAAGAAAAATTTTTTGGGATGGACTACCCTTATCACTTAGGGGTATGAAAATAGATTACGACCGATTTTCAGACATACGGAATATACATGTAAAATTTCATCAGAATCGTTCGAGCCGTTTCGGAGGAGTATGGCAACTAACACTGTGACACGAGAATTTCACATATAAGGAAGGATTTCTTTGAGTATTACTAGTCATCGCGAACGACTACTTCACAGGAACGTACCGTAGAGGTCGCCTCTGATCTGATAATAGTCCTGTTTATTTACTGTCAATTGAACATAGTGACTTTCAAAGTACTGTGTGAGAGATACTTTCCTAAATATAAGTATGAACTAGAATGCTATACTTTCATTTATAATCATAGGATTATGATCCCGCTAAGTAGAAGGAGAATAGAACATTTCTTTCAGTGGGCTGGACCAAAATGTGGCCGTGCAGAGTGGAAACTATGGTCAATATGCTCTCCATCGCTTTCTGGCTGACGACAAAAATAGTTGACAGGTTCACGTGAAAAAGACGGCGAACAAAGACATCAGTAAGCAACCACCATCACTATTATGTAACCCGCCGCCCCCACAACTGCAGCAGTGTTAAAATATGTGGTTTTCAAATAAACAAAAAAGTCCTTTTTTATTTGTAAATTTTCCGTTCATTTGAAGTATTGCGTCATAAAAACTGGAAACGTAATCGCAACTATTTTAATAAGAATGTCGACAGACACGAGCAACAAACACGTGACATAAGAAGTGGTTCAGCACTGCTGTGACAGAGATGTTCCTATTGCCGCGTGGCTGGTGTATTGGATGATACGCTGCACTTGCAATGCACGAGACGTGCCCCATCTGGTCTATACGGTAGTTTCACACGGTCGTCACCGGACATCAGATACACAGGGTTATTACAAATGATTGAAACGATTTCACAGCTCAACAATAACTTTATTATTTGAGATATTTTCACAATTCTTTGCACACACATACAAAAACTCAAAAAGTTTTTTTAGGCATTCACTAATGTTCGATATGTGCCCCTTTAGTGATTCGTCAGACATCAAGCCGATAATCAAGTTCCTCCCACACTCGGTGCAGCACGTCCCCGTCAATGAGTTCGAAAGCATCGTTGATGCGAGCTCGCAGTTCTGGCACGTTTCTTGGTAGAGGAGGTTTAACACTGAATCTTTCACATAACCCCACAGAAACAAATCGCGTGGGGTTATGTCGGGAGAGCGTGGAGGCCATGACATGAATTGCTGATCGTGATCTTCACCACGACCGATCCATCGGTTTTCCAATCTCCTGTTTAAGAAATGCCGAACATCACGATGGAAGTGCGGTGGAGCACCATCCTGTTGAAAGATGAAGTCGGCGCTGTCGGTCTCCAGTTGTGGCATGAGCCAATTTTCCAGCATGTCCAGATACACGTGTCCTGTAACTTTTTTTTTTTTCGCAGAAGAAAAAGGGGCCGTAAACTTTAAACCGTGAGATTGCACAAAACACGTTAACTTTTGGTGAATTGCGAATTTGCTGCACGAATGCGTGAGAATTCTCTACCGCCCAGATTCGCACATTGTGTCTGTTCACTTCACCATTAAGAAAAAATGTTGCTTCATCGCTGAAAAAATGTTGCTTCATCGCTGAAAACAAGTTTCGCACTGAACGCATCCTCTTCCATGAGCTGTTGCAACCGCGCCGAAAATTCAAAGCGTTTGACTTTGTCATCGGGTGTCAGGGCTTGTAGCAATTGTAAACGGTAAGGCATCTGGATTAGCCTTTTCCGTAAGATTTTCCAAACCGTAGGCTGTGGTACGTTTAGCTCTCTGCTTGCTTTATTGGTCGACTTCCGCGGGCTACGCGTGAAACTTGCCCGCACGCGTTCAACCGTTTCTTCGCTCACTGCAGACCGACCCGTTGATTTCCTCTTACAGAGGCATCCAGAAGCTTTAAACTGCGCATACCATCGCCGAATGGAGTTAGCAGTTGGTGGATCTTTGTTGAACTTCGTCCTGAAGTGTCGTTGCACTGTTATGACTGACTGATGTGAGTGCATTTCAAGCACGACATACGCTTTCTCGGCTCCTGTCGCCATTTTGTCTCACTGCGCTCTCGAGCGCTCTGGCGGCAGAAACCTGAAGTGTGGCTTCAGCCGAACAAAACTTTATGAGTTTTTCTACGTATCTGTAGTGTGTCGTGACCATATGTCAGTGAATAGAGCTACAGTGAATTTATGAAATCGCTTTAATCATTTGTAATAGCCCTGTATTATGGGATGGCACCATCCGTAGTCTGGAAGTATTTTACAAAGTGCGGGATCAATGAAGTACAGTGCTCTATTTACTTTAAAAGATTAAGAACGGGAGGAGCTACAACAAATCTGCGACATCATAGAAGCAGAAAACTTATAACAATTCATTCATAGTTTGCTATCAAATCTGAAAGTAGCCTATGTGTTACCTGTGTCTACATTACATGCGCTTATGCGCTTGTGCGCTTGTACCCATGAAAACGGGCGAATTAACACGAAAAATAGAGCTCTTCAAACTCATTCTCAACGTTTCGCACCCACTATTCTTAATTGTGGTAGTATCCCCTTTTACAACATTCTTTTTAGAGTAGAGTTTCAAAAAATTAGAATCAGCAGAGAATACTTTTGTGTATAGTATTCACACACTTACCACTTTTCGTGAAACACCGTACCGTGGTCGTAGAAAGTTTCCTTTTATCTGCCTATTTAAAGTAGTATTTTCAAATTTTTTTATTCCAGTCTCTGATCACAATATCAATTCTTTAGACGATGCCCGGTTTCAGTCCGTAATGACCATCCTCAAATCTAAAATATATAAATGTATACATCTAGTAAGCAGTGTGTCTTTCAATATAAAACAGCAATATGTATCACAATATACTGTCATACAACCAGAGAAATGTACAGATAATATATGGTATAACATACCTTTTTTAAACCATGTCCTAAAGTGAGAAGGCCATAATGGCATCGTCAAAACACGCAAAAAAAATCAGCAATGCATCGTCACATGGATCTAAAATAAGATGTAGAATAGGCCACATCGTCCACATAGTGATTATTGCAACTGGCTACTGAGGTACAGTAGCTTCCAGAAACCTGTTTGCCTACATCCTCCCTAGATGTCGCTACTGTGGGCTTACTTAGATATATCTGATAAAAACACATTAGGTAAAATACATGTAACAGACTTATTAAAATTGATGACAATCATAGAAACTAAGTGTCATACATTAAAAGATGCCGGCCGAAGTAACCGTGCGGTTAAAGGCGTTGCAGTCTGGAACCGCAAGACCGCTACGGTCGCAGCTTCGAATCCTGCCTCGGGCATGGATGTGTGTGATGTCCTTAGGTTAGTTAGGTTTAACTAGTTCTAAGTTCTAGGGGACTAATGACCTCAGCAGTTGAGTCCCATAGTGCTCAGAGCCATTAAAAGATGAATGCAGTTACCCATATAAAATTATTAAAAGGAAATATATGAAGAGAACAGGTCCGACCCTTTTTTATGATTTAGTATGTTGATTTTAAGTATCCCGAAACTGAGGGAATCAAAAATTTTCAATCTTTGTCCGAATTATATGTATACTACAGGAAGGTCAAATGGCTCTGAGGACTATGGGACTTAACATGGTTGGTTGGTTGGTTGTTTCGGGGAAGGAGACCAGACACCGAGGTCATCGGTCTCATCGGATTAGGGAAGGACGGGGAAGGAAGTCGGCCGTGCCCTTTGAAAGGAACCATCCCGGCATTTGCCTGGAGCGATTTAGGGAAATCACGGAAAACCTAAATCAGGATGGCCGGACGCGGGATTGAACCGTCGTCCTCCCGAATGCGAGTCCAGTGTCTAACCACTGCGCCACCTCGCTCGGTTGGGACTTAACATCTGAGGTCATCAGTCCCCTAGAACTTAGAACTACTTAAACCTAACCAACCTAAGGACCTCTCACACATCCATACCCGAGGCAGGATTCGAACCTGCGACCGTAGCGGTAGCGCGGTTCCAGACAGAAGCGCCTAGAACCGCTCGGCCACACCGGCCGGCTACTACAGGAAGTAATGTGAATAAAAGACTGAAAATCGGTTATTTCAGAAATCGGTTATTTTGAACGGTTTTAAAACTCAGGTTTAATTGACTCTAAAAAAAAACGGTATAACCGAAAACAGGTTGTTTCGCCGATAACTGCCTCCCTACCCACCATATCCGCAACCAGCGACGCCTATCTGTGAGGATGACGCGGTGGTCGGTCGGTACCGTTTGGTCTTCCGACGCCTATTCGCACAAAGTGTGGAGAGGATGCAGGCTACGCTATACTGGCCTTCGTTCTTTTCAGTACGGTAACGGAAAGTTGTTGTTGCTGAGCGGGTAGTGTTGTGACTGTGTGAAGGTTGCCCCAGAGGAGTGTCACTGTCCACTGGCCTTTGCCGCAAGAAGCGTAAACAAGAGGGGAGCTGAGAAACGTGCGCGCCGGACTTGGGAGTTCGGTGACACGCCGCCAGGTTTTCTGCCGGTAAACATCCTGTTTGCTCGCCGCCGCGGCTAACGCTGCCTCACGCTGTCCTATCGCAGCACACACTCACACACACACACACACACACACACACACACACGCGCGCGCGCGCGCGCGCCCTATGCTGTTTACAACACTGGATGCTACTCTACAGAGATTGTTATTGTTGTAGTTGTGGTCTTCAGAGAGTGGTTTGATGCAGCTCTCCGTACTACTCTATCCTGAGCAAGCTTCTTCATCTCCCAGTACCTACTGCAACCTACATCCTTCTGAATCTGTTTAGTGTATTCATCTCTTGGTCTCTCTTTACGATTTTTACCCTCCACGCTGCCCTCCAATACTAAATTGGTGATCCCTTGATGCCTCAGAATATGATCTACCAACCGATCCCTTCTTGTAGTCAAGTTGTGCCACAAATTTCTCTTCTCTCCAATTCTATTCAACTCATTAGTTATGTGATCTACCCATCTAATCTTCAGCATTCTTCTGTAGCACCACATTTCGAAAGCTTCTATTCTCTTCTTGTCTAAACTATTTATCGTCCATGTTTCACTTCCATACAAGGCTACACTCCATACAAATACTTCACAAACGACTTCCTGACACTTAAATCTATACTCGATGTTAACAAATTTCTCTTCTTCAGAAACGCTTTCCTTGCCATTGCCAGTCTACGTTCTGTATCCTCTCTACTTCGACCATCATCAGTTATTTTGCTCCCCAAATAGCAAAACTCCTTTACTACTTTAAGTGTCTCATTTCCTAATCTAATTCCCTCAGCATCACCCGACTTAATTCGACTACATTCCATTATCCTCTTTATGCTTTTGTCCATGTTCATCGTATATCCTCCTTCCAAGACACTGTCGATTCCGTTCAACTGCTCTTCCAAGTCCTTTGCTGTCTTCGACAGAATTACGATGTCATCGGCGAACCTTAAAGTTTTTATATCTTCTCCATGGATTTTAATACCTACTCCGAATTTTTCTTTTGTTTCCTTTACTGCTTGCTCAATATACAGATTGAATAGCATCGGGGATAGGCTACAACCCTGTCTCACTCCCTTCCCAACCACTGCTTCCCTTTCATGTCCCTCGACTCTTATAGAACTGCCATCTGGTTTCTGTACAAATTGTAAATAGCCTTTCGCTCCCTGTATTTTACCCCTGCCACCTTTAGAATTTGGAATAGAGTATTCCAGTCAACATTGTCAAAAGCTTTCTCTGAGTTTACAAATGCTAGAAACGTAGGTTTGCCTTTTCTTAATCTAGCTTCTAAGATAAGCCGTATGGTCAGTATTGCCTCACGTGTTCCTGCATTTCTATGGCATCCAAAGTGATCTTCCCCGAGGTCGGCTTCTACCAGTTTTTCCATTCGTCTGTTTTGGAAAAAGTGGCCTACTGTTCATGAAGATTAAGTAATTGACCATGTTCTTTTCTCTTTTTGTACACTGAAGCGCCAAAGCAAGTGGTATAGGCATGCGTATTCAATAACCGAGACATGTAAACAGGCAGAATTCGGCCCTGCGATCGGCAACGCCTATTTAAGACAAGTGTCTGGCGCAGTTCTTAGATCGGTGCCTGCTGCTACAATGGCAGATTCAAGTGTCTGGACGTGGTGTTATAGTCGGCGCACGACCGATGGCACACAGCGATGAAAGAACATTTCATGAGTGTTCGCTGAATATCAAGAATCTGGTCAAAAATCAAATCGATATCGCTGCAGCTGGAAAAAGATCCTGCAAGAACGGCGCCAACGACGACTGAAGACAATCGTTCAAAGTGACAGAAGTGCAACCCTTGCGCAAACTGCTGTAGATTTCAGTGCTAGGCCATCAACATGTATCAGCGTGCGAACCATTCAACGAATTATCATCGATATGGGCTTTCGGAGTCGATGGCCCACTCGTTTACCCTTGGTGACAGCACGACACAAGGTCTTACGCCTCGCATGGACCCATCAACACCAACATTAGACTGTTGATGACTGGAAACATGTTGCCTGGTCGAACGAGTCTCGTTTCAAATTGTATCGAGCGGATGAGGCAACCTCATGAATCCATGGACCGTGCATGTCAGCGGGGATTGTTCAGGCTGGTGGAGCCTCTGTAATGGTGTCGGGTGGAGCGATATGGGACCCCTGATACATTTAGATACGACTCTGACAGGTGACACGTACGTAAGCATCCTGTCTGTTCACCTGCATCTTTCACGTCCATTGTGCATTCCGACGGACTTGGGCAATTCCAGCACGACAATGCGACTCCGCACACGCACAGAATTGCTGCTACAAAGTGGCCCCAGTAACACTCTTCTGAGTTTAAACACTTCCGATGGCCACCACACTCCCCACACAGGAACACTATTGAGCACATCTGTGATGCCTTACAACGTAATGTGTGAAATCTTATGGGACTGAACTGCTAAGGTCATCAGCCGCTAAGCTTACACACTACTTTACCTATATTATCCTAAGGACAAATACACACACCCATGGGCGAGGGAGGACTCGAACCTCCGCCGGGACCAGCCGCACAGTCCACGATGCAGCGCAATAGACCGCTCGGCTCATCCCGCTCGGCAAACGTAATGTTCAGAAGAGATCTCCACCCCTCTCGTACTCTTACGGATTTATGAACAGACCTGCAGAGTCGATGATGGTGTGGAGGATTAATGGTGCCCACACCCTCCAGCACTATTTCAGACATTAGCCGAGTCCATGACACGTCGTGTGGCCCCACGCGACAGTAGGCGGTGTACCACCTTCTTTGGCTCTTCGGTGTATAATGCGCGCCAGAATGAAATAATTTCATTATTTTACGAAATACAGAAACCAGCCAGTTCCACGTTCAGGGGACCAGCGGATGCGCATTGGTTGATGCACATTAGTTATCAGTTGCCATTTCAGTGAATATGGAGCCTCGCTCAGCTGAACACAAGTCTTTACGACACCTTTGCAGCAGACGATCATTCGGTAGTGCATACGCAGCAAAGATTTCAAAATCAGGTCAATATTGGTCGACACGGTGCTGTCCCATCTTGCCCAACAATAATAAAGTGGTTCAACAACTTCAGAAAGGTGCGACCTGGACCAACTCAGGGAGGTGTTCGGACAATCAGAACAGCAGAAGAACATCGAAGAAGTACGACAAGCCGTGGAGGTCAGCCCTGGGCATTCAACGGTACGACGCGCTCGCGCTCTCAGACAGGTCAGTTCGCTGCTTTTTGCCCTTTGACCTCCACTTTCATCCTTTTAAAATCATGGTGGTTTAACAACTGCCCGCATCTCGTGGTCGTGCGGTAGCGTTCTCGCTTCCCACGCCCGGGTTCGATTCCCGGCGGGGTCAGGGATTTTCTCTGCCTCGTGATGGCTGGGTGTTGTGTGCTGTCCTTAGGTTAGTTAGGTTTAATTAGTTCTAAGTTCTAGGCGACTGATGACCTCAGCAGTTGAGTCGCATAGTGCTCAGAGCCATTTTTTTTAACAACTGAAACGAAATGACTATTGTGGCGGCACATGTTTGCAGAAAGCACGCTGGAAACCTTGGAAAATGAGTGTATAATGATAGTGATTGACAGTACGGAACGAAGGAATGCGAACGTTAACACTCGGGATACAGGAGGAGACTCATTTGTAATTGTCAATGCTCCTATAACTAAGAAAAACAAAGGTCAATCATATATTGCTCAAGTCACAAGCTACTGTGGTTGAAGCGGTGATTCAGGTACAACATATAATGTCAAATATCTCCGAAACAAGGAATGAAGTTTTCTTGGCCACAAGTGCCAGTTATTCATTCGATAAAGGAAAAACAGGTAAGTCAGTTCTAACAGCACCAGATGTTTTGAAACGAGGATTAGTTTTAATGGGTTGAGGTGTTCCCTCAACGAAAATTGGAGCTATGTGTGTGGCACTCCAGCCTAGTATCTTTTATTACCACATATTTATTAATTCTGACGCCAGACTACACTTAATTTATCCACCGTATCAGATTTTTTTATGGGGCTTAATAAAGTACTCAAGAAAACTTTGGATCAATTTATTTAGTTCTGCGTGATATAAGCTTCGTTTTGTTTTGAAATACTGACCAAAAACGGAATGGCAGTGAAAGTATAGGCCGGTCAGCGTATCCTAAATCCATGCCAACTTTGACCATGTACATTTTTCCCCGTTACATCCTCTGCATTTTACAAAATGTATTGTACTAATTAGTATGTAATCATTTCATACAATCCACTATGTTCACTAACATAGACATCATTGAACTTAAAAAATAGTCATGATAATCAGGTTTAAATCTCAAAATCGGTCAACTATATCCGGTTTACGGTACGCTGCGCAAAACTAGTGCAGTATCCGCCATATTGCCGACTGCCATCTTCATTCACGTCGAAAAATTAAGTGTACGGTTCAAAATTACCTTTTATTTACAGGTTCTGAATGTACTATTTCTAGATTAAGCTCCTCTATGATTAATAAACTGAAACTGCTTACCATGAATGTACTGAGTCCTTTGCGTGCTTATTAAATAAGCACAGTAGCAACTGGTTAACTAAACTATACTGAATATTAAAAAAATAATATAGTACATTCAATACAAAAGAATTAATATATTTTACTCACAGTTGGAGTAACATTACAAAGAATAAAGGTAGGGTAACTGAATTACATAATGCAGAAGTAAGTGCTAAGTGCACTGGATGTGCTCACATTAGTTATGACGAAACAAATATTTGCTTTTTTATTTATAAGTACAAAGATGCTGCTCTGTTTGTTATATTGTTTATTACTACAGGCGTGATTGCCATCGTCTGTGTGTATCAGGTGATCTTGACATCCATGTGGCATTGATGTCTCAGTTGCTGTCGCATTTTGGTATATCTTTGCTCCTTTGACGTTGTTTGAACTACAGCTGATGTTAAACTTTTGTAGTCGTCGAATTATGTAAGATTATTTCATTCTGACATTTCGTGACAGCTGTATTGACATCGCTGACTCAATTGTGTTGTTGTTGTTGTTGTCTTCAGTCCTGAGACTGGTTTGATGCAGCTCTCCATGCTACTCTATCCTGTTCAAGCCTCTTCATCTCCCAGTACCTACTGCAGCCTACATCCTTCTGAATCTGCTTCGTGTATTCATCTCTTGGTCTCCCTCTCCGATTTTTACCCTTCACGCTGCCCTCCAACGTTAAATTTGTGATCCCTTGATGCCTCAGAACATGTCCTACCAACCGGTCCCTTCTTCTTGTCAACTTGTGCCACAAACTTCTCTTCTCCCCAATCCTATTAAACACCTCCTCATTAGTTATGTGATCTACCCATCTAATCTTCAGCATTCTTCTGTAGCACCACATTTCTAAAGCTTCTATTCTCTTCTTGTCCAAACTATTTATCGTCCATGTTTCACTTCCATACATGGCTACATTCCATACAAATACTTTCAGAAACGACTTCCTGACACTTAAACCTATACTCGATGTTAACAAATTTCTCTTCTTCAGAAACGCTTTCCTTGGTATTGCCAGTCTACATTTTATATCCTCTCTACTTCGACCATCATCAGTTATTTTGCTCCCCAAATAGCAAAACTCCTTTACTACTTTAAGTGTCTCTTTACCTGATCTAATTCCCTCAGCATCACCCGACTTAATTCGACTACATTCCATTATCCTCGTTTTGATTTTGTTGATGTTAATCTTATATCCTCCTTTCAAGACACTGTCCATTCCGTTCAACTGCTCTTCCAAGTCCTTTGCTGTCTCTGACAGAATTACAATGTCATCGGCGATCCTCAAAGTTTTTATTTCTTCTCCATGGGCTTTAGTACCTACTCCGAATTTTTCTTTTGTTTCCTTTACTGCTTGCTCAATATACAGATTGAATAACATCGGGGACAAGCTACAATCCTGTCTCACTCCCTTCCCAACCACTGCTTCCCTTTCATGCCCATCGACTCTTATAACTGCCATCTGGTTTCTGTACAAATTGTAAATAGCCTTTCGCTCCCTGTATTTTACCCCTGCCACCTTTAGAATTTGAAAGAGAGTATTCCAGTCAACATTGTCAAAGGCTTCCTCTAAGTCTACAAATGCTAGAAATTTAGGTTTGCCTTTCCTTAATCTATTTTCTAAGATAAGTCGTAGAGTCAGTATTACTTCACGTGTTCCAACATTTCTGCGGAATCCAAACTGATCCTCGCCGAGGTCGCCTTCTACCAGTTTTTCCATTCGTCTGTAAAGAATTCGCGTTAGTGTTTTGCAGCTGTGACTTATTAAACTGATCGGTAATTTTCACATTTGTCAACACCTGCTTTCTTTGGGATGGGAATTATTATATTCTTCTTGAAGTCTGAAGGTATTTCACCTGTCTCATACATCTTGCTCACCAGATGGTAGAGATTTGTCAGGACTGGCTCTCCCAAGGCCGTCAGTAGTTCTAATGGAATGTTGTCTACTCCCGGGGCCTTATTTCGACTCAGGTCTTTCAGTGCTCTGTCAAATTCTTCACGCAGAATCGTATCTCCCATTTCATCTTCATCTACATCCTCATCCATTTCCATAATATTGTCCTCAAGTACATCGTCCCTGTATAGACCCTCTATATACTCCTTCCACCTTTCTGCTTTCCCCTCTTTGCTTAGAACTGGGTTTCCATCTGAGCTTTTGATATTCATACAAGTGGCTCTCTTTTCTCCAAAGGTCTCTTTAATTTTCCTGTAGGCAGTATCTATCTTACCCCTAGCGAGATAAGTCTCTACATCCTTACATTTGTCCTCTAGCCATCCCTGCTTAGCCATTTTGCACTTCCTGTCGATCTCATTTTTGAGACGTTTGTATTCCTTTTCGCCTGCTTTATTTACTGCGTTTTTATATTTTCTCCTTTCATCAATTAAATTCAATATTTCTTCTGTTACCCAAGGATTTCTACTAGCTCTCGTCTTTTGACCCGCTTGATCCTCTGCTGCATTCACTACGGCATCCCTCAGAGCTACCCATTCTTCTTCTACTGTATTTCTTTCCCCCATTCCTGTCAACTGTTTCCTTATGCTCTCCCTGAAACTCTGTACAACCTCTGCTTTAGTCAGTTTATCCAGGTCCCATCTCCTTAAATATAATATATAAGTTTATTTGATGTATGAGTTTATTTGATAATGACGTTTCGTGTCGGATGTGGTGACAGTTAAGTCAGCGATGTCAATACAGCTGTCACGAAATGTCATCATTATATATATTTAAAATGTACTATAGCCCCAACAACGTCAAAGGAGCAAATGTATACAACAGTGCAACAGCAACTGAGACATCAATGTCGTGTGGATATCGAGACCATATGATATAACTTGGCAGTCACGGTGAAACAGCCGTATAGTAAGAAATAGTATTATGATACAGAGCATTGTCATTCGTCGCAAATATAGTATATATTTCCCGTCGTTTCGTTTTCCAACGCGGGGAAGGATGGGGCATACTGCGAGACTATTAACACCTCCGCAGTTTCGGAAGACATCTGCGCAAAAACTACGAGACGTACGGAAACCAGACATACATCAGTAGATAGATCATCTCTCCAAGTTTTTAACTGACATTAGGGGGGCGGATTCCAGTTACCAATACATCGGAAGACAAATATAACACATAAAGTGAAGTACATCTACATTTATACTCCGCAAGCCACCCAACGGTGTGTGGCGGAGGGCACTTTACGTGCCACTGTCATTTTCTGTTCCAGTCGCGTATGGTTCGCGGGAAGAAGGAGTGTCTGAAAGCCTCCGTGCGCGCTCGAATCTCTCTAATTTTACATTCGTGATCTCCTCAGGAGGTATAAGTAGGGGGAAGCAATATATTCGATACCTCATCCAGAAACGCACCCTGCCGAAACCTGGCGAGCAAGCTGCACCGCGATGCAGAGCGCCTCTCTTGCAGAGTCTGCCACTTGAGTTTCCTAAACATCTCCGTAACGTTATCACGGTTACCAAATAACCCTGTGACGAAACGCGCCGCTCTTCTTTGGATCTTCTCTATCTCCTCCGTCAACCCGATCTGGTACGGATCCCACACTGATGAGCAATACTCAAGTATAGGTCGAACGAGTGTTTTGTAAGCCACCTCCTTTGTTAATGGACTATATTTTCTAAGGACTCTCCCAATGAATCTCAATCTGGTACCCGCCTTACCAACAATTAATTTTATATGATCATTCCACTTCAAATCGTTCCGCACGCATACTCCCAGATATTTTACAGAAGTAACTGCTACCAGTGTTTGTTCCGCTATCATATAATCATACAACAAAGGATCCTTCTTTCTATGTATTCGCAATACATTACATTTGTCTATGTTAAGGGTCAGTTGCCACTCCTGCACCAAGTGCCTATCCGCTGCAGATCTCACTGCATTTCGCTACAATTTTCTAATGCTGCAACTTCTCTGTATACTACAGCATCATCCGCGAAAAGCCGCATGGAACTTCCGACTCTATCTACTTGTTCACAATTATTTAGTTAAAATAAGTACACCTTTCACTGTAATTGACTTAAATTTTGGACACAGACAAGCGTAGTGCATGCATACCAATTTTATAAAAATTATACTTCTTTTGCCATAAGGGTACAGAAATTTGTACTTAGAGATAATCAAAACTGACAGTTGTTACTCATGTGTTTAAACTACGGTTGGTTCTATGGCCATGAAACCAAAACCCAAACTAAACGAATAAAAAATCTCAAAATAAACGAATAAAAAATCTTACATCACAAGGGCTCAATATGAGCACCGTTTGTCACGCGGCAAACGTCAAAACGTGCTTACAGTCCGGGAAGGCACGACAGCAACCCGCTTTGCAAATCTGTTCATTCGGTTGCCTATCTGCAGGCGCTATCCAGTTCGATTAGGAGCGGAGCGGAGGGTTCGCAACGAAACTTGACGACAGCACAACCTACAAGTGGAAAACGTAATTGTAAGAATTGCGGAGACTATTTGGCTGGCTTCCCTTTATCAGGCGACACTGGCAGTAAAAACATGCAGCAAACTGCCATTGGCTCTCTGATAACCCGTCGTGGGACACACACGTCTCAATGGTAGTGAAGAGGTTGAACGGTTTCGACCAGCCACTGGTCACATTCAAACTGTGAATAGACAAAAAGTGTGGCAAAAAATCATTGTAGAGTCTATGGAATCGGCAAAGTACCTTTGTAGCGAGGTAAAAGAATAAAATTATACCAAAAGGCACGTATTCCAAGTGGTCCCTCCCCCTTGCGTTGTTAAGAATGACGAAGGCACCACTACTTCGAGCCACAGGTTTTGCAGTAGGAATGAACATGAACGAGTATCGATAACAACAATAGGCTTCCACTCCTACTACAAAACCTGGATCTATAGCTACGTCATGTTGGCAACGCACTGGAAACCACTTGCATCACGTGACTTTACGTGTCATTTTATTCTTCTGCATCACTACACAGTTACTTGACAGATTTTGTAGATCAATCGAAGGCATAACGTCAGTAGATGAGTCCACGATCATGTTATGGTACTTTATTTGTACAGGTCCGCCTTGATCACATAAATTGTACATTTCACAATTATCTTCAGATCACAAAAATATTCTGACGTAGGTATCAATGTCAAAATCTATATATCAAGGTATATGGAAAGTGCTCACTTAGTAGGTACCTAGATATACAGATTTTGACGTTGATATCTGCATCACAATATTTTTATGATCTGATGAAGGCAATGGCCGAAAGCGGTATTTATGAAACGTACAATTTATGTAATCAACAGGGACCTTTACAAATATTTTCTAGACTCTATAACGTTTCTTTGCCTGCTTATTTCATCTACTGAAAGTCTGAAAGTGCTCACTTAGTAGGTACCTAGATATACAGATTTTGACGTTGATATCTGCATCACAATATTTTTATGATCTGAAGAAGGCAATGGCCGAAAGCGGTATTTATGAAACGTACAATTTATGTAATCAACAGGGACCTTTACAAATATTTTCTAGACTCTATAACGTTTCTTTGCCTGCTTATTTCATCTACTGAAAGTCTGAAAGTGACCAGTGCATGGTCGAATGCATTTACAGGATCGTGAAATGCTCACTCTACTGTGTCGTAAATATTTTGAAAAAAGAAATAAAATAGGTATCATTAATATTCGGCCAATCACTCACTGCAATGATTGATTCATTACATATGGAAATGGAAATGAGCGTTTGGCGTCAATGGCCGGGAGGCCCCTCGCGGGGCAGGTCCGGCCGCCATATCCCAGGTCTTATTACATTCGGCGCCACATTGGGCGACCAGCACGCCGGATGGGGATGAAATGATGATGAACACAACACAACACCCAGTCCCTGAGCGGAGAAAATCTCCGACCCAGCCGGGAATCGAACCCGGGCCCAGAGGACGGCAATCCGTCACGCTGACCACTCAGCTACTGGGGCGGACGATTCATTACATAACAAACGTACATGAAAAGGCTCCTAATCGCGTGACGGCGTGAAGTGAGTTCGCTTGTGGAACCACCCATTGGTTTTTCTTTTATTTTTTTAATAGAAAGCAGCAAAATGAAGTTCCTTCCCGCATAAGAAAATATACTGAGTGAAGAAAAATTCGCGCAAACGGACTTCGCAGTGCGATACCTCACAACTAGCTATATAAAAATGTCTTTCACAAAATTTCTGGCAGTAAATGGAAGTTGAAGATTGACAGTCTGCCAACACTATAATGACACATACGGTAACTAACACTGACGGGATATAGCAGTAGTGTTGTGCAGTTGGTGTAGTGGATAGTGTTTTGAGTTAGCACGCAGGAGGTCGAGGATTCGATTGTGGGTCGAGGCTTATTCGTTTTTAGTTGCTAAATGTGGTCCGCCTTGTACGGTATCCGGCGTCTTAATCGTCCCACAGCCTTTACAATGAGTCTTCTAGAAAACATTTGCAGTTGCGTAATATGAACACAGAAATGGAGATACACTCATTTTCATTGACCAGCTTATAAGAAGCCTTTGCGCGTCGTGGACGCGAATTGTTTAGCGTCACTGCATATACTAGATTCCAGACTTGTTTTGTGTGGACCTCCCCTGATGGCCTCATTGATTAATACCAACCATTATCCTTGCCACATTCAAGTCCATTACATTTCGTAAAGGCCTTACGTCAACAGCAGGGCTAGCAACGTGCTTTGCAAATAATTTCAATGGGTCCATTCAGGGAGGGTACACAATTCGCGTCCACGACGTGCAAAGGGGTTCTTTAAAACCTGCAATGAAGACGATCCTATTTCGATTTCTGTGTTCATATAGGGCGTAGCTGCAGATGTCTTTTAGAACACCGACTGTAACCGCTATATGGCGATTAAGACGTCAATACCGTACCACGGTGACTACATTTAGCAAATAAAAAACCAACACGCCTCAACCCAGAATCGAACCCCCGACTTCCTGCAAGCTAACCCGAAACGCTATCCACTACACCAGCTGCACAGCTTTCACGTGTATGTAGTTATCGTACATGTGATTACAGTGTTGCCAGTTTGCCAATCTTGAACGCCCATTTACTGCCTGAAATAAGCGCACGATGAAATTTTGTGTGACACATTTTTGTATTACTAGTACAGGGTTAGTACAAATGATTGAAGCGATTTCACAGCTCAACAATAACTTTATTATTTGAGATATTTTCACAACGCTTTGCACACACATACAAAAACTCTAAAAGTTTTTTTAAGCATTCACAAATGTTCGATATGTGCCCCTTTAGTGATTCGGCAGACATCAAGCCGATAAGCAAGTTCCTCCCACACTCGGCGCAGCATGTCCCCATCAATGAGTTCGAAAGCATCGTTGATGCGAGCTCGCAGTTCTGGCACGTTTCTTGGTAGATGAGGTTTAAACACTGAATCTTTCACATAACCCCACAGAAACAAATCGCATGGGGTTAAGTCGGGAGAGCGTGGAGCCCATGACATGAATTGCTGATCATGATCTCCATCACGACCGATCCATCGGTTTTCCAATCTCCTGTTTAAGAAATGCCGAACATCACGATGGAAGTGCGGTGGAGCACCATCCTGTTGAAAGATGAAGTCGGCGCTGTCGGTCTCTAGTTGTGGCATGAGCCAATTTTGCAGCATGTCCAGATACACGTGTCCTGTAACGTTTTTTTCGCTGAAGAAAAAGGGGCCGTAAACTTTAAACCGTGAGATTGCACAAAACACGTTAACTTTTGGTGAATTGCAAATTTGCTGCACGAATGCGTGAGGATTCTCTACCGCCCAGATTCGCACATTGTGTCTGTTCACTTCACCATTAAGAAAAAATGTTGCTTCATCACTGAAAACAAGTTACGCACTGAACGCATCCTCTTCCATGAGCTGTTGCAACCGCGCCGAAAATTCAAAGCGTTTGACTTTGTCATCGGGTGTCAGGGCTTGTAGCAATTGTAAACGGTAAGGCTTCTGCTTTAGCCTTTTCCGTAAGTTTTTCCAAACCGTCGGCTGTGGTACGTTTAGCTCCCTGCTTGCTTTATTCGTCGACTTCCGCGGGCTACGCGTGAAACTTGCCCGCACGCGTTCAACCGTTTCTTCGCTCACTGCAGGCCGACCCGTTGATTTCCCCTTACAGAGGCATCCAGAAGCTTTAAACTGCGCACACCATCGCCGAATGGAGTTAGCAGTTGGTGGATCTTTGTTGAACTTCGTCCTGAAGTGTCGTTGCACTGTTATGACTGATGTGAGTGCATTTCAAGCACGACATACGCTTTCTCGGCTCCTGTCGCCAATTTGTCTCACTGCGCTCTCGAACGATCTCGCGGCAGAAACCTGAAGTGCGGCTTCAGCGGAACAAAACTTTATGAGTTCTTCTACGTATCTGTAGTGTGTCGTGACCATATGTCAATGAATGGAGCTACAGTGAATTTATGAAATCGCTTCAATCATTTGTAATAGCCCTGTATGTGAGGAATTGCATTGCTCTAACTTCGAGTGCGCCAATTTATCTTCACACTGCATATTACAGCCAGAAAAGAATGTTATTTTTCTGTCAGGAGGACTAGGTAATTACTAAATTTAAATTATTAATAAAAATTATAATGGGAGCCCTTTGTACGCATATTGAAAGTAAGAAGTGTAAACCGCTCTACGAAACCGAATCTTGGTATCCTTTTGTACACGAGTAGTAATTTTGCCGAATTTGGATCTGTATAAAGAGGAGATAATAAATTGGTAAAGGAGAAAGACTGACCACTCACGTATTGTCTTTGGTATTAATTTCATAAACTTACGATCAGCCAACCACTTCGTCTCACATTCGACTGGTTGGGTAACAGAGGTCGCATTATACACTGAAGACCCAAAGAAACTGGTACACCTACCTAATATCGTGTAGGGCCCCAGCGAGGACGCAGAAGGCCGTAACACGACGTGGCATGGACTCGACCAATGTCTGAAGTAGTGCTGGATGGAATTGACACCATGAATCGTGCAAGTCTGTCCATAGATAACGATGATGGAGGTGTGCAGCGATCACGCCCCTTTCTCGCCAAAAGAAGACCAAAGAGGCTCAATAATACTGAGATCTGGCGATTGCGGTTGCCAGGGAAGACGCCACAATTCATACCTCGTCCTCAAAAAAGAAACCAGTCCTGGATAATGCGAGCTGTGTGAACAGGGCCAGTGACATCTTGGAACACAGCTTCACCATTGGCGAACTAATATTGTACCGTGGGATGGAGCTTATCAGTCAAAATGGCCACATAATCGTTGGCAATAACGTCCTCGCAAAGTATGGGGCCCATGGAATACCACGATACGGCTGCCCAAATTATCACGGAACCCCCGCCATGTGACGTAAACACGATCATAAGTTGAAAACGGTGTGAACTAAAACTCATTCGACCAAACGACCTTCTTCCACTGCTCCACAGGGGAGCACCTATGACCTCGGTACCACGTTTTCCTGTTCGGGCATTTGCGCCACTGATGAATGGTTTTGGAATTCCAACTCGCTCTGGAATTCCCTGATTATGGAGCTCCCTAGGCGTTGTTTTGCTGTTGACAGGGTTCGCGAGTGCAACATTCAATTCTGCAGTGACTTAGCAGCTGTTGTGCTCTTATTTTTCGTCACATTCCACTTCAAAAATGGTTCAAATGGCTCTGAGCACTATGGGACTTAACATCTGAGGTCATCTGTCGCCTAGAACTTACAACTACTTAAACCTAACCAACCTAAGGACATCACACACATCCATGCCCGAGGCAGGATTCGAACCTGCAACCGTAGCAGCAGCGCGGTTCCGGACTGAAGCACCTAGAACCGTTCGGCCACGGCGGCCGGCGCATTCGGCTTCAATTAGCACCCGTCACCATCATTGGACACACACTTTCGTCCGTGTTGTGACTTTGCGGGTGATGTTTTCCCGATTTCCCTGTATGTGATACAAGTCTTCGACGCCGCGCCTCTTGAACCGCCAAACATTTTGGCTACCTTGGTTACTGAAGCACCTCCGATACGAGCAACAACAATTTGCCAACATGCGTTTCTCGCGGTGCTTCCGTATTTCTGTCCAAACGCCGTATCTCTAACATATACCGAGTCGTCCTTAACTGGGATAACGGTACGTTGTTGTTGCCCGTATCGCCGACCTTCACGTCAACAGTAAGTGCAGTTCGACCGAACAGCGCACTGTAATTAGTGCTCTAAAGGTTAAATGCCGTCTGACACGCAGGTCTCTAGTATCCCCTCTCACTGCGGCCCGTACAAGAGGGAAGGGGAAAAGAGGAGCGAGTACCTACCTCGCTGTGTTCTGGCTGATTACGTCTCCAGATTGCCACCTCATTCGTGAACAACGGTCGTTCTGCCGTACTACAAATTTGCATCACAACATGGGGCGGGTAAGGGAGTAGTTAAAAATTCACTCTTACTTATTTGTCAGTGTCATAAATACACGATCGGATCGAACCTGTGCGGAATTGACCCCCAGATGTCACGAGCGGCGAAGTCGTCAGTATAAAAGGAGATGATGAGTACTGTGCTGTCAGCAGAGATTAGATTACATTTACTTTCATTCCAATTGATTCGTAATGAGGAGGTCCTCTAGGATGCAGAACATGTCAGAAAAACAATAATACATGACAAATATTTACAACTGAGACTAATAAGCTAATGTACCTTCCACAGGTCCCAAGTGGAATGATCGTCATTTTTTTCATGACCACTATATGGAAGGATCATTTTACAACACTCATTTACTGAGATCGCATTAATGCACTGAATGAAAAAAATGGTTTTTTTTATTTATAAGGTAAACGTAAATGTCGTGTGACTAGGGCCTCCCGTCGGGTAGACCGTTCGCCAGGTGCAAGTCTTTCGATTTGACGTCACTTCGGCGACTTGCGCGTCGATAAGGATGAAATGATGATGATTAGGACAACACAACACCCAGTCTCTGAGCGGAGAAAACCCCCGACGGGAATCGAACCCGGGCCCTTAGGATTGACATTCTGTCCCGCTGACCACTCAGCTACCGGGGGGCGGAATTTATAAGGTAATAAACATATAATAGAACTACTACAATACTTATGTGCAATGAACACATTGCTGCATTGAAATGGTGCAGAAGTTAGATTGTACTTATACAAACCAGTTGGTTCTACTGAGAAATTCAACAATGGAGTAGAAGGACTTGGCCACCAATAAATCCTTTAGGCTTCTCTTAAACTGAATTTCATTGGTTGTTAAGCTTCTTGTGGCTGCTGGCAAGTTATTGAAAATGTGTGGTTCAAATGGTTCAAATGGCTCTGAGCACTATGAGACTTGACATCTGAGGTCATCAGTCCCCTAGAACTTAGAACTACTTAAACCTAACTAACCTAGGGACATCACACACATCCATGCCCGAGGCAGGATCCGAACCTGCGACCGTAGCAGTCGCGCGGTTCCGGACTGACGCGCCTACAACCGCTTGGCCACCGCGGCCGGCGAAAATGTGTGTTCCGGAATAATGCACACCTCTTTGTAAAAGAGTAAGTGACTTTAAATCCTTGCGAAGATTATTCTTATTTCTAGTATTGATTCCATCAACTGAGCTGTTGGTTTGAAAAAGTGATATTTTTAATGAGAGATTTCATTGACGATTAAATATATTGGGAAGCAGTAGTTAGTATCCCTAGTTCCCTAAACAGGCCTCTGTAGGGTGTTATTGAGTTCACATGACATATACCTCTTACTGCACGTTCTTGTGCCCGCAAAACTTTAACTTGGCTTGATGAATTACCCCAAAAAATAATCCCATGTGACATTATGGAGTGAAAGTAAGCACAGTATGCCAGCCCAGCTTTTTCATTTTTATATCCCCTATGTCTGACAGAATTTGCACTGCAAATAGAGATTTGTTTAGACGCTTCAGCAGTTCTGTGGTGTGCTCCTCCCAGTTGAATTTATTATCAAGCTGAAATCCCAAAAATTCAGCACTGTCCTTCTTTCTGCTTGTCATCATATGTTAGGCAAAGCGTATGTTAGGCAAGCAGGATCAGCAAAATGAGTCTGTCAAGAGAGTGCAATGACTTGGAACATGGAGTAGTCATTGGATGTCGCCTGAGTAACAGATCCATCAGGGACATTTCACCCCTTCTTAAGCCGCCCAGGTGGACTGTTGGTGTTGTGATTGTGAAGTGGAAACACGAAGAAACAATCACAGATAAACCAAGGCAACGCAACTCTCATATAGTGACAGAGGGTCTACTGAGCATCGCGGATGGTGGTTGTAACGTCACTTCCAAAGTGATATCAGTAATCCAGCTAGAACAGTGATTGCGCTTATGGAGTTAAAAGGAATGTAATACAATGATCGAGCAGTCATTGCTGGAGTCAATGCTAAACTAAGCTTGACGTCGTCTAAAGAGAGGCGGCGATAGACAGTGGAAGATTCGAAACGAGCGATTTGGGGTGATGAACCAAGATACACCCTGTCGCAATCCAATGGAAGGGTTTGCGTCTATCGAACGCCTGGAGAGTGTTACATCCCATCATGTGTAGACCAATAGATGTAGAAGATGATGGTAATACACTCATGCTCACAAATTAAGAATTATGCTGAAACACGGCGAAACAACGCTCCGGTGGGCGGTCTGCGTGTTTAGATCACCTCGGGGAATGACCATGCGGTGCATTTGACCTGCGATCGCCGCACGGTGGCGCTGGCAGCAGTCTACATACACAGAGGTGCGTTGGTGCATGTCAGAGTACGGTGCAGCGAGTAAGTGTGCAGACGTTTTCAGACGTGCTAATGGTGACTGTGTAATGAAAATGGCTCAAAGAACACATGTTGATGACGTTATGAAGGGTAGAATACTAGGGCGACTGGAGGCTGGTCAAACACAGCAGGTCGTAGCACGGGCCCTCCGTGTGTCACAAAGTGTGATCTCAAGATCATGACAACGATTCTAGAAGACAGGAAGCGTGTCCAGGCGCTACAGTACGGGACGTCCACGGTGTATAACACCACAACAAGACCGATATCTCACCATCAGTGCCCGCAGACGGCCACGGAGTGCTGTAAGTAGCCTTGCTCGGGACCTTACCGCAGCCACTGGAACAGTTGTCAGCAGACACACAGTCTACAGACGACTGAACAGACATGGTTTATTAACCCGGAGACCTGCAAGATCCATTCCACTGACCCCTGGTCACAGGAGAGCCCGTAAAGTCTAGTGTCAAGAACACACTACATGGTCATTTGGAACAGTGGTCCCACGTTCCGTTCACGGACGAGTCCAGGTATAGTCTGAACAGTGATTCTCGCCGGGTTTTCATCTGGCCTGAACCAGGAACCAGATACAAACCCCTTAATGTCCTTGAAAGGGACCTGTATGGAGGTCGTGGTTTGATGGTGTGGGGTGGGATTATGATTGGTGCACGTACACCCCTGCATGCCTTTGACAGAGGAACTGACAGGTCAGGTGTATCGGGACGTCATTTTGCACCAGTATGCCCGCCTTTTCAGGGGCGCAGTAGGTCACCCCTTCCTCCTGATGGATGATAGCACACGGCCCCACCGAGCTGCCATCGTGGAGGAGTACCTTGAAACAGAAGATATCAGGCGAATGGAGTGGCCTGCCTGTTCGCCAGACCTAAACCACATCGAGCACGTTTGGGATGCTCTCGGTCGATGTATCGCTGCACGTTTTCAAACCCCTAGGGCACTTCAGGAGCTCCGACAGGCACTGCTGCAAGAATGGGAGGCTATACCCCAGCTGCTGCTCGACCACCTGATCCAGAGTATGCCAACCTGTTGTGCGGCCTGTGTACGTGTGCATGGTGATCATATCCCATGCGCAGGAAACAATGGGGTTTTGCAGCACAAGTGTTTCGGGACAGTTTTTTCAACTTATCACCAATACCTGTGCCGTGTGTGTTCCCTATGTGCCTATGCTATTAGCGCCAGTTTTGTATAGTGCCACGTTGTGTGGCACCACATTCTGCAATTATCCTTAATTTATGAGGATGAATGTATAATGAACTGCTACGTCGCAAAGAAAAAAAAATTAACCTGACTTCTGACTTTGACACAGACAAGACAGATACTGCATTTAAACTCCTCTTGATTTTTTGTCTAGATGCATAAACTTTAAATTTTTTTACCTGTCTAATACAAAAATCTGTGAAAAATTTGATTATAGATGGCTTCGTGGCTAAGGAGAGACCGGGGTAGGTACAGGATGAGTTGGCGGCCGGAGGTTTCCGTTTCTCCGGTTCTCAAAGATCGCCATGCAAAGTCGGAGAAAAGTGCTAAAACTCGCGATGAAAACTCCATCTGTCGTGGCAGATAAGCTACTCATAGTCGCCAGAAGATTTTCTGGAAATTCTCTTTCAGAATGAGAAGGTTGAACAACAGTGGCAGTATGATATCTTCTGTGTAACAAACTGGTCGCTTAGGGAACGTCTTTAACATACGTGCTGACGGCGAAATATTGCGCCACGTTCGGACCGTGATGGTAGCAGATTCGCCCAGTATTGTTAATTTGCGAAGAAATCACTATGCACTCTATTGCTAAACACACTAATAGTTTTTAGGAAGGTCCGGGAATCCAACCTCGAATAAAATTTCGTAGACGATATTTACCTTCTTTTTCATAAGACAATTTTTTTTTATTCTTGTTAATTGCGACTACAAGTTGACCTCTGCACTTCAAATTACGTCTATATGCAAACTTATCTCACCTGAAAAAAAAACAAAAACACGATGTCCAACCGGTATTCCTTATCTCCAACAATTGCAAAAAAAGCTACATGCTTTTTTTCACAGCAAAGAGCGTTGTCGTCATAGCAAAGAGCGCTGTGGTCTCAGTTACGGAAGCGCATCATCGCTGGTACTGACATCCGGAATATTACAATAATGTTACATCACGTAGTGACATTACAATAATCATCATGATCATCGGTGCCCTGACGGAAAGTCAGCAAGCCAATCTCACTGGTGGGGACGATGTGGAGCAGTTTAAAATGCATTGAAGTCTGCCTCTCTTCCCCACCAGTTTACGGATGAGGCCTGACTGCTCACGAAACTCCACCACTCTTGTAACACTGGAATCAGTATCGGCGAGGATGGTGGGCAGATCTCCATAGAGACTGAGGGGCTGCACTGATATCAATATATAAGACGCACGTTGCCAAAACATGATGAACTGAAAGCGGCACAGCACAAAACTTCATAAACTGGTGGACCCTCCCACCGGAGGAGGAAGCCACGTGTTTAAGGGCGATGTCCGATGCGCAGTCTGGTAAGCAGAACCTCCATCCAACGTTGAGGCTGACATGAAGTCCGCCATGGCTGTGTGGTAGATTTGAGCGACCGCAGTTTGTTTTCTGTCACCTTCAACCATCCACTTTCCCACTGACACATGATGCGTCTGTCAGAAAATTAGATGAAGGCGTAGATCACGATGGGACACTGACGAGCAACTCGGTCCCGACATGCTTCCTTGGCCATTTTGTCGGCCACGTCGTTTCCCTTCATCCCGATGTGGTCATGTATCCAACAAACTACGAGGGTGGTTTGAAAAGTTCTCGGAATCACCACGAGAGGTCAGTGCTGGCGCAACGAGTTCTTCACGTGATATTCATTGGACTGTTGCCTGTAAATACGTGCCACGTCAGTGCTCTTGGAAGAGAGCTGTGGCGGTGATGTCGCTCTGTTGTTCCTGCGTAATGATTTGCGAAGATTGAAAAAAAATCGAGATTCGAGCAGTGATTAAGTACTTCGTAAAGAAAGGTATAAAAGCAAAAGACATTCATGGAGGAGGAGATTTGTGTTTAACGTCCCGTCGACAACGAGGGCATTAGAGACGGAGCGCAAGTTCCTGTGAGGGAAGGATGGGGAAGGAAATCGGCCGTGCCCTTTCAAAGGCATCATCCCGGCATTTGCCTGAAGCGATTTAGGGAAATCACGGAAAACCTAAATCAGGGTGGCTGGAGACGGGATTGAACCGTCGTCCTCCCGAATGCGAGTCCAGTGTAGATATTCATGCCGATTTTCAGAATACACTGAGGGACTCTGCTCCTTCGTTTTCAATTGTTGCCAAGTGGATAAATAAATTTAAATTTGCTCGGGAGAGCTTAGATGATGATCCGCCAGTGGTCGGTCAAGATGTGTCACTACACCAGAAATAATTACAAAAGTGCACAATATGGCCGTGGAGGATCGCCGATCGAAAGTGCGTGAAATTGTTCATGCTTGCCAGATGTCATCTCAAAGGGCATATCACATTTTAACGGAAGAATTAGAAATGACAAAATTATCTGCAAGATGGGTGCCCCGACTCTTGACGCTGGATCAAAAATGCACGAGAATGGTTCGGAACAATGTTTGGCCCGTTTTAGGAGAAACGAACAAGATTTTTTGCACCGGTTTGTGACCACAGATGAAACTTGACTGCAACACTATACCCCAGAGACAAAACAACAATCAAAGCAGTGGAAACATGCTGATTCTCCGCCACCAAAGAAAGCAAAGACAATTTCTTCGGCGGGAAAGGTGATGGCATGAGTGTTCTGGGATGCGAAGGGGATTCTGTTTGTAGATTATCTCCCCACTGGGCCAACAACTACTGGAGAATACTACGCTAACCTTCTGGTTAAATTGCAATAAAAGATACGCGAAAAACGGCCCGGTTTAGCAAGGAAGAAAGTCATCTTCCACCAACACAATGCGCGCCCGCACACATGTGCCGTCGCCACATACGCCTTATTCACGTGATGTGGCTCCGTCAGACATCCATCTCTTCCTAAAACTGAAAATCTTTCTTGGTGGACGAAGATTCACTTCAAACGAAGAATTGATAGCCGGAGTTTTGCAGGCCTGGAGGAAATTCATTTTCGAGATGGGATCGAGGTACTGGAACACCGTTGGACCGAGTGCACTAACCTACAAGGAGACTACACTGAAAAATAAAAACAGTTACAGTGATGTAAGTACTTTTTTTCTCTTCCGTTCCGAGAACTTATCAAACCACTCTCTCATCACCTCCTCGCCACGGAGTTGGAGCCGCGGCTGTGAGGAGTCTGGATGAGCTGAATCAACTTGTCTACTGGATACGTTTGGTGAATTGCTTGTAGTGCACTAGGCGAGTCGGAACAAACAAGAAACGCCAATACACAGTGGATGACTCGAAACTACTGATTTTGAGCGATGAATCCGGCCATAACCCGTAGCAGTCTATGGAAGGGTTTGAGTTTGACGAATGTCTTTACCTCAAATCACGTGCAGCCCAACAGTGAAGTACAGAAGGGTGGTGTTACGGTATGGGGATGTTTTTAGTGGTTATGGTGTTGTTCCATTATTGCGTTTAAGAAAACACTGAAAGCCGAAGGATACGAACACATGTACAGCCTTGCGTATTGTGCACAGTGGAGGAACAATTAAGAGACGATGGTCCTTTGCAACAGCTCGACAGTGCACCCTGACATAAGGCAACATCTGTTAGGCAGCTGTGGACATCAACATTCCTAAAATGGACTGGGCTGTGTCCCGATCTGAACTCAATGTAACACCTTTAAGATGCGCTAGAGCTTCGACTTCGCTGCAGACCCCAGCGTCCAGCATTACTACCTTGTCTAGTTTCGGCTCATGAAGATGAATGGGTTGTCATTCATCCACAGTCATAAACACACAGCACACTAAAAGTGCCCCTGAAAAGTTCAAGCCGTTATACAGGCAAACAGTGGACATTCGCGATATTAATTTCCACTAGTAGGTGTCCAAATACACTACTGACCATTAAAATTGCTACACCAAGAAGAAATGCAGATGATAAACGGGTATTCATTGGACAAATATATTACACTAGAACTGACATGTGATTACATTTTCACGCAATTTGGGTGCATAGATCCTGAGAGATCAGTACCCAGAACAACCACCTCTGGCCGTAATAACGCCCTTGAGACGCCTGGCCATTGAATCAAACAGAGCTTGGATGGCGTGTACAGGTACAGCTGCCCATGCAGCTTCAACACGATACCACAGTTCATCAAGAGTAGTGACTGGCGTATTGTAAACGAGCCAGTTGCTCGGCCACCATTGACCAGACGTTTTCAATTGGTGAGAGATCTGGAGAATACGCTGGCCAGGGCAGCAGTCGAACATTTTCCGCATCCAGAAAGGCCCGTACAGGACCTGCAACATGCGGTCGTGCATTATCCTGCTGAAATGTAGGGTTTCGCCGACCGCGGTGGCCGAGCGGTTCTAGGCGCTTTAGCTCGGAACCGCGCCTCTGCTACGTTTGCAGGTTCGAATCCTGCCTCGGGCATGGATGTGTGTGATGTCCTTAGGTTAGTTAGGTTTAAGTAGTTCTAAGTCTAGGAGATTGATGACCTCAGACGTTAAGTCCCATAGTGCTCAGAGCCATTTTGTAGGGTTTCGCAGGAATCGAACGAAGAGTAGAGCCACGGATCGTAACACACCTGAAATGTAACGTCCACTGTTCAAAGTGCCGTCAATGCGAACAAGAGGTGACCGAGACGTGTAACCAATGGCACCCCATACCATCACGCCGGGTGATACGCCAATATGGCGGTGACGAATACAAGCTTCCAATGTGCGCTCACCGCGATTTCGTAAACACGGATGCGACCATCATGATGCTGTAAACAGAACATGGATTGATCCGAAAAAATGACGGTTTGCCATTCGTGCACCGAGGTTCGTCGTTGAGTACACCATCGCAGGCGCTCCTGTGATACAGCGTCAAGGGTAACCGCAGCCATGGTCTCCGAGCTGATAGTCCATGCTGCTGCAAACGTCGTCGAACTGTTCGTGCAGATAGTTGTTGTCTTGCAAACGTCCCCATCTGTTGACTCAGGGATCGAGACGTGGCTGCACGATCCGTTACAGCCATGCGGATAAGATGCCTGTCATCTCGACTGCTAGTGATACGAGGCCGTTGTGATCCAGCACGGCATTCCGTATTATCCTCCTGAACCCACCCATTCCATATTCCGCTAACAGTCATTGGATCTCGACCAACGCGAGGAGCAATGTCGCGATACGATAAACCGCAATCGCGATAGGCTACAATCCGACCTTTTTCAAAGTCGGAAACGTGATGGTACGCATTTCTCCTCCTTACACGAGGCATCACAACAACGTTCCACCAGGCAACGCCGGTTAACTGCTGTTTGTGTATGAGAAATCGGTAGGAAACGTTCCTCATGTCAGCACGTTGTAGGTGTCGCCACCGGCGCCAACCTTGTGTGAATGTCCTGAAAAGCTACTCATTTGCATATCATAGCATCTTCTTCCTGACGGTTAGTTTCGCGTCTGTAGCACGTCATGTTCGTGGAGTAGCAACTTTAATGGCCAGTAGTGTACTTCTTATCAGACAGTCTATGTCTATTTTAGGTTCAACAAGAAACAGGAATCGTAATTAAAAAAAAAAAAACGTTTAAAGGTAACCATTTAAAGTTCACTGCACACACCTACTTAAAATTGTATCTCCGCGTAGTCTGTTTGTGTTTTTCAGTTTTTAAGACGCTTCTATTAGGCGACTTTCTTGTCTGTCTGTCTGATGCAAAATTTGGAACTGATTTCAAACCAACTTGGCGATGCACTACAGACCTGAAACACCCAACATGGCTGAGAAGCGGATGACAATGCAACATTAACTCGCTTTATTGTCTAGTGTGTGGCGGCGACTACTTTGCTTCTCTGTTTGTCTACTCGGTAAACATTTTGCATTTTATTTCAAACTAACTTCCTGACGCTCAAGAGACCTGAAACTTTAAACATAGCTCAGAACCCGACGACAGTGCAATGTTAACTCACTTTCTTGTCTGGTGTGTGATAGAGTGTACTTTGTGTTCCACTGCTTTTCCCCACTTCCCCTGTTCTACTTGCGAATGTCTCGTAAGACCTCCGTGAGAGTTCCAATCTCTGCAATTTTTACCTTCATGGTCTTTTCGCGGTATATACGTAATAGGAAGCTGAATATTGTTTGGCTCAGACGAAGAGAAATTAAAGTAAACCAGAAATTTACCACATCAAAATGTTTGAAAAATTACACACAAGGATAAAACGCTGAAAACAAGTATTTAAGTAAAACCTTTTTTTAATATAACACATTTTTAAAACCGTCTAAAACGTATGAAATAATTTCTCCTGGCCCCACACAGATTTCTAACCCCAGACAGATAGTCCTGAAATTTTGAGCTTGTGAATTTTTAACAGTGGCGACAATAATTGTAAAATTTGAAACGAAAACCTTAGGCCCTTGCAATACACGATATTAAGGAGCGAAGAGAGTAGCTGTCGTTGAGAAAAATCGCAACAGCCAATATCATTTGCTATACAACTATTTGTGACCAAGGTTAACTATTCACTCATGAATTATCAGTTACATGCGCCCCCTGTTTTTCGCTTTATTTTTACAGGGTTTTGTCACAATTATTAAAAACTCACAAGCAGAAACATTCAGAACTATCTATATGGGATTAGGAATCTGTGTGGGACTGGGATAAATTATTGTTAAATAGCGTTATAAAAAAGCGGCTGGCTACTCTCATCTTGTCTGCAAGAATCAGTCCGTATTTCGTATAGGACGAGAAAATAGCACTATTTAGTCCGTTTTAATAATGTATTATATTAAAAAGTTTTTCATTTAAATAATTATCTTTTTCCTCTGCCTGTTTTGATGCATCTGACGAAGAATTCTTCCCTGTGCGAACGTCTTCATTTCCGGCAGTACTTCACATAAAGTCCTCACTTGTCTGTCCAACTCAAACCTCCCTGATTTCAAAGACCCAGTGGAAAAAAAACACAGTAGATACGACAGTGAAAAATTTACCACATTGTAGAGCATCTCTAAGAATTTATTTATTTATCATCAATACGCCTCTACATGTGAACCATTTGTAGCACGACGAATATCCAGTCTACATTCAATTTATTGCCAAGTTCTCTTTGACATTTCCTCTGTTATTGTAGCAATCGCATTAGTGATACAATGTCGCAACGTACGAATATCGTCCACTTAGGTGGCACACACGCAGTTCTTCACGAATCCCCACACGAAGAAATCAAGCGGCGTAATGTCGGATGAACGTGGTAGCCAGGCAATGGATCCTCCGCGTTCGATTCGACGATTGGGAAATTTCCTATCCAGGAACTTGCGAACAGCCGTTGACCAATGCGACGGAGCTCCATTTTGTTGAAAAATGGTGTTGGGTTGCAAGTCTTGTATATGAGGGTACACGAACTGCTCCAACATGTCCAGATACACTAACCCATTCACTGTTTTTTCCGCAAAGAAGAACGGCCCAACAATCCTGTCGTGCATTAGCCCGCACCATTCGTTTAGTTTAGGGTAATCACGAACATGTTCAGTGACGACGTGCGGATTTCGCGAACCCCAAATCCGAACATTGTGCCTATTTACTATTCCTGATAGATGAAAGGTTGCCTCATCTGAGAATAAACATCTTTCCAGGAAGCTGGCTTCCATATCAACAGGCTGTAACATACCCGCAGCAAATTGTCGGTGCGGGTTGTCGTTCGGCGTCAGATGTTGCAGAATTCGCGCTTTGTAAGCACACATATAAAGACGCTGGTGAACTACACGATGCAGTGTTGATCGAGGTACATCAAGGTGCCTAGATGGTTCAAAATGGTTCAAATAGCTCTGAGCACTATGGGACTCAACTGCTGAGGTCATTAGTCCCCTAGAACTTAGAACTACTTAAACCTAACTAACCTAAGGACATCACACACATCCATGCCCGAGGCAGGATTCGAACCAGCGACCGTAGCGGTCGCGCGGTTCTAGACCGTAGCGCCTAGAACCGCTCGACCACACCGGCCGGTGGTGCCTAGATGCTTGACGAATTGACTTACGTGGGCTTCTGAGAAGCGTCTGTCTGATGTCCTCCACTGTCTCTTCTGAAACTCTATAGCGTGCACCGCCAAAATGTTTCAGAACACTTCCTGTTGCCAGAAACTTTTCACACCATTCTTTAATTGTTTTCACATCAGGCGTATCACATTCACACACACGACGATAAATTCTTTGCTCACTAATGGGCGATTTTGTTTCTGCAAGCCACACTACTGCTTGCGCGCGCTGCTGTGGCGTCGCAATTTTCACTTCATGCGAGCATGCTGCACTCTGGCGTCGATACTTGGCACTTCTGACAGGTGCATTTTTCTATACCGTATCTACTGTGTTTTTTTTTTCCTGGGTATGTGAAATCAGGGAGGTTTGAAGGAACACCCTGTACAATAACCACTGTCTTCCCCTGCACTTTTTACCCTCTGTGCTATCTCTAGTAACGTGGAAGCTATTCCCTGATGTCCCAACATATGAGTATCATTGGCAGGTGTTTCTCTCCACGCCTATCGTGAGGTGAATATCCTCATTTCAAATCTTATCAGCCCACCTAATTACCAACACCCTTCGATACTACATTTCAAAATGTTCGCTTCTGTGTTGTTGTTTTTTTTTTTTTATCTGACAGAACAGTTCTTACGACGTCTCATCTGCTTCAGCAATAAACTGAATCGTCGACGGCGTACGTTATTTGTGGCGTACAAAAAATCACATTTTACGCAACATATTAAGTATTAAACAAGTTTTATGATTTGTTTAGGGAAAGGCAATCTCTCGTACTGCTACGATAGCATCGCTCCACCACACGCCCTCTTGCCAGGTGTTCTCATTACCTTGAAAGTGAAAGGCGACGGTACAGGTACTCACCCCTCTTGAAGAGCCACCCCTCCTTGACGATGTTGGCTGTGGTGGGCGCCGAAGATGGAGGCGGCGACACCTCCGCCATGTCTGCAACACACGGCACACGCTGGCGTTAGGGACGGACCATTAGCATGACTTACAAACAAAATTGCCGTCGCATTAACCTCCAAAATTTCTAACGTCCGAACTTAGAGAGAGGTTGCGAGAAATGGGGTTCGACTTCTTGTGCATCCAAGAGCCGTACCCGAAAAATGAAAAACTCAACCACTTACCGTTACACTTACACTGAACTGACAAAAGTCATGGGATACAGGTATGCACATATAGAGATGGCAGTAGTATCGCGTACACAAGGTTATCAAAGGGCAGTGCATTGGCGCAGCTGTCATTGGTACTCAGGCGATTCTTGCGAAAAGGTTTTCGACGTCATTAGAACCGCACGACGGGAATTAAAAGACTTTCAACGCGAAATGGTAGTTGGAGGCAGACGCATGAGACATTCCATTTCGAAAAACGTTCCGTAATTCAATATTTCGAGATCCACAGTGTCAAGAGCATGCCAAGAATACCGAATTTCAGGCATTACCTCCCACTACGGCCAATGCAATGGGCGACGGCTTTCACTTAACGACCAAGAGCAGCGGCGTTCACGTAGAACTGTCAGTGCTAACAGACAAGCAACACTGCGTGCAATAACCGCAGACATCAATGTGGGACGTACGACGAACCTATGCTCCATCACATCCATGTCACAACAGATGTTCAAAGCGGCCTCTATGGAATGCAATGCGCGCGTTCTCGTGACACATCATGGATTATCGTACTCTTTCGCTTACACCATGCTGGCGGACCTCTTGCCTGGAGCTTGTACTTGGCTTCTTCTGAGTACTAGGATTCATCCCAATACCACGTGGAACCCGGTCCTCCAGATCTGGTACATGCGCAGACAGCCCATTCGTTTGACTGAAGACTCATGATCACACAAACGCCCAAAAACGTCTTAATATGTTGTGTGACGTGGTTGGTGTCTGCGAGCGTACTTCTCGACCGTTACCATCTGCTTGGCCGCACACAAACAGCATCTCGGCTTCGTCCCGATATTAATACCGTACCATTTTTTCTGCTTTGCTTCGTGAATCTCACAGCCTGCCAACACGCAAGGCACACACGTCACGTGGCCAGAGGAAATGACTCGTCAGCACCTTCTACCGAAGCAAAGATGCTCACAGGACCTTTTCTCCTCCATTTCCAGCGAGAAATCTATCCCTGTAGTTTGTCGTTTTTATTAATATTCACACTGCGTAAGATTTTCCGCTCATCCTCCTACTGTTCTTAACATTCTGGTTTAAAATTTGATGCATCTAGTTTCCTTTCTATGCCAACGGCCTTGCCGCAGTGGTGAAATCGGTTCCCGTCGGATCACCGAGGTTAAGCGCTGTCGGGCTGGGCTAGCACTTGGATGGGTGACCAACCGGTCTGCCGAGAGCTGTTGGCAAGCGGGGTGCACTCAGCCCTTGTGAGGCAAACTGAGGAGCTACTTGATTGAGAAGTAGCGGCTCCGGTCTCGCAAACTGACATACGGCCGGGAGAGCGGTGTGCTGATCACATGCCCCTCTATATCCGCATCCAGTGACGCCTGTGGCTTGAGGATGACACGGCGGCCGGTCGGTACCGTTCGACCTTCATGGCTTGTTCGGGCGAAGTTTGGCTTAGTTTTAGTTTCTACATCTACACCTACATCTACATACATACTCCGCAATCCACCACAACTAGCATCTTCTCTCCCTGTTCCAGACAGAACGAGGGAAAAATGACTGCCTATATGCCTCTGTACGAGGCCTAATCTCTCTTATGTTTGTGGTCTTTCCGCGAAATGTAAGTTGGTGGCAGTAAAACTGTACTGCAGTCAGCCTCAAATGCTGGTTCTCTAAATCTCCTCAGTAGCGACTCACGAAAAGATCGCCTCCTTTCCTCCAGAGACTCCCACCCGAGTTCCTGAAGCATTTCCGTAACACTCGCGTGATGATCAAACCTACCGGTAACGAATCTAGCAGCCCGCCTCTGAATTGCTTCTATGTCCTCCCTCAATCCGACCTGAAAGGGATCCTCAACGCTCGAGCAGTACTCAAGAATAGGTCGTATTAGTGTTTTGTAAGCGGTCTCCTGTACAGATGAAGCACATATTCCCAAAATTCTACCAATGAACCGAAGACGACTATCCGCCTTGCGCACAACTGCCATTACATGCTTGTCCCACTTCATATCGCTCTGCAATGTTACGCCAAAATATTTAATCGACGTGACTGTGTCAAGCGCTACACTACTAATGGAGTATTCAAACATTACGGGATTCTTTTTCCAATTCATCTGCATTAATGTACATTTATCTAGATTTTGAGTTAACTGCCATTCTTTACACCAATCACAAATCCTGTCCAAGTCATCTTGTATCCTCCTACAGTCACTCAACGACGACACCTTCCCGTACACCACAGCATCATCAGCAAACAGCCACACATTGCTATCCACCCTATCCAAAAGATCATTTATGTAGATCGAAAACAACAGCGGACCTACCACACTTCCCTGGGGCACTCCAGATGATACCCTCACCTCCGATGAACACTCACCATCGAGGACAACGTACGTTTCCTTTCTGTGCTCTTATTTAAGGTCATACTAGCCACTGGACTTAAGCTTACAACAGCCATATCCACCATTTTCAGTGATATACAGCGTTCTACCACGATGGTCAACATAACAACTACAAATAGCCCAACTTGCAAACAGAAAAGGAGGCATCCGTTGATGTGGAATCATGTCTCACGTAACGGGCCAGTTTACTTCAGCGAAAACGCAACATTACCAACAACGTAATACACAATCTTCATTAAGGAAGGTCTTCATTTGTTTCGCGCGCCGCACACTGCGGAAAGGGCGGTCTCGCGCGAAGTCACGGACGCTCCGAAAAATGACGAAAGGAACATTTCAGCACTTCAGCTTATTTTTTGGGGACGGTGGGGGTGGGGATGGGGAGCGAGAGGTCACGAACCCCACGAAAGCCCAGCTGGATCCGCGGCGGCTGCTATGCCGTGAGTGTTGGCAGTGAATAACGTGGCCAGTGAGTCAGAGCGGCCGCTGTGTCGGGGTTGGCGCAGAGGCGCCTCGCCTGGAGAGGTGAACGGCCTGTCCGGAATGACAAACACCGACTCCCCCCTCCCCCCCCCCCCCACCGCCACCACCGACGATCTCCCCTCCCCCACCCTCCGTCTCGATCCCCGCGCTGCCCTGTTGCTCTTCTCTTCCACATCTCCCCTCCCACTCTGCACTTAACTCGCATCAGACAGCCCCGCGTGCAGGAGATGACAGCAGAGCAAAACAAATGCCACGCTTTTCGTTGAAAGCTTAGCTGCTGCAAGGTCGACCATATCCAACGGCAGAGGCTCCGGTCCAAAACACACACCACCAACCTCTCTCTCTCTCTCTCTCTCTGCTTAGGGTTAAAGAACTACATGGCATAATATTCAATCCTTCGGTCAAGAGGTACTTCATCCAGAAATAATGACATCCACTACAAATTTGATCGGATTATTAACACGTGTACGGGTGTTAATATCGACACAATGAAACCAGTACTGATGCCAGAGCTGAGAAATATGCACTGAAGACCCAAAGAAACTGGCACACCCGCCTAATATCGTTTAGGGACCCCGCGAGAGCCGTAGCAGCGCCGCAACACGACGTGGCCTGGACTAGACTAATGTCTGAAGTAGTGCTGGAGGTAACTGACACCATGAATCCTGCAGGGCTGTCGATAAATCAGTAGAAGTACGAGGGGGTGGAGATTTCTAAACAGAACGTTGCCTTGTATCCCAAATATGCTCAATAATGTTCATGTCTGGGGAGTTTGGTGGCCAGCGGAAGTATTTAAGCTCACCTGGAGCCGCTCTCTAGCAATTCTGGACGTGTGGGGTGTCGCACTGTACTGCTGGAATTGCTCAAGTCCGTCGAAATGCACAATGGACGTGAATGGATGCAGGTGACCAGACAGGATGCTTACGTAGGTGTCACCTGTCAGAGTCGTATCTAAACGTATCAGGGGTCACGTATCACTCCAACTGCGCACGCCCCACACCATTACAGAGCCTCCACCAGCTTGAACAGTCCCCTGCTGACATGCAGAATCCACATATTCTTGAGGTTGTCTCCATACCAGTACAGGTCCATCCACTCGATACAATTTGAAACGAGATTCGTCTGACCAGACAACATATTTCCAATTATCAACAGTCCAATGTCGGTGTTGACGAGCTCAGGCGAGGCGTACAGCTTTGTGTTGTGCAATCATCAACGGTATACGATTCGACCTTCAGCTCTCAAAGCCCATATCTATGACGTTTCGTTGAACGCTTCGCGCGCTGGCACTTGTTGATGGCCCAGCATTGAAATCTGCAGCACTTCGCAGAAGTGTTGCACTTCTGCCACGTTGAACGATTATCTTCAACCTTCGTTGGCCCCGTTCTTGCAGAATCTTTTTCCGGCCACAGCCACGTCTGAGATTTCATATTTTTCCGGATTTCTGGTACGGTACACTCGTGAAATGGTTGAAATGGTCGTACGGGAAAATCCCCACTTCATCGCTACCTCGGAGATGCTGTGCCCCATCGCTCGTGCGCCTACCATAACACCTTGTTCAAAGTCACTTAAATCTTGATAGCTGGCCATTGTATCAGCAGTAACCGACTAAGAACTGCGCCAGACACCTGTCATATAGGCGTTGGCGACTGCAACGCCGTATTCTGCCTGTTTACATATCTCCGTATTTGAGTACGCATGCCTATACAAGTTTCAGGGCGCTTCAGGGCATATAAATATGAACTTTGCTTGTGGCTAGGCCGTTCTGTCGCGTAGACCAGTCGCCTGGCGCAAGTCTGATTATTTGCTGCCACTTCTGCGACTTGCTTGTCGATGAGGAGGAAATGATGAAGACAACACAACAGCCGGTCCTCACGCGGAGAAAATCTCTGCTCCGGCCGGGAATCAAAACTGGGCCCCTCGCATGGCGTTCTGCCACGCTACCACTCAGCTATGGAGACAGACAGCTGATAAATAATTTAAGGAGAAGTAAAACAACACTATAGGACAAAAAAAGAAGCACGAGGAAGACACTATGCAAATGGTGCCGCAAATCGGCAAATGTGAAGTACATTTACAGACAATTTTAGAAAAAAATGGTTGATTTCTTCAAGGGGAAGAGCTTTATAAAATGAACAAGTCAGTAACGCGTTGGTCGACCTCTGGCACTTATTCAAATCCTTATTCGGTTTGACACTGATTGATAGAGTCGTTGAGTATCCTCCTGAAAGATACCATGCCAACTTGTCTCCAATTGGCGTGTTAGATCGTCGAAATCCCGAGATGCTTCGAGGACCCTGCCCGTAATTTTCAAACGTTATTATTTGGGGAAAGACCCGGCGACCTTGCTGGCCAAGGTAAGGTTTGCCAAGCACAAAGACAAGCAGTAGAAACTCTCGCCGTGTGCAGACGGACCTTGTGTTGCTCAAATGTAAACCCAGGAAGGCTTGCGGAGAACGGCAAAAATACGGGGCCTGTAATATCGTCGAGTACTGCTGTGCTGTACGGTTAATGCGAATGACAACCAGGGTGGTCCTGCTATGAAATGAAGGGGCACCCCAGAGATCAACCCTGGCTGTCGGTCCGTACGTCAGCTCGGTATCCCCTGCGCTTTGTGCCCTCTCCAGACACCGCTGGTCATCGGAGCTCAGTTCGAAGCAGGTCTAATCACAGAACACAATTCTACTCCAGTCAATGAGATTCCAGTCCGTAGACGCCCCGGAGAGTGTTGGGATACCAACCTGTCAGTCAATGGGTTCGCCGGCCGATGTGGCCGAGCGGTTCTAGGCGCTTCAGTCTGGAACCGCGCGACCGCTACGGTCGCACGTTCGAATCCTGCCTCGGACATGGATGTGTATGACGTCCTTCGGTTAGTTAGGTTTAATTAGTTCTAAGTTCTAGGGGACCGATGACCTCAGATGTTGAGTCCCATAGTGCTCAGAGCCATTTGAACCATTTGGTAATGGGTTTGTTTATAAGAACTTTCCTCTTGCCAGTCACGAATTTATTTTATTCATATTTTACTCGAAGCGTTTCGGAAATGATTCCCATTTTCAAATGTGCTTTCTCTTTTTAATATGCAATTTTTACGTGGTGTTTTGGATCTGTGAGGTTCCGTTTAGTCTTGTTGACTTCACAGCAATGTACAAAAAAAAAACGCGCAATTCTTCGTTATTTATCGATTTTTATATCTAGTTAGTGGCGAAATATGGACGAACTTGTACTTGCAGTGTCTCACACATGTTAAACATCACACAAAACTTTCAGTGCACTGTATATATCGAGAATAACTTACAAAAACAAACAGTTACAAAGATGTTTTTAGTTGTTGTAGTTGAGAGATGTTGATGCTGTTTGGTTTGTGGGGTGCTCAACTGCGCCATCATCAACGCCCTTACAAAATCCCATTTGTTACAGTCCAATTTTTTCCAGGTCAACTCTAACCACCGCCACAAATGATGATGATGATGATGATGATGAAAACACAAAAACCCAATCTCCCGGCAGAGAAAGTAGTTGACAGAGATAATAAGTCTCCTTTTGTACAGAGGGTACTTATTTTAACAATATAGATTATAATTTCCCTACATATATTTTACAATGGTCCTTATTACTGTTTTTATTTAAGTATATTTCCAAAGCATCTGAAGATATTCACTGGTTCACTTTCAAGTTTTTCGTTTAACATTTTGTCTATATATTTTCTGCAATATGAATGTATCTGCAGTTCTTCTGACATATCCATTTTTCGTCCTTCATTTAGTCGGTGAGTACTTCAACATTTTGCTCTACTTTCCCAAATGGGTATCCTGTGGTACGTATGTGTGCGGCTATTTTGTTGGTGTTCTGCGTGTAGGGTTTAATGTGCTCTGTACACCTGGCGTTGAAATTTCGGCCCGTTTGTCCTAGGCAGAGCATGGAGCATTCCTGATATGTTTAGTTGTATATTCCAGACTCTGAGTACACGTCATGATTACGGTTGCTAGCGCTACTGGATCCGCCCTCATACTAACCCGGCCAACAGTCATTGTCTGCTGGACTCCTTGGGCGTCGGGCAGCACATCGCTACAACAAGTACACTACTGGCAACTAAAATTGCTACATCACGAAGATCACGTGCTACAGACGCGAAATTTAACCGACAGGAAGAACATGCTGCGATATGCAAATGATTAGCTTTTCAGAGCATTCACACAAGGTTGGCGCCTGTGGCGACACCTACAACGTGCTGACATGAGGAAAGTTTCCAACCGATTTCTCATACACAAACAGCAGCTGACCGGCGTTGCCTGGTGAAACGTTGTTGTGATGCCTCGTGTAAGGAGGAGAAATGCGTACCATTACGTTTCCGACTTTGATTAAGGTCGGATTGTAGCCTGTCGCGATTGCGGTTTATCGTATCGCGACATTGCTGCTCGCGTTGGTCGAGATCCAATGACTGTTAGCAGAATATGGAATCTGTGAGTTCAATAGGGTAATACGGAACGCCGTGCTGGATCCCAACGGCCTCGTGTCACTAGCAGTCGAGATGACAGGCATCTTATCTGCATGGCTGTAACGGTTCGTGCAGCCACGTCTCGATCCCTGAGTCAACAGATGGGGACGTTTGCAAGACAACAACCATCTGCACGAACAGTTCGACGACGTTTGCAGCAGCACGGACTATCAGCTCGGAGACCAAGGCTGCGGTTACCCTTGACGCTGCATCACAAACAGGAGCACCTGCGATGGTGTACACAACGACGAACCTGGGAACACGAATGGCAAAACATCGTTTTTTCGGATGAATCCAGGTTCTGTTTACAGCATCATGATGGCCGCATCTGTGTTTGGCGACATCGCGGTGAACGCACATTGGAAGCGGATATTCGTCATCGCCATACTGGCGTATCACCCAGCGTGACGGTATGAGGTGCTATTGGTTACACGTCTCGGTCACCTCTTGTTCGCACTGACGGCACTTTCAACAGTGGACGTTACATTTCAGATGTGTTACGACCCGTGGCTATACCCTTCATTCGATCCCTGTGAAACCCTACATTTCAGCAGGATAATGCATGAGACCGCATGTTGCAGGTCCTGTACGGGCCTTTCTGGATACATAAAATGTTCGACTGCTGCCCTGGCAGCACATTCTCCAGGTCTCTCACCAACTGAAAACGTCTGGTCAATGGTGGCCGAACAACTGGCTCGTCACAATACACCAGTCACTACTATTGATGAACTGTGGTATCGTGTTGAAGCTTCATGGGCAGCTGTACCTGTACACGCCATCCAAGCTGTGTTTGACTCAATGCCCAGGCGTGTCAAGGGCGTTATTTCGGCCAGAGGTGGTTGTTCTGGGTACTGATTTCTCAGGATCTATGCACCCAAATTGCGTGAAAATGTAATGACATGTCAGTTCTAGTATAGTATATTTGTCCAATGAATACCAGTTCACCATCTGCATTTCTTCTTGGTGTAGCAATTTTAATGGCCAGTAGTGTACTTGCAGCAATCACTGTTAGGCCTTAAAGTCCACACTTGCGTTATCACTTGTACCAACCTAACGAAGCTTCTTGGGACACCATTTCATTCGGTGGTCGCTGACCTCAGTTACTTCCTCTCCAGATTATGTTGTCTAGCCTGGATAGTAGCATGGTCACTTATGGTTGAATGCCTCGTGAAGTCTTCCTTGGCCTTCCTGGAAACTACGGCAGCAGTACCGTCCAAGATGCGCCAGGTCGACTAGCTCCTTAGTGCTGCTTTGGGGTCCAACACCCTTAATACCCGCCGCATCTTCATGGAGCGCGCAGTTCCACAATGTGTGCTCTGTGTCCCCACACTGACGTAGGCCCAGTGATCATTTATCCTTCTTCTGATTTTGTATAGATACGTGGCATACCGTATCAATCCATTGGACGACCTAAAAAATCCCATTTATAATCTGTTCCTGATGATAGGCAGAAATTTGCATGTTCTCCTGCTGTGCCTGAACTGCCTCATTCATTTTAACACATTTGTAATATGCGATCTTTTATCCTCTTTTTCGATTTGGCCTAGATCCAAGCACCCTTCGTACTTCCATTTGATTGCCTTTCTTCAAGCAGTAAAAGGTCCTCTTTTCCTAATTTTCAAATCCATTGGGCTTCTTCCTGGAATAAGCAATAAAGCATCATTCGGGTAGTGTAGTAGGCGCTCGTTAGTCTTTAGTAGCACTGCTCATTGAACCCTTCTCACTAATGCGGCTGGCTTCACTAGCTGCAATCTATGAGTCGAAACGCTCGCACCACATGCTAATATGCGAGGGCTGTTCAATAAAGTATAATCATAATTTTTGTTGACAACATACCTTTACTCATCCTCTTAATTTTGATGGTCCATCTCAAAGTAGTCTCCCATGATTGCGATGCACTTGTCCCAGCGTTTCTGCCAATCTTCCAACACATGCTCGAAACCATTTTTTTAGAGGTCCTTCAAAATCGACTCCGCAGCCTTCACCACTGATTCTGATGATTGATAATGCCTCGCACGAAGGCGTTTCTTCATGTTAGGGAATAGAAAAAAAGTCACGGGGGCTAAATCCGGACTATATGGAGGGTGAAGGATACACTTCACGCCGATTTATGCAAGATATTCACCAATAACTTTGGCAATATGCGGCCGCACATTATCGTGGTGCAGCATCCAGCCTGCTTCACGAAAACGTCGTATTTTGCGCCTGTTATGGACTTGCTATGTTTTCAGGACATTCCTGTAGTACTGTCCAGTTACCGATGTGTGTGCAAGTACAACATGCTGATACACCATTCCATGAATATCACAGAATGAGATGACCATAACTTTCCCAGCAGAAGCAAAGAAGCAACCACTTTTGCTTTTTTGGGGGGTTGGTGATGAAGGAGATTTCCACACTGAGCTTTGCTGTTTGCTCTCAGGACCAAATTAATGTAGCCAAGTCTCATCAGCAGTGATTACATTTGCAAGAAACTCCGGATCTTCCTCTAACATCAACTTTAACTGCATGCAGACCTGCACGAGAATGTCCTTTTGTTCTGGAATCAACAGTCTTGGAACCCATCGCGCACAAACACGTGTCATGTGTAATTTTTCTGTCAGCAACGTGTGTATTTCAGAAAGTGATCTAAAGGTATGAAACCTCCTGGCAGATTAAAACTGTGTGCCGGACCGAGACTCGAACTCGGGACCTTTGCCTTTCGCGGGCAAGTGCTCTACCATCAGAGCTACCCAAGCACGACTCACGCCCCGTCCTCACAGCTTTACTTCCGCCAGTGCCTCGTCTCCTACTTTCCATAGTTCACAGAAGCTCTCCTGCGAACCTTGCAGAACTAACACTCCTAGAGGAAAGGAAATTGTGGAGACATGGTTTAGCCACAGCCTGGGGGATGCTTCCAGAGTGAGTCTCTGATCTTAAGGTAATTCGTCGATCCTGTCTCACAATCACAGCACCAATTTTGATGTTTTCTTCCGTGCGAGCAGTAACTGGAGCACCGGGTCCACCTTCCTTTGAAATCGATAGTCTCCCCTCCTTAAACAGTTTAAACGACCTTCGAGCTGTGCTGTAGGGAAGAACAGACTTTCCATAGGCCCCCTGTAACATTGTATACGCCCCCGCTGAAGATTTGTCGAGACGAAAGCAGAATTTCAAAGCCGCATACTATTCCTCGCGTGTTACCTCCATTGCAGTCCGTCCCCGGTAGCTGAGTGGTCAGCGCGACAGAATGTCAATCCTAAGGGCCCGGGTTCGATTCCCGGCTGGGTCGGAGATTTTCTCCGCTCAGGGACTGGATGTTGTGTTGTCCTAATCATCATCATTTCATCCCCATCGACGCGCAAGTCGCCGAAGTGGCGTCAAAGCGAAAGAGTTGCAGCCGACGAACGGTCTAGCCGACGGGAGGTCCTAGTCACACGACATTTACATTTACCTCCATTGCAGCGATAGGCGACACTGAACATGTCTGACCTTCCAGAATGAGATTTTCACTCTGCAACGGAGTGAGCGCCGATATGAAACATCGTGGCAGCTTAAAACTGTGTGCCCGACCGAGACTCGAACTCGGGACCTTTGCTCTACCATCTGAGCTACCGAAGTACGACTCACGCCGCGTCATCACAGCTTTACTTCTGCCAGTACCTCGTCTCCCACCTTCCAAACTTTACAGAAGCTCTCCAGCGAACAAATAGGTATTTCCGACTTCCCGAGTTCGAGTATTGTTCCGGTACACAGTTTTAATCTGTCAGGAAGTTTCATGAGTCGAAGTGTCGGCTTCATCTCCAGCTCTTTCCTTCATAGCTGCTGGACCGTGCAGACCCAGTGCTGGGCCGATCACGTTCCTCCAGAAGAGAGGTCGCGGCCGGAGCTCTGAGACAGGAGGGGTTCCCTGGGGTCCGGGCGTCGAGTCCTGGCTCTGCACAAACCTCATGAATAAAATTATAACAGCGGCAAATAGGTATTTCCTGCTTTCTGTTAAGATAGAGTATACCACCAATCTACGAGGGTTGTTCAACAAAGAACGATCATAACTTTTTTATAGTCATAATTTCACACGCTAAAATTTAATCTTACGATATTCTGTCAGCTTAATGTGCAACAAACACGTCGTAGCAGTTTCATTGGAACTCCTGGTTCCCGCCTGTGAGAGGCAAGCAAGGTCAGACATGAAACTTCCTGCCAGCTTAAAACTCTGTTGGTACTGGAAGAAGTAAAGCTGTGAGGACGGGGCGTGAGTCGTGCTTGGGTAGCTCAGTTGGTAGAGCACTTGCCCACGAAAGGCTAAGGTCCCGAGTTCGAGTCTCGGTCCGGCACACAGTTTTAATCTGCCAGGAAGTTTCATATCAGCGCACAATCCGTTGCAGAGTGAAAACCTCATGCTGGAAACATCCCCTAGGCTGTGGCTAAGCCATGTCTTCGCAATATCCTTTCTTTCAGGAGTACTAGTTCTGCAAGTTTCGCAGGAGAAATGGTTCAAATGGCTCTGAGCACTATGGGACTTAACATCTGAGGTCATCAGTCCCCTAGAACTTAGAACTACTTAAACCTAACTAACCTAAGGACATCACACGCATCCATGCCCGAGGCAGGATTCGAACCTGCGACCGTAGCAGTCTCGCGGTTCCGGACTGAAGCGCCTAGAACCGCACGGCCACCGCTCCCGGTTTCGCAAGAGAGCTTCTGTAAAGTTTGGAAGTTAGTAGACGAGGTACTGGCAGAAGTGAAGTTGGGAGGACGGGGCGTGAGTCGTGCTTCGGTAGCTCGGTTGGTAGGGCACTTGCCCGCGAAAGGCAAAGGTCCCGAGTTCGTGTGTCGGTCCGGCACACAGTTTTAATTTGCCAGGAAGTTTCATATCAGCGCACACTCCGCTGCATAGTGAAAAATCTCATTCTGGACTTCGACTCATGATGACGATAAGAAAAGTGTTTGAAACATATCGACATGACTCGAATTATGACGCGACAAGATTTCATGAACGAAACTGTTCTTTCCATTTACTATTTTCTAAGTTACGGAGAACAACTCCAAATCTGAGACAGCCTGTATAATTTCGCGTGTGCCTTCCGTCGCGGCGCTGCGGTGCGGTAGCGCCTGGCTGTAAACAAGTGTATGTGGGTGCCGCCCACGCCGGTCTGGCGAAGCGCGAGACGAGACGACAGGAGCGGAGGAGGAGACGCGACAGGAGGCCCAGAAATAAATGGTGCCGTCGCGGCGGCGCTGGGACCGCATTTAGCAGCGTCAGAGGAGGCGGAGGCGCGGCGCAGCTGCAGGCGGTGGGACCACACGTGATGCGGACGACTAGTGCCGTCTCCACACGGCGGGCGTACACTGCGGACCATTACAATTGCAGCGCTATCAAGGAGCCATGCAACACACGTCACATTGCACAGTGGCCCATTTCGTTGAAAAGGTAAACCAAGGTTGGTTGGTTGATTCGGGGGAGGGGACCAAACAGCGAGGTCATCGGTCTCTTCGGATTTGGTAAGGGTGGGGAAGGAAACCGGCTGTGACCTTTCACAGGACCCATCCCGGGATTTACCTCAAGCGATGTAAGGAAATCACGGAAAACCTAAATCAGGATGGCCGGACGGGGGTTTGAACCGCCGTCCTCCAGAATGCGGGTCCTATGTGTGTTAACCACTGCACCACCTCGCTCGGTGCAAACCAAGGGAAAACCTAGCCAAATGCGAACAGGACTCCCGCACTGAGGGTTCCGCACCAAGCTAATCATGTATTTAGACAGTTCATCCATTTTGGGAATCGAAAATGTCGGCGGTTTTTGCGTGTTATCGACATAGATACCAGCTAGATATTGTTCCGTACCTCCTCAGGAACTCGACGTGGCATGGACTAAATAAGACGTTGGAAGTCAACTGCAGAAATACTCAACCAAGCTGCCTCTACTGCCATCCATAATTGTGAAAGTGTTGCAGGTGACGGATTTTGTGCACGACCTGACCTCTCGATTATGTCCCATGAACGGTCTATGGGATTCAAGTCGGCCGATATGGGTGGCCAAACCATGCACTCGAATCGTCCAACACGTTCTTCAAATCAACCGCGGGCAGCAGTGGCACGGTGAGATGGCGCATTGTCATCCATAAGAATTTCACTGTTGTCTTGGAACGTGAAGTGCATTAATTGGATCCAGTCCAGTTCTTTTTTTTAAAAAAAAAAAGTTTGAGGGTACTCCGACATTGGATATAATCCAGCGAAACTGAAGCATGGGATACCACCCCTCTGCTTTTAGCCATGACGTCATCAACATGCCGAACTAAAAAAAAAATCGGCCACTTCAGTTGACTTTACAACTCAAATGAAGTAGGCGATACCGAGAAACATGCAAACATACATGAGAATTTGGTATCGAGCACATCAGTTCACATCACCTTAAATGAAGCATGCGATTCCCATCAACCCGTGAACAATAAAAGAAAACGGTGGTGGTGGTGGTGGTGGTTAGTGTTTAACGTCCCGTCGACAACGAGGTCATTAGAGACGGAGCGCAAGCTCGGGTTAGGGAAGGATTGGGAAGGAAATCGGCCGTGCCCTTTCAAAGGAACCATCTCGGCATTCGCCTGAAACGATTTAGGGAAATCACGGAAAACCTAAATCAGGATGGCCGGAGACGGGATTGAACCGTCGTCCTCCCGAATGCGAGTCCAGTGTGCTAACCACTGCGCCACCTCGCTCGGTAAAAGAAAACGGTATCGTACACTACAACCGACCTATAATACACCTCAAATGAAACAGCAAACGGAACGGCAAACGCCAACGAATGAAGAACTACAAAACAAAGATGGAAATGAATCGCGAAGGATCATTGGCATCGCTTTTCCCACCAAAAACTGCACTGATTTCGTTCGTATTGCAGTTACCAACACCAAAAAATGAAATAAAAAATTTGCGTCCGTGAAATAAATCTTTGGCACTCTTCCAAGTTCTCAACATCGTAAAAAAATTGCTTTGTCAACGAAAAAGTTTAGGGGTACGCATCCCTCAGCGTTCCCCCAGAAAAACAGCACTGATCCAGTCCATTCCATGTAAACGCAGACTACACCATCATGGAGCCAGCCCTAGCTTGGACACTGCCTTGTTGACAGCTAGGGTTTATGGCTTCGTGGGGTCTTACCAGCTGAAATCGGGGCTCACCTCACCGGGCATAGATTTTACAGTCGTCTGGGGTCCAAACAACGTGGTCACCAGCCCAGGGGAGGTGCTGCAAACGATGTAGTGCTGCTAGCGAAGGCACTCGCACCCGTCATCTGCTGCCACAGGCGATGCATCTCAGGACTGAAGACGACAACAACAACAACAGCAACTCTGTTTGTGTGGCAGTTGGTCACACTGTTATGAAGAGTGCTTCACGCGCTGTGTGTAAACACGCGCAGGCCACGCTGAGGCGCTCAGTCTTGGCTTGGCAGCCGTTGAGAACGGAGCTCCCGTTGGATGTTACCGCCAAGTGCGAATTGCGCGCAGTTATTTGGTTTTGGAACGCAAAGGGCACTGCGCCGATAGAAATCCATCGCCAATTGACGGAAGTGTATGGTGAATCGTGCATGGATGTCAAAAATGTTCGTAAGTGGTGTAGAGAGATTGCAGCTGGTCGGACCGAAATTCACGACGAACAGAGGAGCGGGAGACCGTCAATATCTGAGGAGACAGTGTTGAAGGTTGAGCAAAGCATGCGTGAAGATCGGTGGACCACCCTGAATGATCTATGCCACGTTGGTTCCTGAGGTTTCCCGAAGCACCGCCCACAGAATTTTAACGGAAACATTGAACTACCGGAAGGTGTGCGCAAGATGGGTGCCACGCATGCTGACTGAGGACTACATACGGCAACGAGATGATGCTCCCAGCGCATTTCTTCACCGCCTTGCAGCCGAACAGGACAACTTTCTGGACTCAACTGTCACGGGTGACGAGACCTGGGCATACCACTTTACAACTGAGACCAAGCAACAATCACGCCAGTGGCGGCATCCTCCTTCGCCAAAGCCGCGGAAATTCAAACAAACACAGTGTGCCGGTAAAGTCGTGACAACCGTTTTTTGGGATCGGAAAGGCGTATTGTTAGTCGACTTTAAGCCCAACGGGACCACAATTAACGCTGACAGGTACTGTGAGACTCTGAAAAAACTCAAACGTTTAACTGAGAACCGGAGAAGAGGAATGTTGAGCAAGGGCGTACACATTCTCCATGACAACGCTCGCCCACACATCGCTCGGCAAACCGTTGCTCTCCTGCAACAGTTTCAGTGGAACATAATCACCCACCAACCTATAGTGCTGACTTGGCGCCCAGTGACTATCACCTGTTCCCTAGGTTAAAAGAACATTTGGCCAGAAAGTGATTCATCTCCGACGACGAGGTGAAAGAAGAGGTTCATAACTTTCTGAACAACATAGCGGCGAGCTGGTATGACGTGGGCATACAAAAACTGCCAGAGTGTCTACAAAAATGCATCGACAGAAACGGTGATTTTGTCGAAAAATAGCTAAATGTTAAAGCTGTAAACTGACGTAAACCATTGCAGAAATAAACAGGTCTATGTACTTATAAAAAAATAGGAGACCTTACTTTTGCGATTACCATCGTATTATTGTTTGTTGTGTTACTTTTTTTTACCAAACCCAAACACTAAGGTATCTAAGCAATCCTTCAATGTATAGAAAGTATTGCTTAACATCTACTTAAGAAGGTTTTTCTTAATGAATAGTGTAAGTACTCTCTTTAATCTCCTTGGTTAATCTATTCTACTGTTTTATTCGCTGGCATAAAATTATGTTTGGTGTTTTACGTTTATTCTTACCGCATACATACTCCGTACATATACACACCATCGGCGAGTACGTAGATGATTTATTAGAGTTCCACTCGTCCCTCACAGGGCGAACCACTACCAGTGTGCACCTGTGCTGTTCGTTCGATGCGGCCCCCCATATAGCAGGTGTTATATTTCTGGCTTATTCAGCCATCATATTAGGCTCCAGGAAGCTATTCCCAGGGCAGTGGAGATGCAAGAAGCATAGAGATGACGCAATCTGGGATGAGGTACCGGTGACAGATGTTACATTCGGTACCATTCCCGTGAGAAAGACCGCCTGCATGATGCTGCTGCTCTGTGATTGGCTGCTGTGTTCGCCGGTAGGGCGCCAAAACGTTAAACTTTAGTTGCTATTATTAATTAAACCTGTCATCCAAATTACTTCATTTTTTAAAATAAACATCTCTCAACAGGCAGCTATCAGTCAGTCATTTCAAAATTATTAAAATCAAAGTATTACTAAAACAAAAGACAGACGATATTACCGCCGATGCACTTCGGTGGCGTTCGGGTCACGCCTGGCTGGCTTGGCGCGCGAAGTGTCTCGGGTGACAGACATGTTGTCTGTTACAGCAGTATTTGTTTCATGCAATTTTATTTACTACAGTTCCGACCGTCGATAGTTACAGACATGTTGTCTGTAATAGTAGTATTTGATTCATGTAATTTTATCCTCCAGTTCTGACGGTTCCTGTAGACAGACATGTTGTCTGTGGCAGCAAGTATTTCATGTTTATTTAGCCAGATATAATGACTGTGGAAAGATATGTTCAATACGATGTGATCAAGAATAGTTTCTCGTGTCTATATCGATAAAAACGCGAGTGGCATCCCAAATGAGTTATAGTTTATTCGTAGCAGCAGTTCCTTGCGAAGGTAATTTCAGCCTCAAGAAAAGGAATCCACGAACTGCGTGCTGTTTTCTGCGCTGGGGACATCATCATCACGAAGACAGTAGGTTAGTGAAGTGTACAAGAACTTATGTATTACACGCAGGGCAGTGGAAACAACTAGGCACCTAACGTGTACTGCATGCACAGTACAAATGTGCTCAGTGACACGTCATCTGCAGTAATGCAGAGGAGGTAAAGAAGGATGAAAGTATTAACACTATCTCACTTTTATTCCTTTTTTCTTCCCGTACAGGTCATTTGCCGCATAATACCTTTGGGAGCACGGAACACTGTCACCTTTATTGAACAGCCACAAGTAGTACAGACAGCCAACTGTGAGCGGATGCAGCTACTGTTTGAGTGTAGAGCTTTTCACTGTGTGTGTGTGTGTGTGTGTGTGTGTGTGTGTGTGTGTGTGTGTGTGTGTAGGAGGAGGAGGAGGAGGAGGAGGACGACGACGACGAGAGAGACGGAGAGGAAACGAGAGTGTTCCTTAAGTGGGTCCGCTTCCGGTCGCTCTAAATCCGATCCGGCTGTCTCTGGAGTGAAGAACGCTACGGGACGCGTAGGGTGGGCGATGGGGGTGGAAAGAGGCGGGAGGGTGGAGGGGTAGCCCACGCCGCCCCCCGGAAGCCGCAACGGATGGGCGCACGTTTCTCTGGTCCTCGGCGGCGGGAACTGACGGGTCAGGAACCACGCTACCGTAAGCAGATAGAGTGTACAGTTCGTTTCCTTTCCCCTCCACCCTGCTGACTGTCTTCCACTACTCAAGACAACATATCGTTCTGCCCTTTCCCCACCGGAAATTTACACCTACAATTATGCTCTGCCAGCACACTCATTTACGTGGCAGAGAGCTTTCATCGAAGCATATACAATACAACAAAGCTGAAGCACCCAAAGACATGGTCGGATGTGAATGTAACTCCGTCCATGTATACGAGGCTGAGTCAAATGAAAACCTTAAATATTTTTTAAAAATATTATTTAGTGTGCAGAAGTGGTACAAAGCTGTATCACTTTTCAACATAATCTCCCCCACGCTCAATGCAAGTCCTCCAGCCCTTACAATGTGCATAAATTCCTTTAGAAAAGAAATTTTTTGGTAGTCCGCGCAACCACTCATGCACTGTGTGGCGTACCTCTTCATCAGAACGGAACTTCTTTCCTTCCCATTGCGTCTTTGAGTGGTCCAAACATATGGAAATCACTTGGGGCAAGGTCTGGTGAGTATGGTGGATGAGGAAGATACTCAAAATGCAGGTCTGTGATTCTTGCAACTGTTGTACCGGCAGTGTGGGGCCTTGCATTCACATGTTGCAAAAGGACACCTGCTGACAGCGATCCACGTCGCTTTGATTTGACTGCAGGCCGCAGATGATTTTTTAGGAGATCTGTGTATGATGCACTGGTGACAGTGGTCCCTCTAGGCATGTAATGCTCCAAAATGACGCCTTTCTCGTCCCAAAAGAGAGTCAGCATAACCTTCCCTGCTGATGGTTCTGTTCGAAACTTCTTTGGCTTTCGTGATGAGGAATGGCGCCATTCCTTGCTTGCTCTCTTCGTCTCCCGTTGGTGGAAGTGAACCCAGGTTACGTCCCCAGTAACAAGTCTTGCAAGGAAGCCATCACGTTCTCGTTCAAAGCGCCGTAGAAGTTCTTCACAAGCATCAACACTTAGTTCTCTCATTTCAGGAGTCAGCAGCCGTGGCACCCATCTTGCAGATACTTCGTGAAACTGGAGCACATCATGCGCAATGTGGTGTGGTGACCCATGACTAATCTGTAAACACGCTGCAATGTCATTCAGTGTCACTCGGCGGTTTTTCTTCACTATGGCTTCAACTGCTGCAATGTTCTGTAGAGTCACAACTCGTTGTGCCTGACCTGGACGAGGAGCATCTTCCACTGAAGTCACACCATTTACGAACTTCCTACTCCATTCGTAGACTTGCTGCTGTGACAAGCATGCATCACCGTACTAAACCTTCATTTGTCGATGAATTTCAATAGGTTTCACACCTTCACTACGCAAAAACCGAATACGCTGTTCTTTCCTGGTGCAAGTCGCAAGTGGGGCGGCCATCTTTATACTGATACTGTGACGGTATCTGCGCATCTGCCCTATGCTGCCACCTACAGGCTATTCTGCACGCTGTTTATAGCACGCTTACCAACTTACAGGATGACGGTGCGAAATTTCGATTTGTTATTAAAAATTTAAAGTTTTCGTTTGACTCACCCGCGTACACTATCGGCAGGTATGTAGATGATCTAGCGTTCCAGTCCTTTCTCACAGGTAGAATGGCCACCAGCGTGCACTAGACATGGGTCTTTTCGCGAACTAACTGGTCCATAGGAACGGTTCACGAAGATGAACGCAGCAAGAGAGGAACGAATTCTAAGGAATGGTCTTTCATAGTTCAAATGGCTCTGAGCACTATGCGACTTAACTTCTGAGGTCATTAGTTCCCTACAACTTAGAACTTCTTAAACCTAACTAACCTAAGGACATCACACACATCCATGCTCGAGGCAGGATTCGAACCTGCGACCGTAGCGGTCGCGCGGTTCCAGCTGTAGCGCCTAGAACCGCACGGCCACTCCGGCCGCCCTTTCATAGTTCACTTCGGTCCTGGCTTTCTACTTATAGTTCCCGGGAATGGGAAACGGTCGGTCTCATTCACGAACGGCACGTCGGCCAGTGTCGTTCCAGCCTCGGTCCCGTTTCCCTCGGTCTGGGTCTCGGTCTCACTCGGCCGGACTCATCCTCCTTCGCGTGGCCACTCGCAGTTCCACTGCAGACTGCTCATGGTTAGTTCAGTATCGAGTTGTTCGTTTCGTTCGCTTCGCACGCGCACTCTCTATCTGTTTCAACCGTTTTTTGAAATCTGAACTACTGATTCTTTTCGTATTCTATTCAGCGTCCACGACCGGTAATTAAAATGTGTTTTATAATTACGTAAACTGCATAAAATTACATCTTTTCAGCTAACAAAACGGCGTATCAGCTTACTCCACTATTTCGATAAACAGCAGAAGAAATACTTGTAAAAAGGAAAGATTTTTTTGTTATTACACATGCAAAGGACGTTGGCACGGCACACACGAGTGGCCATTTTCCGTCTTTTTTTTGATCGAAGGTAAAAGAGCATGTTCATTGTTATGAAAGGCAAACCGACTTACAACCGAATGAAGCCCGAGCTTCGTAATCGAGTGTCTGGTGTCACATTTTTTAAAGAGAATATGATAACTTCTACAATATTATTTCGGTGCTACAGGGTGGCGCACGAAAAGTCGGCCCCGAGTACTAGACTGCTCATTACCGCCTACCAATCGTCTTCTACTGTTTCGAAGCTGTTTGCATTTGCTTATTTGTTATTTCTTCACTGCCCAATTATTACACGTTCATCTGCACTGCACGCAGCGGTCAACAAATCGTGCGTAATTGCCGAGCAGTCTGTACTCGGTGCCGGTTTCTCGTGCGCCACCTTATATTATTTCACTGCGATCAGCCACATAACGCTACAGTTGGCTAAACGAGATGTTTTACGAAACACGAAAATTACAAGTGTGTGAGAATTCTGTTATGAAAAAAAAAAAAACTGTGTACTCCAGGGGGAGGCAAGTCCCTCTCTTGGCGCCTTCCATCTTCACTCACCTACGCTACTAATTTTCAATTTTTCATAAGAACCATATACCAAGCACAATGAACGTTGAAAGAGTAAAAATGAACGGTTCCATAAAAAGAGCGATCACCAGTGAACTCGTTCCCAAGGATGAACGACTTTGCCCGTCTCTAGGGTGTACTAGTGCTGTTCGTGGTAATAAAGATGGCCGGACGCGGGTCTGAACCGTCGTCCTTTCGAATGCAAGTCCAGTGTGCTAACCACTGCACCACCTCGCTCGGTATATACAGGGTGAAGCACGAAGATACGCAAATATTTTAATGTGTTATTCTACAAGTATAACTAAAGAGAAAAAAAGTTCATATTAACATAGGTCCGCAAATGTTTAGTTACGGAGTTAGGGCTAATAAAAGACTTTGCCCGAAATTTAGCAAATTCGCTAATATGAAGCCATTGCAAAGCAGTACGAGGTTAAAGCAAAACACGATTTCCATTTATTTTGTTGTTCTCGATGTGGAGATTCTAATAAAACACGTCCCAGACGTGTGCGTGCAGTAGTTTTCCAGAAATGAGCGTAGTGCTAGGAGTTGACAGGAAACACTAACGATTGCTGCTACGCAATGAGAAACACTGCTTCTGCACATGCTGTTCGATTATCAACCAAGGATTGCAAAACATTACTACTAATGTGTGTGAAACTAAGGACACAAACTCTTTAATTTTTAAAACGGCTGAAGGCCCATGATTTGGAACACAACTACAACAAATTTTCAAAAGGCAGAAAACGCAAGGTTTTATCCTTAAATAATATTTCTGATGAGGCTGAAGACCCAAGCAATCTAAGACTTGACAAGTAAGGAATTTTAATTTTAAAACGGCTGAAAGCCCATGATTTAAAACCACAACTACAATATATTTTCAAAGGCAGAAGGCCCAAAGCTTTACCGAGAAAAAAAAAAAAAAAATTAATGAGTCTGAAGGCGCAAACCATGCAAGACTTAACAAGTAAGAAATTTTCAGTTTTAAAACGGCTGAAAAGCCCATTATTTAAAACCCAACTAAAAGCATACAAATTCAAACCGTCGGCTATGAGCCATTAAAATACACAATCAAACACCAATAGGGAAAGGCAGTACAGCCAGCGGCCCTCAGAAGTTTCTGGGGGTCGGTCTGCACTTGAAATATTAGCGTTCGCTTAGGGGAGACAGGTAGTCGGCCCAACTATTCCGATCCGTCGGCATCCCAACCAAGAGACAGTCAACGGACCCACCGACAAGACGACTTGCTTTCCACCCGACCAGTACACAAGGAACTCCAATGCCGAAACGTAAAAGGCGTAGCCGCCGACAACCAAGTATGCATAAGCAGTCAAAACTACCCACACGTGTGACTCTTGAAGTTTTCCCGGCGTATCGAATATTCCACAAGATTTCGGGATTGCAGCCGGATCTCATCGACTTCTTTCCCCGATGTTTCGGCTGACAACCTTACAGCCATCTTTAGGCGAGTGTTTGACACTGGAGATTGCTAGTGCAAGTCGCTCTATTTATACGTAAAAGTGCCGCAGGCGCGCATGCGCAAGTTACCGTAGCATGCGCGCCACCTATACCGGCATTTCAGTAAGAAACATAAAGCACTTAACAATCTGCTGCACTTTTACGTATAAATAGAGCGACTTGCACTAGCAATCTCCAGTGTCAAACACTCGCCTGAAGATGGCTGTAAGGTTGTCAGCCGAAATATCGTGGAAAGAAGTCGATGAGATCCGGCTGCAATCCCGAAATCTTGTGGAACTACGCACAGGTGTTGGACAGCGACAATACGGTGAGGAAAGGACACTGCCCGAATTTCACGTCAGCGGCCAGGGCAGGTAACCGGAACGCTAACGGCCACAAGACAGCAAATTTCCTCTGGTGCACTTGGACTTCAAATAACCAAAATACGAGGTGCGGCTAGAAAAAAACCGGACTGATGCTGGAAAAAACATTTATTTACAATTATTTACAATTTCATGTTATCTCCTTCAATGTACTCTCCTCCTCGGTCTCTACACCGCTCCATACGAATTTTCCACTGTTCATAGCAATGCTGCAGATCATTTTCGGTAAGTCCATACATTACTTCCGTCGCTTTTTCTTTTACTGCTTCAACAGTCTCAAATCTAGTTCCTTTCAAAGCTGACTTGACTGTAGGGAAAAGAAAAAAGTCACAGGGGGCCAAATCAGGTGAGTAGGGTGGATGATCTAAGATGGGAATGTTGTGTTTTGCCAAAAACGTCTTCACTGACAACGCACTGTGAGCTGGGGCATTGTCTTGGTGAAGGATCCATGACTTTTTTCTCCAGAAATCGTTCCGTTTTCTCCGTACTCGCTCACGTAGGGTATCCAGGACGCTAATGTAGTAATGCTGATTCACTGTTTGTCCCTCTGGTACCCAATCAATGTGCACAATCCCTTTGATGTAAAAAAAAAAAAACAATCATCATTGCCTTGAATTTCGATTTTGACATTCGTGCTTTTTTTTGTCGTGGAGAACCAGGAGTTTTCCAATGCATCGATTGGCGTTTAGTTTCGGGATCGTAAGTAAAAAACCACGATTCATCGCAAGTAATAACATTTTGTAAGAAGGTGGGATCACTTTCAATGTTTTCCAGGATGTCAGAACAAATCATTGTTCGGCGTTCCTTCTGTTCAATTGTGAGACACTTTGGAACCATTTTTGAACACACTTTGTTCATGTTGAAACTTTCATGAAGAATCTGCCTAACACTTTCCTTGTCAACTCCTGTTAACTCAGACACTACTCTGATTGTTAAACGGCGATCTTGTCGAACAAGTTTACCGATTTTTTCAATGTTTGCTCAATGTTTGCATCAGTTTTTGCTGACAATGGTCTGCCAGTGCAAGTGTCATCACTGGTGTCTTCGCGGCCATCTTTAAATCGTTTAAACCACTCAAACACTTGTGTTCGCGATAAACAATCATCGCCGTACACTTGTTGTAACATTACAAACGTTTCACTTGCAGATTTTCCTAGTTTGAAACAAAATTTGTTGTTAACACGCTGTTCTTTCTGTACACTCAACATTTTCCGACGCACAGACAAAACGTCAACTACTTAAAACAGACGCCACGGGCAGACTGAGTGCAGGAGGCAGATGAAACTCGAGCAGTAGGCGGAGCGAGAGTCACGTGACAGGCCACGCGACTTTCAGCCTTATTGCATTCGTTTTATTGTTTCACCAGTACTAGTCCGGTTTTTTTCTAGCGACACCTCGTACAGTTAATCTCCACCGGATAGTGGCCAAACTTTTGCCATCTCGAACACTCGCTGTTGCTCACGGGAATACCCCCAACAGCCATGAAAACCAACGACACAATGTGAACGGACTGGCTTCGGTAATTAAATCGCCACTCAACTTTGATGTCCTGCGTCGGTTAGCCACGAACCTCGTAGTAATCGGCACAGCTCCCACAAACTCCGACACTGCGTAGAGACCACCAGTCGGCCCGGCCCACTGCGCCGCGCGATTTCCTGGCTGATCCACCCTAAAGCCGACGACACACGGACCGTGCATCCGAGCGTTGAGCGTGCCGAGTTTCTGACGTCATAGCGTGGAATAGCACGTTCGGGAGTCTTTCCGAACGTGCAGAACAATATCTGGCATGTCAGATATTCTGAGCGTTGACCAATCAGATGGCATAACGCCACCTACGTCACAAGCACGCCGTTTCCCTTCAGTACAGAGTTGTGAGGCGCCATATTGGCATTCATTTCAAGCCTACATGTATATATGCCGTTTCTGAGCACCAGCAAATTCAGAATCACTGGAAAACCCTTTGTTAACTGTGTGATTCGTTCCAATAAAATAATGAGATACGTCATATTCGTGGCAAAAGAATTATTGTAACTTGCGTATTATGAGAGTAGGATATTTGAAGGCAGCGACACACTGAAGATGCACACGAAACGTATTGTTCTTGGTACAATTTGTTATAATTAAATTTCAATTATTAACATATCTACGATTAAGGTGTTCAGCAAGGGGTAAGATTATAATTTACAGTAAGGGGTGTGATGCTGGTTTAGCGTAATGAGTAGCGGCACTGTCGTGATAGCAGTTGTTTATTGGGGCGGTGGTTCGCGTCGTGACTCTGTCTAACATTCGCGTTTTTATTACGTTCTGATACTTTATTATTAGTTTAATATAAATATATACTATAATATTTGATGTTATGCAAATATAAGTTCACCTTTTTTTGAGGGGTGAGTTTGTTCGATCGGCTTAATCTACAGGACAGCTTGCGCTACTTGTATACAGATATTTTGCTCCTTTTTCTTTTACGCTTCGTATTTCACTTGTTGCAAAGATTCTGCTACTGGGTAGGAACAGTGATCAAGTAAGATTGACCTTGGGGTTTTACTAAAATGTGAGAATGATGAAACAATGTTTATCTGATGCGGAGAAGTATTCCAAATTTGTAATGCACTGTTTGTCATGGAACTTTTATAAGCCTGTGCCCTTATTGATTGGACATGATACTTTCCTCTTCGTGGACGATGAAGAAAATGTGCGTTTTAATAGAGCTAACGTGGGAATTTTGCGCGCGCCCGTTGAGTAAACAGCGTGATTTACGAACTACAAGCATCCCTCAACCGCCGCTGGAGTGCGTTGCGATCGCGTATACCACGATGGGGCCCACGTACCGTATGCACAAGTCGCAGCCTGCCTGGGCGTTCAGCAGCACGCTGAACTTGGCACGCTCAACGATAACGTTCGACAGCACGGTCCGTGTGCCGACGGCTTAACCGACCGACTGCCGCACGCCGACTTGCCAGAAACTACAGGGTTATTACAAATGATTGAAGCGATTTCACAGCTCTACAATAACTTTATTATTTGAGATAATTTCACAATGCTTTGCACACACATACAAAAACTCAAAAAGTTTTTTTAGGCATTCACTAATGTTCGATATGTGCCCCTTTAGTGATTCGGCAGACATCAAGCCGATAATCAAGTTCCTCCCACACTCGGCGCAGCACGTCCCCGTCAATGAGTTCGAAAGCATCGTTGATGCGAGCTCGCAGTTCTGGCACGTTTCTTGGTAGAGGAGGTTTAAACACTGGATCTTTCACATACCCCCACAGAAAGAAATCGCATGGGGTTAAGTCGGGAGAGCGTAGAGGCTATGACATGAATTGCTGATCATGATCTCCACCACGACCGATCCATCGGTTTTCCAATCTCCTGTTTAAGAAATGCCGAACATCATGATGGAAGTGCGGTGGAGCACAATCCCGTTGAAAGATGAAGTCGGCGCTGTCGGTCTCCAGTTGTGGCATGAGCCAATTTTCCAGCATGTCCAGATACACGTGTCCTGTAACGTTTTTTTTCGCAGAAGAAAAAGGGGCCGTAAACTTTAAACCGTGAGATTGCACAAAACACGTTAACTTTTGGTGAATTGCGAATTTGCTGCACGAATGCGTGAGGATTCTCTACCGCCCAGATTCGCACATTGTGTCTATTCACTTCACCATTAAGAAAAAATGTTGCTTCATCACTGAAAACAAGTTTCGCACTGAACGCATCCTCTTCCATGAGCTGTTGCAACCGCGCCGAAAATTCAAAGCGTTTGACTTTGTCATCGGGTGTCAGGGCTTGTAGCAATTGTAAGCGTTAAGGCTTCTGCTTTCGCCTTTTCCGTAAGATTTTCCAAACCGTCGGCTGTGGTACGTTTAGCTCCCTGCTTGCTTTATTCGTCGACTTCCGCGGGCTACGCGAGAAACTTGCCCGCACACGTTCAACCGTTTCTTCGCTCACTGCAGGCCGACCCGTTGATTTCCCCTTACAGAGGCATCCAGAAGCTTCAAAACTGCGCATACCATCGCCGAATGGAGTTAGCAGTTGGTGGATCCTTGTTGAGCTTCGTGCTGAAGTGTCGTTGCACTGTTATGACTGACTGATGTGAGTGCATTTCAAGCACGACACACGCTTTCTCGGCTCCTGTCGCCATTTTGTCTCACTGCGCTCTCGAGCGCTCTGGCGGCAGAAACCTGAAGTGCGGCTTCAGCCGAACAAAACTTTATGAGTTTCTCTACGTATCTGTAGTGTGTCGTGACCATATGTCAATGAATGGAGCTACAGTGAATTTATGAAATCGCTTCAATCATTTGTAATAGCCCTGTATAAGCACCAGACCAAAGGTAGAACAAGATGAGAATATCGATACACACCGCTTCTGCCACACGTAGAAAGAGGAAGAACCACGGCATAACCGCAATAACCGCGGGAAACCACACACAGAGTAACAGTCAAGGTCTAAACCAACGCCAGCACGGTTCACGCATGATGCGTCACTGGCACGTAACATAGCCCGATGAAACTTGAACCATACTTAGAAAGAACTGTTTCAGTATAGCACAGAAGGTAACTGAAAGCCATACACGATGAGACAAACAGAAATAACACACCTACGCAATAATTACACTTAAGTCAGTGTGATTTGTGGTGGTCTCCTGCAAATTACGAAAGGTGGGGCACAGTTCTTAACGCGGAGTGTATGAGACCACCACGAAGTGCAACCGATTGCAACCCTGAAAAGACGCTTATGGGGCAGGAGTACAGTGTCACAATAATGTTCACTGGTGGAGTGAATCGTGTTCAAAGATTTGGACGTCAGTACGCCCATACAACATTTTGCCACCCACAGTCTAAAACCTGGACCAACAAAACGATAGTGTTCGGCATTGTTCCTGGGTGCGTAAGTGCTCCGACCTCTCGCCATATGAGAGTTTTGACTCATCAGTTTTCTGACTGGTTTGATGTGGCCAGCCACGAATTCCTCTCCTGTGCCTAACGTTTCATCTCAGAGAAGCAATTGCAACTTACAGCCTCAACTATTTGCTGCCTTCCTGTACAGTTTTTACCCTCTACAGCTGCCTCTACTACCATGGAGGTTACTCCCTGATGACTTCACAGACGCCCTGTCATCCCGTCCCTTCTTCTTCTCAGTGTTCTCCATATATTCCTTTCCTCTCCGATACCGTATCAGTATACCTAGTTTCAACATTCTTCTGTAGCGTCACATCTCAACTCCTTCGAACCACCTCTGTTCAGGTTTTCCCACAGTGCATGTCTCACTACTATACAAAGCTGTGCTCGAAACATACATTCTCACGAACTTCTTCCTCAAATTAAGATCTATGTTTGGTACTAGTGACGCCTCTTGGGCAGGAACGCCCCTTTCTGCCAGGCCTAGTCTGCTCTTTATGTCGTCCCTGCTTTCTCCATCGTGGGTTATTTTGCAGAACTCCGTAACTTCATCTATTCTGTGATCATCAATTCTGATTTTAAGTACTCATTAGGCTGTTCATTCCCTCTAACAGAGATCCTCTAATTCTTCTTCTGAGTCACAGAGGATACCAGTGTCATCAGCGAATCTTATCACTGACATCCTTTGACCCTTAATTTTAATCCCACCCTTGACCCTTTCTTTTATTTCCGTCGCTGCTTCTTCGGTGTATACAGGGTGTTACAAAAAGGTACGGCCAAACTTTCAGGAAACATTCCTCACACACAAATAAAGAAAAGATGTTATGTCGACATGCGTCCGGAAACGCTTAATTTCCATGTTAGAGCTCATTTTAGTTTCGTCAGTATGTACTGTACTTCCTCGATTGACCGCCAGTTGGCCCAACTGAAGGAAGGTAATGATGACTTTGGTGCTTGTGTTGACATGCGACTCATTGTTGTACAGTACTAGAAACAAGCACATCAGTATGTAGCATCAACAGGTTAGTGTTCATCACGAACGTGGTTCTGCAGTCAGTGCAATGTCTACAAATGCGCAGTTGGCAGATGCCCATTTGATGTATGGATTAGGACGGGGAAATAGCCGTGGCGCGGTACGTTTGTATCGAGACAAATTTCCAGAACGAAGGTGTCCCGACAGGAAGACGTTCGAAGCAATTGATCGGCGTCTTAGGGAGCACGGAACATTCCAGCCTATGACTCGCGATTGGGGAAGACCTAGAACGACGAGGACACCTGCAATGGACGAGGCAATTCTTCGTGCAGTTGACGATAACCCTAATGTCAGCGTCAGAGAAGTTGCTGCTGTACAAGGTAACGTTGACCACGTCACTGTATGGAGAGTGCTACGGGAGAACCAGTTGTTTCCGTACCATGTAAAGCGGTGCAGGCACTATCAGCAGCTGATTGGCCTCCACGGGTACACTTCTGCCAATGGTTCATCCAACAATGTGTCAATCCTCATTTCGGTGCAAATATTCTATTTACGGATGAAGCTTCATTCCAACGTGATCAAATTGTAAATTTTCACAATGAACATGTGTGGGCTGACGAGAATCCGTACGCAATTGTGCAATCACGTCATCAACACAGATTTTCTGTGAACGTTTGGGCAGGCATTGTTGGTGATGTCTTGATTGGACCCCATGTTCTACCACCTACGCTCAATGGAGTACGTTATCATGATTTCATACGGGATACTCTACCTGTGCTGCTAGAACATGTGCCTTTGCAACTACGACACAACATGTGGTTCATGCACGATGGAGCCCCTGCACATTTCAGTCGAAGTGTTCGTACGCTTCTCAGCAACAGATTCGGTGACCGATGGATTGGTAGAGGCGGACCAATCCCATGGCCTCCACGCTCTCCCGTCCTCAACCCTCCTGACTTTCATTTATGGGGGCATTTGAAAGCTCTTGTCTACGCAACCCCGGTACCAAATGTAGAGACTCTTCGTGCTCGTATTGTGGACGGCTGTGATACAATACGCCATTCTCCAGAGCTGCATCAGCGCATCAGGGATTCCATGCGACGGAGGGTGGATGCATGTATCCTCGCTAACGGAGAACATTTTGAACGTTTGCTGTAACAAAGTGTTTGGCGTCACGCTGGTACGTTCTGTTGCTGTGTGTTTCCATTCCATGATTAATGTGATTTGAAGAGAAGTAATAAAATGAGCTCTAACATGGAAAGTAAGCGTTTCCGGACACATGACGAAATAACATATTTTCTTTCTTTGTGTGTGAGGAATGTTTCCTGGAAGTTTGGCCGTACCTTTTCGTAATACCCTGTAGACTAAACATTAGGGGAGAAAGAACTCGTCCCAGTCTTACCTCCCTTAACACGAGAGTAAGTCCGGAATCTGCTCTCATCTTAGAAGACTACGTGATCCCACTACTCACTGAACCAGTCCCTACGGTCTTGGCCTCGTAACGAACGGTGCCTCCAATGTACGGCTGTCAGCAAACCACAGAGTACTGGTCGACTGGCAAAGATACCACCACCATGAAGTCGCCGTACCATTGGTGAGCGTGGGACTGTGTGCCTTGCTGTCCTGCTAAATGTGGTTGCAATTGCACCCGCTTTCATGTTGGTCCCTTGTTGCCTGATGCACAATGTAGCGGTCATCCACTGCTGTAGTCGACTGCGGTCGAGCACCGGCACTCCGGGCAGCATGCGAAACAATGCTCTGAGCAATACCAAATTCCTCAGCTGCCACTCATCACAATTTGATCTCCTCCTAGTTTCCCTGTGTCACCGGACTATGTTGTAATGAACAACACCACTGCAATGCATTGCAATTGCTTGCTGATGGGCACACACTGTTTTTTTTAATTCCTTGCACTGCCTCGTGTTGCGGCGGCGGGCCCTTTCGGCGCTAAAGCAGTGTGCGATTTCCAGGGGGGGGGGGGGGGGGGATTTGCCCCCCTCTGCATCAGACCATCCCCTCCTCTGGTTTTAGTTTATGCATCCCAACCTGGGATGTTTATTTCCCACTCACTGGAATAAGACTTTACATATAATTCAAATTTGTGGAGCCGAACACTGAAAGTTTACTATTAATACTATTAATAAGTTTGCTTATTAATTTTGAAAAACTATTATGTAGTAGTTAAGCATTTCAAAACATTTAGAACTAAATGACAAGACGACGCACGCCACATTTCCGTTGCATGCCACAATGTTGCAAGACGTCGCCCCAGCGTAAACGAGGCTTTAGAGCCAGGTCTGTATTGTATGGTGGATGTGACGTGTTGCGTACGAAACTACAACCTGCAATCAGATCCAAACGTCGTGGAAAACTGTGAAGAGGTGTCATCCTGCAGCAAGATAACGCTCAGCCACATTCTGCCAAACGGACAGCCGACGCAATAAAGGAGTTGAGATTCGAGGTGCTGGAACATCTACCAAACAGTCCAGACCTGGCTCCAAGCCATTTTCACATGTTTTGACCCTTAACGGAAGCACTACACGGAAGGAGATTTGCAAGTGATGAAGACGTCATTGCTGCGGTGCAAAATTGGTTACAGATGCAACCGAGAAACGTATTTACTGAAAACTCGTAAAACGTCGGGAAAACTGCATTGAAGTCCAGGGAGGTTACGTAGAAAAATAACGCGTGTTTCAGTTTTCTGTCATCATAATAAGTACAGCTTTTCACAAATTTGCCTTTACTTTTTGAATTCCCCTCGTATATCTGTATGTAGATGATTTTGTAAATAAGCTTTACCTATAATGTACTTTTAAAGATATAACAAGGGATGGCTTTTCTGATAGTGCTTACGCGTGAATAGTGAGTTTCGGCATTAACATCTATTTATAAATAACTGTTTAACCATGGGTAACGCCACGGTCCAAGCTAGTAACATGCATATTTATACTAACCCCATAAGACATCCCCCCCCCCCCCCCCCCCCCACTGGTAAAAGCACGAATCGCACACTGCGCTAAAGTCACCCTCACCTCACGCCACGCGCCGTTCAGCTTTCTGTCCATGATTGGGAGATCTATGGTAACATGCTTCCCCACTATTTCGTTTCCACAGAATTGTTAATATTTATTTACTTATTGCGAATTTAAACACCTATTACCTGATGTTTTAAAACAAGCCGTACACATTAAAGTTTTCGTTTGTTATCTTTTTTTCTTTCGTTTTTATCTGTAAAATTTTACATAGAATAATACTTTTTTCAAAAACAACAATTATTCGAAGTTCAAACACAACTAATATTTTCTTGTTTTAAGAATAATATAAAAATATGTAAGACAGAGGCGAAATTTGTTAGTAACATCGTCAGTTGTGACTGGCGGTCAATACCTTGCAATAGTCTCTTCGAGCTATGGGCCAGCAGTCAGAACAAAGTAGCTTATACGAGGGTTGAAACTTTAATAGTGCCAACTACTTATTTACAGCTCGTACAACATAGAAAAGTGTTTCAAAGTTCTACTGACCTTCACCAACATTGTGTTTAACCCGTTGCCACCGATGTGGAAGTCGTAGGATACTCTTAGCAGTGGCAGTTGTGTTGACAGTTCGAGCGACGCGGTCTATTGCCAGACGAATTTGTAGCAGTCCTGAAGCGAATGCCGTGAAGTGTTTCCTTCAGTTTAGAGTGCCGGCCGGTATGGCCGAGCGGTTCTAGGCGCTTTAGTCTGGAACCGCGCGACCTCTACTGTCGCAGGTTCGAATCCTGCCTCAGGCATGGATTGTGTGATGTCCTTAGGTTAGTTAGGTTTAAGTAGTCGTAAGTTCCAGCGGACTGATGACCTCAGATGTTAAGTCCCATAGTGCTCAGAGCCATTTGAGCCTTCAGTTTAGAAATCGAGTTGAACCCACGAGGGCTTAAGTCGGGGGAGTGCAGTAGATGGTATAGCACTTAGCCCCTTCAGTCAAACAAATCAGTAACAGCTTGCACAGTACGTGCTTGAGCATTGTCCTGCAAAATGATGAGCAGGTCTTGCAGAATATGTCAACACTTCTGTCTCTATGCTGTTCAGTTTTAGAACACATCCTACGACCAGCTTAGAGACAGAAGTGATGACACTTTTTGCAGGACCGGATCATCATTTTGCAGGACAATCACGTACAGTGCAAGCTGTTACTGATATGTTTGACTGATGGGGCTGCTAACTGCTATACCACCTACTGCACTCCCCTGACTCAAGCCCTCATGAGTTCAACTCTATTTCTAAACTGAAGGAAACACTTCACGGCATTCGCTTCAGGACAGCTACAAATTCGTCGGGCAATAGACCGCGCCGCTCGAACTGTCAACACAACTGGCACTGCTAAGAGTATCCTACGACTTCCACATCGCCAACAACGGGTTATACGCGATGCTGATGATTACTTTGAAGTAGAGATGGGTCGAACTCGTTCATTCCCGTGAACTACTTCATTCATTTCAGTCTTTGCCGTGAAGCGTTCAAATGAAGTACTTCATTCATGAAGTACGGGAGCCTGGCGAAGTTGGGCAGTTCGCCGCTCAGCCGCGGCTACGCTCGCTTCGCCTCGCTCGTACAATAAAGCTTCGTAATACTTCATAATTTTACCAACAGATGGCCGAACTATACAGTAACGTGCACGGAACGTTTTACGCTCTTACAGCGTCTGAGCTAACTTAAATAGAGCATGGTAGAAGGGGACAAAGGAGAGATAAACAGAGAAGACTGTCACATATAAAGAAGGTATTATATTTAATCTTGCTCGACATTTTCTCATGCAGCGCCCAAAAAAAGTCTTTATCTGTCAAGTGAAACATTATTTGTTGTATTCATGGACTGAAAACTAGGGCTATCAACGAAATGCAGTCCAATTTTATGTTCTTTTAAAATTTAATCCAAAATAGAATGAGTATGTTTACCACTGTCACAAAGTCTATATATCAACGTTAAGTAATTATTCAGAAGTTTTCCTGTAGATTTTATTTTTGTTGAGAATAATAACCTTCCAGATTCAAAGCGTAAACTGTCACCTGTAGTCTTTGGTACGATTTCAGGTAAAATCCCTCTTTCAGTGTTATTAACAAACCTTTTATTTTCGTGTTGGCTGTGCGTGTTCACACAGCCAGCCTCTTCATTTGTATCTGTAATATTCATTTGTCCGTAAGCGCTGCCAACGGTAGGCTACCGGTAGACGCGAAGTATAACTGAACTGCACAAACAGTCACGGGTAATGATGTCAGCACTGCAGGAAGCAGCTGACGCTTCCTTCCCCTCGCCCCTCACCTCCACAACCCTTCACAAAACCTATCGTTTCCCACAAACGCCGCGCGATTCGTCGACAGGCCGTAGAGGGTGGGGGGACTGAAGAGAAGGGAGAATGAGTGACGTAGCGCCGATGTAATGGGATGAGGGAGAGGGGAAGAGCGTGAGTGAACTAGAAAAAAGTGTGGAGTGTGTTATCTGTGAAGAGTTTGAAGTACCATTTCATTGAAATTGAGTGGTTAGTTCACACTTCACTGGAGTGAAGCGTTCATTTGAACGACTCATTCACGAGCTCCCCATCACTACTTTGAAGGTCAGTAAAACTTAGAGACACGTATCTACTTTGCACGAGCTGTAAATAAATAGTTGCCACTATTAAAATTCCAACCCTCGTAGTTAGCAGTAGAGAAATGGTATTGCTAATCCTATGCATTAACATTAGCTACTCATCCATGTATAACACTGGATGCTTACTTAGCTCGGTTACCAGAAACTTACACTGCATTTACAGTAGTATTTGGTATCCTTGACTAGACCCATGTTCAGAAACAAACAGAACACCTAGAGATATGATAATCATATTCACAGGACACGTACATTAGTGTGTTCTGCACAAATGATTAGCATTTCAGCCACCTCAGTTCAGCATGTGTCCTGTTGCCTGCTAGGCACAGGGTCCGCCATGGACCATGATAATGTGTCCCATGTGTGATGGCATCAATGCGTATACGATGCGAATGGCGTCCTGTGTTATAGCCATCCAAGCTGCATTCACCTGGTTCCAGGTTCATCTGTGGTGGTAGCCATTGGGTCACACTGCTCAACTGTCGTTTGAACATATCGCACACATTTTCCATTGACGACAAGTCTGGTGATCTGGCAGTCCTGTTGCACCAAGAAGGCATGTGTTCATGCAGCAACATTTGGTCGTCCATTGTTGTTGTTGTTGTTGTTGTTGTTGTGGTCTTCAGTCCTGTGACTGGTTTGATGCAGCTCTCCATGCTACTCTATTCTGTGCAACCTCCTTCATCTCCCAGTACCTACTGCAACCTACATCCTCCTGAATCTGCTTAGTGTATTCATCTCTTGGTCTCCCTCTATGATTTTTACCCTCCACACTGCCCTCCGATACCAAATTGATCCCTTGGCCTCAGAATATGTCCTATCAACCGATCCCTTCTTCTAGTCGTGCCACAAACTCCTCTTCTCCCCAATTCTATTCAATACCTCCTCATTAGTTACGTGATCTACCCATCTAATCTTCAGCATTCTTCCGTAGCACCACATTTCGAAAGCTTCTATTCTCTTCTTGTCCAAACTATTTATCGTCCATGTTTCACTTCCATACATGTCTACACTCCATACAAATACTTTCAGAAACGACTTCCTGACCCTTAAATCTATACTCGATGTTAACAAATTGCTCTTCTTCAAAAACGCTTTCCTTGCCATTGCGAGTCTACATTTTACATCTTCTCTTCTTCGATCATCACCAGTTTATTTTGCTCCTTAAATAGCAAAACTCCTTAACTACTTTAAGTGTCTTATTTCCTAATCTAATTCCCTCAGCATCACCCGATTTAATTCAACTACATTCCATCATCATCGTTTTGCTTTTGTTGATGTTCATCTTATACCCTCCTTTCAAGACACTGTCCATTCCGTTCAACTGCTCTTCCATGTCCTTCGCTGTCCCTGACAGAATAACTATGTCATCGGCGAACCTCAAAGTTTTTATTTCTTCTCCATGGATTTTAGTACCTACTCCGAATTTTTCTTTCGTTTCCTTTACTGCTTGCTCAATATACAGACTGAGTAACATGGGGGAGAGGCTACAACCCTGTCTCACTCCCTCTCCAACCACTGCTTCCCTTTCATGCCCATCGATTCTTATAACTGCCATCTGGTTTCTGCACAAATTGTAAATAGCCTTTCGCTCCCTGTATTTTACCCCTGCCACCTTCAGAATTTGAAAGAGAGTGGTCGTCCATTGTCGTGCTGAAAAATGACATCTGGGGCGTTGTGCAGAGAGGATATGGCTGTGGGTCGCAGGGTGCCATTCATGTACGTCAGGCTGGTCAGAGTACCCTGGACATGCATCAACTGTGATTTGTGGTTGTAACCAATAGCACCTCACACCATCAGGCTTTGAGTTGGCACTGTAAGTCTTGCGCGAATACAGTCATTGTGAAGCCGCTACCCCTGTCTGCAGCGAACCAAAATGCGGCCATCATTTTCAAACAAACAAGACCTGGATTCGTCCTAAAACATTGTCTGATACCATTCTTTTACTCAGTGACGTCGTTCCATACACCATTGCTGTCTAGGATGTCTCTGCACATTCGTCAACGGTAGGCATAGGAGTCGACGACGCGCACGTAGCCTATGCTGTAAGAGACGGCGATGGACTGTCACCCCTGAGAGTGAGAACTGGATGAGGAGGAGGAAGAGGAGAGCAAAAAAAGAAGTTGTCCCTGTGGCACACATTAAAGTCGTTGCTCGGCGAGTCTGAGCACATCGGCTGCTCTTCGCACGGCGCCGCCTCCGCTGCAGCGGCGGTAAACAAGCGCCGCGCGCCAAGTATTTCCGGCCGCGGGCGTGCACGCCAGGTCGGACACAGCGCCGGCCGTTTGCACCTGACAATAGCCGGCCGAACGTGAGCAGATTTCAGCGACGGGCCGCGGCTATTTCCGACGGATTCTGCACAGCCCGCAGGCATCCGCGAGCTAGTGCAGACTAAGGGCGGGCTAAACTGGGCCTTTACGATGACAGTGATTTCTGTTAATGTTACTTTTCGGTTACTGGTATTTTAACACATTCCTGTGAGGTTGCTTTCTGGTCTGCCTGTCAGTATAAACATTGAGGTTGGTTTTAATAAACTTCCCCTGATCTACAGATTTAGAATTTTAAAAATAGCTCAGAACTGGATGAAAAAGCGGTAGTGACTCATTTCCTGTCTGACCCACCTGCAGGACAGGTGTGTTGTGCAGGTAGTATCGGAATGTGTTCCAGGCGTCACGTTAGCGGGCAGGCAAAGCTAAAACGGGCGGGGGGGGAGGGGGGGGGGGGGAGAGAGGAGACTGATTTGCATTCTTGTCTGTCTGTTTGGTACAAACTTTGCCACTGATTTTAAATTAACTACCTTAACTTCAGATTTTAAACATAGTTCAGAATCGAATGAAAATACTACAGTGTGGATGTAAGAAGCACCTACTGGCAATAAGGAAAACAGTGAGGGTGAAAATGTGTTCTCGAGCAGCATATTAGTGACGCAGGGGGATATGTCATGGAACGATAAAAATTTAAGAAACATTTGACCAATAGATGGCACTGTAAACGTCAATAAAGCACACCAACAGACATGCGGCAATCGGCTGTTCCTCAGTTTGCATCCCAAACGCCTACGACGATTGTTTCGATAAACGGTCGCGCGCGTCTGGTAACGCTCTTCTACAAGAACAGTGACTGCGCGCCTGTAGCCCAGCAGAAATTCCGATCACTCAAAGGTGTGGAAAAATGCATTGGACCGATGTCTATGAAGCATTTCGAGAAAATAATTATGAAATTCCAAGAGACAGCTTCTTTTGAAGTGCAATTTGGCAGATGGAGGAAAGCAATTGATTCGGCGTCTGTCGAAGAAAAATGGCTCTGAGCACTATGGGACTTAACTTCTACGGTCATCAGTCCCCTAGAACTTAGAACTACTTAAACCTAACTAACCTAAGGACATCACACACATCCATGCCCGAGGCAGGATTCGAACCTGCGACCGTAGCGGTCGCGCGGTTCCAGACTGTAGCGCCTTTAACCGCTTGGCCACCACAGCCGGCTCTGTCGAAGATGGTGGCCGCATCACTGCACGGGGGATCGAGCGGTTGTGTGCAAACACGCAGTGCACATGGAATTGCCCGAACGTTGGACACGCCTGCGAGCACAGCGCATTATATCTTACGAAACACCCTGCACTGCTACCCGTACAAAATCACCTGTGTTCAGGACTTGCTTCCTGCTGAGATGCCATCGAGACAAATGTTCGCCCCGAAATTTACTGCTCTCATGGAACCACTTCCAATTAATGGCCATCGACCATTCTATGGAGAGACAAAGCCCACTTCCGTCTCCAAGGACACGTCAATATGCATCACTGCAAAATGCGGGCAACGGAAAAATCGCATGCACATCAACCGGTACGACCTATTTCTGCAAAGGTGACTGTGTGGTGCGGGTTGACAGCGTCGTTTACCATAGGGCCGTATTTTTTTTTTTAGTAGATGCCTTCTGCCAGTCTTGGTATCTGTATCTGAGAGTGTTTTACGCAGCTCATTTCGGTCCTTCAACAGCGTGGAGATTTGTGGGATGATACCATTTTTATGCAAGGTGGCGCTCTTCCGCACAGCGCACAACCAGTGAAGCGGCTGACGCAGCATGTGAAGGTTGCTGTATGTGGATGGGTTACTCCTGTAACCGAAATTGCAGATCTGAAGATGGTTCTAGAAGAACCGAAACCGGTCATGTGAATAAACATTTTTGCGACCAAGACGGATTATAAGTAACAGAAGTATCATCATCTTCCTATCCCTTTCTAGTGCGTGTGTATGTGCAATCTGGCAAAGAGAACGACATTTATTATTGAATAAAACATCCTCTCACTTCTTTTTAGGTTCTTCATCTACAGTGATACAATGAAATTAGCAATATCAAATTTTTGTTTTTCTTAGCAATTGTATAATTGTCAAATTGTTTTTCACATCAAAATGATAATGATAAAGCTTCTCTGGTAGTGAAAACCATCATCTGTAGTGAAATTTTGTTTTTGTTTTGTTATTCTACCTGTTAATGGAGCCTGCATACTACATTTGAGACGCTAGAAGATGCGAATTGATTATACTGCGGATCAACGGTGTCTGAGCATCTGTTAGCTTCATAATCAAATGGACGTCCATCTTCGAGCCATCCAGTAACAACCTATTCAAAATTTCCATCACTTGTGCCGACTATATGTAATGTTCTTTTGTGTCTTACATAATTATTCCGTCTGTGAAACTAAACTTGTGCTCATCTGAAAGTATTTTGGCAATGAGCAACGCCCTTATCTTCACAAGAGTACTCAGTTATATCTTTTGCAGTACATCCTAACACTCAGTAGAGACTATACGTGTACATAACTGATAAGTTTTATCAGTAACTTGCCACTTTAACACGCCACCCACATCAATGACAAATACACCATTGGAAATACGGCTTGTTTGGTAAGGGGATGAAATACATGTAGAAGATTACAAAATTCATGACATAAGTAATCTGGCCTACAACATACGAGGGGGGTTTGAGAAGTCCGTGCAAAAATAAAAACTACTTACGTGTTTAGGGTAAAACTTTTCTATTTTTCCACATAGTCTCATTTTATACATACACTTCGTCCAACGCTGTTCTAATTTGTTGAACCCTTCCGAATAATAGGAATTGTCCAAGTATGCAAAATAGCTATTAGTTGCTGCAATCAACTCCTCGTTTGAATAAAATCTTTGTCCCGCCAGCCATTTCTTCAAATTGGGGAACAAATAGTAGTCCGAGGGAGTCAAGTCTGGAGAATAGGGGGGGGATGTGAAACGAGTTGGAATCCTATTTCCATTAATATTGCGACCACAATTGCTGAGGTGTGTGCTGGTGCATTGTCGTGATGGAAAAGGACATTTTTGCGATCCAATCGCGGGCGTTTTTCTTGCAGCTCGGTTTTCAAACGGTCCAATAACGATGAACAATATTCACCTGTAATAATTTTACCCTTTTCCAGATAGTCGATGAGGATTATCCCTTGCGAATCCGAAAAGTCAGTCGCCATAACCTTTCCGGCCGAAGGACTGGTCTTCGCCTTTTTTGGTGCATTTTCTCCCTTGGTAACCCATTGTTTAGATTGTTGTTTGGTCTCAGGACTATAGTAATGTATCCATGTTTCATCTACAGTGACGAAACAACACTTAAAAGTCCTGCGGATTCTTCCAGAGCAGCTGCAACCAATCCTTGCAACACCTCACACGATTTCGTTTTTGGTCAAGCGTGAGCAATCGCGGAACCCATCTTGCAGACACCTTTCTCATGTCCAAATGTTTATGCAAAATATTATGTATTCGTTCATTCGAGATGCCCACAGCACTAGCAATCTCACGCACCTTAACTCTTCTGTCATCCATCACCATATCACGAATTTTATCAATGAATTCTGGAGTCGTAACCTCCACAGGGCATCCAGAAGGTTCAGCATCACTTGTGCCCATATGGTCCATCCGAATATTTTGAAACCGCTTATAAACTGTTCTAATCGAAGGTGCAGAGTCACCGTAATGTTTATCAAGCTTCTCTTTAGTCTCCTGAGGCGTTTTGCCTTTCATAAAGTAATGTTTCATCACCACACGAAATTCTTTTTCGTCCGTTTTTTGACAATCATTCCACTTCCTTGATTCACACGAAAGCCAAACACAAAGGAATAGACCAATATGGCTGAAACTGGGTGTGCGTTCTTTCCAAAGATGCTACTAACTAAACATGACCTCGATAGGCGCCGGTGGTGCCATCTCTCGGACTCTGCACGGAAGTCTCAAACGCCCTCGTATAATGTTTTTTACATTGAATTTTAATTCAGTTTCCAACGATTACGCAGGAAAACAACTTGATTTTAAGATAATTTACTGAGAAAACTAAAGGCTGCCTGGTCTAAAAGACCCCAGTTATGTATCCAAGGGTTAAAGATGAGCTCGCGGTGTCCACTAGTCCGCGGACGCCAGGTTACACGTTTCCTCGGGCGTGCTGGACCACTTTCGTCGCCGCTACAAGCGCACTCGCTTTCTACGCCTCCGTCGCTTTGTGGGTCAGTGGAACAGTGACGTCATCATCAGATAAGACGCCTCTTGCGTCACCAAAGCGCACTGCCGCTGCCTTATGGACAGACGCGTCAGAGCGATTCCATTCACTCCAGAGTCCCCGAGACTCGCCGCCGCAACGGGAAAGGTTCCTGCTTTCAGTCGTGTCCTTCGAGATGCAACATAAGCAACGTATGCTAACCAGTCAAAATATAGGTCACTCCCTTATGGGAATAAGGAAGTGAAAACTCCTCAAAATAGCAGCTTTTTTTTCTACTGTGTTAAGTTGTACCCAAGTCCTTCCTGAACAGGATTACGTATGCTTTTAGTATGTTTGGTGTAAGTTGATGCGAAAGTGGGAGCATTAACCTAACACCGACACGGCCCCGTCTGTCTGTTGTCAATTCAGCTGTGTTGAACATGTCTACAGGGCACTCCCTGTCTTTCCTCTACTTATTATTCCCAGGATGTTGACAGTGGCTCACAAAGAAACAAGAAAAACGGTATGCAGCAAACTTTTGGAACAGTACATGAATGGTGGAGATGAATTTCTTGGAAGAATTGTGACTAGTGATGAAACATGGCTCCATCATTTTTCACCAGAGATGAAGAGGCAATCAATGGAGTGGCATCATGCAAATTCACCCAAGAAGAAAAAAAAAAATTCAAAACAACACCTTCTGCTGGAAAAGTCATGGCTACGGTGTTTTTCGATTCCGAAGGACTCTTGCTTGTGGACATCATGCCAAGTGGAACCACCATAAATTCTGATGCATATGTGACGACACTGAAGAAACTTCAAGTTCGACTGACTCGTGTTCGACCACATCGGCAAAAGCAGGATGTTTTGCTATTGCACGACAATGCACGGCCACATGTCAGTCAAAAAACCATGGAAGCGATCACAAAACTCGGATGGACAACACTGAAACACCCGCTTTACAGTCCTGACCTGGCTCCATGTGACTATCATCACTTTGGGAAACTGAAAGACTCTCTTCGTGGAACAAGACTCCCTTGTGCACGCTGCCAAACAGTGACTCCAACAGGTTGGTCCAGAATTTTACAATGCGGGTATACAGGCGATGGTTCCAAGATGGCGTAAGGCAGTTCAGAGGGATGGATATTATGTGGAGAAATGAAAATATTGTTCCTAAAGGATGAATCTACACACTGTTAAAGTTTCAAACATGTACAATAAAAGATGGATTTAAAAAAAATAGTGTGCATTTCGTTTGGAGTGACCCTCGTACATGCAAGTATGGCATCCTGGGAAATTCGATACAGTTTGCAGTGAAAAATAGGGGTTGTTATGATTTTGCATTCTGTGCAGATTACATAATATGTTGCTGCACATGAAATTCAGCTAGCGTATCGAATTTTTCTTTAGATTTGGATACAGGACTGTATCTGTCAGCAATCTCGAGAAAACTGATCTTACGTAGGACACTCATCTGAGATCGCGCGCCGCTCGGGGTGGCCGAACGGTTCTAGGCGCTTCAGTCTGGAACCGCGTGACCGCTACGGTCACAGGTTCGAATCCTGCCTCGGGCATGGAGGTGTGTTCTGTCCTTATGTTAGTTAGGTTTAAGTAGTTCTAAGTTCTACGGGACTGATGACCTCAGAAGTTAAGTCCCATAGTGCTCAGAGCCAATTTGAGCAAAAATGAAATATCCACAACAGTCCTCGTATTTCATAAACAGTTTGAGATATTGAAATGAGATTTTAGCAAATGAAAGCACGCAAAGAGAAGAGTATTATGCCTTGTTATTGTACACTTCGTTATCTACCGAGTTATTCCACTAACTGCACACTTTTTCGATGAAAAAAATGATATTTTCAACTGCCATCGATACCCAGTGAAATAAGAAATGCTGTGGGTTTTGGAACAACATAACTGAAGACACTACACGTTTATTTTGTACCGAGGATGTGCTTTTTCATAAGCTACTTACCTTAACTTTCCTCAGTTCCTTGCTTAATTAACCACTGTTCAAAATGGTTCAAATGCCTCTGAGCACTATGGGACTCAACTGCTGTGGTCATCAGTCCCCTACAACTTAGAACTACTTAGACCTAACTAACCTAAGGACATCACACACATTCATGCCCGAGGCAGGATTCGAACCTGCGACCGTAGCGGTCGCACGGTTCCGGACTGTGCGCCTAGAACCACGAGACCACCGCGGCCGGCCAGTTAGCCACTGCCTCAGAATTCTCTCGCAACTGGGTCTGCACAACGTGTTAGTGAGGTGTTTTACTTAAAATTCGCGACTCATGACGCTTCTCCGAAAGTTACAAAGGTTTAACAAGCCACGGGAAAATAAATCACTGCATTTTCAACAGAATTCTTTTCAGATAGCAACCAAAGTGGATGTGACAAGTCTTTTTGAATGGTCATGATGCAAGTGTGGGTGTGGCGGGGCTCCACTTAAAATTTAGAAAAAATGTGAGTGTAGGCTTCAGTTTAGAACGGCACTGCCCCCCCGCATCCCCCCCCCCCCCCGGGCATTTCCCCTACAGCGACCACCTGTAACCCCACCACTACCACTCTCCCCACGCGTGCCCTGCCGACTGCACATCTATCGACCACGTTATTCTGCGTGGCCTTATTTTCTAATGGCCTATTTTCTATGTATTCGTATTGCTGTTATTCACAATGATTATCAAAAACGCTTTGTTATTGGCTGAAGCTCCAGTGGCGTAACAGGCTAGGAGCTAGACGAAGCTATATGTGTGACACACGCTCTCCAGTCACATTAATGTCACCACCTGTCAAAAGCACGAATAACCACGTTCTGCAGAGCGAACTGTTGCGAGATGTGCAGGAAGAGTGTCATTCTGGAAGGTCTTGAAACGTATGTGGATCCATGCCTACTTCAGTGTCATGGACAGCTGCACTAGGTTTCTCCATTCCATGGGACAAACAGTCCCACCGAGGTAGTCCCACAGATTCTCGACTGGGTTCAAATCCGGGGACTTTGGTAGCTAGGGGAGCATGGTAAAGCCATCTTGGTATTCTTAAAACCACGCTGGTACGCTGCGAGCTATGAGACACTTTGCATTCTCCTGCTAGTAGATCCCATTGTAGCGAGCGAAAACACACAGCCCGTACGGGTGGACATCGTCCCCAAGGATAGATGCGTACTTGCTTTGACCCACTGTGCCTTCGCCGGCCGCTGTGGTCGAGCGGTGCTAGGCGCTTCAGTCCGGAACCACGCGGCTGCTACGGTCGCTGGTTCGAATCCTGCCTCGGGCATGGATGTGTGTGATGTCCTTAGGTTAGTTAGGTTTAAGTAGTTCTAAGTTCTAGGGGACTTATGACCACAGATGTTGAGTCCCATAGTGCTCGGAGCCATTTGACCCATTTTTAAACGCATTAGAATATCTCTCGAATTTGACTCCAAGCCTAACTCCAAACCCATTTGGCAAATATAACACAAATAGCGAGTCACTTACACAGTAAAACATCAATATCTATATGACTACTCTGCAATCCACACTTAAGTGCCTGGCAGAGGGTTCATCGAACCATTTTCATACTACTTCTCTACCAATCTACTCTCGAATGGCGCGTGGGAAAAAGGAACACCTAAATCTTTCCGTTCAAGCTCTGATTTCTCTTATTTTATTATGATGATCATTTCTCCCTACGTAGGTGGGTGTCAACAAAATATTTTCGCATTCGGAAGAGAAAGTTGGTGATTTCGTAAATAGATATCGACGCAAAGAAAACCGCCTTTATTTCGGTGACTGCCAATCACAATCAATGACACTCTCACTCCTACAGCGCGATAACACGAAACGAGCTGCCCTTCTTTGCACTTTTTCGTCAATCCTACCTGGTAAGGATCCAAGACCGCGCAGCAATATCCCAGCAGAGGACGGACAAGTGTAATGTAGGCTGTCTTTAGTGGGTTTGTCGCATCTTCCAAGTGTCCTGCCAACGAAGCGCAGTCTTTGTTTCGCCTTCCCCACAATATTGTCTATGTGGTCTTTCCAATTTAAGTTGCTCGTAATTGTAATTCCTAGGTGTTTAGTCGAATTGACAGCCCTTAGATTTGTGCGATTTATCGTACGCACAAAATTTATCAGATTTGTTTTAGAACCATGTGGATGACTTCGCACTTTTCTTTGTTTAGTGCCAATTGCCACTTTTCGCACGATACAGAAATTCTCTCTAGATCATGTTGTAATTGGAATTGATCGTCTGATGATTTTATTAGGTGGTAAATTACAGCGTCATCTGCAAACAATCTAACGGGGTTGCTCAAAAATGGTTGAAACGGCTCTGAGCACTATGGGACTTAACATCTGAGGTCATCAGTCCCCTAGAACTTAGAACCACTTAAACCTAACTAACCTAAGGACATCACACACATCCATGACCGAGGCAGGATGCGAACCTGTGACCGTAGCGGTCGCGCCGTTCCAGACTGAAGCGCCGAGAACCGCACGGCCACCGAGTCCGGCCGTGTTTTTCATGGAGGGGTCTTGCACCCCTTGTTGTTTTGCGTGGAACTATCACAGCGTCTGTACCCGTGGTCTAGGGGTAGCGTCTTTGATTCATAATCAAAACATCTTCGGTTCCGGGTTCGATCCCCGCCACTGCCTAAATTTTGATAAATAATCAGCATTGGCGGCCGAAGACTTCCGGCCTCAGCCTCACTCTGCCAACGGCCTTGTCAAAGAGGGCGGAGGAGCGGATAGAGGTTCAGGGCACTCTCTTGTCCTAGGGGTGGGAAATTGCCCCTAAAGGCGGAAGAATCAGCAATGATCAACGACATGAGGATACAAAAGGCAATGGAAACCACTGCATTAAAGACACGTAACGTGTATCCACAGGACATGTGGCCTGTAATTGAAGAAGTGTCATGATAATCTCTCCATTGGCAAAAGATTCCGGAATAGTCCCCCATTCGGATCTCCGGGAGGGGACTGCCAAGGGGGAGGTTACCATGAGAAAAAGATTGAATAATCAACGAAAGGATAACGTTCTACGAGTCGGGGCGTGGAATGTCAAAAGCTTGAACGTGGTAGGGAAACTAGAAAATCTGAAAAGGGAAATGCAAAGGCTCAATCTAGATATAGTAGGGGTCAGTGAAGTGAAGTGGAAGGAAGACAAGGATTTCTGGTCAGATGAGTATCGGGTAATATCAACAGCAGCAGAAAATGGTATAACAGGTGTAGGATTCGTTATGAATAGGAAGGTAGGGCAGAGGGTGTGTTACTGTGAACAGTTCAGTGACCGGGTTGTTCTAATCAGAATCGACAGCAGACCAACACCGACAACGATAGTTCAGGTACACATGCCGACGTCGCAAGCTGAAGATGAACAGATAGAGAAAGTGTATGGGGATATTGAAAGGGTAATGCAGTATGTAAAGGGGGACGAAAATCTAATAGTCATGGGCGACTGGAATGCAGTTGTGGGGGAAGGAGTAGAAGAAAAGGTTACAGGAGAATATGGGCTTGGGACAAGGAATGAAAGAGGAGAAAGACTAATTGAGTTCTGTAACAAGTTTCAGCTAGTAATAGCGAATACCCTGTTCAAGAATCACAAGAGGAGGAGCTATATTTGGAAAAGGCCGGGAGATACAGGAAGATTTCAATTAGATTACATCATGGTCAGACAGAGATTCCGAAATCAGATACTGGACTGTAAGGCGTACCCAGGAGCAGATATAGACTCAGATCACAATATAGTAGTGATGAAGAGTAGGCTGAAGTTCAAGACATTAGTCAGGAAGAATCAATACGCAAAGAAGTGGGATACGGAAGTACTAAGGAATGACGAGAACACGTTTGAAGTTCTCTAACGCTATAGATACAGCAATAAGGAATAGCGCAGTAGGCAGTACAGTTGAAGAGGAATGGACATCTCTAAAAAGGGCCATCACAGAAGTTGGGAAGGAAAACATAGGTACAAAGAAGGTAGCTGCGAAGAAACCATGGGTAACAGAAGAAATACTTCAGTTGATTGATGAAAGAAGGAAGTACAAACATGTTCCGGGAAAATAAGGAATACAGAAATACAAGTCGCTGAGGAATGAAATAAATAGGAAGTGCAGGGAAGCTAAGACGAAATGGCTGCAGGAAAAATGTGAAGACATCGAAAAAGATATGATTGTCGGAAGGACAGACTCAGCATACAGGAAAGTCAAAACAACCTTTGGTGACATTAAAAGCAACGGTGGTAACATTAACAGTGCAACGAGAATTCCACTGTTAAATGCAGAGGAAAGAGCAGATAGGTGGAAAGATTACATTGAAAGCCTCTATGAGGGTGAAGATTTGTCTGATGTGATAGAAGAAGAAACAGGAGTCGATTTAGAAGAGATAGGGGATCCAGTATTAGAATCAGAATTTAAAAGAGCTTTGGAGGACTTACGGTCAAATAAGGCAGAAGGGATAGATAACATTCCATCAGAACTTCTAAAATCATTGAGGGAAGTGGCAACAAAACGACTATTCACGTTGGTGTGTAGAATATATGAGTCTGGCGACATACCATCTGACTTTCGGAAAAGCATCATCCACACAATTCCGAAGACGGCAAGAGCTGACAAGTGCGAGAATTATCGCACAATCAGCTTAACAGCTCATGCATCGAAGCTGCTTACAAGAATAATATACAGAAGAATGGAAAAGAAAATTGAGAATGCGCTAGGTGACGATCAGTTTGGCTTTAGGAAAAGTAAAGGGACGAGAGAGGCAATTCTGACGTTACGGCTAATAATGGAAGCAAGGCTAAAGAAAAATCAAGACACTTTCATAGGATTTGTCGACCTGGAAAAAGCGTTCGACAATATAAAATGGTGCAAGCTGTTCGAGATTCTGAAAAAAGTAGGGGTAAGCTATAGGGAGAGACGGGTCATATACAATATGTACAACAGCCAAGAGGGAATAATAAGAGTGGACGATCAAGAACGAAGTGCTCCTATTAAGAAGGCTGTAAGACAAGGCTGTAGCCTTTCGCCCCTACTCTTCAATCTGTACATCGAGGAAGCAATGATGGAAATAAAAGAAAGGTTCAGGAGTGGAATTAAAATACAAGGTGAAAGGATATCAATTATACGATTCGCTGATGACATTGCTATCCTGAGTGAAAGTGAAGAAGAATTAAATGATCTGCTGAACGGAATGAACAGTCTAATGAGTACACAGTATGGTTTGAGAGTAAATCGCAGAAAGACGAAGGTAATGAGAAGTAGTAGAAATGAGAACAGCGAGAAACTTAACATCAGGATTGATGGTCACGAAGTCAATGAAGTTAAGGAATTCTGCTACCTAGGCAGTAAAATAACCAATGACGGACGGAGCAAGGAGGACATCAAAAGCAGACTCGCTATGGCAAAAAAGGCATTTCTGGCCAAGAGAAGTCTACTAATATCAAATACCGGCCTTAATTTGAGGAAGAAATTTCTGAGGATGTACGTCTGGAGTACAGCATTGTATGGTAGTGAAACATGGACTGTGGGAAAACCGGAACAGAAGAGAATCGAAGCATTTGAGATGTGGTGCTACAGACGAATGTTGAAAATTAGGTGGAGTGATAAGGTAAGGAATGAGAAGGTTCTACGCAGAATCGGAGAGGAAAGGAATATGTGGAAAACACTGATAAGGAGAAGGGACAGGATGATAGGACATCTGCTAAGACATGAGGGAATGACTTCCATGGTACTAGAGGGAGCTGTAGAGGGCAAAAACTGTAGAGGAAAACAGAGATTGGAATACATCAAGCAAATAATTGAGGACGTAGGTTGCAAGTGCTTCTCTGAGATGGTTGGCACAGGAAAGGAATTCGTGGCGGGCCGCATCAAACCAGTCAGTAGACTGACGATTAAAAAAAAAAAAAAAAAAATTACAGCACAGACCTACATTGAAGTTTTAAGCACCTTCTTGCTTCCGACTGTTGAAGAGTAATTCGGGGATGGCGACTGCGTCTTTAACACGATCGAGCACCTGTTGATGAAGCACGGCCTGTAATGGACTGGCATGCACAGAGTCCTGGCCTGAATCCTATAGAACATCTTTGGGATGTTATGGAATGCCGACTTCGTGTCAGGCCTCAGCGACTGACATCGATACCTCCCCTCAGTGCAACACTCCGTGAACAATGGGCTGTCATGTCTCATTTATGTAAATCAGGAACAGCAGAGGGCCTTACATCTGCAAGTGGCCAGCATGTAGCCCTATGAATATTTTTCCCTCTATTTCTTGCGTTCCACGTCGCAGCGGTTGTGGTGTGCGAGTTTATGTTCTATGGAAACGGTAACTGAACAAACGCTTGCAGACGATGTGGATGAATGGCAGAATCTGTAACATGGAACGAATGACGGCGCGCATGTGGAGCGCTCAGCCAGCCAAGTGGTACGGGAGCGAGTCGAGCCGTGGAGCCGCGCGAAGGCGTGCCCATGGGCGGGGGGGACTTTCACCGCCTGACTTCACTCGCCAGGCACGCGCGCGCTGGCACAAAGGGGCCGCCGCTCGCACTGCGTAAACGCACACAACACGCAGACGTCCTGCTGGCGCGCGGCCGACCGGCCGGCACCCGACGTTAGCTGGGGATTGGCGAGAGCGACGGAGTACTAACAAGGAGAGGTCCCCACCGGTGGGATGAACTTTTTGAACCACCTGTACGGTGGCGTGGATCAGGGTCCCAGGTGTCACACGCTGCAGCCATCCACCCCAGTGGGTCGTTATTTGCGCGTAGTCAACAAAATAGAATTGAAAAATATCGTTTGAGTCTACAGAGCATTGGAAAAACCGTAATTACCAAAACGGCACAGTGGTTAACTGTCGGGCATGCTGAAGTCTGTAGGTTTGCATTTAGCCAAGCACATTTTTGAATCTTTTTACATTTTTATGGAAACGACGATCGACGGCAGCGGACTGCGGCCAATTGCACTGACGTTTTCAAAACACGTGACGTCACGCCTCGGCGCGGACACGGAATTTAGCGGCAGTCAGTAGCGAGCCAGTGGGTGTGTTGGACCTTCCATCGAGCTACAGACCCCCCTTGAAGATGTCCTCCGCAGACGGGGACGAAACGCTGCGAACTGACACAGAATTCATCAACCGACCACGGCATAACAGCCCGGATAATTATAATGGACAGGTTTGTAATCTCTCCGACAAAACGATCGTCTCGTCTGAACGTTTCGGCAGAAAGGAACAAACTACGAGGGTTATTCCAAAAGTAAGGTCCGATTGATTGCCAAATTGAAACCACAGTGAACATCAGAAATGTTTTACTTGTAACAATTAGCTACACCTTTCAGCTACTTCTCTACGTAGTCGCCGTTCTGACTTAGACTTTTGTCATAGCGTTGTACCAACTTTTCAATAGCCTCATCATAGAAGGCAGCCGCCAGTGCTTTCCGCCAATTCTCCACGCTGGCCTACACCTCGTTGTCTGTGTCAAAATGTTGTCTTCAAAGACAGCGGTTCATGTGACCAGAGATGCGGCTGAGAATTGTCGTGAAGACGAAACAGCACGACAGTTATGTAATGTTGGCTGCATAGCTTCAGGCGAAATTTCTCACCAGGCCCTCGTACTTGGCGGCAGACACTATTTTCTAGACATCTTTACGCACTCACTGCGAGCTCAGAAATGAGAAGAGCGACGTGATGCTAACTGGGGTTATACTAGAGACACTACCCAACACATCTGTGCAAAGCTTTATCGGATTTTCATAGTCGTTTCCATTTCGCGACCGATCGGACCTTACTTTTGGAATAACCCTCGTATAATATGCTTCATCTACTATCTCGCTGAGGATCAGCGAGTAAAGGTGCGAAGGATAGCAGCGATTTAAATTGTCATTTACTTGTCTGGTCTACTAAGCTTACCACCTTACCACAGACGTATTATTCCTGTAAATAGGTATTGTATATCAGTATTATTCTCACAGTAATGTTACAAGCTATGGGGGGAGGAGTCGCTGGCAGTGTAACACAGTAGGCTGTGATCAGTGAAACAAACTATCCGGCCGTGGCGTTCCTCACACCAGTCTCTCCAGCGAGAGCCACCCCCCCCCCCCCCCAACTCTCGACAATACATTATGATGACAGGGCAGGAGCAAATTCTAGTGGGGATTTTCTTCGTTAGCTGACGACGAGGAGAGTATGGTGACACTTGTAAAATTTTGTATAGTGCTTGTTCTCTGTCCTAAGCTTTTAGACTGTCTTTTAGTGTGTTGCGGAGCGCCTGACACATTGCTTTTTATTCCAGAGATCAGCCAGCCACATCTACCTCCTGTACTACGAGGGTTGTCCAGAAAGGAAGTTCCGATCGGTCGTGAAATGGACACCACAGTGAAAACCCGGTGAAGCTTTGCACAGATGCGTTGGATAGTGTCTCTAGTATGACCGCCGATCGCATCGAGACGCTCTTTTTAGTTGTGAGTGCACTGTGAGCGAGTAAAGATGCTTAGAACAACGATGTCTCCTGCAAAGTAGGAGGACCCGCTGAGAGGCTTCGCCTTAATGAATGCAGCCCACCTGACACAACTGCCACGCACTCCCTTCTGGCAATTCTCAGCCGCACTCTGCAGGGGCAGTGAAGACTCTCCTGCAGCCTTTTCGATGGGAAGTGTTCCATCACCCACAACGCAGCCCTAATTGGTACGTCCTGACTATGTTCATATGAAATCTTTCCGTTCGAGCTCTCATTTCTCTTATTTTATTATGATGATCATTCCTCCCTACGCAGGTGGGTGTCAACAAAATATTTTCGCATTCGGAAGAGAAAGTTGGTGATTGAAATTTCGTAAATAGATCTCGCCGCAAAGAAAACCGCCTTTGTTTCAGTGACTGCCACCCCAACTCGCGTATCATATCAGTGACACTCTCACCCCTCTTGCGCGATAACACGAAACGAGCTGCCCTTCTTTGCACTTTTTCGATGACCTCCGTCAATCCTACCTGGTAAGGATCCAACACTGCGCAGCAATATTCTAGCAGAGGACGGACAGGTGTAATGTAGGCTGTCTCTTTAGTGAGTTTGTCGCATCTTCTAAGTGTTCTGCCTTCCTCGCAGTATTATCTATGTGGTCTTTCCAATTTAAGTTGCTCGTAATTGTAATTCCTAGGTATTTAGTCTAATTGACAGCCCTTAGATTTGTGCGATTTATTGTATATCCAAAATTTATCAGATTGCTTTTAGGACGCATGTGGATGACCTCGCACTTTTCTTTGTTTAGTGCCAAACGCCACTTTTCGCACCATACAGAAATTCTCTCTAGATCATTTTGTAATTGGAATTGATCGTCTGATGATTTTACTAGGCGGTAAATTACGGCGTCATCTGCAAACAATCTACGGAGTCTACTCAGATTATCACCTAGATCATTTATGTAAATCAGGAACAGCAGAGGAACGCAAGATATCACTTCTGTTCTACTCGATGATTTACCTTCTATCACTACGAAATGTGACCTCTTTGAGAGTAAATCACGAATCCATTCACACAACTAAGACGATACTCCATATGCACGCAATTTGATTAATAGTCGCTTGTGAGGAACGGTATCAAAAGCCTTCTGGAAATCTAGGAATGTGGAATCGATCTGAGATCCCTTGTCGACAGCACTCATTACCCCATGGGAATAAAGAGCTGGCTGTGTTGTACAAGAACGATATTTTCAGAATCCGTGTTGGTTATGTATCAATAAGTCATTTTCTTCAAGATGATTCATAATGTTCGAGTACAGTAAATGCTCCAAAATACTACTGCAAATTGAGGTCAGTGATATGGGTCTGTAATTCAATGGGTTACTCCTATTTCCTTTCTTGAATATTAGTGTCACCTGTGCTACTTTCCAGTCTTTAGGAACAGACCTTTCGTCAAGTGGGCGGTTGTATGGGATTACTAAGAAAGGCGCTATTGTGTCTGATTACTCCGACAGAGTTGTTCAGTAGAAGAGGTGTGTTTCACGGTAGCGAAGATGAAGCAGCGCACACAGCTGTTAAGGTACACGTTTTAGAGCCAATGTTTATTAGACTTTTTTCCTTAGAATTATCGTTACTGTCAAGCCTCAGCATACTGATCGTTCCCCCTGGGACACACTGCGTTTGATCGTTTCCTGGCATCACTCGAAAATGGGCTCTCAAGCAGAAACGGACCAGCCCGACAAGTATTAGTATTGTATTGTATTGTATGGTATGTTAATCGGGGACTTAGAAACGACGGAGAGGCTCCGTCCCCGCCGCAGCCGCAGTGGTCCACAACCCCCCTACGACTACCGCAGTCCACTTCACCCCTCCGCCGCCCCACACCGAACCCAGGGTTATTGTGCGGTTTGGCCCCCGGTGGACCCCCCAGGGAACGTCTCACACCAGACGAGTGTAACCTCCTATGTTTGCGTGGTAGAGTAATGGTGGTGTACGTGTACGTGGAGAACTTGTTTGCGCAGCAATAAAAAAAATGGTTCTGAGCACTATGGGACTCAACTGCTGAGGTCATTAGTCCCCTAGAACTTAGAAATAGTTAAACCTAACTAACCTAAGGACATCACAAACATCCATGCCCGAGGCAGGATTCGAACCTGCGACCGTAGCGGTCTTGCGGTTCCAGACTGCAGCGCCTTTAACCGCACGGCCACTTCGCCCGGCGCGCAGCAATCGCCGACATAGTGTAGCTGAGGCGGAGTAAGGGGAACCAGCCCGCATTCGCCGAGGCAGATGGAAAACCGCCTAAAAACCATCCACAGACTGGCCGGTTCACCGGACCTCGACACAAATCCGCCGGGCGGATTCGTGCCGGGGACCAGGCGTTCCTTCCCGCCCGGAACGCCGTGCGTTAGAGCGCACGGCCAACCGGGCGGGCCAAGTATTAGTAACAACGAGAAACCATGGTTTTGACGTTTCGCGTCTTTACAGAACGACACAGTTTTGCCAATATTTGAAACATAAAGCATTCTGGGAAACTATTCGTGACGGCCGCGTATCACAGTGTCGGATAGGTAACCGAAATCAATTGCGCTAGCTTTGTCGCAGCGCACTACGGTTTCGTGTTGTCCGGCCGGCACCAAAATATCTCCGTTGCCCCGAGTCGAAGAGCAGCAGACACAAATATTTTTGTGTGATGCGTGAACTTTGACCGTACACTGAAGAGAAAGACGGACGCAGTTGAAAACTTCCGTACGGGCAGCAGCCGGCCGCAGATACGGCGCGTAGAAACAAGAAGCGACTAGCCTGCTGCTAGGGTGACCGAGTTGTCCGTGAACCGGCTGCGGCAGAATTATGTTTTCACCAACTCCACGGCTAGCTTTATTTCCCCATGGTAAAGCTAGCGCAGAATTGTTGCCGTTTATGGACTTCTCCAGAAAGGCCGGCACATTACCTTTCGTTTAAATGCTTTTCTAACGACCGTTTTATGTAAGACGTCGCTTTAGAGAAACAACTTACCATTCTGTTTTTTAGAGCGAAACAAACAGCTGCTAAAGCAAGCAATGCAGTTTCATCTACAATATTCTTTTTCGGCGTATCTATATAGGGTAAGCAAAGCCGACTTCGTATTTGTAATTTATAAACATCATCAATTTTTGCACGTCCAACTCTGGATAAAGCGTTGTCTAAACTTTGCAATGTTTAGCAGAGCAACGTGGAATCATCATGCTTGTCCTTACTACTCCCGATGCCAATATTATTTTAAGACAGTGGGCACTGATTTAAATCAAGGGGGAAAGTACAAAATTTGTGCCATACTGGGACTCCAACCCAGGTCTCCTGTTTACTAGGCAGATGCCCTGACCACTGCCCCATACAATTAAAATCGCTCAAAAGAGGAAACGCCGCTGGACCTGATGAGATTCCAGTTGGATTTTACACAGAGTACGTGAAGGAACTTGCCCTTCATTGCAGCAGTGTACCGTAGGTCTCTTGAAGAGCGTAGCGTTCCAAAAGATTGGAAATGGGCACAGGTCATCCCCGTTTTCAAGAAGGGACGTCGAACAGATGTGGAGAACTATAGACCTATATCTCTAACGTCGATCAGTTGTAGAATGTAGGAACACGTATTATCTTCGAGGACAATGACTTTTCTGGAGACTAGAAATCTCCTCTGTAGGAATCAGCATGGGTTTCGAAAAAGACGATCGTGTGAAACCCAGCTCGCGCGTGGGTTTCTTTATTCCGCAAGCCGTTCGATACAGTTTCCCACAGTCGTTTAATGAACAAAGTAAGAGCATGTGGACTATCACCCAATTGTGTGATTGGATTGAAGAGTTCCCACATAACAGAACGCAGCATGTAATTCTCAATGGAGAGAAAAGTCCTCCGAAGTAATAGTGATTTCAGGTGTGCCGCAGGGGAGTGTCGTAGGACCGTTGCTATTCACAATATATATAAATGACCTTGTGGATAACATCGGAAGTTCACTGAGGTTTTTTGCGGATGATGATGATGTAGAATATCGAAAGGTGGTAACAATGGAAAATTGTACTGAAATGCAGGAGGATCTGCAACGAATTGACGCATGGTGCAGGGAATGGCAATTCAATCTCAATGCAGGCAAGTGTAATGTGCTACGAATACATAGAAAGAAAGATCCTTTATCATTTGGCTACAATATAGCAGGTCAGTAACTGGAAGCAGATAATTCCATAAATTAACTGGGAGTAGGCATTAGGAGTGATTTAAAGTGGAATGATCATATAAAATTAATCGTCGGTAAAGTAGATGCCAGACTGAGATTCATTGGAAGAATCCTAAGGAAATCCACTCCGAAAACAAAGGAAGTAGGTTACAGTACACTTGTTCGCCCACTGCTTGAATACTGCTCACTGATGTGGGATCTGTACCAGATAGGGTTGATAGAATAGATAGAGAAGATCCAACGGAGAGCAGCGCGCTTCGTTACACGATTATTTAGTAATCGCGAGAGCGTTTCGGAGATGACAGATAAACTCCAGTGGAAGACTCTGCAAGAGAGACGCACAGTAACTCGGTACGGGCTTTTGTTGAAGTTTCGAGAACATACCTTCACCGAGGAGTCAAGCAGTACATTGCTCCCCCCTACGTATATCTCGCGAAGAGACCATGAGGATAAAATCAGAGAGATTAGAGCCCACACACAGGCATACCGACGATCTTTCTTTCCACGAACAATACGAGACTGGAATAGAAGGGAGAACCGATAGAGGTACTCAAAGTATCCTCCGCCACACACCGTCAGGTGGCTTGGAGAGTATGAATGTAGATGTAGATACGGACACACTGATCATCTCAACTGCGCTGACTACCTCAGCACGCCTCCTGTCAGATCCAAATTACCAAACACTACTAATGTAGTGCCCCTTGCCTATTATCCTCGTTAGTCGCGGCATTTCGCCGATTCCCATTGTAGTTCGAGCCTGGTGTGTATCTGCACTGAAGAGATCACTGGCCGTCCTCGCCGTAATTATATACAGTCAAGCGCCAAAGAAAGTGGTATAGGCATGCGCATTCAAATACAGAGATATGTAAACAGGCAGAATACAGTCCTGCGGTCGGCAACGCCTATATAACACAACAAGTGCCTAGCGCAGTTGTTAGATCAATTACTGCCGATACAATGGCAGATTATCAAGAGTTCAGTGAGTTTGAACTTGGTGTTATAGTCGGCGTACGTGCGATGGGACACAGTATCTCCGAGCTGGCGATGAAGTGGTAATTTTCCAGTGCGACCATTTCACGAGTGTATCCTGAATATCAGGAATCCGGTAAAACATCAAATCTCCGAGATCGCTGCGACCAGAAAAAGATCCTGCAAGCGCGGGACCAACGAAGACTGAAGAGAATAGTTCAACGTCACGGAAGTGCAACCCATCCGCAAAATGCCGCGGATTTCAATGTTGGGCCGTCAACAAGTGTCAGCGTAGGAACCATTCAACGAAACATCATCGATATGGGCTTTCAGAGGCGATGGCCCATTCGTGTACCCTTGATGACTGCTTTACGCCTCGCCTGGGCCTCTTCAACACTGACAATGGACTGTTGATGACTGGAAACATGTTGCCTAGATGGACGAGACTCGTTGCAAATTGTATGTACCGTATGGACGTGTACGTGTATGCCGACAACCTCATGAATCTATGGACCCTGCATGTCAGCAAGGGACTGTTCGAGCTGTTGGAGGCTCTGTAATAGTGTGAGGCGTGTGCAGTTGGAGTGATATGGGACTCCTGATACGTTTAGATACGACTCTTGACAGCTGACACGTACATAAGCATGCTGTCTGATCACCTGCATCCATTGATGTCCGTTGTCCATTGCGACAGAGTTGGGCAACTCCAGCAGGACAACACGACACCCCACACGTCCAGAATTGCTACAGAGTGGCTCCAGGAACACTATTCTGAGGTTAAACACTTCCGCTGGCCACCAAACTCCACAGACATGAACATTATTGAGCATATCGTACGTGCCGAGTAAAACTGGGAGGGACGGGAAAAACCCACCGTGGTACAACAACAAAGTTAGGAAACTACTGCGAAAGCTAAGAGAGCTTCACTCCAAGTTTAAACGCAGCCAAAACCTCTCAGACAAACAGAAGCTAAACGATGTCAAAGTTAGCGTAAGGAGGGCTATGCGTGAAGCGTTCAGTGAATTCGAAAGTAAAATTCTATGTACCGACTTGACAGAAAATCCTAGGAAGTTCTGGTCTTACGTTCAATCAGTAAGTGGCTCGAAACAGCATATCCAGACAATCCGGGATGATGATGGCATTGAAACAGAGGATGACACGCGTAAAGCTGAAATACTAAACACCTTTTTCCAAAGCTGTTTCACAGAGGAAGACCGCACTGCAGTTCATTCTCTAAATCCTCGCTCAAACGAAAAAATGGCTGACATCGAAATAAGTGTCCAAGGAATAGAAAAGCAACTGGAATCACTCAACAGAGGAAAGTCCACTGGACCTGACGGGATACCAATTCGATTCTACACAGAGTACGCGAAGGAACTTGCCCCCCTTCTAACAGCCGTGCACCGCAAGTCTCTAGAGGAACGGAGGGTTCCAAATGATTGGAAAAGAGCACAGGTAGTCCCAGTCTTCAAGAAGGGTCGTCGAGCAGATGCGCAAAACTATAGACCTATATCTCTGACGTCGATCTGTTGTAGAATTTTAGAACATGTTTTTTGCTCGAGTATCATGTTGTTTTTAGAAACCCAGAATCTACTATGTAGGAATCAACATGGATTCCGGAAACAGCGATCGTGTGAGACCCAACTCGCTTTATTTGTTCATGAGACCCAGAAAATATTAGATACAGGCTCCCAGGTAGATGCTATTTTTCTTGACTTCCGGAAGGCGTTCGATACAGTTCCGCACTGTCGCCTGATAAACAAAGTAAGAGCCTACGGAATATCAGACCAGCTGTGTGGCTGGATTGAAGAGTTTTTGCAAACAGAACACAGCATGTTGTTATCAATGGAGAGACGTCTACAGACGTTAAAGTAACCTCTGGCGTGCCACAGGGGAGTGTTATGGGACCATTGCTTTTCACAATATATATTAATGACCTAGTAGATAGCGTCGGAAGTTCCATGCGGCTTTACGCGGATGATGCTGTAGTATACAGAGAAGTTGCAGCATTAAAAAATTGTAGCGAAATGCAGGAAGATCTGCAGCGGATAGGCACTTGGTGCAGGAAGTGGCAACTGACCCTTAACACAGACAAATGTAATGTATTGCGAATATATATAAAGAAGGATCCTTTATTGTATGATTATATGATAGCGGAACAAACACTGGTAGCAGTTACTTCTGTAAAATATCTGGGAGTATGGGTGCGAAACGATTTGAAGTGGAATGATCATATAAAATTAATTGTTGGTAAGGCGGGTACCAGGTTGAGATTCACTGGGAGAGTCCTTAGAAAATGTAGTCCATCAACAAAGGAGGTGGCTTACAAAACACTCGTTCAACCTATACTTGAGTATTGCTCATCAGTGTGGGATCCGTACCAGATCGGTCTGACGGAGGAGATAGAGAAGATCCAAAGAAGAGCGGCGCGTTTCGTCACAGGGTTATTTGGTAACCGTGATAGCGTTACGGAGATGTTCAGCAAACTCAAGTGGCAGACTCTGCAAGAGAGGCGCTCTGCATCGCGGTGTAGATTGCTCGCCAGGTTTCGAGAGGGTGCGTTTCTGGATGAGGTATCGAATATATTGCTTCCCCCTACTTATACCTCCCGAGGAGATCGCGAATGTAAAATTAGAGAGATTAGAGCGCGCACGGAGGCTTTCAGACAGTCGTTCTTCCCGCGAACCATACGCGACTGGAACAGGAAAGGTAGGTAATGACAGTGGCACGTAAAGTGCCCTCCGCCGCACACCGTTGGGTGGCTTGCGGAGTATAAATGTAGATGTAGTTGTAGATTTATGGTCAGCCCTGCAGGATTCATGATGTCAGTTCCCTCTAGCACTACTTCAGACATTAGTCGAGTCCATGCCACGTAGTGATGCTGCACTTCTGCGTGCTCGCGGGGTCCTACAAAATATTAGGCAGGTGTACCAGTTTCTTTGGGTATTCACTGTAGATAATGATGTGACGAAGGTAAACCATAGACTGTGTTTTACTGGCAGAATACTTAGAAGATGCAACATATCCGCTAGAAAGACTGCCTACACAACGCTTGTCCGTTCTGCTGTGCAATGTGTATCAGATAGGATTGATGGAGGACATCGACAAAGTTCAAAAGGCAGCGCGTTTCGTATTACCGCGAAATATGAGAGACCGTGACACGGATGTGGTACGCGAATTGGGTTGTCGATCATTAAAACAAAGGTGTTTTTCGTTGCGGCAGGATATGAGCCATGCACGGCTTGTGTTCATGCCATTTATTGTTTGTCATCTTCTATTACGGTAATGCCGCCTCGTTTCCTTATTCCATTTACTGGCGTCACTAACTTACTGCCTTACTTGCCCGTGAGCGGCAGCAGCAGCTCGTATTAATAAGAGCACTGTCCTACCATCTCTGGAGCGACCGATAGTATTTCCGGGTCGTCGTGTGTCTGGCAGTTCAGTTGGAGACGGACCAGCAGTGCAGTTGGAGACGGACCAGCAGTGAAGTCGGGGACGGAGCGCCGGTGAGGCGCCGACAGCCAGTGCTCGCCGACTGCTGGGGACACACATGAACTGTCCAACGGAGGGAGATTGGAGCGGGACGACCGTTGGTTGGTCGTTCGGTTGGTCTTCTCGTCGGCCGACGTATATCTGGTCCTTTCACCGTTTCCGGGCCTGGGCAGTCGGTCGGTTGGCGTGGAGCAGCAAGGAAGTCCCCGTCGCGAGGAGTCGGCCGGAGCTGCTGGCGGCGCGCATGCGCGGCTGGAGTGTGAGGCGCTGCTTCCGAGTGCTACGTAGTTCGTCACCCACCGGTCTTGGACGTAGAAGTTGAGTCCTCACATAACCTACTATCCAGCCTCAGCTGTTTACATTTCTTCGTTTGATCCTGGTTGTCGCTTTTGGGACATTCCTGCGAGCAACAACGTGTGTGTTTTCAGGTCTGCTAAGATTCAGCCGTCTTCCTGAGCAGTTTAACTCAATTTATTCCCTGTTATTGAAGTTGACCAGTGGTATCTTCTGCCTTGCGGCCGTTGACGTTCCGGTTACCTGTCCTGGTCGTTGAAGTAATTTTAGGCAGTGTATTTTCCTCGTCGTGTTGTTGCTCTCGAGCAGGGTGTGTAGTTCGACAGCTGAGGTCTTGTTGGTCGTTCTGGGCGCCAATATTCTGTGTGTCGTTGTATTGAAAGCTTGTGGTCGTTTTGCTCGTTGCATGGAGCGGAACTGATCTTGTTCATTGGTCGGACGGTTGTCTGTCGGTTGGGTTGCCTTCAGATTAAGAAGTCTTTGGACAGGCACCATGCCTCACCTAAACGGGCTTTAGTGTTACAATCTCAGGCCGACCCTTGGAAAATTCTGAGCGCCATTCCTAATGTGTTACACAGTAATTTCCCTGTTTGGGTTTTAGTTATTTGGTTGATATGTGGGCTTCAGCCGAGTTTCAATATCACTTACTGTTCTTGTCTTGCCCTTAAGGCATGAGATTGTTATTCTTTTATATGGGGCCTTTAGCCCAATTTTACATGAGATGTTTTAATATAAGGCTTTCTGCCTTTTAAACTGAAACTCTTTTTCTAGGCCTTAAGCCGTTAAATATAGTTTGTCGGTATGCGGCCTTCAGCTGAGTATTAATATCTAGCCGGCTGGAGTGGCCGTGAGGTTCTAGGCGCTACAGTCTGGAGCCGCGTGACCGCTACGGTCGCAGGTCCGAATCCTGCCTCGGGCATGGATGTGTGTGATGTTTTAGGTTAGTTAGGTTTAAGTAGTTCTAAGTTCTAGGGAACTGATGACCACAGCATTTAAGTCCCATAGTGCTCAGAACCATTCGAACCATTATTAATATCTCTTAAATTAAAGTTCTTGTCTCGCCCTTAAGGCAATAGACCGTCATTCTTTAGAGGGGCCTTCAACTGAATTTCATATGAAATGTTTTAAGATACGGCCTTCTGCCTTTTAAAATTGAAACTCCTCTTTCTAGCGCGTAAGCCGTTAAAGTAGTTGTTGATGTGCGGCCTTCAGCCGAGTTTTAGTGTCTCTTAAATTAATGTTCTTGTCTTGCCCTTAAGGCATAAGATTGTTATGCTTTTGTTTTAAGATAAGGCCTTTTGTCTTTTGATTGATACTCTTCTTATTGCTTAATATGCGGCCTCCAGCCAACATCCATTAAAATTAAATTGATAAGGCCTTCAGCTTGTTTATATTGAAGATTTAGAAAATATTCTTGGGTGAAACTTGCAGAAGGATCTTGTATTTCAGTTCCTTACTTAGGCCTTGTGTCTTGGATTTTGAGTGTGGGGTTCAGCCGATCTAAGGTTAATCAAAGGTGGTCGATTAAAGTTTTGAGTGTTTTGCATCTTTATTGTAATATTGTGTGTTGACAAGTAAAGTTTGCATGTTGAGTGAAACTGACAGCAACTTATTTTGGTCCCTTTCCACAACCTAGTCCGCTCTGTCCTGGTAGCTCAGGCATTTCTGGATATTCTCATGAAATTTAAATCAACTTTCTCCTCAGAGTCTCAAAATAGTTTTCTGGCGCAGCCTATACAGGGTGAAAAGTATTTAAACCGACAAACTCTGGGAGGTTGTAGAGGACATCACAACAAATATTTTTCCCTAATGTCATTTTTTTCTTTGAGGAATATTTGAGCTGGTAGAGGAACTTTTCTCTGTCGGCATGTTAATTAAACAACAAACACTTTTCCATTTTTTTTATGATCAAGAGAGAACAAATTAACACAACCCAATTTCAGTTACATTAGATTTTCGAAAATGCCTCCATTGACACGTAAACAAAGGTTACACCGTCGGATAATGTTCTGTCTGTCACGGGCGAAAACCCCAGGAGTATCCCGAATTGTTCCCGCTGCTGATACTATCCGGGCAACCAGATCCTCTTCTGATGCAACGGGAGTTGCGTAAACGAGGTTGCGCATCTCCCCCCACACAAAAACGTCTAGAGGGGACATATCTGGGGATCGAGCAGGTCATGGTACAGGACCACCTCTGCCAATCCACGTTTCTGGGAACCGTCGGTCCAGCAATCGACGCACACGACGACTGAAATGTGCCGGCGCCCCGTCATGTTGGAGCCACATGCGTTGTCTTGTAGGGAGCGGGACGTCTTCCAGCAATTCTGGCAATGCTCTGGCGAGAAAATTGTAATAGTGCCTGCCATTTAATGGCCTAGGTAGCAGATACGGCCCAATTAAACAGTCCCCAACAACACCAAACCACACATTAACGCCCACGCCCGGGTTCCCGGGTTCGATTCCCGGGGGGTCAGGGATTTTCTCTGCCTCGTGATGACTGGGTGTTGTGTGATGTCCTTAGGTTAGTTAGGTTTAAGTAGTTCTAAGTTCTAGGGGACTGATGACCAAAGATGTTAAGTCCCATAGTGCTCAGAGCCATTTTTGAACCACACATTAACGAAGAGCCGCACTTGATGAGCTCTAGTAACTGTGGCATGTGGCTTATCCTCACTCCAAACATGCGAATTGTGGATGTTGAAGACTCCATCACGCCGAACGTTGCTTCATCGGTAAACAACACAAGGGCTGGAAATGTAGGATGCATTTCACACTTTTCCAGGTACCACTACGAAAACTGTGCTCTGGGTGGATAATCAACTGGTTCCAGGTTGTGGACACGCTGTAAGTGAAATGGACGTAACAATTACACTCGAAGGTCTGTTCTTACATTCGTCTGATTCGTCCCCATGTTACGTGCAATTGCACGAGTGCTGATTGAAGGATCCGGCTCCACATGCTGTTAAGACTGCTTTCTCAAATTGTAGCGTTTTTACCGTGCGACGGCGTCCCTGTCCAGGTGATCTGCTAAATGACCCGGTGTCACGCAGACGGTGGTACACAGCAGCAAATGTCGTATGGTGCGGGATACGGCGATTAGGATATTGTTGTTGATAAACCCGCTGTGCAGCTCGTCCATTGTGGTGCGCTACGTAGTACGCACCAACCGTATCAGTGTAATCACTCCAGGCGTATCGCTCCATTAGTAAACAGAGACAATGCACTATTACACTGGTGGACAGCAGTCGCCTACAACTGAAGATAGTAATACGGCCTCTAACAACTGAAGAGCGTAATATGGCCTCCACTGGTTGAAATAATCCTCATAGGAAAAAATGACATTAGGGAAAAATATTTGTTTTGATGTCCCCTACAACCTCCCAGAGTTTGTCGATTTAAATACTTTTCGCCCTGTATAGGGAGAAATAATCATTATAATTAGAGAAATCAGTATTCGAACGGAAAGATTTAAGAGTTCGTTTCTCTCGCGCGCTGTTCGAGAGTGCAGCTTGTAGGTGGTTTGCTGTGCCATCTACTAGTCACTCAATTACGATTTGAGGGATGATGTAGATTTAGAAAGGAAGCAATACAATAAATGAAATGAAACTGTAAGAATATGCTTCCGCTCAGAGACCAGCATAACGGTAGCCTCGCGTTGCGCACACATCGGTCAAAGGACGCAGCGGAGGTTGGGCAGACTCAACACGCTGTGACGTCACGGAAGCGTCTGCAGCGCGGACTTAGGGCACAGGCGCCTGGGCGTGCTGTGCTGTGCTCTGCTCTGCTCCATTCGCGGGCTGGGCAAAGCAAGCATAGGTGAAGGTCGCCGCTATACTGGTGCCCCGAACACGTGTCGCCCGTCGCAGCACATGCGCCGTGGAACCGCGCGTATGTCATTAAGACTAGGGAGGCATCCACAATGAGTGAACAGCGTGCAGTAGTGAGGTCCACACACACAACACTAAACTGTAGAGTGTACTCTGACCAGACGACGGTATTAGTCGTCCCCAATACACTGATGTGGCGTTAGTATCACGTACACAAGGGCAGCGCATTAGCGGAGCTGTCATTTGTACTCACGTGATTCAAGTGAAAATGTTCCTGACGTCATTTTGCGCTCGACGGAAATTAACAGACTTTGAACGCGGAATGGTAGTTGGTGTCAGACGCATGGGACATTCCATTCCAGAAATCGTTAGCGAATCCAATATTCCGAGATCCACAGTGTCAAAAGTGTGCCGCGATTATCAAATTTCAGACATTACTTCTCACCGAGGATAACGCAGTGACCGACGCCCTTCACTTAACGACCGAAAGCAGCGGCAACACTAAGTGAAATAACCCCAGAAATAAATGTGGCGCGTATGACGGATATATCCCTAACACGTTAATGGGCTGTGGCGACGCGAGTGCCTTTGCTAACAGCACGACATAGCCTACGGCCAGCTCCCCTGGACTCGTGACCTTATCTGGTGGACGGTATAGAACTGGGAAACCGTGACCTGATCAGACAAAAAATGGCTCTGAGCACTATGGGACTTACCATCTGTGGTCATCAGTCCCCTAGAGCTTAGAACTACTTAAACCTAACTAACCTAAGGATATGACACATATCCATGCCCGAGGCAGGATTCGAACCTGCGACCGTAGCGGTCACGCGGTTCCAGACTGAAACGCCTAGAACCGCACGGCCATACCGGCCGGCCCTGATCATACAAATCCCGATTTCAGATGCTGATAAAGCCCTCACGAAGCCATGGACCCAACTTGTTGTCAAGCTGGTGTGCCAGCTAGCGGTGGCTCCATAATGGTGGTGGCTGTGTTTACATGGAGTGGACTGGGTCTTCTGGTCCAACTGAACCCATCGTGGACTGTAAATGCTTATGTTCGGCTACGTGCAGACCAGTTGCAGCCATTCACATGGACTTCATGCTCCCAAACAACGAGGAATTTTATGGATGACAATGCGCCCTACCACTCGGCCGCAGTTGTTCGCAATTCTATCGTCTGCTCCCACAGCCCTTTAACGCCAAATTTCGCCGCACTGACCTAATGGGTACGTTCCTTCTATATCCCACATTTGTGCGGTTATTTCACGCAGTGTCCCTTACCTGCTGGCACTGACAACTCTATGTGAACTCCGTTGCTCTCGGTCGTTAAGTGAAAGCCGTCGGCCATTGCATTGGCCGTAGTATTGCCTGAAATTCGGTATTCTCGGCACACTCTTGGCACTGTGGATCTCGCAATACTGAATCCTAACGATTTCGGAAATAGAATGCTCCATGCGTCTAGCTCCAATTACCATTCCGCGTTCAAAGTCTGTGAATTGCCGTCGTGAGATCAAAATCCAGGAGGTAACCTTTCCGCATGAACGACGTGAGTACAAATGACGGCTGCACAATTGCACTGCTCTGTTATACTACCACCATCTCTCTATATGTGCGTATCGCTATCCCATGACTTTATTTTCTCACCTCAGGGTAATATGGCAGTTGCGATTTCGACGGAGTTGTCCTCTCACGCGCTTGAGGCAGTTATGGATAACAAACACCCTACAGTGTTTCAACAGCTGTTTCACTTATCTTTTTGTGGATCCTACGACCAACGTGCTCATACACACAGTGGTTCCCAACTACGGGGTTATTACCCCGTTACGTGTTAAATGTAATTTTCTGAGGGGGAGAAAGAAAGGCGTTCAACTGTATTTGCTACGCAACAATTTTTTTTTTAATGTCATTAGTACTGTCACCGTTTCGAAGTACTAAAATACGCATTACTTATTTGTGGTTTCTTCTGTTACTTCTTGGTAGAAGCGTTCTATATTTAAGATTGAATATGTTTATTATATAGATTTTTGTTTACTGCCGGCCGCGGTGGTCTCGCGGTTCTAGGCGCTCAGTCCGGAATCGTGCGACTGCTACGGTCGCAGGTTCGAATCCTGCCTCCGGGCATGGATGTGTGTGATGTCCTTAGGTTAGTTAGGTTTAACTAGTTCTGAGTTCTAGGGGACTGATGACCATAGATGTTAAGTCCCATAGTGCTCAGAGCCATTTGAACCATTTTTTTTTTTTGTTTATTTCGAACTTCTTTTCGGCTTATTAGGCTATCTTCAGAAAACCATTGTTTCCCGAAGATGCCCTACTAGCCGGAAAACTAGTTCAAAAAATGACTCTGAGCACTATGGGACTTAACTTCTGAGGCCATCAGTCCCCTGTAACTTAGAACTACTTGAAGCTAACTAACCTAAGGACATCACACACACCCATGCCCGAGGCAGGATTCGAACCGGCGACCGTAGCGGTCGTGCGGTTCCAGAGTGAAGCGCCTAGAACCGCTCGTCCACCCCGACCGGCGAAAACTAGTTCGAAATAAACAAAAATCAGTAGTACAAAAACATTGTACTTTTAACTGAACCCATTTCTTCTGAAATACTAGCATTAAGACGTGACGTAATATGGTGGAGACTATAGGTTGTAAAACGAATGTGCAAACTTTATTTTCCTCACACAGTCCACACGCTACAAACACTCTTTGTACTTCGTACCATGCTTTAAAACTGATACATATGTATTCATATGCTGAAATACGTCATGAAATTGCTTTCTCCCAGTTTTAGGTTGTTCGCGTGATGGACCAAAATTGTTTCATTATTCACATCGTAACAAATAAACAAACTGACAGCTTAGCAAGACAGTAACTACGGAATGGCTAGTACAGTGCTGTAGGACATACACTGTATGTATATTATTATTATTGCTAGTAGAATTGGTGGTAGCAGTAGTATTACTGGCAGTGGTCACACGAAAAGCGTGAAGTCTTCCAATTTCTGCCAGTTCAGCAGTATGCAGTCCTACAATCAGTTGGTTTACAAACATTTTAATCTGGCTGTCATTAAATAGTGGTACAGTATATAGGTGAAGCACATGTCGTTAGGAAGAGGAACGATGCAGAAGCAGCATGGTTTGTAACACGTCGTTAACCTCTATATGCATAGTTAGCTTTTTTTTCTGAGAAGAAGTTGGAAAGAACACTCGCGATGCACTGAGAATTGGTTTAACCTTCGGTAATACAAGATTGTTAGAAATAAGCACTACTGATGTCTCACTACCTCCATAGTACGTAGTTCAATGAAACAGCTAATCTGAATATCATTTCTCTTTTGTCATTTCGAGTATGAATGTGTTAGACGACAATTCTTTTCATTCTAAAGATTAGTTAGACGTTAAGGATGATGCAGGCGGAGGGGAGGGACGATAACAGCTAATATCTCATTGCACTCCGGGCTGATGAGAACCACTGATTTAGACGAAGTAGTCACACACAATCCTCCTGACGGTACAGTTTTACGCATGCATCAATTACTTTTATGTTCCTCTGACCTCTTGTTTGTAAAATACACAAAAGTAACGTTAGCTCCGAGAACAGTGGCTTGCGGGGGAAAAAAAAATGGAACAACGCTTTTCGATTCCCCACAGCAATACCTCTACGAATCTCGATTTTCCGTATATATCTGATAGTCACCACATATATGAGTCCTTATTTATGAGTATTTTCTTTTCTTCTTTACATTAATGTCGACCGAAGTCCACCCTCGGGGATGTACTGCGGACTGGCGCTGAGGAATAATAGAAACTTGTGGCCTCCGTTCGCAGACTTGCACGTCTTTTAATTAAAATGGCGAGTGAGATGACGGCAGAGGTCTGTGTGGCGGTGGCAGAGTGCCAGCAGACGCGCCGGGGTCGAGCCAGCCGCGAGAGTAATGAAGGCTGAAGTGGCGTGGCGTGGTCTGGTATGGTGTGAGGTGAGGTGGGGATATTGCCGGGCAGATCGGCGCTAGACCTCTCAATGCCCAGACGCTCTCCCCACCCCCTGTACCCCCGCCATCTCTCTCTTTCTCTCTCTCTCTCTCTCTCTCTCTCTCTCTCTCACTCTCTCTCTCTCTCCAGTAGGAGCTCCGCTAGATTAGATTTACATTAAGTCACAGCTGCAAAATACTGACGCGAATTCTTTACAGACGAATGGAAAAACTGGTAGAAGCCGACCTCGGGGAAGATCAGTTTGGATTCCGTAGAAATGTTGGAACACGTGAGGCAATACTGACCTTACGACTTATCTTAGAAGAAAGATTAAGGGAAGGCAAATCTACGTTTCTAGCATTTTTAGACTAAGAGAAAGCTTTTGACAATGTTGACTGGAATACTCTCTTTCGACTTCTAAAGGTGGCAGGGGTAAAATACAGGAAGTGAAAGGCTATTTACAGAAACCAGATGGCAGTCGAGAGACATGAAAGGGAAGCAGTGGTTGGGAAGGGAGTGAGACAGGGTTGTAGCCTCTCCCCAATGTTATTCAATCTGTATATTGAGCAAGCAGTGAAGGAAACAAAAGCAAAATTTGGAGTAGGTATTAAAATCCATGGAGAAGAAACAAAAACTTTGAGGTTCGCCGATGACATTGTAATTCTGTCAGAGACAGCAAAAGACCTGGAAGAGCAGCTGAACGGAATGGACAGTGTCTTAAAAGGAGGATATAAGATGAACATCAACAAAAGCAAAACGAGAACAATGGAATGTAGTCGAATTAAATCGGGTGATGCTGTGGGAGTTAGATTAGGAAATGAGACACTTAAAGTAGTAAAGGAGTTTTGCTTTTTGGGGAGCGAAATAACTGATGATGGTCGAAGTAAAGAGGATATAAAATGTAGACTGGCAGTGGCAAGGAAAGCGTATCAGAATAAGAGAAATTTGTTAACATCGAGTATAGGTTAAGTGTCAGGAAGTCGTTTCTGAAAGTATTTGTATGGAGTGTAGCCATGTATGGAAGTGAAACATGGACGATAAATAGTTTGGAGAAGAAGAGAATAGAAGCTTTCGAAATGTGGTGCTACGGAAGAATGTTGAAGATTAGATGGGTAGATCACATAACTGATGAGGTATTGAATAGAATTGGGGTCAAGAGGAGTTTGTGGCACAATTTGACTAGAAGAAAGGATCGGTTCGTAGGGCATATTCTCAGGCATCAAGGGATCACCAATTTAGTACTGGAGGGTAGCGTGGAGGGTAAAAATCGTACAGGGAGACTAAGAGATGAATACACTAAACAGATTCAGAAGGGTGTAGGTTGCAGTAGGTACTGGGAGATGAACAAGCTTGCACAGGATAGAGTAGCATGGAGAGCTGCATCAAACCAGTCTCAGGACTGAAGACCGCAACAACAACAACATCATTCCAATTGATCCGTAGCGAGGAGGTCCTCCAGGATGCAGAACATGTCAGAGAAACACCAATACATGACAAATATTTACAACTGAAACAAATAAGCTAATGTACCTTCCACAGGTCCCAAGTGGAATAATCGTCATTTTTTTAATGAACACTATATGAAAGAATCATTTTACAAACACTAATGCACTAAATTTAAAGTGAAAAAAAGTTTTTTTACGTATAAGGTAATGGAAGTACTATAATACTTATTTACAATGAACACATTACTGCACTGAAATGCAGAAGTTAGACTGTACTCATACAAATTAGTTGGTTCTACTGAGAAATCCATCAATGGAGTAGAACGAGATGGCCACCAATGAATCCTTCAGGCTTCTCTTGAACTGAATTTTATTGGCTGTTAAGCTTTTTTTGGCTGCTGGCAAGTTGTTGAAAATGTGTGTTCCCGAATAATGCACACCTTTTTGTGCAAGAGGAGGTGGTTTTAAATCCTTGTGAAGATTATTCTTATTTCTAGTATTGATCCCATGAATTGAGCTGTTGGTTTGAAAAAGTGATACATTTTTAACGACAAATTTCATTAAGGAATAAATATATTGAAAAGCAGTTGTTCGTATCGCTAGTTCCCTAAACAGGCTTCTGCACGATGTTCTTGAGTTCACACCACATATAACTCTTATTGCACTTCTTGTGCCCGAAAAACTTTAGCTTGGCTTGAAGAATTACCGCAAAAAATAATCCCCTATGACATTATGGTGTGAAAGCAAGCATAGTATGCCAGCTTTTTCATTTTTATATCCCCTATGTCTGACACAATTCGCATTGTAAGTAGAGATCTGGTAAGACGCTTCAGCAGTTCTGTGTAGTGCTCCTCCCAGTGGAATTTATTATCAAGCTGTAATCCCAAGAATTTAACACTGTCCACTTCTTTTCTCATCTCTTGGTCTCCCTCTACGATTTTCACCCTCCACGCTGCCCTCCAATACTAAATTGATGATCCCTTGATGCCTCAGAACATGTCCTACCAAACGACCCCTTCTTCTAGTCATGTTGTGCCACAAACTCCTCTTCTCCCCAATTCTATTCAATACCTCCTCATTAGTTATGTGATCTACCCATTTAATCTTCAGCATTCTTCAAAAGCTTATATTCTCTTCTTGTCTAAACTATTTATCGTCCATGTTTCACTTCCATACATGGCTGCACTCCATACAAATACTTTCAGAAACGACTTCCTGACACTTGCATCTATATTCGATGTTAACTAATTTCTCTTCTTCAGAAACGCTTTCCTTGCCATTGGCAGTCTACATTTTATATCCTCTCTACTTCGACCATCATCAGTTATTTTGCTCCCCAAATAGGAAAAATCCTTTACTACTTTAAGTGTCTCATTTCCTAATCTAATTCCCTCAGCATCATCCGACTTAATTTGACTACATTCCATTATCCTCGTTTTGCTTTTGTTGATGTTCGTCTTATACCCTCCTTTCAAGACACTGTCCATTCCGTTCAACTGCTATACCACGTCCTTTGCTGTCTCTGACAGAATTACGTCATCGGCGAACCTAAAAGTTTTTATTTCTTCTCCATGGATTTTAATACCTACTCCAAATTTTTCTTTTGTTTCCTTTTGCTCAATATACAGATTGAATAATATCGGGGATAGACTACAGCCCTGTCTCACTCCCTTCCCAACCACTTTAAATGTTCAGAAATGTAAAACTGTGCGCTTCACGAAACGAAAAAACGTGGTATCCTATGACTATAATATCAATGAGTCAGTGTTGGAACTGGCCAACTGCCGGCCGCGGTGGTCTACCGGTTCTAGGCGCTCAGTCCGGAACCGCGCGACTGCTACGGTCGCAGGTTCGAATCCTGCCTCGGGCATGGATGTGTGTGATGTTCTTAGGTTAGTTATGTTTAAGTAGTTCTAAGTTCTAGGGGACTGATGACCACAGCGGTTAAGTCTCATAGTGCTCAGAGCCATTTGAACCATTTTTTTGAACTGGCCAACTCATACAAATACCTGGGTGTGACACTTCGTAGGGACATGAATTGGAATGATCACATTGGTTCAGTCGTGAGTAAAGCAGGTGGTAGACTTCTGTTTACTGACAGAATACAGGAGAAGTGCAATCAGTCTTCAAAGGAGATAACTTAGAAATCGTTCGTGTAACCGGTTCTAGAATAATGTATGCGGGACCTGTACCAGTTAGGACTAAGAGGGAACATTGAACGCACTCAGAGAAGGACAGCACGAGTGATCAAGGATTTGTTTGATCATTGGGAATGTGTCGCAGAGATACTGAATAAACTAAACTGAAGGCTCTTTAAGATGGACGTAAACTACCCAGAGAAAGTGTATTAACAAGAAAGTGTATTAACAAGAAAGTGTATTAACAAGAAAGTTTATTAACAATGTTTAAAGAACCGGCTTTAAGTGCGACTCTAGGAATATACTGCAACTCCCTACGTACACTACTGGCCATTAAAATTGCTACACCAAGAAGAACTGCAGATGATAAACGGGTATTCATTGGACAAATATATTATACTAGAACTGACATGTAATTAGATTTTCACGCAATTTGGGTGCATAGATCCGGAGAAGTCAGTACCCCGAACAACCACCTCTGGCCGTAATAACGGCCTTGATACGCATGGGCATTGAGTCAAACAGAGCTTGGATGGCGTGTACAGGTAAAGCTGCCCATGCAGCTTCAACACGATACCACAGTTCATCAAGAGTAGTGACTGGCGTACTGTGACGAGCCAGTTGCTCCGCCACCATTGACCAGACGTTTTCAATTGGTGAGAGATCTGGAGAATGTGCTGGCCGGGGCAGCAGTCGAACATTTTCTGTATCCAGAAAGGCCCGTACAGGATCTGCAGCATGCGGTCGTGCATTATCCTGCTGAAATGTACGGTTTCGCAGGGATCGAATGAAGGGTAGAGCCACGGGTCGTAATACATCTGAAATGTAACGTCCACTCTTCAAAGTGCCGCCAATGCGAACAAGAGGTGACCGAGACGTGTAACCACGACGGGTGATACGCCAGTCTGGCGAAGAGAAATACAGACTTCCAATGTGCGTTCAAAAAATGGTTCAAATGGCTCTGAGCACTATGGGACTCAACTGCTGTGGTCATAAGTCCCCTAGAACTCAGAACTACTTAAACCTAACTAACCTAAGGACATCACACACATCCATGCCCGAGGCAGGATTCGAACCTGCGACCGTAGCGGTCGTGCGGTTCCAGACTGTAGCGCCTTTAACCGCTCGGCCACTCTGGCCGGCCAAAAAAAAATGGTTCAAATGGCTCTAAGCACTATGGGACTTAACATCTTAGGTCATCAGTCCCCTAGAACTTAGAACTACTTAAACCTAACTAACCGAAGGTCATCACACACATCCATGCCCGAGGCAGGATTCGAACCTGCGACCATAGCAGTTCCGCGGTTCCGGACTGCAGCGCCTAGAACCGCACGGCCACCGAGGCCAGCAATGTGCGTTCACCGCGATGTCGCCAAACACGGATGCGACCATCATGATGCTGTAAGCAGAACCTGGATTCATCCGAAAATATGACGTTTTGCCATTCGTGCACCCAGGTTTGTCGCTGAGTACAGCATTGCAGGCGCTCCTGTCTGTGATGCATCGTCAAGGGTAACCGCAGCCGCGGCTTCCGAGCTGATAGTCCATGCTGCTGTAAACGTCGTCGAACTGTTCGTGCAGATGGTTGTTGTCTTGCAAACGTCCCCACGTGTTGACCCATGGATCGAGACGTGGCTGCACGATCCGTTGCAGCCATGTGGATAAAATGCCTGTCATCTCGACTGCTAGTGACACGAGGCCGCTGGGATCCAGCACGGCGTTCCGTATTACCCTCCTGATTCCACCGATTCCATATTCTGCTAACAGTCATTGGATCTCGACCAACGCGAGCAGTAATGTCGCGATGCGATAAACCGCAATCGCGATAGGCTACAATCCGACCTTTATCAAAGTGGGAAACGTGACGGTACGCATTTCTCCTCCTTACACGAAGCATCACAACACCGTTTCACCAGGCAACGTCGGTCAACTGCCGTTTGTGTATGAGAAATGGGTTGGAAACTTTCCTCATGTCAGCAAGTTGTAGGTGTCGCCACCGGCACCAACCTTGTGTGAATGCTCTGAGAAGCTAATCATTTGCATATCACAGCATCTTCTTCCTGTTGGTTAAATTTCGCGTCTGTAGCACGTCATCTTCGTGGTGTAGCAATTTTAATGGCCAGTAGTGTACGTGGGACCCGTAACAATTAGGACTAACGGGAATACTGAACGCATTCAGAGGAGGACAAAATGGTTCAAATGGCTCTGAGCACTATGGGACTCAACTGCTGAGGTCATTAGTCCCCTAGAACTTAGAACTAGTTAAACCTAACTAACCTAAGGACATCACAAACATCCATGCTCGAGACAGGATTCGAACCTGCGACCGTATCAGAGGAGGACAGCACGAATGATCACGGATTTGTTTGATAGTTGGGAATGTGTCACAGAGATACTGAATAAACTGAACTGAAGGCTCTTTAAGATGGACGTAAACTATCCTGAGAAAGTGTATTAACAAGAAAGTGTATTAAAAAGAAAGTGTATTAACATTGTTTAAAGAACCGGCTTTAAGTGCGACTCTAGGAATATACTGCAAGTCCCTACGTATGACTCACAAAGGTATTATGAGGATGAGTTTAAAATAATTACTGCATGCAGAGAGGATTCAAACAGTTACGGCGCTGCATACGTGAATAGAACGAGAAGAAACTCTAATAACTAGTAGAATGGAAAGTACGCTCTGCCATGCACTTCACAGTGGTTTACAGAATGTGGATGTGGGGACCTCCGGCGCATGCGCGCTGGCTGCCTCGGTCAGACCGCGCAGGTAGTCCGAGCTGAATAGCGGCCACGCGGCGCTCGGTTATTTCTCGTCGTTAATTTTACGAGCGCGCGGCACCCAGTTCAAGGGCAAGGGCGGCGTGTCCCAGATATCGCTGCTCGCCGGTGCGCGCGCTGCCGGCGAGAGGGAAACTTCACCTCGTTACTCGAGCCGCTTCTCGCTCATTCACTCCCTACAGCGCCTTTTATAGAGAGGTTTCGTGGTCAAAATCTTGAACTGTGCGTCACGCCAACCAATTCGCGAATGGATTAGTAACGTCAGTCATTAGCTGATTGTACGGACTGTCGCCAAACACTGCGCCTCAGGCGGTGATCTAGGATTCGCTCTGTTTGCGAGAAGAACAGGAAGAGAAATGACTACTAATCCCGACTCAGAAGATATAGTTGTTGAACATATGGAACGAGGAATTTTTCGTTTCATATTTTCGTTGCAAACTCGGACATAACAAGAAGAACTGCAACACGAGAAGATGATTATTTGCTGAACAGTTTGAAATAAACCTGAGTCTCATTTCAAATAGGCACTCCACTCATGCAATTATAGTCGGTGTTGACTTCAATCTACCCTCGATATGTTGGGGAAATTATACGTTTAAAGCCGGCGGCAGGCGTAAAACTTCATCCGAAATTGTACTGAATGCTTTCTCAGAAAATTATTTTGAACAATTAGTTCATGAGCCTACTCGAAGCGTAAATGGTTGCGAAAGCATACTTGACCTCTTAGCAACAAATAATCCTGGACAAATAGTGAGTATTGTGACGAATACAGGGATTAGCGACCACAAAGCAGTTGCTGCTAGGCTGAATACCGTAACGCCCACAACCATCAAAAACAAACGCAAAGTGTATCTATTTAAAAAAGGTGATAAAAATGCTCTTTACGCCGTTTTAAGAGACAGTCTTCACTCTTTCCGATCTGATCATGTAAGTGTAGAAAAGTTGTGGAATGATTTCAAAGGGATAGTATCGACGGCAATTGAGAGATATATACTACGTGAATTAATAAGTGATGGTAGTGATCCCCCATGGTACACAAAACGGGTCAGATCGCTGTTGCAGAAGCAACGAAAAAAATGCCAAATTTAAAAGAGCGCAAAATCCCCAAGATTGGCAAAGTTTTACAGAAGTTCGAAATAAAGCGCGTACTTCAGTGAGAGATGCTTTTAATAATTTCCACAACGAAACTCTGTCTCGAAATCTGGCAGTAAACCGAAAGAAATTCTGGTCCTATATAAAGCACACCAGTGGCAAGACGCAGTCAATACCTTCACTACGCGAAAACAACGGTGAAGTCACTGATGACAGTGCCACTAAAGCAGAGTTATTAAACACGGTTTTCCGAAAATCCACCGAACAAGACGAAGTAAATATTCCTGAATTCAAATCAAGGACAACTGCCAAGATGAGAAACATAGAAGTAGATGTCCTCGTTGTAGCAAAGCATCTTAAATCACTTAATAAAAGGAAGGCTTCCGGTCCAGATTGTATACCAGTCAGGTTCCTCTCAGAGTATGCTGATACAATAGCTCCATATTTACCAATTATATACAACCGCTCGCTCACAGAAAGATCCGTACCTAAAGACTGGAAAATTGCTGAAGTCACACCACCACCCAAAAAGGGAAATAGGACTAATCCGCTAAATTACAGGTCCATATCACTAACATCGATTTGCAGTAGGGTTTTGGAACATATACTGTGTTCGAACATTATGAATTACCTCAAATAAAACCATTTACTGACACATAGTCAGCACGGATTCAGAAAATATCATTCTTGTGAAACACAACTCGCTCTTTATACTCATGAAGTAGTAAGTGCTATCGACAGGGGATGTCAAATTGATTCCACATTTTTAGATTTCCAGAAGGCTTTCGACACCGTTCCAAACAAGCGTCTACCAACCAAACTGCGTGCCTACAGAGTATCGCCTCAGTTGTGCGACTGGATTCGTGATTTCCTGTCAGAAAGGTCACAGTTCGTAGTAATAGACGGAAAGTCATCGAGTAAAACAGAAGCAATATCCGGCGTTCCCCAAGGAAGTATTACAGGCCATCTATTGTTCCTGATCTATATTAACGACATAGGAGACAATCTGAGTAGCCGTCTTAGATTGTTTGCAGATGATGCTGTCATTTACCGTCTTGTAAAGTCACCAGATGACCAAAACCAATTGCAAAATGATTTAGATAAGATATCTGTATGGTGCGAAAAGTCGCAATTGACCCTGAATAGAGAAAAGTGTGAAGTTATTCACATGAGTACTATTCGATTACGCGATAAGTCACACAAATCTGAGGGCTGTAAATTCAACTAAATACTTAGGGATTACAATTACAAATAACCTAAGCTGGAACGATCACATAGATAATGTTGTGGGTAGAGCAAACCAAACACTGTGATTCATTGGCAGAACACTTAGAAGGTGCAACAGGTCTACCAAAGAGACTGCTTACACCACGCCTGTCCGCCCTATTCTGGAGTATTGCTGTGCGGTGTGGGATCAGCATCAGGTGGGACTGACGGATGACATCGAAAAAGTTGAAAGAAGGGTGGCTCGTTTTGTATTATCGCGAAATAGGGGATATAGTTCCACAGACATGATACGTGAATTGGAGTGCCAATCATTTCGTTACGACACGATCGTCTCATGAAATTTCAATCACCAGTTTTCTCCTCCGATTGCGAAAACATTCTGCTGGCACCCACCTACGTAGGGAGAAATGATCATCACGATGAAATAGGAGAAATCAGTGCTCGCACAGAGAAATTTAAGTGCTCGTTTTTCCCGCGCATCGTACGAGAGTGGAACGGTAAAGGAGGTGGTTCATTGAACCCTCTGCCAGGCACTTTATTGTGAAGAGCAGAGTGATCACGTAGATGTAGATGTGGTACAGGGTCTCTTCCGCCACGCGCCGGACGGTGGGCTGCAGAGTATCTACACTCAGTCGCAAAAGTATTCGGACAGTGGGAAGTTTCACAATGGTTACCCGAGAAACACTGACTACGAAAGCCAAACATATTTATTAACAATATATATGCGTGACAACATTAATTACAAAAGAATTATTGTATTATTTCGTTTCCAAAACATAAATAACAGAAAAATTAACAACAAAACTGCAACATCCTGCACACCCTGCTGCTACAAAAGTATTCGGACACTGTCCAATAAATGTTCACAAGTTGTACGACGAAAATGTCAATACCTTGTGGGTCCACCCTTCATTTTCAATACCTCCTCCAATTTACTAGGCATCTTTCCACGAGTTTTTTCGTGAAATCTGGGCCTATATCTGCCCATTCTTGGAGCAGTTTCTCTTTCAAGGTCTCCTTCGTATAGATCAGAGGTTAACAACTGGCCGGTTTTGAGCACGAGTACTCGCGTCTGCTCAAGCACGTGCTCGCGAGCAGGTGCAAGGTCGCGGAGCAGGAGGGAGGGGAGGGAGGGCAAACGCGCGCGCACGTTTGAATAGGGCCGCAGAGTGCCTATTGAATTCGCGCAGACTGTGCAACGTTTAAACTACTACGATCAGCTCTTAACAGTCACTTCGCTGGTTAAGAATCATGTGAAGTCGCCGTTGTGTAACCCCAACCATGCTTTCGCAGTTCAATCCCCATTGGGAGGAATTGTACCTGTTTACTGAAAAAGATGGTATTGCAAAACGTTGAATTCTTTTACGAAATTTAATTTGCAGCGACATTATATGTCGTACCACGCGAAAGACTACGGACGTGGAAAATGTGATTGACCAGATCGTGCACAGGAAGTTATTAAACTTAAAAGGAAGCTATCCGAAGATCTGGACGACGAAGAAAGATCAACTGAGGCAGCTCTCAGAGTGGGTTACAAAATTGCTTTGCTTTTAGCAAGAGCCAGCTTGCAAATATCTGTAAAGATTTTATGGCGTATTCTCTAGCTCTGGACGAAAGTGTTGATATCACTGGAACAGCGCAGCTTGCATATTTATTAGAGGTGTTAATAGAGATCTTCAGGTGAGGGAGGAGCTCCTCGATGTAGTAGCCATGAAGAACACTACAACCGGAGGTGATATTTTAAGTAGTGTTGAAGAAAGTGTTGAAAATATAGGATTGTCGTGGAATTCTTTAGTTTCAGTGTCTACAGATGGTAGAGGCATACACTAAGCTAATAAAATTATGTGGCAAGTGTACATTCCCCTTTATTTGTTTCATTTGTCGCAGTAATAATTCCTGAGTGATATCCCTGCAGGTGGCCGCGGATTTACATCGACTGGCTGCAGCTGTTGTGTACCCCACGTGACTTTCCCCACTCTCCGCTCTGGTCCGGTAGTGGGGGTAGCGTGCTCGCGCTGCTCCGTGCTCGCGCCTTGCTGCTCACAGCTTGCTTCGCGAGCACGTATGTCGTGAAGCCCTGGTATAGATGTTGCCCGCGCGGAGGGTCCGTTTCAATTTATCACACAAATGTTCGACTGGGTTAAGGTCTGGTGATTGGGGAGGGGGGGGGGGGGGTGCAATACTTTCGGGCAATTGAAGAGCAACCACATTTGTACAATATGCGCGGTATGCTTGGGATCATTATCCTGATAAAAATGAAAGTTATTCGCAATACCTAGATGTCGTGCACTCTGCTTCAAATGTCCTCGCAGTATATTCAAATACGCTTCCTTGTTCATCGTATCATCAATGAACACTAAATCACCCACACCATTGCCGGACATGCATCCCCATACCATGATGCTCCCACCTCCAAACTTTACTGTTGGTTTGAGGTTCCTGGGATTCAGCTCTTCATTGATCTTTCGCCACACGTTTGCCTTTTCGTCGCTTTGCCATAGTGTAAATTTACATTCTTTGCAAAATATCACCCTATTCCACCAAGCCTGATCGTATTCGGCGTATTCCCTCGCAAACTGCATACGTTTCTTCTGGTTCACTGCATTTATGAATGGCTTTCGCCGTGCGACTCGACCACGGTACTGCGATCGTCGTAGTGCTCTCCGCACAGTTTCGGGATGAACTTTTATACCGAGGTCTCCCTCCACCTCACTTGCAATTCGTGTGGCAGATATTTTCGGATTCTGTTGTACCTTTCGCACAAACACACGTTCATCTCTCTGTGAAAATGTCCGTGGCCGTCCTGTACTGCAACGGAATTCCAATGGGTCTTCTTTCTCGAACCGCTTAATAATGTCGTGAACTGTACTTTTCCTCATGTTCACTATTGTGGCAATTTCCCTGCGGGTTTTCCCCTTCGCGTGATGATAAACGACAAGTTGCCTTTGCTCGAACGTCCCATCGTCGACCTGCACAGGCTCGCGATACGTGTTTACTAATTATCGCTATCGTCTCGCGGAAATGTCGGACACACTGCAGTCGCTTCACCCTCTGTGCGTCTCGGAATGAACTACTCTCTCACATTGTACGCCTTTGTCCGAATACTGTTGTTGCACCTTCCCATGTCGTTTTCAGGAAATATTACGTAACAGACACATGTCCAACAACAATTCTTCGTATTTGACGCGTGTTTCACGTTGCGACATCGTACCCAGAGTCCCCAATACACTACAAAGTGCAATTTCTGCATTTGTTAATGCGGCAAACTGCAAAATTGTGCGCCGATACGTGCTCTCCGAATACTTTTGCGACTGAGTGTATGTGGAAGTGGATGCAGTTGATGTTTCATCGGCAGTACGTGAACGTTTCCACGCCCCCCCCCCCCCCCCCCCCCCCCCGACCGTCAGACGAACGCGTGGGACGAGAATACAGCCGCCGTTGACCTGCGGGGAAGGCAGCGCAGGTGGGTGAGGTTAGCGGCAAAAGGTCGTCTCGCTCCCAGTGGAATTCGGGTCGCATGCCTGCGGCCCGGACTTCTTCGCTCCGCAGCCTTCTCTATTTGACTGCTCTCTGCTGGAAACCTCCTATCGACGCATCAGCGTCAACAGTACCAATTCACCTCACTGCGGATAACGCTGTTGTTTCTGAAGTCTCCGTGCCTCAATCGGTAGAAACGGAACCCTCACAGCGTCACTTTCTTGTCCGCCTATCTGTCTACCTGTCCGTCTCTTAAGGGGGGTAGGACGTGAAACGGACCGACTTAGAGCAGGAGAGGCACCACAGGAAGTTTTAATTTACACTGCCTACACTTTTACAAATAAATTCATAAAATTTTGTTAGCATGACCAGGAAGGATTCAGGATTCACGCTCATAGCAGAGGAAGTTCAAAAACATGTTGTTGTTGTTGTGGTCTTCAGTCCTGAGACTGGTTTGATGCAGCTCTCCATGCTACTCTATCCTGTGCAAGCTTCTTCATCTCCCAGTACCTACTGCAGCCTACATCCTTCTGTATCTGTATCTGTTTTTACCCTCCACGCTGCCCTCCAGTACTAAATTGGTGATCCCTTGATGCCTCAGAATATGCCGTACCAACCGATCCCTTCTTCTAGTCAAGTTGTGCCACAGGCTCCTCTTCTCCCCAATTCTATTCAATACTACCTCATTAGTTATGTGATCTACCCATCTAATCTTCAGCATTCTTCTGTAGCACCACATTTCGAAAGCTTCTATTCTCTTCTTGTCCAAACTATTTATCGTCCATGTTTCACTTCCATATATGGCTACACTCCATACAAATACTTTCAGAAACGACTTCCTGACACTTAAACCTATACTCGATGTTGACAAATTTCTCTTATTCAGATACGCTTTCCTTGCCACTGCCAGTATACATTTTATATCCTCTCAACTTCGACCATCGTCAGTTATTTTGCTCCCCAAATAGCAAAACTCCTTTACTACTTTAAGTGTCTCATTTCCTAATCTAACTCCCACAGCATCACCTGACTTAATTCGACTACATTCCATTATCCTCGTTTTGCTTTTGTTGATGTTCATCTTATACCCACCTTTCAAGACACTGTCCATTCCGTTCAGCTGCTCTTCCAAGTCCTTTGCTGTCTCTGACAGAATTACAATGTCATCGGCGAACCTCAAAATTTTTATTTCTTATCCATGGATTTTCTACATCTACATTTACATCTACATTTATACTCCGCAAGCCACCCAACGGTGTGTGGCGGAGGGCACTTTACGTGCCACTGTCATTACCTCCCTTTCCTGTTCCAGTCGCGTATGGTTCGCGGGAAGAACGACTGTCTGAAAGCCTCCGTGCGCGCTCTAATCTCTCTAATTTTATATTCGTGATCTCCTCGGGAGGTATAAGTAGGGGGAAGCAATATATTCGATACCTCATCCAGAAACGCACCCTCTCGAAACCTGGCGAGCAAGCTACACCGCGATGCAGAGCGCCTCTCTTGCAGAGTCTGCCACTTGAGTTTATTAAACATCTCCGTAACGCTATCACGGTTACCAAATAACCCTGTGACGAAACGCGCCGCTCTTCTTTGGATCTTCTCTATCTCCTCCGTCAGACCGATCTGGTACGGATCCCACACTGATGAGCAATACTCAAGTATAGGTCGAACGAGTGTTTTGTAAGCCACCTCCTTTGTTGATGGACTACATTTCCTAAGCACTCTCCCAATGAATCTCAACCTGGTACCCGCCTTACCAACAATTAATTTTGTATGATCATTCCACTTCAAATCGTTCCGCACGCATACTCCCAGATATTTTACAGAAATAACTGCTACCAGTGTTTGTTCCGCTATCATATAATCATACAATAAAGGATCCTTCTTTCTATGTATTCGCAATACATTACATTTGTTTATGTTAAGGGTCAGTTGCCACTCCCTGCACCAAGTGCCTATCCGCAGCAGATCTTCCTGCATTTCGCTACAATTTTTTAATGCTGCAACTTCTCTGTATACTACAGCATCATCCGCGTAAAGCCGCATGGAACTTCCGACACTATCTACTAGGTCATTAATATATATTGTGAAAAGCAATGGTCCCATAACACTCCCCTGTGGCACGCCAGAGGTTACTTTAACGTCTGTAGACGTCTCTCCACTGATAACAACATGCTGTGTTCTGTTTGCTAAAAACTCTTCAATCCAGCCACACAGCTGGTCTGATATTCCGTAGGCTCTTACTTTGTTTATCAGGCGACAGTGCGGAACTGTATCGAACGCCTTCCGGAAGTGATGGAAAATGGCATCTACCTGGGAGCCTGTATCTAATATTTTCTGTGTCTCATGAACAAATAAAGCGAGTTGGGTCTCACACGATCGCTGTTTCCGGAATCCATGTTGATTCCTACAGAGTAGATTCTGGGTTTCCAAAAACGACATGATACTCGAGCAAAAAACATGTTCAAAATTCTACAACAGATCGACGTCAGAGATATAGGTCTATAGTTTTGCGCATCTGCTCGACGACCCTTCTTGAAGACTGGGACTACCTGTGCTCTTTTCCACTCATTTGGAACTCTCCGTTCCTCTAGAGACTTGCGGTACACGGCTGTTAGAAGGGGGGCAAGTTCTTTCGCGTACTCTGTGTAGAATCGAATTGGTATCCCGTCAGGTCCAGTGGACTTTCCTCTATTGAGTGATTCCAGTTGCTTTTCTATTTTAATACCTACTGCGAACTACACCTGTAAGTATGGTTTGTAAGCTGTGCAAAATTCATCGAAGAATCTCTCTTACTTATGAAGAAATGTGTACCTATAGCAACAAATGCAGCCAACAGTAAGTGAAAAAAAATCATGGAATTCCACATTTAAAAAATATTATTTTTTCGTATTTTTGAACTTCCACTGCTATATCGAATATCGAATATATTACTTCTCCCTACTTATACCTCCCGAGGAGATCACGAATGTAAAATTAGAGAGATTAGAGCGCGCACGGATACGCGACTGGAACAGGAAAGGGAGGTAATGACAGTGGCACGTAAAGTGCCCTCCGCCACACACCGTACGGTGTGAATCCTGAATCCTTCCTGGTCATGCTGACAATGTTTTATGAATTTATTTGTAAAAGTATAGACAGTGCAAATTAAAATGTCCTGTGGTGCCTCTCCTTCACGAAGTCGGCGCGTTTGACGTCCTACCCCCCACCCCCCACCCCCACCCCCCTTAAGAACTATTTTTATCAGGAACTGTTAGAGGTATCAAGCCGAAATTTGTGTCACTTACTAAGGTGCCCTCCCCGTACGAACCATGTGCCCTTGTGGTGGCGGTGGTGGGGAGGGGGGGGGGGGAGGGAGGCTTGTGCGCCTCAACGCTACAGACAGTGCCGTACCGCGGTTACAACCACAAAGGAGGAGTATCTGTTGAGAGGCCAGACAAACGTGTGGTTACTGAAGAGGGGCAGTAATTGCAGGGCCAACACTCTTGATGATTGGCTGGTCTGGCATGGTGCGAATGCATGCATTCGCGGCGATATCCGTCAATAAAACATTCTGGGGTTTCTGACAACACCTTCAATAGAGACGGTGGATTGCAGCTCAGCACAGCGTGGGATCCGGTGTCGAGGGAGTTGAAGCGGGCCCGGCGGTCGCGCGGCCAAAACATTACCATATATGGTGCGGGACAGAGCACCAGTGACGTCACGAGCGACGGCGCGGATATACAGGGTGTTACAAAAAGGTACGGCCAAACTTTCAGGAAACATTCCTCACACACAAAGAAAGAAAATAGGTTATGTGGACATGTGTCCGGAAACGCTTACTTTCCATGTTAGAGCTCATTTTATTACTTCTCTTCAAATGACATTAATCATGGAATGAAAACGCACAGCAACAGAACGTACCAGCGCGACTTCAAACACTTTGTTACAGGAAATGTTCAAAATGTCCTCCGTTAGCGAGGATACACGCATCCACCCTCCGTCGCATGGAATCCCTGATGCGCTGATGCAGCCCTGGAGAATGGCGTATTGTATCACAGCCGTCCACAATACGAGCACGAAGAGTCTCTACATTTGGTACCGGGGTTGCGTAGACAAGAGCTTTCAAATTCCCCCATAAATGAAAGTCAAGAGGGTTGAGGTCAGGAGAGCGTGGAGGCCATGGAATTGGTGCGCCTCTACCAATCCATCGGTCACCGAATCTGTTGTTGAGAAGCGTACGAACACTTCGACTGAAATGTGCAGGAGCTCCATCGTGCATGAACCACATGTTGTGTCGTACTTGTAAAGGCACATGTTCTAGCACCACAGGTAGAGTATCCCGTATGAAATCATGATAACGTACTCCATTGAGCGTAGGTGGAAGAACATGGGGCCCAATCAAGACATCACCAACAATGCCTGCCCAAACGTGCACAGAAAATCTGTGTTGATGACGTGATGGCGCAATTGCGTGCGGATTCTCGTCAGCCCACACATGTTGATTGTGAAAATTTACAATTTGATCACATACTGACGAAACTAAAATGAGCTCTAACATGGAAATTAAGCGTTTCCGGACACATGTCCACATAACATCTTTTCTTTATTTGTGTGTGAGGAATGTTTCCTGAAAGTTTGGCCGTACCTTATTGTAACACCCTGTATAAGCACGGCAATGACAACCACACGACAGTCATTCACTTGACAATGGCAGAGGAGATCTCTGCCGAAGGCTCGTGGGCAGTAAACCACTTGACGCGGCTTGAAACCCGAGAATGTTTTATTAATGGCCTGGCATTGTCACCACGACTGTTGATATTTTTAAAAATACCGGGAGTCCGAGATATATACCGGGTGATCAAAAAGTCAGTATAAATTTGAAAACTGAATAAGTCACGGAATAATGTAGATAGAGAGGTACAAATTGACACACATGCTTGGAATGACATGGGGTTTTATTAGAACAAAAAAAAAAATACAAAAGTTAAAAAAATGTCCGACAGATGGCGCCTCATCTGATCAGAATAGCAATAATTAGCATAACAAAGTAAGACAAACCAAAGATGATGTTCTTTCAGGAAATGCTCAATATGTCCACCATCATTCCTCAACAACAGCTGTAGTCGAGGAATAATGTTGTGAACAGCACTGTAAAGCATGTCCGGAGCTATGGTGAGGCATTGGCGTCGGATGTTGTCTTTCAGCATCCCTAGAGATGTCGGTCGATCACGATACACTTGCGACTTCAGGTAACCCCAAAGCCAATAATCCCACGGACTGAGGTCTGGGGACCTGGGAGGCCAAGCATGGCGAAAGTGGCGGCTGAGCACACGATCATCACCAAACGACGCGCGCAAGAGATCTTTCACGCGTCTAGAAATATGGGGTGGTTATAACAAAACCCCATGTCATTCCAAGCATGTGTGTCAATTTTTACCTCTCTAGCTACATTATTCCGTTGTTTATTAAGTTTTCAAATTTATACTGACCTTTTGATCAACCGGTATATATATTTCTTAAAAAAATCATTATCGGCACGGTATATCGAAAAATGTATCGGTTTTTCGACGGAAAAAATATCGGTTGCAGATTGAAATGTAATGACTGTTTAAGACCTGTATACAGGGTGAGTCACGGTGTTTTAGCCCCCGGTTTCTGGAGAGTATTCCTTATGTTATTTGGAACAAAAAATGTAAATACAGTAGTGGGATCATATCCACAATTATGGAGGCACAGTAATTGAAAAACTCAGGAAAATGGCAGAAAAAAACTTTTATTGTAGGTTTTCACTATCAAAAATGCTCATAATAATTAATTTAAACAATTTTGTAGCATTCTCGTGCATTCAGAGTGGATTTAAAGCAAGTGTTCAGAATTTCCTCCCTGCATTTGAAGGGAAAGATTCGCACGGGAGTGAACCGCGCGAGTAGCATTACGTAGTTACACGTGGTCGTTCCTTATTGAAGTTGCGGCAACGAGAACGCGTTGTATCAATTCTTCTCGTGTTTCCACCGTAACTTCGTACACGCTTTCATACACCCCCAGATGCTGTAATCTAGGGGTGTTAAATCTGGGGATCTGGCGGGCCAGTTGATAGGGCCCCCGCGACCTGTCCATCGATGTGGGAATTGCAGATTAAGGTAAGCTGCTACCACATGGTGGAAGTGTGCAGGTGCCCGTCATGTGGGACGCACACGTGGCGTCTTGTTTCCGGAGGAGCATCTTCAAGAAGCGGCGGTAAGTCTTCTCGTAAAAAGTTAACGTACACCTGACCATTTAAATTTCCCATGGGAATAAACGGCGCCAGTAACTAGTGACACACAACACCACACCAGAAACTGACACTGAACCTGCGTTGAAATTGAGATACTAGTGTGTGGCATGGGGATTTTCGTCTACCCAGACATGCATGTTATACATGTTGTTGATGCCATCTCTTGTAAAGGTTGCCTCATCATGAACATTATGAAGCGATAGAACTGAAGATTTCCATTTAACCTACAAACGTCCAAACGGTTGTCACAATCATGTGGCTCTAAATGGTGAACTTTCTGCACATGAAAAGCATACAGTCCATGCTCATGAAGAATCCTACATACCTTGGATTGCGAAACGCTGGATCGGGTAGCTAGGCAATGCACTTGAACGAGGACTGCGCTCTACTGAATTCAGAATGTTTTCCTCTTCTTGAACGTCACGATGACTTTCGGAGTGAATACGAATACTGGGAAGAGCATCAGTTTGTAGCATTGTTCGATACGTTCCACTGAATGTTTTGGCACTCTCAATCCTACGACTAGGATAGCGACGGTGATACTCGGCAACAGCAGCTTTCGCACTGCCATCACAGAAGCCCAAAATGTGCCCTATCTCTCCATACTCCTGCGATGGCACACTGGACTCGCATTCGGGAGAACGACGGTTCAAAAAATGGCTCTGAGCACTATGGGACTTAACTTCTGAGGTCATCAGTCCCCTAGAACTTAGAACTACTTAAACCTAACTAACCTCAGGACATGACACACATCCACGCCCGAGGCAGGATTCGAACCTGCGACCGTAGCGGTCGCGCGCTTCCAGACTGTAGCGCCTAGAACCGCTCGAAACGACGGTTCAATCCCGCGTCCGCCTTCCTGATTTAGGTTTTCCGTGATTTCCCTAGCCGGCCGGAGTGGCCGTGCGGTTCTAGGCGCTACAGTCTGGAGCCGAGCCACCGCTACGGTCGCAGGTTCGAATCCTGCCTCGGGCATGGACGTGTGTGATGTCCTTAGGTTAGTTAGGTATAATTAGTTCTAAGTTCTAGGCGACTGATGACCTCAGAAGTTAAGTCGCATAGTGCTCAGAGCCATCTGAACCATTTTTGATTTCCCTAAATCGTTCCAGGCAAATGCCGGGATGGTTCCTTTGAAACGTCAGGGCCGACACCCTTCCCCGTCCTTCCCTAATCCGATGAGACCGATGACTTCGCAGTCTGGTCTCCTCCCCCAAACAACCCAACCCATCCTGCGATGAAAACTTGTACGGCATCGCAAAGTGTACTGTACACAGGAAACAATAACAGTAAACAGTGACTGCAGTATCAACAGCGTCGTTCTTATGCGAACGTGCCACCCGTTGCACTTGTCTACCTGATCGTGTGTCCTGTGAACACAAGCGCAGCGCTCCATACACTGTGGCATGTTTGGGAACTCTGTTGTAGCTCCTTAACTATGGATCTGATCACATTACTGTATTTACAATTTTTTGTTCCAAAAAACCTAAGGAATAACCTCCAGCAACCGGGGGAAAATCTCTTGATCCACCCTGTGTTTAAGTCTTGATTCATTATCGGATATTCTGTACATCAACAAACTACCAGCCTGCCGATCCCCCTTAGGGCAAGAACTGAAAGGAAAACGATGCACGTTAACGCTTGGCGATAACCACTTTGCTAACAATGGTAACTGCATGTACACTACCGGCCATTAAAACTGCTACACCAAGAATAAATGCAGATGATAAACAGGTATTCACCGGACAAATATATTATACTAGAACTGACTTGTGATTACATTTTCACCCAATTTGGGTGTATAGATCCTGAGAAATCAGTATCCAGAACAACCACCTCTGGCCGTAATAACGGCATTGATACACCTGGGCATTGTGTCAAACAGAGCTTGGATGACGTGTACACGTACAGCTGCCCATGCAACTTCAACATGATACTACAGTTCATCAAGAGTAGTGACTGGTGCATTGTAAACGAGCCAGTTGCTCGGCCACCATTGACCAGACGTTTTCAATGGGTGAGAGATCTGGAGAATGTGCTGGCCAGGGCAGCAGTCGAACATTTCTGTATCCAGAAAGGCCCGTACAGGACCTGCAACATGCGGTCGTGCATTATCCAACTGAAATGTAGGGTTTCGCAGGGATCGAATGAAGGGTATAGCCACGGGTCATAACACATCTGTAATGTAACGTCCACTGTTCAAAGTGCCGTCAACGCGAACAGAGGTGACCGAGACATGTAACCAATGCCACCCCATACCATCACGCCGGGTGATACGCCAGTATGGCAATGACGAATACACGCTTCCAATGTGCGTTCACCGCAATGTCGCCAAACACGGATGCGACCATCACGATGTTGTAAACAGAACCTGGATTCATCCGAAAATATGACGTTTTGCCATTCGAGCACCCAGGTTCGTCGTTGAGCACACCATTGCAGGCGCTCTGTGATGCAGCGTCAAGGGCAACCGCAGCCATGGTCTCCGAGCTGATAGTCCAAGCAGCTGAAAACGTCGTCGAACTGTTCGTGCAGATGGTTGTTGTCTTGTAAACGTCCCCATGTGTTGACTCAGGGATCGAGACCTGTCTGCACGATCCGTTACAGCAATGCGGATAAGATGCCTGTCATCTCGACTGCTAGTGACACGAGGCCGTCGGGATCCAGCACGGCGTTCCGTATTACCCTCCTGAATCCACCGATTCCATATTCTGCTAACAGTCATTGGACCTCGACCAACGCGAGCAGTAATGTCGCGATGCGATAAACCACAATCGCGATAGACTACAATCCGACTTTATCAAAGTCGTAAACGTGATGGTACGCATTCATCCTCCTTACACGAGGCATCACGGCAACGTTTCACCAGACAACGCCGGTCAACTGCTGTTTGTGTATGAGAAATCGGTAGGAAACTTTCCTCATGTCAGCATGTTGTAGGTGTCGCCACCGGCGCCAACCTTGTGTGAATGCTCTGAAAAGCTAATCATTTGCATATCACAGCATCTTCTTCCTGTCGGCTAAATTTCGCGTCTGTAGCACGTCATCTTCGTGGTGTAGCAATTGTAATGGCCAGTAGTGTAAGTGGCACAATAAAAGGTATCAGATGGGTCCGTCGTTCGATTTCGTCGAAGGATTTCTCTGGAACACTTCAAGTCGAACCCTCGTTTTATCATTTCTGCCATCGCCAGCGACCCAGCAGTTTGAGTATTAAAATCGCGTGGTGAAGCTAAACGTTGCAGTTTCCGTTCGTAGCGCCGAGTGTCCGCCCATCGCAAAGACCAATGCTGTCATTTAAATGTTTTTTCATCATTTTCAGCAACTCTTTTTGAAGAATGTCGATGTCAAGAAGTAGCACACAAATTGCGTTAAAATTAGTTTTTTAACGTAACTGGTGTGCTACTTCTTCACACTGGAAATCATGTTATTCTATTCACACGGCCACCACCCCACACTAATCGGACTTCCTCTTTGTATCACCTATACTTCTCACAGTCGAAGAGGAAGACTGGACGTGATGAAAGCTCAAAAAGTAGCAAGACTACTTAAAAAATGTGCGAATATGTGTGAAGTCTTATGGGACTTAACTGCTAAGGTCATCAGTCCCTAAGCTTACACACTACTTAACCTAAATTATCCTAAGTACAAACTCACACACCCATGGCCGAGGGAGGACTCGAACCTCCGCCGGGACCAGCCGCACAGTCCGTGACTGCAGCGCCCAGACCGCTCGGCTAATCCCGCGCGGCCAAGACTGCTTCACACAACGAAAATAAAATTATATTCTACTACAGTTTCAGAAGAAGAACTTTAAATATTTACCGAAAATTGCGAACAAAATATAATATAATATAAAAGTATCGGCATCCGACATGGCCATTTCGATATCGATGCGTCTGTATATTGATACATCGTAAAAGAAAATATTGCCGATATTTACTGTATTTTGTGGAAGAAACATTGACGTATCGGTATTTTATCAACAGCCCTACTTGCAAAATCAAAGAACACGACCTCGCTGTGCTGGTACAGCGAACGGCTGAAAGCAACGGGAAATTACAGCCACAAGTTTTGCCGAGGGCATGCAGCTTTACTGTGTGGTTGATTAGATCAGGTGAGGCTGAGGAAATTAGAGTAGGAGACGAGACAGTTGAAGTAGTGGATGAGTTTTGCTATTTGGGCATTAGGACAATTGATGATGGCCGAAGTAGAGCTGATATAAAATGTTGACTAGCAGTGGAAAGAAAAGCGATTCTGAGGAAGAGAAATCAATTATTGTACAGTATAGACTGAAGGTCACGAAGTCTTTTCTGAAAATCTTTGTATGGAGTGTAACCATGTATGGAAATGAAACATGGAAGATAAACAGATTGCACAAGAATAGAATAGAAGCTTTTGAAACGTCGTGCATCAGAAGACTGTTTAAGATTAGATGGGTAGATCATGTAACAAATGAGGAGATAAGTTTCCTTTAATTTACGTCTATGGTCACAAACTGTTTGATAACAGATTACCGGTTTCGGTCTTTAATGACCATCATCAGATCTGCAGCAAATGGGCAAAACATAAATACACTCGCAAACTGTATACAGAACAATACATAGACCATAATGAAAAGTAGTACTGACAAAATTTACATTTGTGCGCTTTAAATATGAAGAGGCATACCTGTTTCATAAAAAGAAAGTCCTAATGTACTGCAGCCATAGTGGCATCGTCAAATGTTAATTGCGGAATCAGTGCCAGCATCATCAAATACATATAGATAACATCACATGCACAAGTCATGTTGTCAGCAGTACTACTGTTTAAAACAAGTTGCCGTACAGTAGCCACAAGATGTTTGTGTTGTAAGTTGATCAATCTGATGGCACTGAAGTATACAGGATTGACTGCAGTAACTAAGACAAATATTATATCGGTCAAACACGGCGCTCTTTTAAATTAAGGTTTAAAGAACACTCACAGCCACGAAACAAAACGGCTTTGGGACAGCATCTATCTGAAACTGGTTATTCCATACGGAGCACTGAGAGTTATATGCGTATTCTTCACAGAGTGGAAAAAGGCCGTGCTTTTAATTTGTTAGAAGAGCTACTTTGCTTTACTTGACAATGTTTTACTCTAATCACTGCACCCCTCTTGTTATATATAGTGTGTTGATAAGTTCACCTAGTATTGAGTGCATCACATATTTACTTCGTTTTCACACATTTTACGATTGACTCTAGTATGTTCTCGTTCCTTCTCTCTTCATTTCATAAACTACATTAATCAGGTAACGTGGATCATCCACTGTTACGGAATTTTATCATTCTTTTCTTGGAACGCAGGGTACGAGGGGTCCTCTGCCGGTCACGTTCCTCCAACCACTCTCCGCCTGTGCGGAATTCTGGCGTCAGCGCTAACAGAGGGCGCTGATTTTCTGCAGCACTATGTTTTCATTCATTTGTGGCTCCTTTAGCGATTTGTTTTATGGTTGTTTAGTATTACCCCGTACACTATCAACGGTGTTTAGTATTTATCTCATTATCTAGAGCACATGTCAACCACTGTTTTTTAACTCTTCCTCTTTTTAACGGAATTACTTTTGTCGTGTTCTTCTTTTTATTGCTTTTTATTACTGTAATGCCTTTTATACGTTATGTATTATAGACTTGAACTATTGTATCCCCCTTTATTTTCGCTGTTTCAATTAATTATTGAAAAGTAGTGTATCCCGACATTAGCGACATATGGTGAACTTATAACACAAACATATTGTGGCTACTGTACGGCAGCTTGTTTTAAACAGAAGTACTACTGACATGACTTGTGCATGTGATGTTATCCATATGTATTTGACGATGATAATGCTGATTCCACATTTATCATTTGACGATGCCACTATGGTTGCAGTACATTAGGACTTTGTTTTTATGAAACAGCTATGCCTCTTCATATTTAAAGCGTACAAATGTAAATTTTGTCAGTACTACTTTTCATTATGGTCTATGTATTGTTCTGTATACAGTTTGCGAGTGCATTTATGTTTTTCCCATTTGCTGCAGATCTGATGATGGTCATGAAAGACCGGAACCGGTAATCTACAGTTTGTGACAATAGACGTAAATTAAAGGAAACTTATTACATATACTGTTTTTTCGCGACGATGTCGCAGCTTGTGAAATGAGGAGATACTGAATGGAACTGGGAAGCAAAGATATTCGTGGCACAGCCTGACTAGAAGAAGGGCTCGGTTGGTAGGACACATTCTGAGACATCAAGGGGTCACCAGTTAAGTACTGGAAGGAAGCGTGGAAGATAAAAATCGTAGAGGGAGACCAAGAGATGAATACACTAAACAGATTCAGGTTGCAGTTGTTACTCAGAGATGAAGAAGCTTGTACAGGACAGAGTAGCACGGAGAGCTGAATCAAACCAGTCTTCGGAATCAAGACAACATCATTAAAGTCTACAGTCCCTAGCGTAAAATACTCAAGGTTCTAAGTCAATGCAGTCAAAAGATACGGCCATTTACGTGACGTATTTTGAAACTCTCAAACTCACTCATCACAGGGTACTTCCCATTGACCTAGAATCATGAAATGTAGCAAGGACCACGGTTTCATAATACAAAGGGTAAAAAATCCGAAAATGGTTAATTTGTTATTATATCACACAAAAAATATGGCATTTATTGTTCGTCTGTCTGTTAGGACCCGTTTTTCCCAGGAACGTCTACAGGTATCAAGATGAAATTCATGTAAGGCTGAGTACCACCAGGCGTTGCACGGATCTTCTGTTAGTCCATTTCCTCCCCCTCCTTCGCCTAGCCCATCTATTCCTCCCCCTCTCTCTTTCATATCCGAGGTAGCGATAAAGAGGGTAATTTCCCCATACGACAATGTCACGAGTGTACCATGATTATCAGGAATCCGCAGAAACATCAAATCTCCGACGTCGGTGCGGCCGGAAAAGGATCCTGCAAGAACGGGACCAACGACAACTGAAGAGAATCGTTCAACGTGACAGAAGTGCAACCCTTCCCCAAATTGCTGCAGATTTCAGTGCTGGGCCATCAACAAGTGTCAGTGTGGGAATCATTCAACGAAAAATCATCGATATGGGCTTTCGGAACCGAAGGCCCACTCGTGTACCTTTGATGACTGCACGACACGAAGCTTTACGCCTCGCCTGGGCCCGTCAACACCGACATTGGACTGTCGATGATTAGAAACATGTTGTCTGGTCGGATGAGTCTCGTTTCAAACTGTATTGAGCGGATGAGCGTGTAAGGGTATGGAGACAGTCTCATGAATCCATGGATCCTGCATCTGGTAGGGTACTGTTCAAGCTGGTGGAGGCTCTGTACTGGTGTGAACCGTGTGCAGTTGGAATGATATGAGACCCCTGATACGTCTAGATACGACTCTGACAGGTGACACGAACGTAAGCATCCTGTCTGATCACCTGCATCCATTCATGTCCATTGTCCACTACGACGGACTTAAACAATTCCAACAGGGCAATGCGACGCCCCACACATCCAAAATTGCTACAGAATGGCTCCAGGAACACTTTCCTGAGTTTAAATACTACCCCTGGCCGTCAAATTCCCTAGACATAAACATTATTGAGTATATGTGGGATGCCTTGCAACGTGCTACTCAAAAGAGATCTCCACCCACTCGTACTCTTAAGGATTTATGGACAGCCCTGCAGGATTCATGGTGTTAATTCCCTTCAGCACTACTTCAGACATTAGTCGAGTCCATTCCACGTCGTGTTGCGGCAGTTCTCCGTGCCCGCGGGGGCCCTACACGATATTACGCAGGTGTACCAGTTTCTTTGGCTCTTCAGTGTATTTAGAATAGCAGAAAACATTTGAGAACTTTATGTTGTGTTGGCAGAAGAGCCAACACAGTGTTACTAGTGGAGGTCGAAATGCACGCGTTTTAGCTCACGCAGACTGGCGTGAGGTCTGGAACATGACTAGGAATTAGAATTTAGAAAGCGGACTTAACTTTAAACCATTAATGATGAAGTCGCTCTTGAAGGTACATGATTCACAATATCAATATCGATAGTAACTGAATATGACGCCTTGCTAGGTCGTAGCAAATGACGTAGCTGAAGGCTATGCTGAAGTATCGTCTCTGCAAATGAACCATCGCTAGCAAAGTCGGCTGTACAACTGGGACGAGTGCTAGGGAGTCTCACTACGAGGTGCATTCAAGTTCTAAGGCCTCCGATTTTTTTTTCTCCGGACTGGAAAGAGATAGAAACATGCGCATTGTTTTAAACTGAGGCCGCGTTCATTGTCAATACGTCCCAGAGATGGCAGCACCGTACGGCAAATGGAATTTTACCGCCAGCGGCGAGAATGAGAACTGTTTTAAATACTTCAAATGGCGACGTTTTCCTTACTTGAACAGTGTGCAATCATTCGTTTTCTGAATTTGCGTAGTATGAAACCAATTGAAATTCATCGACAGTTGGAGAAATGTGGTGATGGAGTTTTGGATGTGCCTAGAGTGTGTTCGTGGGTGCGACAGTTTAATGAAGGCAAAACATCGTGTGACAACAAACCGAAACAACCTCGGGCTCGCACAAGCCGGTCTGACGACATGATTGAGAAAGTGGAGAGAATTGTTTTGGGGGATCGCCGAATGACTGTTGAACAGATCGCCTCCAGAGTTGGCATTTCTGTGGGTTCTGTGCACACAATCCTGCATGACGACCTGAAAATGCGAAAAGTGTCATCCAGGTGGGTGCCACGAATGCTGACGGACGACCACATGGCTGCCCGTGTGGCATGTTGCCGAGCAATGTTGACGCGCAACGACAGCACGAATGGGACTTTCTTTTCGTCAGTTGTGACAATGGATGAGACGTGGATGCCATTTTTCAATCCAGAAACAAAGCGCCAGTCAGCTCAATGGAAGCACACAGATTCACCGCCACAAAAAAAATTTCGGGTAATCGCCAGTGCTGAAAAAATGATGGTGTCCATGTTCTGGGACAGCGAGGGCGTAATCCTTACCCACTGCGTTCCAAAGGGCACTACGGTAACAGGTGCATCCTACGAAAATGTTTTGAAGAACAAATTCCTTCCTGCACTGCAACAAAAACGCCCGGGAAGGGCTGCGCGTGTGCTGTTTCACCGAAACAACGCACCCGCACATCGAGCTAACGTTACGCAACAGTTTCTTCGTGATAACAACTTTGAAGTGATTCCTCATGCTCCCTACTCACCTGACCTGGCTCCTAGTGACTTTTGGCTTTTTCCAACAATGAAAGACACTCTCCGTGGCCGCACATTCACCAGCCGTGCTGCTATTGCCTCAGCGATTTTCCAGTGGTCAAAACAGACTCCTAAAGAAGCCTTCGCCGCTGCCATGGAATCATGGCGTCAGCGTTGTGAAAAATGTGTACGTCTGCAAGGCGATTACGTCGAGAAGTAACGCCAGTTTCATCGATTTCGGGTGAGTAGTTAATTAGAAAAAAAATCGGAGGCCTTAGAACTTGAATGCACCTCGTAGACCTGCCGTGTGGCGGCGCTCAGTCTGCAATCACTGATAGTGGCGACACGCGGGTCCGACGTAAACTAACGGACCGCGGCCGATTTAAAGGCTACCACCTAGCAAGTGTGGTGTCTGGCGGTGACACCACACTTTACAGTTGTTGTTGTTGTTGTATTTGACTTTAGTGCAAAGTCTAATGCGACAGACCTCTCAAAAATGCTGTAGCATGTGTCGTATTAACCGAGCCCTTGTTTTAGTCAAGTTGTGCTATAAATGTACTTTCTCACCAATCGAATGCAGTGCCCAGGTACACAGCCGTACTGGGTCGGTACTTCTGAAGTTCTGTGTGTGTTTGTGTGTAGAGCACAGACAGAGGTAGGGCAGAGCGGCTGCCAGACAGATACCTGCGGTTACGCAGACGTCAGGCACACAGAGAGGCCCTTGTTAAGGCGCCCCAACTGGGTCAGGGCTACGCGAAAAGCGACACCGCAGCCCGAGGTCAGATCCGTTAGCCTAGCCTGGCTGGGCACAAGTGAGCGAGCTTTCGTGTCGCGGACCGGCACGGTCGAGGTCTGTCAACATCGGAACTGACAGCTGGCCTCGTGGACGTCCGCAGAAAATTTTCCACGAGGGAAGCAAACTTCTACGTTTCATACGAGGGCGTGCTGTAAAGTAAAGCCTCCGAATTTTCTTTATTCTGGTCTCAATATTGCTTCAAGTATCACATGTGATGCATGTTATTCGGCGAACGCTCTTGCTTGACTGACGCAATTTACGACCTTCTACCGCTGTGGAGCTCCGAATTGTAGAGTCTAACACGGCGGTGTGGAACGTAGCTACACTGATGAGCCAAAACATTATAACCACTGCCCACCGCGAGCTGCTGCGGGCACGTGACGCAGTAAGGAAAGAATTTAAGCGGAAGAGAGGCAAATGGGCAGTCAGGATAGCAAAGATACGCGCCGCAAATCCGGAAATCCACTGATATCATAGAGTAAATATCTCTGGAGTGAGCATTGCGTTCTGCGCATGTTGTCGACATTAAACCAGGATTGTCACGTGTTCTCGGGACTTCGCTGTGCGTGTATGCTTTCCGCAGCGTTTGAAGTTCATAATATCAAGAGTTTTTGTTGTGTTTCACCGTTTGTTGATAGTGTAATAGCGATGGTGAATTACTGTTGTTGCTACGGATGCAAAGAAAAATATGTGAAAGGAGGGATAGTAACTTTTCATGGGTACATACCATTTAGCTCTAATTATTGTTACCATATTAGTAAGAGACACTGTATATGTTAAAAATTTCGAGACGCAATATAATTAAGGCTTGGTCCTGTAGACCTATTTTTCTACGATTTTATGACTATATAATAGATATTACGGCTCGTACAAAACCTTACAAACATTCGCTTCCTCTCGTAAATTTGTTAGTGGAACAGGAAAGGATGTGGTTAGTTGTTTCAGCAAATACTATCCTCCATGCATTTATCAATGACTTCTCGATTATGTATATAGATTACTCAGTCTACTATTTATTTAGTAAACTGGGAGCAAGCACGTAAAATGCGTTAAATAAATACTTCAAAGTGTCACCAGTAAGAAAAATTGTGCTTTAGGTCGCAAAAATGAGAAAATAAATACGCAAAAAAGCAGAAAAAGAAGGACGAATTAGCAGGGATATAATCGCTAATGTGTGGCAAATTCGGTGTTTTTCGGACACTTGCAAAAGTACTAGCGTACTGTCAAGTCGATTTGCAAGACTATCAGTGCAAAAATGTACGTCAGGCTCTGTAATTCTATAAAGTGCCGTATCATACCGAAAACTACCAAAAATCGAGTGCATCTCAACTGTGACACCTATCGCAAAGAAGCAGGATGTAATATCACTTGCACTTAAAAGTTACGTAGCTGGTTTATTCCCGGTATCAAATGGTTACTGTTAAAATGTCTGCGCAACATATACAATCGCACCAAAAAGTATTGGCACAGTTACATTTTAGTGGTTGTAGGTTAAACGAAACATATATTTCAGAACAGAACCCATACATGTGACACCTTACATTACATAGTTTACAAATATGTCAAAATCACCTGTCCTTAAAGTAACATACAGTGTCATGAAAAAAAACATCGCTCTTCTGCACCCAAAAAAGTATTGGCACACGCATATGAATCGGACAGTGTGTTCGTTTTCTTCATTGATGTTCACCATCTAATAGCTAGTGTGCATCCCTTTAGCATCTATAACAGCACGTAAACGCCTAGGAATGCTTTGTATTAAATTCCGGGTGATATCAGGGGTAATTTTCGACCATTCCTCCAGGAGCACTTTCTCCAAGTCGTTTTTACCGGACGGACGCCTTTTTCTGACTTGTGTGTCAAGATGAGCCCACAGGTTCTCAATGGGGTTCAAATCAGGGCTCTGAGGTGGTGTTAGAACCCTTCTGGGGGCATTGTACAGTAACCACTCCCGGGTTTTCATGGCGGTATGTTTTGGGTCGTTGTCTTGCTGGAACTGAAACACCCCAGTAAGGCCCAATTTCTGTGCACTAGCGTGTAAATTACCTCGCAACACGTCAATGTATCTCATATGATCCATTGTGCCGTGAATTACAGCTAGATTTCCAACGCCGGAAGCCGCCATACAGCCCCAGACCATGATACCGCCCCCACCGTGTTTGACTGTGGGATGCATGTGTTTGATGTCGAGGTGCGTATTCGGCTTGCGCCAAATTTTCTTTCTTGCATCAAATCCGAACACATTGAACTTCGATTCGTCGCTAAATATCACAGTGTTCCAAAACTCCATCGGCTTGCTGATGTAGTCCTTGGCAAACTGCAGGCGTTTCTGCCGGTTAATTTCCGAAATGTATGGCTTCTTCCTGGGAGAACGTCCATGCATGTCAGCCTCATTCAACACATTTCGTATAGTCTGAACACTAACCGTCTTGTCGGACGTTGTCTGAACAATCTCAGCAATAGTTGCTGCACTTGTAGCAGGTTCCTTCCGAGCAAGTGCGATGATATGGCGACGCTCTCGGGTTGTAAGCACTTTTGGACGTCCAGGACGACACTTATTCACTGTTGTTCCAGTCTCTTTATATTTCTGAATGATGGCTCTTACCGTGGTGTAGCTCACAGACACCTCTGCTCCGATTTGTCGATAGCTTCTCCCTTGTGAATGGAGCAATACCACTCTCTCACGCAACGCCACTGAATGTTCCTTCTTCTTCGGCCCCATGCTGACCACTATCGCGCACTACAGCAACATACTGGCGACCGGGCCGTCAACAACACGCAGTGTCTAATGTGTCAGCAGATGGCGTTCCGGTACCTGAAAACCCAGCAATATACCGAGATGCCATGCTCTGTGCCAATACTTTTTGTGTGCAGAGGAGATACGTGTTTGCCCATAACACTGCATTTCTTTGTTAATGGTAGGCACTATGGGCAGAATTGTAATGTCTGGTATGTGAGGTAGCACGTACATGTACTGTGTACCGGAAAGTGCGGCGTTTGTAACCAGCAACGATAAATACGCACGTGTGCCAATACTTTTTGGTGCGATTGTATAAACAATCCACGACACGTACGAAAAGAATCCGTCTGTACTAGGGATATAGTGACATTCGAAATATACAGGGAGCTATACGGACAAATAAACGACGTCCCGAGAACACGCGACCAGGCCGGCAATGTATGTTGAAAACACAAAATCTGTTCTGCGCATGTGAATGCTCACTCCAGAGATATTTACTCTATGACTGATATAAGCGGTTTTGACAAAGGCCACATTGTTGTCGCGCTGTGATTGGAAACGAGAATCTCTGAAACAGGCGAAATTGGTCGCCTGTTGGCGTATTGCTGTCGTGAGCACCTAAAGTGGTTGAAGAATGGTGAAATAACGACTGGCCGTATGGTATTGAACAACCACGTCTCATCAGAAAACGAAGAGGTCGGGGGATCCTCACTGAGTAATCCAGTATAGGCAGCGATCTGTGGCAGATATGAAGACAGAGTACAATGTTGGCGCAGGCAAATGTGTTTCGGAGCACACCGTTAAAACGCCATTGTTCGACATGGAGCTTCACATCAGAGGACTCCTAAGTGCTCCAGTGTTGACACAACGACATCGTCAGTTTCTGGAGATTAGAAATCTACTCTGTAGGAATCAGCATGGGTTTCGAAAAAGACATTCGTGTGAAACTCAGCCCGGGGTATTCGTCCACGAGACTCAGAGGGCCATAGACACTGGTTCCCAGGTAGATGCCGTGTTTCTTGACTTTCGCAAGGCGTTCGATACAGTTCCCCACAGTCATTTAATGAACAAAGTAAGAGCATATGGACTATCAGGCCAATTCTGTGATTGGATGGAAGAGTTCCTAGATAACATAACGCAGCATGTCATTCTCAATGGAGAGAAGTCTTCCGAAGTAAGAGTGATTTCAAGTGTGCCACAGGGGAGTGTCATGGGACCGTTGCTGTTGACAATATACATAAATGACCTGGTGGATGACATCGGAAGTTCACTGAGGCTTTTTGCAGATGATTCTGTGGTATATCGAGAGGTTGTAACAACGGAAAATTGTACTGAAATGCAGGAGGATCTGCAGCGAATTGACGCATGGTGCAGGGAATGGCAATTCAATCTCAATGTAGACAAGTGTAATGTGCTGCGAATACATAGAAAGATAGATCCCTTATCATTTAGCTACAAAATAGCAGGTCAGCAACTGGAAGCAGTTAATTTCATAAATTACCTGGGAGTACGCATTAGGAGTGATTTAAAATGGAATGATCATATAAAGTTGATCGTCGGTAAAGCAGGTGCCAGACTGAGATTCATTGGAAGAATCCTAAGGAAATGCAATCCGAAAACAAAGGAAGTAGGTTACAGTACGCTTGTTCGCCCACTGCTTGAATACTGCTCAGCAGTGTGGGATCCCTACCAGATAGGGTTGATAGAAGAGATAGAGAAGATCCAACGGAGAGCAGCGCGCTTCGTTACAGGATCATTTAGTAATCGCGAAAGCGTTACGGAGATGGTAGATAAACTCCAGTGGAAGACTCTGCATGAGAGACGCTCAGTAGCTCGGTACGGGCTTTTGTTAAAGTTTCGAGAACATACCTTCACCGAAGAGTCAAGCAGTATATTGCTCCCTCCTACGTATATCTCGCGAAGAGACCATGAGTATAAAATCAGAGAGATTAGAGCCCACACAGAAGCATACCGACAATCCTTCTTTCCACGAACAATACGAGACTGGAATAGAAGGAAGAACCGATAGAGGTACTCAAGGTACCCTCCGCCACACACCGTCAGGTGGCTTGCGGAGTATGGTTGTAGGTGTAGATTGCAGTGGGCACAGCATCACTGTGGATGAATAAAAAGGCGTCGCCTGTGGAATGAATCTCATTTCTTGTTACACCAGGTCGGTGGTTGGGTCCTTACATGTTGCCGTCCAGGTGAATGGCTGCACAAAACACGCACCACGCCACAGCGCCAGGCAGATGAATGAAGGCTGAATTATGCCGTGGGGTACAATGTGTTGGGCTTGCAGGGGATCTGTGGTGGTTCTCGAAGGCATTCTGACAACAGTGAACTGCGTGAACATTACTGCGGACCACGTGCATCGCTGCATGCTTGAAGTCTCTCCCTACGGTATGACATCTTCCAGCAGGATAACTGTCCATGATGCAAGGTTTGAGAGGCCCTGTAGTGAACTCACAGTGATGTCTTGGCCAGCAAATATGCCTGATCAGTACCCACGGAAACACACATCGGGCGCCAGCTGCGTGCCTGTAAACCATTACCTCATAATTTGTGGGTATTGCTTGACCTTTGCGTAGACATCTGGTGCCACTTACTTAGGAATCCTTTCAAGGATTTGTAGATCCATACCAAGCAGAATCCCTGTTGTATAGTGTTTGAAAAGTATAACAAGACGCTATTAAAGAAGTGGTCATAAAGTTTTGACTCTTCGGTGTATGTCAGTGGTGAGAAGCAGTTCGGTGTATTCAAGTTTCTAACCGCAGGAAACTTGCCTGCAATTGAAATGCATAGAAGAATGAAAGCTGTGTACGGTGATGGTCGTATCGACATCAGGAATGTGTCACGTTGGGTTTTGTGTGCTCGTAATGAAGGAAATGGTGGTGCTAACCTCACAGCGTGTGACAGAGCTCCACGAACACAAATTTTATCTGTTCCTTCATGGTTGACATAAAGAAGCGTTGGCAGTAGCTATCTGACAGTTTCTTCCCAGTTTTTTGGGACTTTTTAATCACGTGTGACGCCTCGAATACGAGTAGGAAGAATTTCATCGGTGCTGTAATGAAGCATCGACTGTGGCTATATGGCTGTCAACTCCGAATTCTATAGGACTTTCAATTTCATTCGACGCCTCTGTCACGATTAGCACGAGTTTTTATTCGATTGCCTGCTGATGCCTAGAACACGCGAAACGCGTCACATGTTGAGGTTGAATAAACCTATCTTGCACAACCGAGGCTGGTTTTTTTTCTGTACCTAAAGATCTACTACTGTTGCTGTACCAGTGCCAACGCGGTAATTACGAAGTGGAGTGATTTTAATAATTTCAAACGTCTTTCTCGCTGATTACTGCCCCTCATCCGTCACCCATCCTACAAAATAAAAAGAGGAAAAAAGTTTTATTTTAACCGTTGGTGCAGTAAAACTACAGCATCAGGCATAACGTCTTTCTTCGCAACACATATTGCAGACAGTATCCACACAGGCCACTGAATGTCTCTCGAACGTAATATCACGGAACGGCGCATACTTCAGGAGACAATACGTCAAACATTCAGTTGGCGCTCCGTTTTCAGACCACGAGTGGCCTACCGGGACCATCCGACCGCCGTGTCATCCTCATATGGCTCTGAGCACTATGGGACTTAACATCTGAGGTCATCAGTCCCGTAGAACTTAGAACTACTTAAACCTAACTAACCTACGGACATCAAACACATCCATGCCCGAGGCAGGATTCGAACCTGCGACCGGTGCGGTCGCGCGGTTCCAGACTGAAGCGCCTAGAACCGCTCGGCCACACTGGCCGGCCGTGTCATCCTCGGTGGAGGATGCGGATAGGAGGGGCGTGTGGTCACCACACCGCTCTCCCGGTCGTTATGATGGTTTTCTTTGACCGGAGCCGCTACTATTCGGTCGAGTAGCTCCTCAATTGACATCACGAGGCCGCGAGCACCCCGAAAAATGGCAACAGCGCATGGCGGCCTGGATGGTCACCCATCCAAGTGCCGACCACGCCCGACAACGCATAACTGCGGTGATCTCACGGGAACCGGTGTATCCACTGCGGCAAGGCCGTTGCCCGAAACGGATGATTTACGCTTGGAATTTCGATACTTTAAGTTGTCGAACGTGAACGTTGAGCGTGCCGAATTCAACGTGCTGCTGAACGTTCAGAAACGATACGACTTCTGCATCGGTACGTGGGCCGCAACGTCGTACACGCGATCGCAACGCTCTCCAGCGGCAGTTATCGGCAGTATCTGGCTCGTAAATCCCACTATTTTCGAAATCGACGGGCGCAAAATTCCTATATTAGTTCTATTAAAACGTACTTTCCTCCTTGTGCACATGCTAGTCAGGTTGCCCTGTCTGTATTATGCACAAATAAAAACTTCGAATACTCATAGTTTATATTTATATTAAATTAATAAGGAAGTATCAAAACGTATTAAAAATGCGAAGGTTAGAAAAAAAAATGGATGCAGTGGGATGCGAACCACGAACTTTATAACTAACCTATGATGCTATTCATTATGCTGACCACGAACCTTCGCCGGCCGCTGTGGCCGAGCGGTTCTAGGCGCTTCAGTCTGGAACCACGCGGTTGCTACGGTCGCAAGTTCGAATCCCGCCTCGGACATGGGTCTGTGTGATGTCCTTAGGTTAGTTGGGTTTACGTAGTTCCAAGTCTAGGGGACTGATGACTTCAGATGGTAAGTCCAATAGTGCTTAGAGCCATTTAAACCATTTTTGAACCACGAACCTTCGATGATCTTATCTAGCTTTTCACCCAGTCCTGAAAGCTTTAATGGTAGCTATTTTACTGACTGAAATTTAATTATGACAAACTGTACCACGAACAACGCGTTTTTAATGGATCCTCAGCATGCCGTTGTCTTCAAATGGCATAGTCTCATAATACGCAAGTTACAGTAATCCTTTTACCACGAATATGACGTTCCTCGTTATTTTATTACAACGAATCATATAATTAACGGCGTGTTTTCGACAGCTCCTCATATTCCTGGTGCTCAGAGACGATATACTGGGTGATCAAAAAGTCAGTATAAATATGAAAACTTAATAAACCACGGAATAATGTAGAAAGAGAGGTAAAAATTGACACACATGTTTGGAATGACATTGGGTTTTATTAGAACCACCCCATATTTCTAGCCGTGTGAAATATCTCTTGCGCGCGTCGTTTGGTGATGATCGTGTGCTTAGCAGCCACTTTCGTCATGCTTGAGCTTCCAGATCCCCAGACCTCCGTCCGTGTGATTATTGGCTTTGGGGTCACCTGATGTTCCAAGTGTATCGTGATCGACCGACATCTCTAGGGATGCTGAAAGACAACATCCGACGCCAATGCCTCATCATAACTCCGGACATGCTTTACAGTGCTGTTCACAACATTATTCCTCGACTACAGCTATTGTTGAGGAATGATGGTGGACATATTGAGCATTTCCTGTAAAGAACATCATCTTTGGTTTGTCTTACTATGTTATGGTAATTATTGCTATTCTGATCAGATGAAGCGCCATCTGTGGGACATTTTTTGATATTTTGTATTTTTTTGGTTCTAATAAAACCCTATGTCATTCCAAGCATGTGCGTCAATTTGTACCTCTCTATCTACATTATTCCGTGATTTATTCAGTTTTCAAATTTATACTGTCTTTTTGATCACCCGGTATATACATACGGTCTTCAACTGAAAGTCAATACGGGACCTAACAACTTTGCACCGAAAGAATATGGCGTGAAAGTGACGTAGGCGGCGTTCTACCATCTCACTGATCAACTTTCAGACGCACGTTCAGAATAGCTCACATGCTACATATTGCTTTTCACGTTCGGGAGAACTTCCCAAAGCGCTATTCCACGCTATGACATTAGAAACTCGGCACACTCAACGCTCGAATGCACGGTCCGTGTGCCGACAGCTTTGCCGGATAATATTTTTTCGCTTTACCTACATACGGTACAGATCTTGAAACACAACTTTTCGGCTACTTTGGTAATGGCAACACCGAGCATACAATTCCAATTCACTTAGCTCCGACATAATGCACTCACAACTACACAGAATGCCGTCCTGACCATGGCTAACACTTGCAAGCCGGCCGGTGCGGCCGAGCGGTTCTAGGCGCTTCAGCCTTGAACCGCACTGCTGCTACGGTCGCAGCTTCGAGTCCTACCTCGGCATGGATGTGTGTGAAGTCCTTAGATTAGTTTGGTTGAATACTTCTAAGTTCTAGGGGACTGATGACCTCAGATGTTAAGTCCCATAGTGCTTAGAGCCACTTGAACCATTTGAGCTGTGAATTGCTTTGTTTTGTGCCTACTGCTACGTCTCAGACATTAACATTACGAATAAACCTAAAAACCAAGCTGGGTAACACAAAACTTTCTGATGGCAAGACAATAAAAGTGCTAGGAGACTAACGGACAAAGTTATTGATGAATTACAGGAATATTATGGGAAGGCCATTAGAGATAACTGTGACAATTTAGACAAGATGAAAAGAGCTGTGTGGAGCACTTTCTTTCAACCGATGAAAAGCCATGTCATGCTTTGTGTCCACCTCCACCAAACACTTGGTGCAAATATAGCCAAGCTGAATTTTCTGGCACCCTGCATGAATTTACACATAAACATTCTCTTCCTTTGGCAGTAATTGAGGCAATCAAACTTACTTACAGAGATTTTCCTGAGCTACTAAAGAAGTGTTTACGTGGGAAGACCCAGAATGTGAATGAATCCTTCAATAATGTTGTGAGGTGCCGTGTGCCTAAAAATGTATTTGTTGGTGTAATAATTTTTAATGGTGGGAACTATGAAAGACGTAAGGTTCTGGAGAAGTTAGGGGTAAGATTTGGACAGAACACAGCTAAAGGACTGCGGGAACTGCATGAGGTTCGTATACGTGAAGCGGAGTTAGCTGCTCAGCAAATGACAAAAGAAGCAAGAAAGAAGAGATGGAGGCAAGCACTGGGTCGTTGTGACACTGGAGAAGACACAGACTATGGGCCAGGGCAATTCTAGTGCATAAAAGACGCAAAAATGTACGTCTGTATAAGAATTTGTAATAAAAAAATTTTAAACCTCAGTATCTGTGAACTACATTTTTTCCAATAAATGACCCATTTTCTAAAAAAGTACTGATGGTAGAATGGTTCAAATGGCTCTGAGCACTATGGGACTTAACTGCTGTGGTCATCAGTCCCCTAGAACTTAGAACTACTTAAACCTAACTAACCTAAGGACCACACACACATCCATGCCCGAGGCAGGATTCGAACCTGCGACCGTAGCGCCTAGAACCGCTAGACCACAGCGGTCGGCACTGATGGTAGAGACATGAAATTTTCACAACATGACAAGTGTGAGATTTAACACATATGGAACTATAATAATTAAAATATCCTGAGTTGTTTTGTTTTTATGTTCATTTATTTTCAAAATTCTGTCAAAAAATTAAGTGCTTGAAAAAAAAAAAAAAAAAAAAGATAACACTTGCAACCTACTGAGACCACTGCATAGGTCGCTTTCGCGACAGATGCAAGTTCGGTTACCATCTGTGTTTATGTTTGAGCATAGATTTCTCGCGGTGTTTCCATGTTTTTGCGCAACCCCAACACTTGGATTTTTTTTTTTTTTTTTTTTTTATAAGTGTGATCTTCCGATCAACCAGTATTTCGTTATACTAGGGCCAATTACTGCGGATACCCGCGAACATCGGAGACGTCTACGGATGGTCCCCGCTTTTGAGAGTGTGGGCGGTGGGTTAACTCGGAGATGCCGGCCCTGGGAGCTCCAGCGCCCCAAAGCTAGTGACGTCTGGCGCCGCATTGCGGGCGAAAGCCGAGTGCGTGGGCGGCGGGGGCGGCGCTCTACTGCCCGCCGCCCACGCAGGTTCTTGCTCGCGTCCGCCTCCCTGTGACTGCACAGCAGAGCAGACCAGGCCACCCCCAGCTGTTCGGGGGACCCGGCCAGCGACACTCCGAATCGATACGCAACAGAGAGGCGAATGCGCTTCAGTAGCGTTGGTCTATGTCACTCGTTAAGCATGCGGGACCACGAGAAATAAGGGCCCCACAACAGACTTGCGACATCACACTACGAGGGGCGTTTGAGAAGTCCGTGCAAAAATAAAAACTACTAACGTGTTTGGGGTAAACCTTTTTTATTTTTCGACATTGTCTACTTTTAGGCGATAGTCTACGCAACGTTTTGTTGCCCTTTTTGGCAAGCCGTCTTCGCTTACACTTCAGCAAGATAATGCACACCCGCACACGGCGAGAGTTTATACCGCTTGTCATCGTGCTCGCCAAACCCTACCTTGGCAAGCGAGGTCAGCAGATCTCTCCCCAACTGAGAACGTTAGGAGTGTTAAGGGGAAAGCCCTCCAGTCACGTCGGGATTTTGACGACCTAACGCGCCAACTGAACAGAATGTGACAAGATATCTCTCAGTCGGACATTCAACAACTCTCTCAATCAGTGCGAGGCCGAATAACTGCTGCATAAGGGCCATAGGTGGACTAACGTATTATTGACTTACTCTGTTCATGAAGCTCTTTCTCTTGAATAAATCATCCCATTTTTGTCTGTACACATACCGTAAATCACATCTACCGATTTCCGTCCCTTTCGGATAATTCCTTCGTGAAGCGTAGCAAATATTTATGATGTACTAGAGCTATGTGACAACTTTATTTAATCAGACTGGAGTATGTATATTGCAACAAACTGCCTTGTTTCTTTTCCTGCCAAAGCAGTTAAACTCTGTTTTTGGTTCTACAAGCCCTGTTGCTAGAGTACATCTACTAGTACTGCACTGTACTACTCAGATAGGAAGGGCACGAGACAATCATTTGTTGGATGGTTCCTCCATTGATTAAACTATGCTTGGGGTACTTACATACAAGCGAACTGACGTTTTCTCTGAAGTTTTGCCGGCCGTGGTGGTCTAGCGGTTCTAGGCGCTCAGTCCGGAGCTGCGCGACTGCTCCGGTCGCAGGTTCGAATCCTGCCTCGGGCATGGATGTGTGTGATGTCCTTAGGTTTAAGTAGTTCTAAGTTCTGGGGGACTGATGACCATAGATGTTAAGTCCCATAGTGCTCAGAGCCATTTTTTTCTCTGAAGTTTTCAGTTACATCAGAAAGTGAGTCCTTGATAATAAGTCTCGCCCACTTAGTCTCACATGCAGCTTCGATTTCTATCTCGGTGGATCTGAGTTTCTTTAGTCTACTGCGACCATTACACGATGTCCATATCCTATTTCCCTATCGCTTTGGTAGGCACTTAAATCTACCCTAATCTCTCACTACTGCCAGCTCCACGTAGTAAGCCTTACGTACCTGTATTATGTGAGTGTCACTGTTCTTTAGGAGCGCTTCAACCTCCGTTGATGACGCTTCGACAATCAACCACTAGACTTTGTGTACACTGATCTGTAGGGGCTTTTCTCTGAATCTTACACTGGGACTTTTGGATTTCCTTCAGCTATCGTTATCTGAATTGAATGGAGAGGCTAAAAAAAAAAAAAAAATGGCTTGTTTTCACCCCACTGAGTAACTGCCTCTGATGTGTAGGCTACACCTGACCCATTTAGGGGGACCTTATAGTTCTCAACCCTATGTTGCAAGTCTAGGGAGTTGCAGCCTAGTTTGTCAGAGAACTTAAACAGACTCTAGTTCAAGCCTCCCATTTAATTCAGAACCTGGGGGCCACGGTATTTTCTGGGGACAAAGCTGCAGACTGTGAGCTTCGTTGAAATTCTGTGAGCAAGGGCAGTATTCTCTACATTCTCTGCTAGTCTGAAGTGATCCAAGTATAATCACAGAGCTCAGGTGATTGGTTGCGTTTGTTGCAATGTGTGCCACAATCTGTAGTTGGTTAACACTGTTCTCTCAATGGCTGTCGGGAGAGTGTCTTCAGCATGCTGAATGACGCCACTGGGGATACGAGAGGCGTTTGAAAAGTCCGTGCAAATAAAAAAAAAAAAAAAAAAAAAAAAAAAAAAAAAAAAAAAAAAGTTACTAACGTGTTTCGGGTAAACCTTTTCCACTTTTCGACATTGTCTATTTTTAGACTTAAGCACTTCGTCCACAGCTGATCTAATTTGTTGATCCCTTCCGAATAATAGGAATTGTTCAAGTCCGCAAAATAGCTATTAGTTGCTGCAATCACCTCCTCGTTTGAATAAAATCTTTGTCCCGTCAGGCATTTCTTCACATTGGGGAACAAATAGTAGTCCGAGGGAGCAAAGTCCGGAGAATAGGGGGGATGTGAAACAAGTTGGAATACTATTTCCATTAATTTTGCGACCACAACTGCTGAGGTGTGTGCAGGTGCATTGTCGTGATGGAAAAGGACATTTTTGCGGTGCAATAGCCGACGTTTTTCTTGCTGCTCGGTTTTCAAACGGACCAATAACGATGAATAATATTCACCTGTAATAATTTTACCGTTTTCCAGATAGTCGATGAGGATTATTCCTTGCGAATCCCAAAAGTCAGTCGTCATAGCCTTTCCGACCGAAGGAATGGTCTTCGCCTTTTTTGGTGCAGTTTCTCCCTTGGTAACCCATTGTTTAGATTGCTGTTTGGTCTCAGGACTATAGTAATGTATCCATGTTTCATCCACAGTCACGAAACGTCGCTTAAAGTTCTGTGGATTCTTCCTCAACAGCTACAAACCATCCTTGCGACACTTTACACGATTCCGTTTTCGGTCAAGCGTGAGCAATCGCGGAACTCATCTACATCTACATCTACATTGATACTCCGCACGCCACCCAACGGTGTGTGGCGGAGGACACTTTACGTGCCACTGTCATTACCTCCCTTTCCTGTTCCACTCGCGCATGGTTCGCGGGAAGAATGACTGCCGGAAAGCCTCCGTGCGCGCTCGAATCTCTCTAATTTTACATTCGTGATCTCCTCGGGAGGTATAAGTAGGGGGAAGTAATATATTCGATATCTCATCCAGAAACGCACCCTCTCGAAACCTGGCGAGCAAGCTACACCGCGATGCAGAGCGCCTCTTTTGCTGAGTCTGCCACTTGAGTTTGCTAAACATCTCCAAATAACCCTGTGACGAAACGCGCCGCTCTTCTTTGGATCTTCTCTATCTCCTCCGTCAACCCGACCTGGTACGGATCCCACACTGATGAGCAATACTCAAGTATAGGTCGAATGAGTGTTTTGTAAGCCACCTCCTTTGTTGATGGACTACATTTTCTAAGAACTCTCCCAATGAATCTCAACCTGGTACCCGCCTTACCAACAATTAATTTTATATGATCATTCCACTTCAAATCGTCTCGCACGCATACTCCCAGATATTTTACAGAAGTTAACTGCTGCCAGTGTTTGTTCCGCTATCATATAATCATACAATAAAGGATCCTTCTTTCTATATATTCGCAATACATTACATTTGTCTATGTTAAGGGTCAGTTACCACTCCTGCACCAAGTGCCTATCCGCTGCAGATCTTCCTGCATTTCGCCGCAATTTTCTAATGCTGCAACTTCTCTGTATACTACAGCATCATCCGCGAAAAGCCGCATGGAACTTCCGACACTATCTACTAGGTCATTTATATATATTGTGAAAAGCAATGGTCTCATAACACTCCCCTGTGGTACGCCAGAGGTTACTTTAACGCCTGTAGACGTCTCTCCATTGAGAACAACATGCTGTGTTCTGTTTGCTAAATACTCTTCAATCCAGCCACACAGCAGGTCTGATATTCCGCAGGCTCTTACTTTGTTTATCAGGCGACAGTGCGGAACTGTATCGAACGCCTTCCGGAAGTCAAGAAAAATAGCATCTACCTGGGAGCCTGTATGTAATATTTTCTGGGTCTCATGAACAAATAAAGCGAGTTGGGTCTCACACGATCGCTGTTTCCGGAATCCATGTTGATTCCTACAGAGTAGATTCTGGGTTTCCAGAAACGACATGATACGCGAGCAAAAAACATGTTCTAAAATTCTATAACAGATCGACGCCAGAGATATAGGCCTATAGTTTTGCGCATCTGCTCGACGACCCTTTTTGAAAACTGAAACTACCTGTGCCCCCTTCCAATCATTTGGAACCTTCCGTTCTTCCAGAAACTTGCGCTACACGGCTGTTAGAAGGGGGGGGGGGGGGGGGCAAGCTCTTCCGCGTAATTCTGAATCGAACTGGTATCCCGTCAGGTCCAGTGGACTTTCCTCTGTTGAGTGATTACAGTTGCTTTTATATTCCTTGGTCACTTATTTCGATGTCAGCCATTTTTTCGTTTGTGCGAGGATTTAGAGAAGGAACTGCAGTGCGGTCTTCCTCTGTGAAACAGCTTTGGAAAAAGGTGTTTAGTATTTCAGCTTTACGCGTGTCATCCTCTGTTTCAATGCCATCATCATGCCAGAGTGTCTGGATATGCTGTTTCGAGCCACTTACAGATTGAACGTAAGACCAGAACTTCCTAAGAATGTTGAATCACCAAACGAAATTCTTCTGCGTCCATTTTTTGACAATCACTCGACTTCCTTGATTCACACGAATGCCCAACACAAAGAAATAGACCAATACGGCTGAAACTTGGAGTGCGTTCCTTCCAAAGATGCTACTATCTAAACATGACCTCGATACGCGCCTGTGGTGCCATCTCTCGGACTTTGCACGGTCTTTTCAAACGCCCCTTGTAGTTAGCATGTCCTCCACACTTTGGAAATCTCGACCCCTTTAGGGTCCATGGGAAATACGTACTTGGAAAGGTACAAACTACATGTCGTAACTATGTCGTGTGCAATCGAGAGCTTGCAAACATTCGAAGACTTATTAAGCTCGTCTGAAACACACTGGTGGGAAAAAAACCTCAAAACCAAGATAACGTAGAGCTATATAAATTCCAGGAATTGTTTTGCCTAGGTAACGTATTTAAGTTATTAACGCTGCAAGACTACAAGTTAATGTAAGCGCGAGACATGAGATTGCAAATGTGAAATGCTGCTACATGAATAAACAGTGTAACGACCAGATAGTTGAATGCAAGCGTGCACACATGCAAGCATTGCGTTTTCCAAGAGCCGGCTGTCAGTTTGTGAGATAAAGAGTTCCACCCCTGTGGCATTCGACCGGTCAAGACAGGGACGGTTAATGACGGTTGTGGATGACGCCGGAGTTGTCGTATGATGTCTCATACGTGCTCGGTTGGAGACACATCCAGTGATCGAGCAGGCACGCTGCAGAGAACGTTTAGTTACAACAGCGGTATGTGGACGAGCGTTATCGTGTTGGAAAACACTCTCTGGAATGCTGTTAATAGGTGGCAGCACATCAGGTCGAATCACGAGATTGACGTACAAATCTGCAGTCAGGGTGCGCGGGATAGCCAAGAGAGTGCTCCCGCTGTCATACGAAATCGCACCCCAGACCATAACCCCAGGTGTAGGTCCAGTGTGTCTCAAGTGCAGAGAGCTTGGCTGCAGGCCCTCAACTGGCTTCCTTTTAACCAACACATGGCCATCACTGGCTTTCGTCAGAAAACACAACAGATCTCCCCCTCTGCCCTGCAATGAGCTCTCGCTTGATACCACTGAAGTCACAGATGGCGGTGGTTTGGTGTCAGTGGAATACACGCTACAGAGCGTCTGATTCGGAGCTGTCCTTGAAGTAACCGGTTTGCAAAAGTTCACTACGGTGCCACCTGCTGCTCTCATTGCTGCTGCAGATGCAGTATAACGCGCCACAGTCATACGCCGAACACAATGGTCTCCTCTTTTGGTAATGGCACCCGGAACTCCAGAGCTCGGTCTTTTTGCGGGTGTACATTCTCGTGATAACCGGTGCCAGCAATCACGTACATTGGCGACAGTCGTGCCACTACAGTCCAGACACTCCGGGATGATGATGGCATTGAAACAGAGGATGACACGCGTAAAGCTGAAATACTAAACACCTTTTTCCAAAGCTGTTTCACAGAGGAAGACCGCACTGCAGTTCTTTCTCTAAATCCTCGCACAAACGAAAAACTGGCTGACATCGAAATAAGTGTCCAAGGAATAGAAAAGCAACTGGAATCACTCAACAGAGGAAAGTCCACTGGACCTGACGGGATACCAATTCGATTCTACACAGAGTACGCGAAAGAACTTGCCCCCCTTCTAACAGCCGTGTACCGCAAGTCTCTAGAGGAACGGAGGGTTCCAAATGATTGGAAAAGTGCACAGATAGTCCCAGTCTTCAAGAAGGGTCGTCGAGCAGATGCGCAAAACTATAGACCTATATCTCTTACGTCGATCTCTTGTAGAATTTTAGAACATGTTTTTTGCTCGCGTATCATGTCATTTCTGGAAACCCAGAATCTACTATGTAGGAATCAACATGGATTCCGGAAACAGCGATCGTGTGAGACCCAACTCGCCTTATTTGTTCATGAGACCCAGAAAATATTAGATACAGGCTCCCAGGTAGATGCTATTTTTCTTGACTTCCGGAAGGCGTTCGATACAGTTCCGCACTGTCGCCTGATAAACAAAGTAAGAGCCTACGGAATATCAGACCAGCTGTGTGGCTGGATTGAAGAGTTTTTAGCAAACAGAACACAGCATGTTGTTATCAATGGAGAGACGTCTACAGACGTTAAAGTAACCTCTGGCGTGCCACAGGGGAGTGTTATGGGACCATTGCTTTTCACAATATATATAAATGACTTAGTAGATAGTGTCGGAAGTTCCATGCGGCTTTTCGCGGATGATGCTGTAGTATACAGAGAAGTTGCTGCATTAGAAAATTGTAGCGAAATACAGGAAGATCTGCAGCGGATAGGCACTTGGTGCAGGGAGTGGCAACTGACCCTTAACATAGACAAATGTAATGTATTGCGAATACATAGAAAGAAGGATCCTTTATTGTATGATTATATGATAGCGGAACAAACACTGGTAGCAGTTACTTCTGTAAAATATCTGGGAGTATGCGTACGGAACGATTTGAAGTGGAATGATCATATAAAATTAATTGTTGGTAAGGCGGGTACGAGGTTGAGATTCATTGGGAGAGTGCTTAGAAAATGTAGTCCATCAACAAAGGAGGTGGCTTACAAAACACTCGTTCAACCTATACTTGAGTATTGCTCATCAGTGTGGGATCCGTACCAGGTTGGTCTGACGGAGGAGATAGAGAAGATCCAAAGAAGAGCGGCGCGTTTCGTCACTGGGTTATTTGGTAACCGTGATAGCGTTACGGAGATGTTTAATAAACTCAAGTGGCAGACTCTGCAAGAGAGGCGCTCTGCATCGCGGTGTAGCTTGCTCGCCAGGTTTCGAGAGGGTGCGTTTCTGGATGAGGTATCGAATATATTGCTTCCCCCTACTTATACTTCCCGAGGAGATCACGAATGTAAAATTAGAGAGATTAGAGCGCGCACGGAGGCTTTCAGACAGTCGTTCTTCCCGCGAACCATACGCGACTGGAAAAGGAAAGGGAGGTAATGACAGTGGCACGTAAAGTGCCCTCCGCCACACACCGTTGGGTGGCTTGCGGAGTATCAATGTAGATGTAGATGTAGAAGTCTTCCTGAAATATCGCAGAAAGAACATCCTCCTTCTCGTAGTCCTACTACACGACCTCGTTCAAAGTCAGTAAGATGCTGACGAAATAAATCTCGGGCGAACAGCCTGGTATGAGTGTGCATAGGACACAATATTTCGGCAAACGACCACGTTGCCATCATCAGGTGCGCTGACGTACTGACCGGCGGTGGGCCGGCGCAATGTATACAGGGTGTTACAAAAAGATACGGCCAAACTTCCAGGAAACATTCCTCACACACAAATGAAGAAAAGATGTTATGTGGACATGTGTCCGGAAACGCTTAATTTCCATGTTAGAGTTCATTTTAGTATCGTCAGTATGTACTGTACTTCCTCGATACACCGCCAGTTGGCCCAATTGAAGGAAGGTAATGTTGACATGCGACTCATTGCTCTACAGTACTAGCATCAAGCACACCAGTACGTCGCATCAACAGGTTAGTGTTCATCAGGAACGTGGTTTTCCAGTCAGTGCAATGTTTACAAATGCGGAGTTGGCAGATGTCCATTTGATGTGTGGATTAGCACGGGGCAATAGCCGTGGCGCGGTACGTTTGTATCGAGACAGATTTCCAGAACGAAGGTGTCCCGACAGCAAGACGTTCGAAGCAATTGATTGGCGTCTTAGGGAGCACGGAACATTCCAGCCTATGACTCGCGACTGGGGAAGACCTAGAACGACGAGGACACCTGCAATGGACGAGGCAATTCTTCCTGCAGTTGACGATAACCCTAATGTCAGCGTCAGAGAAGTTGCTGCTGTACAAGGTAACGTTGACCACGTCACTTTATGGAGAGTGCTACGGGAGAACCAGTTGTTCCCGTACCAAATGGTTCTAATGGCTCTGAGCACTATGGGACTCAACTGCCGAGGTCATTAGTCCCCTAGAACTTAGAACTAGTTAAACCTAACCAACCTAAGGACATCACAAACATCCATGCCCGAGGCAGGATTCGAACCTGCGACCGTAGCGGTCTTGCGGTTCCAGACTGCAGCGCCTTTAACCGCACGGCCACTTCGGCCGGCGTTTCCGTACCATGTACAGCGTGTGCAGGCACTATCAGCAGCTGATTGGCCTCCACGGGTACACTTCTGCGAATGGTTCATCCCACAATGTGTCAATCCTCATTTCAGTGCAAATGTTCTCTTTACGGATGAGGCTTCATTCCAACGTGATCAAATCGTAAATTTTCACATTCAACATGTGTGGGCTGACGAGAATCCGCACGCAATTGTGCAATCACGTCATCAACACAGATTTTCTGTGAACGTTTGGGCAGTCATTGTTGGTGATTTCTTGATTGGGCCCCATGTTCTTCCACCTACGCTGAATGGAGCACGTTATCATGATTTCATACGGGATACCTGTGCTGCTAGAACATGTGCCTTTACAAGTACGACACAACATGTGGTTCATGCACGATGGAGTTCCTGCACATTTCAGTCGAAGTGTTCGTACGCTTCTCAACAACAGATTCGGTGACCGATGGATTGGTAGAGGCGGACCAATTCCATGGCCTCCACGCTCTCCTGACCTCAGCCCTCTTGACCTTCATTTATGGGGGCATTTGAAAGCTCTTGTCTACGCAACCCCGGTACCAAATGTAGAGACTCTTCGTGCTCGTATTGTGGACGGCTGTGATACAATACGCCATTCTCCAGGGCTGCATCAGCGCATCAGGGATTCCATGCGACGGAGGGTGGATGCATGTATCCTCGCTAACGGAGGGCATTTTGAACATTTCCTGTAACAAAGTGTTTGAAGTCAATCGTATAATTAATATCCTTTCACCTTGTATTTTAACTCCACTCCTAAACCTTTCTTTTATTTACATCATTGCTTCCTCGATGTACAGATTGAAGAGTAGGGGGGAAAGGCTACAGCCTTGTCTTACACCCTTCTTAATACGAGCACTTCGTTCTTGATCGTCCACTCTTATTATTCCCTCTTGGTTGTTGTACATATTGTATATGACCCGTCTCTCCCTATAGCTTACCCCTACTCTTTTTTAGAATCTCGAACAGCTTGCACCATTTTATACTGTCGAACGCTTTTTCCAGGTCGACAAATCCTATGAAAGTGTCTTGATTTTTCTTTTGCCTTGCTTCCATTATTAGCCGTAACGTCAGAATTGCCTCTCTCGTTCCTTTACTTTTCCTAAAGCCAAACTGATCGTCACCTAGCGCATTCTCAATTTTCTTTTCCATTCTTCTGTATATTATTCTTGTAAGCAGCTTCGATGCATGAGCTGTTAAGCTGATTGTGAGATAATTCTCGCACTTGTCAGCTCTTGCCGTCTTCGGAATTGTGTGGATGATGCTTTTCCGAAAGTCAGATGGTATGTCGCCAGACTCATCTACTCTACACACCAACGTGAATAGTCGTTTTGTTGCCACTTCCCCCAATGATTTAAGAAATTCTGATGGAATGTTATCTATCCCTTCTGCCTTATTTGACCGTAAGTCCTCCAAAGCTCTTTTAAATTCCGATTCTAATACTGGATCCCCTATCTCTTCTAAATCGACTCCTGTTTCTTCTTCTATCACATCAGACAAATCTTCACCCGCATAGAGGCTTTCAATGTATTCTTTCCATTAATCTGCTCTCTCCTCTGCATTTAACAGTGAAATTCCCGTTGCACTCTTAATGTTACCACCGTTGCTTTTAATGTCACCAAAGGTTGTTTTGACTCTCCTGTATGCTGAGTCTGTCCTTCCGACAATCATATCTTTTTCGATGTCTTCACATTTTTCCTGCAGCCATTTCGTCTTAGCTTCCCAACTTCTGTGATGGCCCTTTTTAGAGATGTCCATTCCTCTTCAACTGTACTGCCTACTGCGCTATTCCTTATTGCTGTATCTATACCGTTAGAGAACTTCAAACGTGTTCTCGTCATTCCTTAGTACTTCCGTATCCCACTTCTTTGCGTATTGATTCTTCCTGACTAATGTCTTGAACTTCAGCCTACTCTTCATCACTACTATATTGTGATCTGAGTCTATATCTGCTCCTGGGTACGCCTTACAATCCAGTATCTGATTTCGGAATCTCTGTCTGACCATGATGTAATCTAATTGAAATCTTCCCGTATCTCCCGGCCTTTTCCAAGTATACCTCCTCCTCTTGTGATTCTTGAACAGGGTATTCGCTATTACCAGCTGAAACTTGTTACAGAACTATGTATACACTACCGCATTGGCACGGTATCTGATAAACCCCAGATTTACGTAGACCATGGCTGTCCTTGACACTACCAAGAAGGCTCTTGGTTTTGCTTGGAGGACGGAAGATGGTTTTCACTTGGTGTTTGCGTAAAATGCGTCCAATTTTCCGGATAAGGCCCCACAAAACGGAATAACCGCCAAGACCGCCTCCTCCTGAGGTTCATCCTCAGTTTTCGCCGGTGCTGCAGCTGAGGGATGCAGAGCCTTCCGAATTTCCCTTCCTTGTAAACATTCCTCCGAAACATGGCTGACCCACCGCCGGTCAGTACATCAACGTAGTCGACTGCCGAAATATTGTGTCCTATGCACACTCATACCAGGCTGTTCACCCGAGATTTATTTCGTCATAAAATACCCCTGGAGATACTGAAGAATCACACCAGTAAGATGCTGACAATGGCTTCTTTGCCGCCTTAGAAGCACGCTCAATCTCAAAGGTAATTAACGCTCAAGGTCGTTACAGCGTGGATTTAAAGCAAATCTAATTTACATCCTCATAGTGGCGTTATCTTATGCGACTGGCGCGAAATTTGAATAGACCTCATCTTTGACCTGTAGGATCACGTCTACCAACTTCCTATTGGTGGATTATTAATATTATTATTTTCAGTCAGTGCAGTTTCGCTCCACACTGGAGACGCCTGCTGGCACTCTTAAGACCTGCACAGTCACGTGCTGTGACGTACGCGCCGTGGCCGGCCTTTCCCGCCAGGCTCGGTACGCATGCGCATGCGGAAGCACGCGGTTGGCGGTTCCCTCACTCGGTATGACGTGGCACTCACTGACCGAGTGCGCCCAGGCCACGCGGCCAAGCCAACGTAACACTCTACACCGCTTAGACACAACGCAACGGCAGTAATGCGCCCAACAGGCATCTAGAGTTAGAATCCCTTTTTCGCTGTCCATTTTCCATGAGTGTACTGTATACTTGAGGTTCTGCAAGCGTCACCATGTTGTTGTTGTTGTTGTGGTCTTCAGTCCTGAGACTGGTTTGATGCAGCTCTCCATGCTACTCTATCCTGTGCAAGCTGCTTCGTCTCCCACTACGTACTGCAGCCTACATCCTTCTGAATCTGTTAAGTGTATTCATCTCTTGGTCTCCCTCTACGATTTTTACCCTCCACACTGCCCTAAAATACTAAACTGGTGATCCCTTGATGCCTCAGAATATGCCCTACCAACCGATCCCTTCTTCTAGTCAAGTTATGCCACAAATTTATCTTCTCCCCAATCCTACTCAATACCTCCTCATCACTTATGTGATCTATCCATCTAATCTTCAGCATTCTTCTGTAGCACCACATTTCAAAAGCTTCTATTCTTGTCTAAGCTATTTATCGTCCATGTTTGACTTCCATACATGGCTACACTCCATACAAATACTTTCAGAAACGACTCCCTGACACTTGGATCTATACTCGCTGTTAACAAATTCCTCTTCTTCAGACATGCTTTCCTTGCCATTGCCAGTCTACATTTTATATCCTCTCTTCTTTGACGATCATCAGTTATTTTGCTCCCCAAATAGCAAAACTCCTTTACTACTTTAAGTGTCTCATTTCCTAATCTAATTCCCTCAGCATCACCCGACTTATTCGACTACATTCCATTATCCTCGTTTTGCTTTTGTTGATGTTTAACTTATATTCTCCTTTCAACACACTGTTCATTCCGTTCAGCTGCTCTTCCAGGTCCTTTGCTGTCTCTGACAGAATTACATCGGCGAACCTCAAAGTTTTTATTTCTTCTCCATGGATTTTAATACCTCCTCTGAATTTTTCTTTTGTTTTCTTTACTGCTTGCTCAATATACAGATTGAATAACATCGGGGAGAGGCTACAACCCTGTCTCACTCCCTTCCCAACCACTTCTTCCCTTTCATGTCCCTCGACTCATAACTGCCATCTGCTTTCTGTCCAAATTGTAAATAGCCTTTCGCTCCCTGTATTTTACCCCTGCCACCTTCAGAATTTGAAAGACAGTATTCCAGTCAACATTGTCAAAAGCTTTCTCCAAGTCTACAAATGCTAGAAACGGAGGTTTGCCTTTTCTTAATCTAGCTTCTAAGATAAGTCGTAGGATCAGCATTGCCTCACGTGTTCAAATATTTCTACGGAATCCAAACTGATCTTCCCCGAGGTCGGCTTCTACCAGTTTTTCCATTCGTCTGTAAAGAATTCGCGTTAGTATTTTGCAGCCGTGACTTATTAAACTGATAGTTCGGTAATTTTCACATCTGTCAACACCTGCTTCCTTTGGGATTGGAATTATTATATTCTTCTTGAAGTCTGAGGGTATTTCGCCTGTCCCATACATCTTGCTCACCAGATGGTAGAGTTTGTCAGGACTGGCTCTCCCAAGGCTGTCAGTAGTTCTAATGGATTGTTGTCTACTCCCGGGCCTGTGTTTGGCTTAGGTCTTTCAGTGCTATGTCAAACTCTTCACGCAGTATCATATCTCCCATTTCATCTTCATCTACATCCTCTTCCATTTCCAAAGCGTTACCATAGCGACTCAATATGATCATGTACAGCGGTAATTAAATACTGAAGTTACTGAATGCCATTGTTTTAGCTGTGGAACTGTAACTTTGCGTGAAAGAAAAGCTGATGAAATAATGTTCGCTTTCAGTCTGCTGATAAAACTGCACTGTCGTTGGGACATATTTTGGACAGAACATAATAGGTGTCATCCGAGAATTAATCGATTGTACAATAATGTCATAGCTTTGCTCTCAAGGAAAGTAAGCGAGCAGCGATGTTGTAAGCTGTATTGGTTCAAATGGCTCTGAGCACTATGCGACTTAACTGCAGAAGTCATCAGTCGCCTAGAACTTAGAACTAATTAAACCTAAGTAACCTAAGGACATCACACACATCCATGCCCGAGGCAGGATTCGAACCTGCGACCGTAGCTGTCGCTCGGCTCCAGACTGTAGCACCTAGAACCGCACGGCCACTCCGGCCGGCTGTAAGCTGTATTGCAGGATTAGGTTATCATCTTTGCTGTGCGTGCAGGCGCAGTAGCAGATAGTGGTTATCTGAGTTAAAAATGAGGAAGTAGTTGTAATGTTATGTTTCAAATGTAAAACCTCAATTTATCGCCGTGTTTAATTAAGAGGATTATGTACTGGTAACTGATCTGAGAAGGAGGAGGTGTAATAGAATCTTTTATTTACGTGAATAGTAATTATAAGTTTTTTTTTAAAATCACACTTATTATTGCATCGCCATTTTTCACCTACGTTTCTCTTACAATTTTTAATTGATCATGTTTTTTTTTCTTTTTTTTTCAAAAGTAGAAAAGAAACCAAGTGCGTTCCGAAAATAATTCGATTACAACTAACAGAGAAGTAATTACACCTCAAGGTTGTCTCTGTGCAGATACAGTAATTTGCAGCTTTAGCATAGCAGTACATCAACGTGTTACCCATATTTGTGCAGAATAGAGGTAAGGACTAAATATTTTGATATTTTTTATTCAATCAGGGCCAACGTATGTCACTCAGAGACAATTAGGTTTTTCTGTGTTATGTATCAGTTTTAGTTCCGGGATCTGTGATCAATTTTGCAAAACTAATTATTGTAGGTTTTATGTCAAAGTTCATTATTCAGGCATTTTATACTGTTCAAAATTCTTGTAGTCAGATTATTCACTTTACCAGTATTAAAGGCTTGCCTGCTCATCATGACAGTTCAATTTTCTATTACGATTCATTATTACGTCTGCACAGCTCGTATTATTCAAAACAGAGTACAACAATCATAGTTTTATTATTTCCAGACAACTTTCAAACAAATTAAGAAGATTTATGTTGAAGAGCGTGACACCACACTACAACTGTCAACTTTGTTTGTAATTATGAAAAAACTGCAATCCAGCTAGACCACAGGCCGCCGTGAGTAAATCGACGTAATAATTCCACAGGGAGGCATCGGGATTTCAGGGTGGGTGCTCAAGTGGTGGTGTCCGTAATGGATGCAGTTGGCCTCCGTATCAAACCAGTAAATGTCTAATGTTGAAAACTTGTATGTAATGCAGCACCTAAATTATTTAACGTACCAAATAAACCACCACAACTGTAGCTGAAAGGAAGACCACACTGATGTGATAACAGAAAGTGAAAAGCAATAGAATTCTTTCCTTACACAGGAGATACCAATTCCGCAACTGCTGTTAAATCTGCGTCACACATGACAAGAATCTTCAACACATTTGCTTTTAAAGTAAACAGTAATTACATTTACAAAACTATTCCTGTATAAGAATGTCTAGTGACGTGGAAGAATGTCCGAAGCACTACACTACACAAGCTGTTAAGTGCCTGGATAGTGCCTATCATAATAAGGACATACAACAACAGAAATATATGCTTCTCATGCATTAAGTGTGTTTATATTGTCTTGCAGTGAGCGGAATAAGCTAGAATTAGAGAGATATTCGAAGGTATTTCCTCATGAGTTATTTGTAGCTTATGCCACTGCGTCAGTGAGATTGGGCTGTTTTTACATTTAAATAACGGGTATTCGTATCTGTACATAATTAACAAATGCTTGAGACACAAAATATAGTAACTATTTCGGTGATTAGGAAGAAGAATAACTGAAAATAAACATTAACCTTACAGTTGGTTTTCTCGCCGCTAGGAGCGCTAGTGTCGCTCCAACTGTCGGACGGTAAGGCCGTGTCCTACGTGAGCGACAGAAGCGAGCGACAGCTTCAGGTGACAAAACACAGCCGCACGTGTAGTTACGGAAGTGTCCAACGTGAGCGACATCTGTGTCGCTGCCTGTGTGTGTCGCTGCCTGTTTCCCGCGGCAACTGGCGACGTTTGAATTCAAACGTGTTTGAATCTTGCCGCTGCAGCACGCGCGACACAGAGCGACAGCCTCGTGTCTTCTCGGCAAAGCAGTGGAGCGAACGCGACGGCATCTATGAATTACTTAACATCCGATTTTAAGAAAACTATTCGGTGAAAAAATTTGATTCTTCAGCAACCTATAGCTTGATACCTTTAAACGATAAAGGTCTGAATTTATTTTCGTTATTCCTCATAGTTACTGTGCTGCAAGAATCTGAGTACATGGCTGCACGAAAGTTTTAAGAATTTGCAGAGGTAAAATCACATTGTGTAGACTTTCCGTGTAGTTCATTTAAGGCCATACATTATTGCGTATGAAATGTAATCAATATATCTAAATTGTATTTAAAGTTGAGGCCGGAATGATATCTCTTTTCATTCTTGAGATATTAGTTGTTACATCCGCTGACGGATCGCTCGCGGCGCGTCCGAACCTTTCCTGCGCTTCGGGAATCAAGTCGTCGTAAAAATCGTCGTATCTCATAGAGGGGTCAAGATATCGAAACGACGAATTTTGGATATGACAGCACGCAGAAAGGACTATTTTATCATATGATTAACACTCGATACGTTTTGTAAATGCGTGAGCAGAGTGAAAACAAGACTCCCTATAACTTACACCATGAGGTTTTGCTCAAATTTTTACAGCCAAACAAAGGGAGAGAAACAGGTAAACGGGGTATCAAAGTGACCAGAATGAGGTCTAGTTTGGCATGAAAATATTTCAATGCTTGAAAGTAATCAGAGTAATTAACGAAAATTTAATTAATAAGCCGAGGAAAAATTGAAATAATTCACGAATGGTGCTGTAAATGAAGTGTCAAAAATTTCATATGTTCAAGACCTAGCTGTTTTGCACATAAAAAGATACATTGGTGTCGTATTTAAACGACAAAAAGGCTTCCTTCGAATCAAGTACGTTAGGAAGGCAAACGAGAAGTCAGTAAGATCATGCTTTGTGAATAAAACTTGAAATTAAGAAATGAAAGAAATCAGTGAAATATTTTATGAAATGATTTGTGTAAAAGAAATAAGTAGATCGGGGAAACGTTCTACATGTGATGCTTGAAATCGTGAACAGAAAATGAGGTACACATAAGGTTTCCCTAATATTTTTTATTTCATACTTGTAGACAAATCGTTACACAAAACGTTTGACTTTCTTTACAAACATTTTGTAAGCTTTACTTTTACAGACTATTTAGAGTAATTGAAACGCTTGGCCTTACCACTGACTACTGATGAATTATGTACGCAATATCAAATATCTGTTAAATTTCATGGTTCATTGTAATTTATTAGGAATTAAATGTGTGTGATATACTGGGATAGGTGTGAAGATCAAGTTCTTTGGCAAGACATTAAAAATATACTTAGCGATGCAGTAAAAACAGTATACACAAAACTTAGTAAACAGAATTGTAACTGATTCAGTAAAAATATGAGAACGGCCCGGTATCGAACCCAGGACATTCTGTTAACACGTTATCAAGAACTGTATATTTTTTTAAAAAAATTCCATTTTTTATGTATTTTTTCCATTTTTGTCTTTCGTAGGCGCAAAACACAATATACAGAAACTAAAGGTGCAATTCAACACATCCTAACGTAAAAAGAAAACGGCTCCTAACGCAGTCTACATAGAAAAGAAAGGAAAGGAAACAGGACCCTGCAACGGCCCTGTTGGTGTGTGTCCAGGTCGGCTTCTCGTTCACTTAAAAACCATGTATAGTCCCCTGAATTACTTCAGGCTTGAATGTTAGTTTCTGCGCGTTGAGCTATCTCCTCATTTAACTTCTCACACTCAGAACACCCCAACTAGCCGGAGGGTCGGTTAATAACGAACCCAAGTAATTGGAAAAACATGTTCTATATTTCATGTGTCGGCGCAAGGTACCATGTAGCTATTGCAGTAGGTACCAGAAGTCTATGACGTTGTTGTCATCGGTGCGATACAGATAATATGTCGCCATCCCCTTTATCCAGTTTACGGCGTTTGTCCTGACGGTGGGAAAGTATACTTTGTCCGGGAACAGTAGGTCGACAGTTTTTATCGCCGTGTGCGCCGTACGCAGTAAAAGGGCCAGCATTTTCCTCGTTAGAAGCCAACAGTCGATTGCCGTGCAACAAACCAAACGGTGTTCGTCGGAGTCGACGACCGCGCAGTGGGGACATATCGGGATGTCGACCGGATGAATAGAATACATTCGTTGACAGTTTGGGAATTTGCCGTTCATCACTACATACTACAATGCGCGTACCTTTGTAGGGAGAGAGGGGAGATGGACCGCTCTCCATATTCTCTGCCACTGTATCGCCGGGTACTTCTACATCTACATACATACTCCGCAATCCACCATACGTTGCGTGGCGGAGGGTACCTCGTACCACAACTAGCATCTTCTCTCCCTGTTCCACTCCCAAACAGAACGAGGGAAAAATGACTGCCTATATGCCCTCTTTACGAGCCCTAATCTCTCTTATCTTTGTAGTCTTTGCGCGAAATGTAAGTTGGCGGGAGTAAAATTGTACTGCAGTCAGCCTCAAATGCTGGTCTCTAAATTTCCTCAGCAGCGATTCACGAAAAGAACGCCTCCTTTCCTCTAGAGACTCCCATCCAAGTTCCTGAAGCATTTCGGTAACACTCGCGTGATGATCAAACCTATCAGTAACAAATCTAGTAGCCCGCCTCTGAATTGCTTCTATGTCGTCCCTCAATTCGATCTGATAGGGATCCCAAACGCTCGAGCAGTACTCAAGAATAGGTCGCATTAGTGTTTTATAAGCGGTCTCCTTTACAAAAAATGGTTCAAATGGCTCTGAGCACTATGGGACTTAACTACTGTGGTCATCAGTCCCCTAGAACTTAGAACTACTTAAACCTAACTAACCTAAGGACGTCACACACATCCATGCCCGAGGCAGGATTCGAACCTGCGACTGTAGCAGTCGCGCGGTTCCGGACTGCGCGCCTAGAACCGCTAGACCACCGCGGCCGGCCCCAAATATTTAATCGACGTGACTGTGTCAAGCGCTACACTGCTAATGGAGTAGTCAAACATTAGAGGATTCTTTTTCCTATTCATCTGCATTAATTTACATTTATCTATATTTAGGGTTAGCTGCCATTCTTTACACCAATCACAAATCCTGTCCAAGTCATCTCGTATCCTCCTACAGTCACTCAACGACGACACCTTCCCGTACACCACAGCATCATCAGCAAACAGCCGCACATTGCTATCCATCCTATCCAAAAGATCGTTTATGTAGATAGAAAACAACAGCGGACCTACCACACTTCCCTGGGGCGCTCCAGATGATACCCTCACCTCCGATCAACACTCACTATCGAGGGCAACGTACTGGGTTCTATTACTTAAGAAGTCTTCGAGCCACTCACATACTTGGGAACCAATCCCATATGCTCGTACCTTAGTTAGGAGTCTGCAGTGGGGCGCCGGCCGCGTTGGTCTAGCGGTTCTAGGCGCGCAGTCGGGAACCGCGTGACCGCTCCGGTCGCAGGTTCGAATCCTGCCCCGGGCATGGATGTGTGTGATGTCCTTAGGTTAGTTAGGTTTAAGTAGTTCTAAGTTCTAGGGGACTGATGACCACAGATGTTAAGTCCCATAGTGCTCAGAGCCATGTGAACCAGCCAGCCATGCAGTGGGGCACCGAGTCAAACGCTTTCCGGAAGTCAAGGAACATGGCATCCGTCTGATACCCATCATCCATGGTTCGCAAGGTATCATGTGAAAAAAGGGCGAGTTTAGTTTCGCAGGAGCGATGCTTTCTAAAGCCGCGCTGATGAATGGACAGCAACTTCTCTGTCTCAAGGAAATTCATTATATTCGAACTGAGAATATATTCGAGAATCCTGCAACAAACCGATGTTAACAATATTGGTCTGTAATTTTGAGGATCCGTCGTCCTTCTACCCTTCTTATATACAGGTGTCACCTTCTTTTCATTTAGCATAGTTAGTCGTGTAGTAGCCATTTCTCCGCATTTATTGGCTGTTAAAAGTTCTTGATCATGTAAAAGAACATTTGTATTTAATTTATCGATGAGATAGTCGAATGCTCCTCTGCTTATTCACGCGTATTCGAAGAATTTGTCTGGTGATCTTCGTAGTTGATGATATTTATGAAATCCTCCGTGGAGATTCCTTCCTTTATAAATTTTATTCACAGCATTCCTTTTCGCTTTTCTTAAGTAAACCTAATTCTGCAGCCCTACTCTCCAGCTACAGTATTCTAAAGGTCAGGGACGCCGTTTTATGGAAACAGCTGGTTGGCTCTATGCAGCCATCTTGTAGCGCGACATGGTCGCTCGCACGCAGGACACCCAAACTTTGCCGGCCGGTGTGGCCGTGCGGTTAAAGGCGCTGCAGTCTGGAACCGCGCGACTGCTACGGTCGCAGGTTCGAATCCTGCCTCGGGCATGGATGTTTGTGATGTACTTAGGTTAGTTACGTTTAACTAGTTCTAAGTTCTAGGGGACTAATGACCTCAGCAGTTGAGTCCCATAGTGCTCAGAGCCATTTGAACCAACCCAAACTTTTTGCCCGATGCTGCTGCTTGTCGTTGGAGTGTCGCGTATCCACAAGTCGCTCGCTACTGTCGCTCACGTAGGACACGGCCTAACAGCTTTACAAATGCGAGTCGTGCCTGTTTAGGTGCGACGGGCGTTTCATGAAAAAGTTTCAGTGGGGATGCACAACCACCGTCCGAACTGCTACGGGAATCAGAAATCTGCGAGTACGGGGTTAACGTGCGGTGGTCGTCGCTGTGCGGCGAGTGGGAAGTTGGGAATTTGGTTCTGAGGGGAAGTGTGACCGGATAGCCGAGGCGCTAAAGGCAAACGTTCTACAGAAGCAGGGTATCTGGACTCGAATCAAGGTCCGGCACGAATTTTCAACTTTCGCCACTGCATTGCCGCAGTGCCCTGTGCGGCTGCAAGTCATTACTTACTTCCTATCTCTTTCCCATACCGTTTCCTTTCCAGCCCTTTCACCCCAAAATATTCAGGAAACTTCCACAAGAGTTAGATGTCGCGAATGTGGATGTTAGACATTACAGTAAGAGGCTACACTGCACATCACTAACAAAGTCTAATCTTCCATCGTGAAGCAACTGCCAAGTATCTCAGAAATGGCTGGACTTTTTGCACGTACAAGGGCCGTTTGAAAAGTCCGTAAAAAGTCCGAGAGATGGCACCACCGGCACATATCGAAGTCATGTTTAGTTAGTAGCATCTTTGGAAAGAACGCACACCAAGTTTCAGCCATATTGGTCTATTTCTTTCTGTCTGGCATTCGTGTGAATCTAGGAAATCGAGTGATTGTCAAAAAATGGACGAAGAATAATTTCGTGTGGTGATTATGAAAGGCAAAACGCCTCAGGAGACTAAAAAGAAGCTTGATAAACATAACGGTGACTCTGAACCTTCGATTAGGACGGTTTATAAGTGGTTTCAAAATTTCGGAGTGGCCATATGGGCACAAGTGATGCTGAACGTTCTGGACGCCCTGTGGAGGTTGCGACTCCAGAATTCATTGATAAAATCCACGATAGGGTTATGGATGACAGAAGAGTTAACGTGCGTGAGATTGGTAGTGCTGTGGGCATCTCGAAAGAACGGGTACATAATATTTTGCATAAACATTTGGACACGAGAAAGCTATCCGCAAGATGGGTTCCGCGATTTCTCACGCTTGACCAAAAAAGGAATCGTGTGAAGTGTTGCAAGAATTGTTTGCAGTTGTTCAGGAAGATTCCGCAGGACCTTAAGCGTCGTTTCGTCACTGTGTATGAAACATGGATACTATACTCCTGAGACAAAACAACAATCTAAACAATGGGTTACCAAGGGTGAACCTGCACCAAAAAAGGCGACGACCGTTCCTTCGGCCGGAAAGGTTATGGCGACTGTCTTTTGGGATACGCAAGGGGTAATCCTCATCGACTATCTGGAAAAGGGTAAAACTATTACAGGTGAATATTATTCATCGTTACTGGACCGTTTGAAAACCGAGCTGCAAGAAAAACGCCGGCGATTGGACCGCAAAAAAGTCTTTTTCCACCACGACAATGCACCAGCACACACCTCAGCAGCTGTGGTCGAAAAATTAATGGAAATAGGATTCCAACTCGTTTCACATCCCCCCTATTCTCCAGACTTGGCTCCCTCGGGCTACTAGAAATGGCTGTCGGGACAAAGATTTTATTCAAACACGGAAGTGATGGCAGCAACTAATAGCTACTTCGCAGTCTTGGACACTTCCTATTATTCGGAAGGGATCAACAAATTAGAACAGCGTGTATAAGTCTAAAAGGAGACAATGTCGAAAAATAAAAAAGGTTTACCCTCAAACACCTAAGTAGTTTTTATTTTTGCACGGACTTTTCAAACGCCCCTCGTAGTTAGTGACCTTCCCATTCTTAGTGTTTATTTTTTATTTGAATTTATTTTATATGTAATATTTTAGAATTGGCCTTACTTGGTTGGCGGTTGCGCGCTCAGAATTGCCTGTAATGATTTACATACACTCGTGCCGCAGCTGTTCAGAGTGTGAAAACAATGAAATGAATACAGCGAGAAAGCATAGAACACTGCCTTGCATTTGTCACTGTTAATAGTTTGATATTATGTGAACAAAAGGTTTTGCCATGTTGGTAAAATTAATATTCCGAACCAATATGTCTGATAAAGCTTCGGTATGGGATGTCAATAGTATGAAATTGTTTATGTCTGCCTGACACAACGTACACTTTCGAGAGGCATTGCCAATATAAACACTCACGTAACGAAAGAATATTGTAATGAAGTAATTCTTATGATTTAGGCATCCAGAATGAATGCACTTCGGTTATCTATTCAGTATCTGTCTTCAAGTTAATGCTTTAACGAAACATTCATTGTTATCAGATTTCGTGAAACGAAATCCAAGTCAGAGCATTTTATTACGCCGGTAAAAAAAAGATATCCCTGAGCACTCACATTTTAAGGTATCATTAAAAGGCTTAATGTTCTACTGGTTTTTATTCCAATGATATTATTCTCGAAGACAGGTGAAGCCCGCAGATAATTACACAAATATAAAGCTATTTGTGGTTTACGGCCGCGATCCAGCAATGACCTGCAATGGCTTATGGCCGCTAGAAAACTCTTACGTATTTACTTAAAAATTCAACGAGAGGAGCTCAAATGGCTCTGAGCACTATGGGACTTAGCTTCTGAGGTCATCAGTCCCCTACACTTAGAACTACTTAAACCTAACTAACCTAAGGACATCACACACACATCCACGCCCGAGGCAGGATTCGAACCTGCCACCGTAGCGGTCACGCGGTTCCAGACTGAAGCGCCTAGAACCGCTCGGCCACAGCGGCCGGCAACGAGAGGAGCCTTTCAGAAAGTAAGAAAGCAGGTTAATATTTTAACTATTGAATTATATTCTGAAATTAAGAATTCCATCTTGTGCAACGAGAGAAAAGAGTCAGTCAATTTTCTTTCTGGCGGCGCTTAGTATGTTTATTGCGACAGAGTCTGTTGAGTTTATCAAAAGTAAACACTGTCATCTGCTATTCTTTACACAGTTTATATGTTGTGGATGCGCTATATTGGCTTTCATTTCACACATCTTGGTATTTTCACAACCCCCTGTGTTTCCTGCTTTATCGCCGTGGCACATACAGTCATCATCATCATCTTGGACAGTTTCCAGCCACTGGCTGGGTCTGTCGGGAACACAAGCCTCTCCATCGTGTTCTGTCTTTCCACCATTCCCCCTCTTCCACCTTCGTCCAGTTCTCTCCTCTTCTCGTCACACATTCCTTCACTCCTTTCACCCATCTATCTCTTGGTCTTCCTCTGGGCCTCTTCCCCTCCAGTTGCAGATCAAACATCCTCTTTGGAATTCTTCCCTCATCCATTCTCTTCATGTGTCCATACCACTGCAGTCTTGATTTTTCTATCCTGTCCTGTACTGGTTCCTCCTTTAGTCTTTCCCTCACATACACATTTCGCAATCTGTCTCGTCTTGTTACACCCAACCTGCTCCTCTGGAACTTCATTTCACTAGCTTGTATTCTACTTTTGTCGCTTTTGTGCATTACCCATGTCTCACTTCCGTATGCCAATATGGGGACAAAGTAGGTTCGGTATATAATTCCCTTGGATTTCTGTGGCACCTCCTTGCTCCAAATAAGCCCCCTAATGCATTTGTAGAACTGCCCTGCTTTTCTGCACCTTTCATTTATTTCCATTGCGTTTCCCCCCTTACTTTCAATCACGCTTCCCAGGTACTTGAAGTTCTCTACCACTTGTAGTTTTTCCCCTCCACAAGTTATATCCACATTTGGCCTATTCGTCTTCCTTGTTGTGACAATTATTTCACTTTTCTTTGCAGAGAAATGCATTCCATATTGTGCTGCCGTTGCCTCCCATGCATCTAACTGCTCTTGCACCTCCTTCTCGCAATTTCCCCATAACATCAGGTCATCGGCAAAAAGCACTGCTTTCATTTTATGATCTCCAATTGCATCTGACACTTGCTGTAGGATTTCATCCATAACAATAATAAACAATAAAGGCGAAAGTGCACTTCCCTGTCGCAGCCCATTTTCCAGCTTGAACCATGCAGTACGTTCCCTCCCCACTTTCACACAACTCTCACTTCCCTCATACATTTTTCTGACTTTTCGTGTTATCTCTTTATCTATCCCTTTTGCGTTCAGCACATCCCAGAGCTTGTCCCTACAGATACTGTCATACGCCTTCTCAATATCTAAAAAGGCCATGATTAAGTCCTTCCCGTACTCATAGTGCCTTTCCTGCAGTTGCCTTACCGCAAATATGAGGTCCGTTGTTGATCTTCCTGGTCTGAAACCGTACTGCCCCTCTTGCAGTCTACTTTCAATACTGCTTCTTATTCTCTTCTCCAGGATCTTTTCATAGATTTTTCCACAGTGGCATAGCAGGGTGATTCCTCTGTAGTTCTCACATCTCCTTTTATCCCCTTTCTTGAAGATCGGGACTATAATTCCTTTCTTCCAATCCTCAGGAATTCTGTTCTCCTTCCACACCACCCTCAGCACTCTGTATAGCCACTGGGTTCCTACTTCTCCTGCTGCTCGTATCATATCCACTGTTACTTCGTCCCAACCTGGTGCCTTGCCCCCTTTCATCCTCTTTATGGCTTCTTCCACTTCATTCCAAGTTAGATCATCAATTTCCCCACTATTATCATCGTCTGCTGCCTTAGGCTCTCCATCGCTGTTAGTTACCCGCTTGGCGGCATTCAACAGATTTTCAAAGTACTCCTTCCAAATCTTTTTGAGCTCATGCATTTCCTCCACAACTCTTCCATTATTATCCATGATCCTCAGGCACTCGCTTCTGTCGTTCCTCTTATTTCTTACCATGGTGTAAAGTACTTTTTTGTTCCCTTCACTGTCCTCTTCTAACATTCTTGTCCATTTTTCCATCCACTTCTTCTTCTCCGCACTTACTATGGTCTGTGCCGCTTTCTTGCTTCCCTTATATTTTACCCATACAGTAAAAGACTTAAAACAGGGATGGTTCAGAATTGTCGGAGGGGGAAAATGTGGGATGTGGATTTTCTCTGGACACAGAAAACAAGTATCTAAAACGTTTCGACTGCCAAAAGAAACTTCTGTTTTTCCTTCGGGAGCCGTGGCTACACTACGGTCCGACTCACGTACGATGGCCGTCCGCGCAGGTCGAGGCATGAGGATTGCATTGTTTCCGTTTTCCACAGTTGCGATACGTGCTTTCCGCTTGAAGAAAGCGTGCATCCTGCAGAGTATGTGTCTTGCTTACTTATGTAGAATGTGTCACTCACCGCCAACATCAGTGATGGCCACTTGCAACAAACGGAATAAAAATCTCTAAACACAGTCGATATCGTTAATAGCGACATCGCTTTTACCGGCGTACAAGCTGCAACAGCGAAATCTAACGGTCCCGTCTAAATCCTACGTAGGCGCTATATTTAAAAAAAAAGCGCTTAGTGCGACATGGCTTATTGTGACTTATCGTATGAAACGACGTACTTTTATTTCATTTTCGGAGAAATATATCGGCTGTAACGTCCAATGTTCAGTTTTGTTTGTTACGTATTTGGGAATTTCTAACTACAATGTAAAGCCTATTTTCAAATTCTTGTTTCCTGCATGACGGTTTTAAATCAGGCGTCAAAAGGAGTTGTTGTTGTTGTTGTTGTTGTTGTCTTCAATCCTGAGAGTGGTTTGATGCAGCTCTCCATGCTACTCTACCCTGTGCAAGCTGCTTCATCCTGATAACGACGTCCTCTTGAGTACTCCCGCCCGGAGATCCGAATGGGGGACTATTTTACCCCCGGAATATTTTACCCAAAAGGGGGGGGGGGGCATCATCATTACGGCTGTAGTTTCCCCTTGCTTTTAGCCGTTCGCAGTACAAGCACAGCAAGGCCGTTTTGGTTAGTGTTACAAGGTCAGATCAATCAATCATCCAGACTCTTGCCCCTGCAGCTACTGAAAGGCTGCTGCTCCTCTTCAGGAACCACACGTTTGTCTGGCCTCTCAACAGATACCCCTCCGTTGTGGTTGCACCTACGGTACGGCCATCTGTATCGCTGAGGCACGCAAGCCTCCCCACCAACGGCAAGGTCCATGGTTCATGGGGGTGGGAGTCAAAAGGAGTACATCATCAAATGTAAAATGCGTACGCACATCTTAGACACAAAATGCAAGAAAATATAAATGACTACCTTAAGCAGGACACCAAACTGAAGTATGTGTTACTGTACCGCATTTTAAAGTTGAAGCAGCTGGTTAAAGAACATAAATAACTTTTCTCAAAGTACATAAGTAGAACAATAATGTATTCGTTATTCATGTTTTGTGGTTGTGTGTTTTAGATATTTTCATTTCTAGAAAGTTTAAAGAGACACATAAGAGGTGTAGGCTTTCGTGTAATGTATGTATAGAATACCGTCTTTTCATTTCAGTACTGTTGACTAAATTTTGTAATACAGTTAACCGGAAGTGTCACTGACGACTTTTATGCTACACAGCACTTACAGTACGTTTTAAACATGTTCAACATTTTATCTCATTCATTATCCGAGACTGTGTTCGATATTATTGAACAATTTACACTGTTGCTACTTCTTTCGTCACTTATTGATGGTTTTTACATTTTCCTGGCATTTTACTGCTGCACGTACTTCAAAATCACAAAATTCATGGCAGCGCCGTTTGAGGCGCCATGTCACGGACTGCGCGGCCCCTCCCGCCGGAGGTTCGAGCCCTCCATCGGGCATGAGTGTGTGTGTGTGTGTGTGTGTGTGTGTGTGTGTGTGTGTGTGTGTGTTTGCCTTAGCATAAGGTAGTTTGAGTTACTTTAAGTAGTGTGTAAGTCTAGGGACCGATGACCTCAGCAGTTTGGTCCTTTAAGAATTCACACACATTTGAACAAAATTCATCGTCAGTCCCTCTCCATAAATACTGCACTGTAAATACCGCCGGTGCGCTGTATTTCTGCGTTTTTGAAGGGTTAACTCTAAGATAGCCTGAAATTTACAGATACGAAATTTTTATCAAAAAACAAAGCATAAACCCAGGACTATCGGCTGTAACGATCGTAAACAATCGGGACCCTTCGACTTAATATGAGCATAACCGGTTTCGACTGCAACTTGCTACAATCGCTTTCAATGCTCGCACTGGCCACGACATTCACAGAAGAGCACTCAGAACACTAATGAACGCTAATTGGCTGTCGGAGAATGCGTGACTGACGTAGGAGCGTAGAACAATCCGCCATCGTTCATGACTCCGACCATAATAGCTTCAGAATACGTGAGATCACTGCAGGTTCGTAAGGTCCTCGTGCGTATTACTAAACCGCTAGAACTGTGCACGTTACCAGTCCAGTGGGCGCATCTCGGAATCTTTCTTTAAACTAGTCAAGTAGGTTGAGCCGTGCTATGGCTCGCGTTGGTGCTATCTGTAGATTTCCGTGCCCTGTTGGAGGCCAAACGGTATCATTTAGTTGGTATGGTTGCGGTTGTTTATCTTCTTCTCCTGTTGACTGGCGCCACTCGGTTTCGCAAGCGTTGCCTATCCGCTAGTGGCAGCAGTGGCGGTTATCGATATGTACTATCTGTTGCCCTATCTTTGGGGCGACGTTGTTGTTTTTCCGTGTCGTGTGAGTGGGCCAGTGGGGACTCAGGAGGAGCGAGGTCCGCGCAGCTCCAGAATACGCCGGGACGGCTGGCGGCACGCATGGACTGCCGGAAGGAAGGCCTGTGGTCACGAGGGTGCACGACCTCGTCGTAGATCGGATCCAGCGAGCTTTCCTCGACTCCTTACTACTATTTACTGCGTTCAACTTGTTACAATCTCTTAAGTTTAACCGCTAACGCCCCAGTTACCTGTCCTGGGGGTTGGTGTATGTAACGGCAGTGTACGTTTCCTCGCCTTGCCGCTGCTATCCACTAAGGCGTGTAGTTTTGACAGCTTTCTTGATTGCAGGCCGGTTGGTGATTCTTCTACTCTGGTGGAAGTGATTCCTTTCTCGTTCCGGGCGCTCTAAAGACAGTATTAAGGGGACGTAGTGCAGACCTCCGGTTCCGGCTTTCGCGTATTGGTCCATCGTTGCATTTGGTTTATCGGACGTCAGGTAGCTTCAGCAAGGTTATCATTAGTCATTCGTTAGACTGCCACGAGTCTGAGTTACCATCTTGTGAAGTGAATGCAACTCTTGGCAACCTATTTGATCGCTCGCGAAAGTGTTTGTTGCCGGACCTTCTCAGAGGTCGATTCCTGGAGCACTGTCTGTGGCCTCTTGGTTCTTGTAAGACATGTGTGTTCTAAATGGATATATGATCGCCAGTAATTCAGTGTAACGCTCCTTCAGCCCACGCCTTCTGCGGGTATAATCTGCCTCAGTACCCTTTAAGGAACTTATGAACTGGTCTTTGTGTTTTATTATTGTATTATTTATTACAATACCTTGTAATGCCTACATTAAAGGTTATACATGTCTAGTTAATAGTTCTGGTCGTCTTCTGGAATAAATCAAGCAGTGTAGTGTTCAGTGGATGTGAAGTGTTGTGTTACAAAGTTTATCATCATCTTATTTCACCCGTTTGGTGATCAGTTGCTTATTTTTTAATTAACCTTTGCTACTGTATTTGCTGTTTTACAGCAGGTTTCTTAATTTTTTATTTTATTGGCGTTCCTGACGTGTAAGGCCTTCAGCAGTGATTGTGGTCATAAGCCTTAAAATTCTAATTTGGTATTTGTATTTTGGCAGTACGCCTTAGAACCTTATTTACAGCCTTTCCTGGCGTCTGATGCCTTCTGCTGTGTTTGTGGCGACTTACCTTTAATATTTCAGCACCTGTAATTTGTAAGTTGCAGCGAGTTTAAAGCAATTCTTAATTTATTGCGATTCCTGGCGTCTAAGGCCTTCTGTTATGATCACAGTGGCTTGCTTTTAAAACATTATCTGCTGTATCTGTATTTAATGGTGATTTGCTAAATTGTAACTCACTGAAAACACTATTATTTACACAGTTGTTTACTCCTCCATTAATAACGTGTGGTATTTTTATTTACTGTTGAGTCTGGAATTACCTCTTTAAAATACATTGTGTGTAACTCTAAAAGGCAACCAATAGAAACTGATTACGGCGCCGTCCAGAATCATAGCCGAATCCTGCCTTCCCTTGACTACCAGGTTTCATAGGTGCAGAGAAGGAACATTGGGTTTAACGTCCCGTCGACATCGAGATCATTACAGACGGAGCAGAAGCTCGGCTTGTGACAAGGATGGGCAAGGATATCGGCCGTGCCCTTTCAAAGGAATTATCTAGGCATTTGCCTGGAGCGATTTAGGCAAATCACGGGAAACCTAAATCTGGATGGCCGGACGCAGGTTTGAACTGTCGTCCTCCCGAGTGCGAAACCAGTGTGCTGACCACTGCGCCACCTCGCTCGGTAGATGCGTGCAGGTCTTTTAATCATTAGCTTGGCAGTTGTGAGAAGTTTAAACCTGTCTCGCAGGTCAAAGCGAGGAGCAACAGCGCACAGAACCGATCGGGGTCCGCCGGTAAACGCTTGCGAGTAAATCCGTGGAGCACCACGCCACCTAATGGCCCGGCGTTTCGCCAACAGTACTCGGAATCTAGCCGTGAACGCGCGTGTGATTTCACGCGACGCCAGGGAACTTCTGAAGAGCAGAAGAGAGAGAGAGAGGTTTCAAAACTTTTATTTTCTGGCAAAAACTTACGCGGATCTGGTTCTTTTCCACCAGCAACGAGTGTCCATGGCAGTCAGTAACTTCAGCGTTCGGAACTTACCTGGAACAAAAGGAACACAATTCATTAAATTACAGAAGTCATTATAGCTCACAGAAATAAATTATTTAAGAATAAAGAATTTATTAAAACTGAAAGAATTTAAGTAACTAAGAATGTTCTTCTCTTCAAAAATGGGGGCTTTCTGAAAAGTGATGCCCCGAAATTTTTATGTGAAAACTCTTAAAGCTTTTTAAATGAAACGACCGTTATTCAAAAAGATTTCGGGCTTGCAGCCGGTCGTCGTTAGCTTCCATCCACGATATTTCGACTGGACAACTGCCAGCCATCCTCAGGTGACCCATCGAAGACTGACGAAGACGCTCTCCGTTCCGCAATATATAGCGTGCAGCGAGTATTCCGCGCATGTGTCAAAATCGTATTGACGGACAAACCACACCGCCCGCCAGCAGCGCCCTCGCTGGTGGAACTGCAGAACTCAGCTGTCTTCGGCGTTGTGAATTGCCGCGGCCATCGGAGTACTCTGACGTCTTCGTCTGTAGCAGATCTTGGAGATGACGGGGTTACACGCATTACCTAGCTGGTAGCCATTGTCACGGTTGATAAGATTGTCTGTTATACCAATTTCCACTGATTCTTTTATGACAGAGTCCCAAAAGGATGTTGCTGTGGCCAAAATTGTTGTCTTGTGTCCAGTGTAGATGCAATGCTCAGCAATTGCAGACTTGCTAGGTTGCAAAAGGAGAGTACAGCGTTGATGTTCAGTGCAACGTTCTTCTACTGTTCGCAATGTTTGTCCTATATATGACATGCCACACTGACAACGTATTTTATAAATTCCCGCCTTCTGCAATACCAGATCGTTTTTCACTGATCCCAGCATACCGGAAATCTTCGATGGTGGACGGAAAATTACTTTCACTTCGAAACCGTGGAGGATTCTTGCAATTTTGAAGGAAATGTTGCCAACAAAGGAAGAGCAAAATTAATGGAATATTTAGATCACCTCGACTCCATTCACGAGAACATTCGGTTTACTATGGAATTAGAGAAAAATGGTTGCCTCCCTTTCTTGGATGTGCTAGTTAGACGGAAGAGTTTTGGCTCTCTGGGGCATTCGGTTTATCGAAAGCCCACACATACTGATTTGTATTTAAATTTGTCCAGCTGCCGTCACCCATCGCAAACAATGTGCGTACATAAAACACCTGTACACAGAGCTCATGTAATGTCAGATGCAGATAGTTTGCCTGAAGAGCTTGCCCATCTGAAGAGGGTTTTCAAAGAGAATGGATATTCTACCCGGCAGCAAGGCACTTGCAATTCAGCCAAAGAAACAGGGAGTGGAGAAACAAGATAGCACGCTTACTAAATATTCAGCTTTACTTCTATTTGTTGGCAACATTTCCTTCAAAATTGCAAGAATCCTCCACGGTTTCGAAGTGAAAGTGATTTTCCGTCCACCATCGAAGATTTCCGGCCTGCTGGGATCAGTGAAAGACGATCTGGTATTGCGGAAGGCCAGAATTTATAAAATACCTTGTCAGTGTGGCATGTCATATATAGGACAAACATTGCGAGCAGAAGACGTTGCACTGAACATCAACGCTGTACTCGCCTGTTGCAACCTAGCAAGTCTGCAATTGCTGAGCATTGCATCTACACTGGACACAAGACAACAATTTTGGCCACAGCAACATCCTTTTGGGACTCTGTCATAAAAGAATCAGTGGAAATTGGTATAACAGACAATCTTATCAACCGTGACAATGGCTACCAGCTAGGTAATGCGTGTAACCCCGTCATCTCTAAGTTCTGCTCCAGACGAAGACGTCAGAGTACTCCGATGGCCGCGGCAATGGACAACGCCGAGAACAGCTGAGTTCTGCAGTTCCACCAGCGAGGGCGCTGCTGGCGGGCGGTGTGGTTTGTCCGTCAATACGATTTTGACGCATGCGCGGAATACTCGCTGCACGCTATATATTGCGGAACGGAGAGCGTCTTCGTCAGTCTTCCATGGGTCATCTGAGGATGGCTGGCAGTTGTCCAGTCGAAATATCGTGGATGGAAGCTAACGACGACCGGCTGCAAGCCCGAAATCTTTTTTGAATATTTAGTTCGCCGGGAAAATTTTAAATTTCACAAAACGAACGTTATTAACATTCCATATTGTTCACGGATATATATTTGTTTCTCAGCATAATCACTCTGGCGACAAAAAGTTTTCTGCCAACGAGAGACCAGTTTGTAGATACCGTCACTGTAGAATATTTGACGTCGCTGACACAGCCATAACCTCACCTCTGCTTGCACCGCTTCATCACTAAATGGGAACTGTAGCGAGGATCATCGATGACAGTGAATCGAAAGCATACGATTGTTGCTGATGCTGCAGTGCTCGTATATTGTCCGGCACCGTCATACCGAAGGAGAGAGTGTTCCATGTGTGGATGAAGAATTCGACTTTGTGCTTTCACTTTTTTGAGGGGCTCTCATACACATATTTACGTAACACAATACCATGTTACACGCCTCGGTACGGGGCACTTCAGCAGCAGAGCGTTACAACTTGGTCTGCAAATTGGTAATATACACACATAAAACAAATTCTACATCACCTCGGTTCCTCGAGTTCCGGAACCTGTACAGGAAATTGGAATAGAGATCAACATAATCATTTCCGCCCTTTTTATTCCTCATCAAAACCACACACTGCATGTTGCACCACCACAGAGCGAGACCTTCAGAGGTGGTGATCCAGACTGCTGTACACGCCGGTACCTCTAATACCCCGTAGCATGTCCTCTTGCATTGATGCATGTCTGTATTCGTCATGACCTACTATACACAAGTTCATGAAGGCACTTTTGGTAAAGATTGTCCCATTCCTCAACGGCGATTCGGCGTACACCCCTCAGAGTGGTTGGTGCGTCACGTCGTCCATAAACAGCCCTTTTCAATCTATCACAGGCATGGAATGGAAATGGAAATGAGCGTTTGGCGTCATTGGCCGGGAGGCCCCTCGCGGGGCAGGTCCGGCCGCCATATCGCAGGTCTTATTACATTGGGCGACCTGCACGCCGGATGGGGATGAAATGATGAGGAACACAACACAACACCCAGTCCCTGAGCGGAGAAAATCTCCGACCCAGCCGGGAATCGAACCCGGGCCCAGAGGACGGCAATCCGTCACGCTGACCACTCAGCTACTGGGGCGGACACAGGCATGTTCAATAGGGTTCTTGTCTGGAGAACATGCTGGCCACTCTAGTCGAGCGATGTCGTAATCCTGAAGGAAGTCATTCACAAGATGTGCACGATGGGGGCGCGAACTGTTGTCCGTGAAGACGAATGCCTCGTCAATATGCTGCCGATCTGGTTGCACTATCGGTCGGAGGATGCCATTCACGTATTGGACAGCCATTACGGCGCTTCCATGACCACCAGCGGCGTACGTCGGCCCCACATAATGCCACTCCAAAATAGCAGGGACCTTCACCTTTCTGCACTCGTTGGACAGTGTGTCTAAGGCGTTCAGCCTGTCCAGGATGCCTCCAAAAACGTCTTCGACGATTGTCTGGTTGAAGACATATGCGACACTCATTGGTGAAGAGAACGTGATGCCAATCCTGAGCGGTCCATTCGGCATGTTATTGGGTCCATCTGTACCGCACTGCATGGTGTCGTGGTTGGAGCCCCTCCATCTAATAGGTGCTGCCCATGCATCATTGTTTAGATCTTTGGGTGGGTTTAGTGACATCTTTTAACAGTCAAAGACACTGTGTCTGTGATGCAATATCCACAGTCAACGTCTATCTTCAGAAGTTCTGGGAATGGGGCTGATGCAAAGCTTTTTTTGATGTGTGTATATAATAGGGGTGGGGGTGGAAAAGGCTGGTAGCGCCTGACATCTCTGCTGCCCTGCAGGACGAATGTGTTCTGCACTGCTGAGCAGAGAAACGGGAAAGAGGAGATGGATATCGCTTTTTTGTCTGTCTGCCTGTCTATCCGCCTGCCTGTTCAGTAAAATTTTGCAGTTGATTATAAAATAACTTCCCAATGAGCTCGAGACTTGGAACCATCCATACAGCTCAGAACTGGGTGACAGTCCAACGTTAGCGAGCTTTTATGTCTGGTGAATGGTGGAGGGTACTTTCGGTACGACTGCCATTTCACACTTTTCGTGTTCCAGTCGCGAATGATATGCGCCAACTGTTGCTAAGTTCCAATGTGAGCTCTAACGTCTCTAATTTGTTCCTTCAGGTCTTCGCGAGGTATATGTAGAAGGAAGCAATATATTGGTTGAATGAACAAAAACTGAAATAAACCAGACATTTACCATATCACATGTCTCTTTTGTAATTTCATGAAAATGTTTCAAATCAATCGAAAGATTTGTGACACTTAAGACTATAAACAGAAAATATTAATTTACGAATTTAGTTATGGATAACTTAAATTCTAACGATCATACAGTAATGATGTGGGGAAAGCAAACCAAAGATTGAATTTTATTGGCAGAACACTTGGAAAATGCAATAGGTGTACTAAAGACACTACCGGCCTATTCTGGAGTACTGCTGTTAGGGGTAGGATCCGCAGCAAATGAGAGTTACGGAGGACATCGAAGAAGTTCAAAGAAGGACAGTGCATTTTTTATTATCGCGAAATATGTGCGATAGTGTCACGGATATTATACCCGAATTGGGGGGGGGGGGCAATCATTTAAAACAAAGCTGTTTTTCTTTGTGGCAGGATCATCTCGTGACATTTCAATCACTAAATTTCTCCTTCGATTGCGTAAATATATTACTGACACGTACCTACATAGGGGAACGACCATTGTGATAAACTAAGAGGGACCAGAACTCACAGGGAAAGATTTAAGTGTTCGTTTTCACCGCAAGCTGTTCGAGAGCGGAACGGCAGAGAAATAGCATGAAGGTGGGTCGATAAAACCTTTCGCAGGCACTAAATTGTGTACTGCAGAATAATCATGTAGATATAGAGTTAAATAAAAATCAATTTTTGATATATCAATTTTTAATTTGGACTCGGAAGAATGAAACAAATTCTCTTTGCCACAAACAGGCAGTCTTGAAAATATGTGTCTGAATTTTTAACAGCTGTGAAAATACTTGAAAGATTTTAAACGAGAAACTAGGGCCCATTCAGTGCATAACTGATGCATGTATAATTCACCTCCTTACTAGTACACTACTTACGAAATGATGCATGAATAGCACTTCCTTACTATTATCCATCGTGTGCAACCCACTTTTCTTGTTTTAAATCCTAAAAATATTTTCTTCGTCATTAAAAAAATTCACGATCATAAACTTTAAGGCCTATCTGTGTGTGGCTAGGAATCTGTAAGTGGCAAGGAGAACTTGATTTTAAACTTCTTTTGTCCGATCTAAAAAGTTGTATATTAAAAATTCATGTGTACTTAGATAATTACTTTTCTGATTACTCCGTTTCTCTACGCTACCCTATAAACCTGTGCTCCCCACATAAGAATACGCAAGCGAGTACACTGGTTGCATAATTCTACGAGGAAGCTGCAGCGGGCGTGGCTGCCTGTTGCTAGATAACCGCAAAGTAACTGTGTCACAGAATCGGGGAATCGTTTACCGTGAGACCAGGTCGTCGCGTGTCAAGCGCCGTCCGTATCGACGGAGTCTGTGATGTCACAGCAGCGGCTGTTCGCGACGGTTGCAGTCATTGGGGCGGAGGAGGGGAAGTGAGAGTGGTGGCAGGGGGAAGGGGGGAGGGGCGGGCCCGGAGCTATTCTGGGCGGCAGACGCGCCGCAGACGAGGCGGAAAAAGACCGCAACTGCAGAGGTCGTCTGTGCGCCTGACTCGCTGGCGCACGAGCCAGCTGCACTCACAACCCGCGCGACGCCCTCCCAAATTTCCTACCACACCCCAATAAGTAATGCAACACGCTTTTTCCCTGAAAGCAGGATGGTTTTATTCAGAATTTGGATGTTCCACATTATTCCCCACTCCTTTGATCCGCCAGGGTAGCCGAGCGCGCTAACGCGCTGTTTCCTGGGGCCCTATCCAGTATCGTTCATATCGATCGGTGTAGTTGGTTCGTTTCGGTAGTGACGTCATTTTCGGTTATTTATCGAAATATGCTATTCAGTAAGCTTCTGTTACCGAACGGTCCTCCCACCGATTTTACGACAATTGTACTGAGAGGTTTTGGATTTCGTTGTGGCCCTGTCGATCACTGAGCTGTGGTTTATGTACACCTATAATTTAGAGGTTTTAGCTTTGGATTTAGTGATTGTGTTACTAAAGAATCACCAGAGGACGCATCCGGTTGGAAAGTTAGTTCATAATAGATTATTTTCCTTTGTTAGAAATGTGGTTAGTTTATTACTATGAATGATTACATCCAAAAAGAAAACGTTTTCGGCCAATATTCTCTCAAAATACGTGTTATTTTAATGCCAATAAGAGTCTAAAGATCATTAAATAGCAAGACATCGGCTCTGCTTACGTATATTAAATGAGTGTGAACTGACGTTACTAGTGACTTTGCGTTCTTTTTCCCCACAAATGGTTTAGTTAGTAATTATCGAAACGTGTTTACAACTTTCAACTAACAATGGAAAGCAATTATGTGAAGCCTGATATTAGAAACCTTCCAAACTATTACGCATTTCTGACCTACGCAGCATCGTTTGGCAACGAAGTCAGCCTACGTTCCTCCGCAATAGTACAAGAATTCAGCCGCGCGTAGCTGTTGTTTCACGTAGTCAACAAATTCAAAAAATAAAATGGAAATGTCGTGTGGCTAGGGCCTCCCGTCGGGTAGACCGTTCGCCTGGTGCAGGTCTTTCGAGTTGACGCCACTTCGGCGACCTGCGCGTCGATGGGGATGAAATGATGATGATTAGGACAACACAACACCCAGTCCCTGAGCGGAGAAAATCTCCGACCCAGCCGGGAATCGAACCTGGGCCCTTAGGATTGACAGTCTGTCACGCTGACCACTCAGCTACCGGGGCGGACAACAAATTCAACAAACAATATAGAACAAAATGAGATCAACAAAAAAAGTGGTTAGCGCGCGGGATTGCTATACGAAAGGGCACGGGTTCGCGCACGGATGGGTGCAAAATTTTTTTTCCCCTCTTCATATATGCAACACGTGTTGAGACATTGTTATTCGTGTAAGTTAAGATTTTTCTGCAATATTACTTACATGTAAGAGCGCATTTCCTCAGTAATGATTTCGTTATTTCTGTGTGTTTAAAATACGAAATATGAAATTGTTGGAGATGAAATAATTGTGAATGAAACAACCGACAGTAACCTTTATATTTTTTTCTTGTCACAAATAATTCACCATTTTTTCCGAATATGTAGCGATTTCCGAGTATGCGGTTAGACAGGAATCTAAGAGCACAACTTAAATTACTGGGAATGTAAGTAGCAGCAGTCATCTTCATAATCTTGCTTGTCACAAGTCTTTATCTGCGATCGAATCCTCAACAACGGTAGACAGATGAAAGATCTCCGCAGTAATATTTTTAGACTGTTCAATAATAAGTGCCTCTCCGTACCCAGGGTTGCTGTGTTTGTTTCAAATAAAATAACCACAAACGACAATCACAATAGCAATCCTTAACGCTCTTTCAGTGTCACTGAACTGTGACCTACTAACCTCATTTTCGTCCTACATTTCCGCTGGTATTTTAGCATCACTTCGTACTGCAAAAACGCAAGTCTGTCGTCTGCTAGCCGCTTCGTGTTCGTGGCGCTGTGCGAGCTGCAGTGCGCATGCGCGGATGTGCGGCCGCTTGCTTTTGATTGGCTTGCGCGACGCGAACCGACAACAGCGCTTCGGTTCTCTAGACCCGAACGGTATCGTTACCGAAATGCATACTCAATAAAGATGGGACATTACTTCGAGTACTAGACCGTTCGGTGCTCTTGAGTACTGAAACGATCGGCACAATGGCGGAGAGATACAGAATAGGCACCCTCGACTCGGGTAGGCGCGCCGGCCCCGGATCGAATCCGCCTGGCGGATTACCGACGAAGGGCCGGTGTGCCGGCCAGCCTGGATGTGATTTTTAGGCGGTTTTCCACATCCCCCTACGTGAACACCGGGCTGGTCCCCACGTTCCGCCTCAGTTACACGACTAGCAGACATTTGCAACACATTCGCACTATTCCATGGCTTACATTAGACACAGACAGCTGGGGTCCACTGATTCCTTCCTGGGGGGCTATGGGGTGACGCCAGGAAGGGCATCCGGCCACCCCTTAAACTTAACATGCCGCATCCGATTAACCATGTACGACCCTGCATATCAATGGGACAAGGCTCAGACAAAGAAAGAAAGAAAGAATTATTCCCCACTCCTTTGACTAAAACACTCTATTTCTCAACATAGTCTCTGTTCAATATGACGGCCTAGGTGCACCTTACTGGGAGGGCTGTATGCATGCGTGGTATCACTCTACAGGTCGAGGTCACAGCCAATGTCCCGCTGCGTCAAAAACCTCCCCATTATCCATGTACTGCTTCCCATGGAGTGCATCCTCCACTGGGCGAAACAGCTGGAAAGTGCGAGGTCCGGGCTGTAGGGTGGATGAGAAACAACAGTCCAATATTGCTCCACCTTACCGGAAGGGCTGTATGCCCGCGTGGTATCACTCTACTGGTCGAGGTCAGAGCCAATGACCTGCTGCGTCAAAAACCTCCCCATTATCCACGTACAGCTTCCCATGGAGTGCATCCTCCATTGGGCGAAACAGCTGGAAAGTGCGAGGTGTGACTGTAGGGTGCGCAACCTTGTGTGAGGCCTTGCGGTGTCATGGAGAAGTTCGTTTGCATTTTTGTGGCGACGAAGACGCTGAAGTCGTTTCATCAGTTTTCTGAGGGTAGTACAGTATGCAGATCCGATCGTTGCAACACGAGGCAGAGCATCAAACAGAATAACCCCTTCAAAGACCCAGGATACGGTCGCCATGACATTATCGACGTAGGGTACGGCTTCGAACTACTTCTTCGGAGGTTAAGTTGTGTAGCGCTACTCCATGGATTGCAGTTTCGCTTCCGGTTCAAAGTGATGAACCCATGTTTCATCGCCTGTGACAATGTTCGACACAAAGCTGTCGATATTAGCCTCGTAACGAGCCAGCAATGCCCTACAGATGGTCCTTCGTTGCTCTTTACGCTCTTCTGTTATTCGATATGGAAGCCAGAGGGCACCCCAGCTGGTGGACGAGTGTGCCAGCACTACAAACAGCTGAAGAACGAGGTGTTTGATTGTGTTCCGTCAATCACCTCGAATGCGTGTGTGTTTCAACGTTGCAGGAGTCACAACTGAGTGCGGCCGGCCGGCATGTGGAAGATTGGACAAATTTGCGCGACCTTGTTGAGATGACAGACGACTCACCGTGCTTTTGCTCACTGCCAGGTCTCTGTAGATATTCTGCAAGTGCTTGTGAATAGCAGCGATGCTCTGGTTTTCCGTCAAAAAGAAACTCAATGACAGCTCTCTGTTTGATACACAGTTACTCCACAAAATATTCGTCTAATACATGATTGTATAAGGGTGTATAAAGGGTGGAGAACTAGCGGATTGAAATAAAGCAGGAACAAGGACGTCCTTATTGATCAATGAAAATGAGAATACAATAAAGAAGCACAGATTGCTATTTAAATAAACATAGTTAAGCATTCAGAAGTACAGACAAGCAATGGAAGACGCAAAGTAAGTAATCGTCTACAGTACTGAAAATCACACTTTGAACAGAGAATGTTGTTGTTAGTAGGGCCTCCTCCGCCTTTCCTCTTTATAATCCCTTGCGTTCTTCCTGGCACGGATTTCACCAGAGATTCTGTTGTTTGCACTGTACTTTAACGCGATCTGTATATCATTTCTACCGGATATCTGACGACTCCTGATGTTTCTGTCGAGTAAATGCCACAAGTTCTCGACAGGATTAATGTCTGAGAATTGTGGTGGTGTCTGCATCCAGTGGGGCGTGTTATACTGAAGCCACAGCTCTGTACCTAGAGCCGTATGTTTTGGATCATTATCTTGTGTGAAAATACACTACTGGCCATTAAAATTGCTACACCACGAAGATGACGTGCTACAGACGCGAAATTTAACCGACAGGAAGAAGATGCTGTAATATGCAAATGATTAGCTTCACAGAGCACTCACAGGACACTGCCGGTGGCGACATCTACAACGTGCTGCCATGAGGAAAGTTTCCAACCGATTTCTCATACACAAACAGCAGTTGACCGACGTTGCGTGATGAAACGTTGTTGTGATGCCTCGTGTAAGGAGGAGAAATGTGTACCATCGCGTTTCCGACTTTGATATAGGTCGGATTGTAGCCTATCGCGATTGCGGTTTATCGTATCGCGACATTGCTGCTCGCGTTGGTCGAGATCCAATGACTGTTAGCAGAATATGGAATCGGTGGGTTCAGGAGGGAACGCTGTGCTGGATCCCAACGGCCTCGTATCACTAGCAGTCGAGATGACAGGCATCTTATCCGCATGGCTGTAACGGATCGTGCAGCCACGTCTCGATCCCTGAGTCAACACATGGGGACGTTTGCAAGACAACAGCCATCTGCACGAACAGTTCGACGACGTTTGCAGCAGCAGCTCCGAGACCATGGCTGCGGTTACCCTTGACGCTGCATCACACACAGGAGGGCCTGCGATGGTGTACTCAACGACGAACCTGGGTGCACGAATCGCAAAAAGTCATTTTTTCGGATGAATCCAGGTTCTGTTTACAGCATCATGATGGTCGCATCCGTGTTTGGTGACATCGCGGTGAACGCACGTTGGAACCGTGTATTCGTCATCCCCACACTGGCATATCATCCGGCGTGATGGTATGGAGTGCCACTGGTTACACGTCTCAGTCACCTCTTGTTCGCATTGACGGCAGTTTGAACAGTGAACGTTACATTTCAGATGTGTTACGACCCGTGGCTCTACCCTTCATTCAATCCCTGCGAAACCCTACATTTCAGCAGGATAATGCACGACCGTATGTTGCAGGTCTTGTACGGGCTTTTCTGGATACAGGAAATGTTCGACTGCTGGCATGGCCAGCACATTCTCCAGATCTCTCACCAATTGAAAACGTCTGGTCAATGGTGGCCGAGCAACTGGCTCGTCACAATACGCCAGTCACTATTCTTGATGAACTGTGGTATCGTGTTGAAGCTGCATGGGCAGCTGTACTTGTACACGCCATCCAAGCTATGTTTGACTCAATGCCCAGGCGTATCAAGGCCGTTATTACGGCCAGAGGTGGTTGTTTTGGGTACTGATTTTCAGGATCTATGCACCTAAATTGCGTGAAAACGTAATCACATGTCAGTTCTAGTATAATATAGTTGTCCAATGAATACCCGTTTATCATCTGCATTTCTTCTTGGTGTAGCAATTTTAATGGCCAGTAGTGTATAATCTCCATTAAGACCCATATGATTCACACTACTGGATATATGTGTTTTTTGAATATTTACGTAGGAGTTATGGTTCATAATGCCATGAATGACGACACCCACACCATTTGCACTCATGCACCACCACACACGTACCGAATCTCCTCCATGTTTCACTGAGTCTGTTATATTTCTCTCTTCAAATTCACAATTCTTTCTCTCCACACTGTTACGCGCCCTTTAGACTTAAACAGCTCAAAATCGACTCTCGCCAGTAAATACAACCTTATCCCAGGAATCAAACCCATCTGATTTGTGTTCCATTACAAATGCAAGTCGCTTTCTTCTGTTGATCTCACTTAGGTACGGCTTTCTACAGGCTCTTCGGCCTCCACACGCAGCTTCATGAAGCATATTTCTTACAGTCTGTGCTGAAACAGACCTTCCTGTAAGCAGATGAAAGGCAAGAGCAAGATGTGGAGCGCTCAGCTTCGGGTTTTTGATGATTTTTCGAAGTAGCTGTCGTTTCTCTCAGGACGACCACTTTGTGAGTTGTTTTCGTACTTCTTGCTCTGATTAAACCTGTATACAATATTCTTCACTGTACTTGTAGGTCTACCAACGGTTTCTCAGATTTCTTGAAAACGTTTTCCTTGTCGCAACAAGCTGACGCATATTTCTGCCTCTTCCTTTACAGTTTCGCAACGTTTCCGCACCATATTACGTAAATAACACTCAACGGCTTTCAGGCTGGAGAGGAAACTATTCAGTGTGCTGGATGGAACACGACAGCATAACGAACGCGAGAGGGGCTTGTGTCAGTGCGGCCCAATACCACAGATATTGCTTACTAGACGAATACTTGTTTGGCGTCCATTGCGGCGTGATTTTACATAGCATGTATTTGCTCACAAATTAAGCGACGTCTGGACCACAAAGAGCGTTTTATTTCCACGTGTAGAAATCAAGCATTGCACGGAAATGTTCAAATGTGTGAGAATTCGTAAGGGACCAAACTGCTAAGATCATCGGTCCCTAGACTTACTACTTAAACTAACTTACGCTAAAGACAACACACACCCATGCCCGAGGGAGGACTAGAACCTCTGGCGGGAGGGGCCGCAATGTAAGGCAATAGTTATTATTCATTTCGCAGCTATATTTGTATGACTGCGCGTATTATGGTCTACGCGCCACGGTCGGACGAGTACTTTGTGCAGTCACTGTACATCCGTCACAGATGCCATTTTGAAGATCACGTGCGTACAGCGCCACCACCAATCGAAATTTCATGAAACTGTAGAGGCTGAAAGGGAATATTCCACGATGTTCCACACCAAATTCGAAACTTTTTCAACCGAAATGGTGGAGAAAAAAATGGGCTGCATTACTTGTAAAACGCCAATTGTATATCTCAGCAAAAGCATCTGGACGACATTCATATGGGATATGTGGAACCTTCGTCTTTATGACGGCTGGAACTTTGTTCGGGACACTTTCAATGACATTTCTGAATGAATGATTTTATCTTGGAACTCTTGCATTTGGTCCGTGTTTGCATAGAAAAACAGTAATATCAGAAAATTGAGTCCGCGTTGATGCAAAACACCTTGTTATTGGTTTATTTCTTTATTCTCCAAAACTAGTTTCGGCGACAAATATCACCATCACCAGTGTTTTTTTTTTAAATCTAAAACATGCAGAAAATAGCATGGTTATACAAACACATTACCAAGTTATTACATTTTTACTATTCGTTTTTTTAATATAGTTTTCTATGGACACTTTTATACTGCCTTATTTATTGTATGTTATAGCATGTTTTAAGCAATTATTGTCACTGCCTGCGATATATTTTCTGTGTGCTTTTTGTTTCTGTTGCCGTTTTTCCACTTAGCGAACATCATCATGTCATCTGCAAACATGTGAGCGGCTGTTAGTAAACAAAATACTAAAAGGTGAACTTCGTATGTCAGCAATATATACTTGGGGTTGTGGTAGTGTTGTGGAAACCAGTTATTTGGTGTGGAATGAGCTGTTACATAGCTATTCGTGTACTCACGTTCGTTGGATTGTATTGGCTGCTTTTATACAAAGAAAAACAAAACTTTCGCACTCTGTTTCTGATCCAGAACATTACGCCGTGTTGATGTTCGCGTGTGTCGCTATGTAAAAAAAATGGCAACAGAAACAAAAAGCGCACAGAAAATATGTCGCAGACAATGAGAATAATTGCTTAAAACATGCTGTAACATACAATAAATAAGGTAGTATAAAAGTGTCCATAGAAAACTATATTAGAAAACGAATATCAAAAACGCAATAACGTCCTACTGTGTTTGAACCATGCTATTTTCTGCATGTTTTAGATCTAAAAAGGAACACTGATGATGGCGATATTTGTCGCCGAAACTAGTTTGGGATAATAAAGACATAAACGAATAACAAGGTCTTTTGCATCAAGGCGGACTCAATTTTCTGATATTACTATTTCTGAATGTCTCTGGAGTAATGACAGCCCTTCTGACGGTGGGGTCTCCAGCGAAGCTGATGTTCGAAATGACCCCAAAGATGTTCCACTGGGTTCAGACTGCGATTCCGAAGACGCCAGTCCACTTCAGGAATGTTACTGTGCATAAACCTTTGCCTCACAGATGCTGCTTTAAGACAGGATCCATAGAAAGAATCATTGCCTCCGAACTTTTCGCGTACCGCATGCAATACAAAATGCTATAATGCTATAATACACAATATCCGGAGAAATTCAAAAGCCGTCCGCTGTGACCGAGCGGTTCTAGGCACTTCAGTCCGGAACCGCGCTGCTGCAGGTTCGAATCCTGCCTCGGGCATGGATGTGTGTGATGTCGTTAGGTTAGTTAGGTTTTAAGTAGTTCTAAGTCTAGGGGACTGATGGACTGATGACCTCAGATGTTAAGTCCCGTAATCCTTAGAGCCATTTGAACCAATATTTAAAAGGTAAATATAAATAACAAAAAATTCGCTACATGGCGCCCAGCGTTGTAAGCGAAATCTCTCACTCACTTTCTCTCTCTCTCTCTCTCTCTCTCTCTCTCTCTCTCTCTCTCTCTCTCCCTGAGCCAGTTCGATAAGGCTTTTGCTCGCCCGGCCATCTCACGCTACGTGACTATCTGGCGTCGAAGAGTCTGACTTATTTGTGATCCTACCTACTTGCTAGCCTCTCGTAACAAATCTTTGCATTAAAACACAGCAACAAAAATTTAATAAACGTGGGGCGGGATGTGGCATAAACGCCGTAATAGACTTGGTGAACTCAAGTGTCCTCAGTTATCGAAAGCGAAAGACGTATATCGATTGATGTCAGTGGAAACATCAGCACTTTCGCATCACGGAAAGTACTCTGCGTGCTCCAGCTTCACTAGAAAACAGGGTGTACACACAGTTTTTAAAAGTACAAGTACATGAAACAGCAGATAGAAGTTTCAATCGCTATAATGCATTTAATTTTTAATAACATTAATCAACCATAATAATCTTATTTAATTTTTTTTAAATAGTGAATGAATAATGCCTTTAACAAGTTTGTTTGTGTGACCATCCTAAAAAAAAAATTAAAAAAATAATAATGTTCAAATGTGTGTGAAACCGTATGGGACTTAACTGCTAAGGTCATCAGTCCCTAAGCTTACACACTACTTAACCTAAATTATCCTAAGGACGAACAATCACACCCATGCCCGAGGGAGGACTAGAACCTCCGCCGGGACCAGCCGCACAGTCCATGACTGCAGCGCCCAGACCGCTCGGCTAATCCCGCGCGGCGGCCATCCTCCGCAGCAAGCATATAAATACTTGTTTTGCAAATCAAACTGCCTTTTCCTGCTGCTAATTATTTTATTTATCCCATACGCGGCTCTATCTCTCCCTGTCTCTCTCACTCATACGCACACACACGGTATAAACATCATAAACAGAAGTTAGTATCGAACATATACTTCGTTAGGTTGGCAACAAATAGGTAAACATACCAAAGACGATGAAACACGTAACGGAGTCACAATATTTACGCTGTGAAAATAAGTGTACGACGAAATAGTTGTATAGAGTGACAGAAGAACGATAGTCCACCACAAAAAACAGTGAGAAACATGGTGAACAGTGTGCGGATGGCCAAAATACAAAGATGTGAATATAGAACAGTGATAAAAGTGGTAGTGCGACCTCCAGACCAGATGTGAGGAAACGCAGACCAGCAAATCGTAAGTAATTACATTTCTACAAAAAATCGCGAAGTGAACTGTTTGATAATCTATAACTAATAAAACTGTATCATTATGGCTCCCACTGATGATGCCTTAGAACAGGAAAATGCGAAACGCGTATGGCATAAATAAAATAATTAGCAGCAGGAAAAGGCAGTTTGATTTGCAAAACAAGTATTAATAATGCCTTTGTCCATATTACATTGGACTATACAGCATACACCATTAAATTTCTACTTGTAGCGGTTGTAATTAAAATTATGTTAGTTGTACATTTTTACGGGCTCGAATTTTTATTTTCGGAGGCCGGTCAGTGTCGAGTATGTTACACCTCTGCAAACACCTGAAAGTGCTTCAAAAACAAATGAAACGATATGCGCCAGGGTAAAGACTGAAAATCTCTTCATTCTTCCTCAACGACGTGCGCCACGGGTATACGAAGTTAGAAAAGAAGCGGCAGTCATCACAAAATTAGTATCGTAGGAGCGGGACAATAGCTACATTCAATAAAGTATGTCAATTTCTCTAAACGAAGGACGCAGCTGTTCGATCAGAGAACGACATTTCTGTACCACGACGTAATTGCCGTGTTTATCCGATAACGCGATAATTTCCACGCGATCGCTTTGGAGTGTCGGCAGCGACGCACCGCGGCTTTCGGCGTAATAATGTTAATGGCGGCCGTGTTTACCTGGTGACGTCACTCAACGTTGCGTGATATTACGAAAAGCCGTGTCAGACGAGGGCCGGGAAAACTCGCACGCGACGGACAGGTAACAAGGCCGAGACCCTGTTTGGACAACTCGACATATACAACAGCGATAAACACATTTCAGCCCGCTTGCGATTCGCACACTCAAATGGTTCAAATGGCTCTGAGCACTATGGGACTTAACATCTATGGTCATCAGTCCCCTAGAACTTAGAACTACTTAAACCTAACTAACCTAAGGACAGCACACAACACCCAGCCATCACGAGGCAGAGAAAATCCCTGACCCCGCCGGGAATCGAACCCGGGAACCCGGGCGTGGGAAGCGAGAACGCTACCGCACGACCACGAGATGCGGGCAGATTCGCACACTCGAAAGCCGTATACTGAATAAACCTGCTCTGTACATCATCATCATCGTTATTATTATTATTATTATTATTATTATTATTATTCTTTCTTTTCTCAGACGTTATGTCTGGTTAAAAATGGAAAGTGACGCGGACCTTGATCAAGCGTGACTTCCTTTTAACTGTACGGTATACGTTACATTGCATTTAGGAACATTCGGGTAATTGAACATGCATCAATAATTACAGATTTCAGTAGTTGTATACATACGTTTGGATGTAGCTGTATTGCGTTGATGTACTGGTGGATATTGTGTGGTACGACTCCTGTAGCTGATAGTATAATTGGTACAATGTCAACTTTATCCTGATGCCACATGTCCTTGACTTCCTCAGTCAGTTGGATGTATTTTTCAATTTTTTTCTCCTGTTTTCTTCTGTATATTTGTGGTATTGGGTATGGATATTTCGATTAGTTGTGTTAATTTGTTCTTTTTATTGGTGAGTTGATGTCAGGTTTGTTATGTGGTGTTGTTTTATCTGTTATAATGGTTCTGCTCCAGTATAATTTGTATTCATCATTCTCCAGTACATTTTGTGGTGCATACTTGTATGTGAGAACGTGTTTTTTTATTAGTTTATGTTGCATGGCAAGTTGTTGATGTATTATTTTTCCTACATTGTCGTGTCTTCAGGGGTATTCTGTATTTGCTAGTATTGTACATCCGCTTGTGATGTGATCTACTGTTTCTATTTGTTGTTTGCATAGTCTGCATTTATCTGTTGTGGTATTGGGATCTTTAATAATATGCTTGCTGTAATATCTGGTGTTTATTGTCTAACCCTGTATTGCAATCATGAATCCTTTCGTCTCACTGTATATATTGCCTTTTCTTAGCCATGTGTTGGATGCGTCTTGATCGATGTGCTTGCTATGTAGTGTTTTCTTTTTCCAATTTACTTTCTTTGTATCTGTTGATGTTATGTGATTTAAAGGGTTGTAGAAGCGGTTACGAAATTCCACTGGTGTAGCCGATGTATTTATATGAGTGATTGCTTTGTGTATTTTGCTAGTTTCTGCTCGTTCTATAAAGGATTTTCTTAAATTGTCTACCTGTCCGTAATGTAGGTTTTTTATGTCGATAAATCCCCTTCCTTTCTGCTTAATGTGAATCTTTCTGTTGCTGAATGTATGTGATGTATTCTATATTTGTGGCATTGTGATCGTGTAAGTGTATTGAGTGCTTCTAGGTCTGTGTTACTCCATTTCACTACTCCAAATGAGTACGTCAATATTGGTATAGCATAAGTATTTATAGCTTTTGTCTTGCTTCTTGCTGTCAATTCTGTTTTCAGTATTTTTGTTAGTCATTGTCTACATTTTTCTTTTAGTTCTTCTTTAATATTTGTATTATCTATTCCTATTTTTTGTCTGTATCCTAGATATTTATAGGCATCTGTTTTTTCCATCGCTTCTATGCAGTCGCTGTGGTTATCCAGTATGTAATCTTCTTGTTTAGTGTGTTTTCTCTTGACTATGCTATTTTTCTTACATTTGTCTGTTCCAAAAACCATATTTATATCATTGCTGAATACTTCTGTTATCTTTAGTAATTGGTTGAGTTGTTGATTTGTTGCTGCCAGTAGTTTTAGATCATCCATGTATAGCAAATGTGTGATTTTGTGTTGGTATGTTCCAGTAATACTGAATCCATAATTTGTATTATTTAGGATGTCGGATAGTGGGTTCAGAGCAAGGCAGAACCAGAAAGGACTTAATGAGTCTTTATTATTATTATTATTATTATTATTATCACACTTCTGACACCACAGCTTCTGATGAGTGAAGTTCTCCTCGAGACTTCGCCTCGGCTTAAGGATTCAGAGATAGAGATCCATGATGTTTCTTCGGGTTTTCCAGTGCTGTCTTCTAACTATTGCCGGACGATGTGGCCGAGCGCTTCAGTCTGGAATATGGTAAATATTCGTGGGATTTCTGAGACTGTAAGCATCTCAACTGAGCAAGTTCATAATGTCCTGCTCAGAGAATTGGCTTTAAAGAAGCTGTGTGCGTGGTAAGTAAGTACCGCGATTGTTCACAGTCGACCGTAAAGCGCAACCGACACAACATTTCAAAATAGTATCTGGCGATGTTTCATCGCCATTCGCAAGACTTTTTGCTCCGATTTGCGACAGTTGATGAAACCTGGAACCATCACTACACACCAGAGTCAAAACGGCACTTTTCTGAGGTTCCTAAGGGTTAATCCTGATAGAATAACTGGAAATAGGCAGCACCATAGCTGGAACCTATTATGCTTCATTGTCGGATCGTTTGAAATTTGTGTTGGCAGAAAAAAGAAAGAGGTTGGATGCAAAAATGTTCTCTTTCAACATGATACTGCACCTTTCCACACATCAGAGATAACAGTGGCGAAAAATGCATGAACTGGGCTCTGAATTCGTTCCTCTATTGACCAGATCCCAAGTGATTTCTTCCTATTACCTACACTGAAATTTATGGTTGTTGGGAACAAATTTTCATCAAATGAGAGAGTAATATTTGTATTGACGAGTATTTTGCAGAGTTTGTCAGGCCCTATTTTTCGGATGCGATGTAAAAAATGGAGGATCGCTAGAGCAAAGTGTACATACCTCGAAGGAGCCTATGTCGAGAAGTAAGCTGAACTTTTACGAAATCAATTTTTCTTGCTTTTATAAAGTTTATTGAAAGGGAAAAATGTAATAAACGAATGCAACAACACACTCTGTACCGCTCTGAGAGAACTGACTCTAGGACACGAAGCAAAAACATACATATGCAAAAGAACCACTTCCGCATCACACACAGAGAGATAAATAAAGAACAGAAGTCGTCGTAACTTCTGCTACTGTTTTCATAGCCTTCTGGCAACATGCGATACATCTTTCGCGATACACGCGAACAGGAAGATGGCGTAATGTTCTGGATCATAACAAAGTGCGGAAGTTTTGTTTTTCTGTGTACAGAATCAGCTACATGTCGTCCAACGCACGTGAGTACACGAATAACTAAGTAACAGTCCAGTACACACCAAAACTGGATCCCACAACACTACCACAACCCCAAGTGTGTAACGCTGACATACGTAAAAAATTCAACTTTTTTCTATTTGTTTACTAACAGCCGCTCACACAATTGCAGATGACATGATGTACGCTGGGAAAAAACGGCAACAGAAGAAGCACAGAAAATATGCCGCAAACAGCGACAATAAATAAGGCAGTGTGAAAGAATCCACAGAAAACTATATTTCAAAAAACGAACAGTAAAAATGTAATACTGTGTATGTATAACCGTGCTGTTTTCTGCATGGTTTAGATTTAAAGAGCCCACTGATGATGGCGATATTTGTCGCCGAAACTAGTTTGGGAAATAAATAAGCAAACAAATAAAGTTTTAGCAGCAAAGTTTGTCAGAACCTATTTTTCCGATGCGATGTACAAAATGGAGGATCGCTAGAGCAAAGTGTACATACCTCGAGGGAGGCTATGTCGAGAAGCAAGCTGAATTGTTTATGGAATCAATTTTTCTTGCTTTTTTACCGTTTACTGAAAGGGAAAAAATGTAATAAAAGAAAACACAACACTTTGCAACAACACACGCTGTACCGCTCTGAGAGAACTGACCCAGGACACACAACAAAAACACACATATGCAAAATAACCATCTCCCCATCACAGCCGGCCGCGGTGGTCTCGCGGTTAAAGGCGCTACAGTCTGGAACCGTGCGACTGCTACGGTCGCAGGTTCGAATCCTGCCTCGGGCATGGATGTGTGTGATGTCCTTAGGTTAGTTAGGTTTAAGTAGTTCTAAGTTCTAGGGGACTGATAACCACAGCAGTTGAGTCCCATAGTGCTCAGAGCCATTTGAACCTTTTTTTTTTTCTCCCCATCACACACATCACAATTCGCGTATTGTTGAGAAAGTAGCCATTCTAAACTGAAAGTTGTATTTGGAAACCAGCAACATTTAGTATTTTAGTTCAGTATTGATTCAAAAGAATAATATTTCAAAATGTGGTATCGATTTCGATACCACAAAAAAAATTATCAATTCATGAGCAGACTCGCACTTAAAAAAACGGAGTGTGTCACAGATGCTTTCTTTTGAAAGTGACAGGACTTCGTTTGTTCTACAGAATCCCATTTTTTTGTCTGCTGTAGGAATGGCTGCAGCAATCCTCTTCAGAGCAGATTAACCCGTGCTGAATATGACCGCTGGCTGACGGCCGAAACGGCGGTTTTATACGTGTTTCAGTGTTCCATCATGACGCTGCCCAAAACCTAGATTTCTAATCTTGGGCGCCCCATAAGCTACCGCTACATCCAGGTGGACGCTTTATAGCAAAGCAATACGATCCGTAGAGAAAGAGAGAGGGAGAAGAAAATTTTCCTCGCCCCGTACAAAGTATAAAGGCCAAGGCTCTTTACAGTGTGAGGCAGCTGAGGAAACATGTTATCTTAACGACGGCCGTGCGCTATAAGAGCCACGACAAACACTTCATTTCGCAAGCACTCCATCATCGAGAGCGTCAACAAATAGCACCAGATGCGCTACGAGATCGCCGTTCTCGCAAGTTGAGAGTCACTATTGGGGGCTTTCACGGATACCTCTCATTGCCACTAATAACGACGCCCCTCCTCTCCCTCCCCGCCCCAACACCGATCTTACCCACCCACGTGATTACGTTGCTGTCGGTAGCGAGGATGGCAGCTTAGGGTTTACCATCCCGTCGACCAGAAGGTCATCAGAGACGGGGCTCAAGCTCGGACTGAGGAGGCATGATCCTTAGAACGCACATAAAAGAACAGTATCCTGGCGTACCGGTTTTGCTGATACCATCTCGAACTTAACCATTGTCTGCATAGCAGGGGTCCTTTAGACGCACCAACTTCCTATTTTCTCAATAAACTGTCTTAAGATTAGTTCATTTTAGCTGATGTCCTGTGTAATCGTTGGAAATACAACTGACTTTCCTCGGAAGAAATTACTAGTTTAAGTCAAATTAATGATTTTATTTTATGAATTTTGTAATCCTACACGTGTAATGGAAGACAGGGCTCTTTTACATTCCTTACCGAAAAAACCGTCTTTCCAATAGTTTCCGTATCACTGTTCTGAATGGCACAAGCAGCAAGTATCTGATAACAATTATCAATTCCCTAAAGTTACATTCTTGTCGAGAGGCTTAAAACTACAGCAAAAGGATAATGTAAGCACGAGATAAGCCACTGCAGATGCAAAAAGCTAGTACGTTAATAACCGGTGTTGTTGTTGTTGTTATCAGTCCTGAGATTGGTTTAATGCAGTTCTCCATGCTACTCTATCCTGTGCACGCTTCATCATCTCCCAGTACCTACTGCAGCCTACATCCTTCTGAATCTGTTTAGTGTTTTCATCTCTTGGTCTCCCTCTCCGATTTTTACCCTCCACGCTGCCCTCCAATACCAAATTGGTGATCCCTCGATATCTCAGAACATGTCCTACCAACCGATCCCTTCTTCTAGTCAAGTTGTGCCACAAACTGCTCTTCTCCCCAATTCTATTCAATACATCCTCATTAGTTATGTGATCTACCCACCTTATCTTCAGCATTCTTCTGTAGCACCAGATTTCGAAAGCATCTATTCTCTTCTTGTCCAAATTATTTATCGTCCACGTTTCACTTCCATACATGGCTACACTCCATACAAATACTTTCAGAAAAGACTTCCTGACACTTAAATCTATACTAGATGTTAACAAATTTCTCTTCTTCAGAAACGCTTTCCCTGCCATTCCCAGTCTACATTTTATATCCTCTCAACTTCGCCCATCATCAGTTATTTTGCTCCTCAAATAGGAAAACTCATTTACTATTTTGTGTCTCATTTCCTAATCTAATTCCCTCAGCATCACCCGACTTAATTCGACTACATTCGATTATCGTCGTTTTGCTTTTGTTGATGTTCATCTTATACCCTCCTTTCAAGACACTGTCCATTCCGTTAAACTGCTCTTCCAAGTTCTTTGCTGTCTCTGACAGGATTACAATGTCATCGGCGAACCTCATAGTTTTTATTCCTTCTCCATGGATTTTAATGCCTACTCCGAACCCGTGTAGCCGCCAGAATGTTTTATGCAAAAGTGCACAAAAAAAAACTAAAACTAAACTCCTCCCGAACAGGCCATGGAGGCCCAATGGTACCGACCGGCCGCCGTGTCGTCCTCAAACAATAGGCGTGACGGGATGTGGGTATGGAGGGGCATGTGGTCAGCACACCGCTCTCCCGGTCGTATGTCAGTTTACGAGACCGGAGCCGCTGCTTCTCATTCAAGTAGCTCCTCCGTTTGCCTCACGAGGGCTGAGTGCTCCACCCTGGAAAACAGCGCTCAGCAGACCGGATGGTCACCCATCCAAGTGCTAGCCCAGCCCGACAGCGCTTCACTTAGGTGATCTGACGGGAACCGGTGTTACCACTGCGTCAAGGCCGTTGGCATGCAAATATACACACGGGCATGAATTGTACAGGTGCTGGATGTCAGTTTGTGGGATGGAGTTCCACGCCTGTTGCACTTGGTTGGTCAATACAGGGACGGTTAATAGTGGATTTGGATAACGCTGGAGTTGTCCGATTTGTCCCATACGTACTCGATTGGAGACAGATCTCGTGATCGAGCCGGTCAAGGCAACTTGTCGACAAGCTGTAGAGCATGTTGGGTTACAACAGCGGTACCTGGGCGAGGGTTATCCTGCTCGAAAACAGTCCCTGTTAATGAATGGCAGCACAACAGGTCGAATCACCAGACTGACGTACAAATTTGCAGTCAGGGTGTGTGGGACAGCCGTGGGAGTGCTCCCGCTGCCATACTAATTTCCACCGCAGACCATATCTCCACGAGTAGGCCCAGTGGGTCTTGCACGCAGACAGGTTCGTTTCAGGCTCTCAAGTGGCCGCCTCCTAACCAACGCGCCGCATCGTTGGCACCGAGGCAGAACCAGCTTTAGCGAGCTCTCGCATGAAACCACTGAAGTCGCAAATGGCCGTGGTTTGGGATCAGTGGAACGCACGCTACGGGACATGTGGGGCAGTCCTTGAAGTAACCAATTTGTAACATTTCCTTGTGTCACTGTGGTGCCAACTGCTGCCCATATTGCTGCTGTAGATCCAGTACGATGCGTCAGAGCCATATGCCGAACAACCTGACATAAGGTTCCAACTCACAATGAACACGTTTTGCAACAAAACTTTCTGAATACCAGAAGTTGGCAGCAAAGTCCGTCGGAACCAGATGTTGAAAATGAAGAAGTATTTATGCGATCTTGGCTGTAGGAAGTTTTTTTTACCATGAACACCTAAATCTAGACGGCCGAACGCGTGTTAGAACCGTCGTTCTCCCGAATGCGGGACCGGCCGCTGTGGGTCCGCACTGCAGTTCCTTCTCTAAATCACCGAACGAACGAAAAAATGGCTGACATCGAAATAAGTGTCCTAGGAATATAAAAGCAACTGAAATCACTCAACAGAGGAAAGTCCACTGGACCTGACAGGATACCAATTCGATTCAGAGTACGCCCCCCCCCCCCCCGCCCCCCTCTAACAGCCGTGTAGCGCAAGTCTCTAGAAGAACGGAAGGTTCCAAATGATTGGAAAGGGGCACAGGTAGTTCTAGTTTTCAAAAAGGGTCGTCGAGCAGATGCGCAAAACTATAGGCCTATATCTCTGACGTCGATCTGTTGTAGAATTTTAGAACATGTTTTTTGCTCGAGTATCATGTCGTTTCTGGAAACCCAGAATCTACTCTGTAGGAGTCAACATGGATTCCGGAAACAGCGACCGTGTGAGACCCAACTCGCTTTATTTGTTCATGAGACCCAGAAAATATTAGATACAGGCTCCCAGGTAGATGCCATTTTCCTTCACTTCCGGAAGGCGTTCGATACAGTTCCGCACTGTCGCCTGATAAACAAAGTAAGAGCCTGCGGAATATCAGACCTGCTGTGTGGCTGGATTGAAGAGTTTTTAGCAAACAGAACACAGCATGTTGTTCTCAATGGAGAGACGTCTACAGACGTTAAAGTAACCTCTGGCGTGCCACAGGGGAATGTTATGGGACCATTGCTTTTCACAATATATATAAATGACCTAGTAGAAAGTGTCGGAAGTTCCATGCGGCTTTTCGCGGATGATGCTGTAGTATACAGAGAAGTTGCAGCATTAGAAAATTGCAGCGAAATGCAGGAAGATCTGCAGGGGATAGGCACTTGGTGCAAGGAGTGGCAACTGACCCTTAACACAGACATATGTAATGTATTGCGAATATATAGAAAGAAGGATCCTTTATTGTATGATTATATGATAGCGGAACAAACACTGGTAGCAGTTACTTCTGTAAAATATCTGGGAGTATGCGTACGGAACGATTTGAAGTGGAATGATCATATAAAATTAATTGTTGGTAAGGCGGGTGCCAGGTTGAGATTCATTGGGAGAGCCCTTAGAAAATGTAGTCCATCAACAAAGGAGGTGGCTTACGAAACACTCGTTCGGCCTATACTTGAGTATTGCTCATCAGTGTGGGATACGTACCAGGTCGGATTAACACAGGAGATAGAGAAGATCCAAAGAAGAGCATCGCGGTATAGCTTGCTGTCCAGGTTTCGAGAGGATGCTTTTCTGGATGAGGCATCGAATATATTGCTTCCCCCTACTTACACCTCCCGAGGAGATCACGAATGTAAAATTAGAAAGATTTGAGCGCGCACGGAGGCTTTCCGGCAGTCGTTCTTCCAGCGAACCATGCGCTTCAGTCCGTAACCGCGCTCCTGCTACGGTCGCAGGTTCGAATCCTCCATCGGTTACGGATGTGTGTGATGTCCTTAGGTTAGTCAGGTTAAAGTAGTTCTAAAGTCTAGGGCACTGATGACCTCAGATGTTAAGTCCCATAGTGCTTAGAGCCATTTGAACCGAATGCGAGTTGAGTGTGCTAACCACCGTGCCACCTCGCTCGGTCGCAGCCGTACTGTATTCGAATCCATCCTTTAATTATTCCTGGATACTATCGCTGTAGAAAAGAGAATCAGCTGTATGAATATAAAGAGATCAGATGGCAAGCCATTCTAAATCGAGATAAGGGAAGCTGAAACGTGGAAGGAATATATAGACGGGCTCTACAAGTGAAGTTAACTTAAAGATGATGTTATACAGAGGGACATGGAAGTAGATGAAGATGGAATAAGAGACATGATACCGCAAAAAGAATATAGCAGAGCGTTCAAAGACCTACGTGGAAACAAGGTCCGTGAGTATAAGACATGTCCTCAGAATTACTGACCTCCTTGGGAGAGTCAGTTACGGCAAACTATTGAGTCACGGGTGCATGATATGTAAGACAGGCGAAATCACCTCTATCTTCAAGAATAATGTTACCATTCCAGTTCCAAAGAACGCAGGCGCTGGCAGCTGGGAATACTGTAGAACTACCATTGTAACACATTTTTTTATAGCTTGGGTCCAGAGATACTATGATGAAGTGCCATACTCCTTGGGTATGGGACTTAATCATCACCACCACAGCTACTATAATTTTTCCAAATGACGTATTCGCTATTAGCAGTTACTTCTTTTATTTGCTCTTGCAATTTCAGCATTTGTGACATTTTAAAGTATTTGCAAAGCATAATACAGCATATTGAGAAAAACATATACACTCCTGGAAATGGAAAAAAGAACACATTGACACCGGTGTGTCAGACCCACCATACTTGCTCCGGACACTGCGAGAGGGCTGTACAAGCAATGATCACACGCACGGCACAGCGGACACACCAGGAACCGCGGTGTTGGCCGTCGAATGGCGCTAGCTGCGCAGCATTTGTGCACCGCCGCCGTCAGTGTCAGCCAGTTTGCCGTGGCATACGGAGCTCCATCGCAGTCTTTAACACTGGTAGCATGCCGCGACAGCGTGGACGTGAACCGTATGTGCAGTTGACGGACTTTGAGCGAGGGCGTATAGTGGGCATGCGGGAGGCCGGGTGGACGTACCGCCGAATTGCTCAACACGTGGGGCGTGAGGTCTCCACAGTACATCGATGTTGTCGCCAGTGGTCGGCGGAAGGTGCACGTGCCCGTCGACCTGGGACCGGACCGCAGCGACGCACGGATGCACGCCAAGACCGTAGGATCCTACGCAGTGCCGTAGGGGACCGCACCGCCACTTCCCAGCAAATTAGGGACACTGTTGCTCCTGGGGTATCGGCGAGGACCATTCGCAACCGTCTCCATGAAGCTGGGCTACGGTCCCGCACACCGTTAGGCCGTCTTCCGCTCACGCCCCAACATCGTGCAGCGGGCCTCCAGTGGTGTCGCGACAGGCGTGAATGGAGGGACGAATGGAGACGTGTCGTCTTCAGCGATGAGAGTCGCTTCTGCCTTGGTGCCAATGATGGTCGTATGCGTGTTTGGCGCCGTGCAGGTGAGCGCCACAATCAGGACTGCATACGACCGAGGCACACAGGGCCAACACCCGGCATCATGGTGTGGGGAGCGATCTCCTACACTGGCCGTACACCACTGGTGATCGTCGAGGGGACACTGAATAGTGCACGGTACATCCAAACCGTCATCGAACCCATCGTTCTACCATTCCTAGACCGGCAAGGGAACTTGCTGTTCCAACAGGACAATGCACGTCCGCATGTATCCCGTGCCACCCAACGTGCTCTAGAAGGTGTAAGTCAACTACCCTGGCCACCAAGATCTCCGGATCTGTCCCCCATTGAGCATGTTTGGGACTGGATGAAGCGTCGTCTCACGCGGTCTGCACGTCCAGCACGAACGCTGGTCCAACTGAGGCGCCAGGTGGAAATGGCATGGCAAGCCGTCCCACAGGACTACATCCAGCATCTCTACGATCGTCTCCATGGGAGAATAGCAGCCTGCATTGCTGCGAAAGGTGGATATACACTGTACTAGTGCCGACATTGTGCGTGCTCTGTTGCCTGTGTCTATGTGCCTGTGGTTCTGTCAGTGTGATCATGTGATGTATCTGACCCCAGGAATGTGTCAATAAAGTTTCCCCTTCCTGGGACAATGAATTCACGGTGTTCTTATTTCAATTTCCAGGAGTGTAGTATGAAATTGATACTATGTACAACCAGTTTTGGCAGGATTAAAATTCATATACACACATGATTTGGTGTTATGTCTTAGAAATATATTAAAAATAACGCTGTTGTAAAACTATGTTGATTTTGATGCTAATATACTCATATTATGATTATATCAATATTATGACTATATCAAAAATCAACACTGTACCACAACAATATTTTTTAACTTCTTGCGACGAAATAATATAATATCAAATGTTGTAAGTATATGTGTGTTGTTAAACTGCAAAAACTGGTTTTATATGGTACTCATCTTACATAAGGGGTAGTCAAAATGTTTCCGTTTGACGGCGTTGCTGCAGCATATACACAATGTACTGCGACTCTGATACGGGTATATAAGCACCGACATGTAGGAAAGCGATCAGTGTGGCATCCTTATCTTTCCGATGTATGCGCGGTACAAGCGGAAAACTGAACTACGGTGACTTTATTACCAAATGCGTCCAAACAGGACTATCCTGCTGTTATTCTTTTCTTGACTGCCAAAGGACAAACACAGGTAGACATTCATCGGGAAACGAAGAACGTGTATGGAGCAGCATGTCTGTAGAAAACGACCAAGAAGTTCAAGAGTCAGACATCTCCAGGAAAGGTGATGCTCAACCTCTTCTATGAATCCCGGGGCCCATCGCGTCTTGATCTCAAGAAACTTGGTGTCTCCATCACTGGGAAACGCTGTGCTGGAGAAATTACGACGTTCAATTAAGGTTAAATTTCGGAAATGTGAAATCAGGTGTGTAAACATACACTATGTGATCAAAAGTATCCGGACACCCTCAAAAACATACGTTTTTCATATTAGGTGCATTGTGCTGCCACCTACTGCCAGGTACTCCATATCAGCGACCTTAGTAGTCTTTAGACATCGTGAGACAGCAGAATGGGGCGCTGCGCGGAACTCAGGGACTTCGAACGTGGTCAGGCGATTGGGTGTCACTTGTGTCATACGTCTGTACGCGAGATTTCCACACTCCTAAACATCCCTAGGTCCACTGTTTCCGATGTGATAGTTAAGTGGAAACGTGAAGGAACACGTGCAGCACAAAAGCCTACAGGCATTATCACAGCACAGGCCTACATTGATGTTTTAAGCACTTTCCTGCTTCCCACTGTAGAAGAGCAATTCGGGGATGGCGATTGCATCTTTCAACATGATCGAGCACCTGTTCATAATGCACGGCCTGTGGCGGAGTGCTTACACGACAATAATGTCCCTGTAATGGACTGGCCTGCACAGAGTCCTGACCTGAATCCTACAGAACACCTTAGGGATGTTTTGGAACGCCGATTTCGTGCCATGCCTCACCGACCGACATCGATACCTCTCCTTAGTGCAGCACTCCGTGAAGAATGCGCAGCCATTCCCCCCAAGAAACCTTCCAGCATTGATTGAACGTATGCCTGCGAGAGTGGAAGGTGTCATCAAGGCTAAGTGTGGGCCAACACCATACTGAATTCCAGCGTGACGGATGGAGTGTACCACAAGCTTGTAAGTCATTTTCAGCCAGGTGTCCGGATACTTTCGATCACACAGTGTGATTCGCCAGCTTTTCTGGCTGCGTGCACACGAGATCACAAAATCCCCGGTACTTTATGAACAAACGTTTACAGTGTGTCAGAGAAAAAATGATTTATATCAGCGATACAACAGGAAGCATATTCGAGGGTTAAAAGTATAATTAACATGGGCTCTAAATGCGTAAGTTAAGAACTATGGTCCGCAGCTCGTGGTCGTGCGGTAGCGTTCGCGCTTCCCACGCCCGGGTTCCCGGGTTCGATTCCCAGCGGGGTCAGGGATTTTCTCTGCCTCGTGATGACTGGGTGTTGTGTGATGTCCTTAGGTTGGTTACGTTTAAGTAGTTCTAAGTTCTAGGGTACTGATGACCATAGATGTTAAGTCCCATAGTGCTCAGAGCCATTTGAACCATTTTTTAAGAACTATGAGCATTTGTTCATCATCGATACTGTGAACAAATTTCTTCTACTGAACATGCTCTCGTAGATCTTAAGGCTTGCATTTTACAGCCAATCCTTGTTAGATTTTTTTATCTTCGAATGATCGTTCCTGTGATACCTACATCCACATGCACTTATATACTCCGCAAGCCACGGTACGGTGCGTGGCGGAGGATACCCTGTACCACTACTTCTTCTTTCCTTTCCTGTTCCAGTCACTAACAGAACGACAGAAAAACGACTATGTACACTGAAGCGCCAAAGAAACTGGTATAGGCATGCGTATTCAAATACAGAGAGCTGTAAACAGGCAGAGTACGGCGCTGCGGTCGCCAAAGCCTATATAAGACAACAAGTGTCTCGCGCAGTTTTTCGATCGGTTACTGCTGCTAAAATGGCAATGAGCGTGGTATTATAGTTAGCGCACGAGCGGTGGGACACAGCATCTCCGAGGTGGCGATGAAGTGGGGATTTTTCCCATACGACCATTTCATGTTTGTACCGTGAATATCAGGAAACCGATAAAACATCAAATCTCCGACACCGCAGCGGCCGGAAAAAGATCCTGGAAGAACGGGACCGACGACGACTGAAGAAAATCGTTCAACGTGACAGAAGTGCAACCATTCCGCACATTGGGGCAGATTTCAGTGATGGGCCATCAACAAGTGTCAGCGTACGAACCATTCAACGAAACATCATCGATATGGGCTTTCGGAACCGAAGGCCCAATCGTGTACCCTTGATTACTGCGCGACACAAAGCTTTACGCCTCTCCTGGGCCCATCAACACCGTCATTCCAGCAGGGCAATGCGACATCCCACACGTCTGGAATTGCTGCAGAGTGGCTCCAGGAACACTCTTCTGAGTTTAAACACTTCCGCTGGCCACCAAACACCCCAAACATCAACATTATTGAGAGTATCTGGTATGCCTTGCAACGTGCTGTTCAGAAGAGACCTCCATCCCCTCGTACTCTTACGGATTTATGGACAGCCCTGCAGGACTGATGGTGTCAATTCCCTCCAGCACTACTTCAGACATTAGTCGAGTCCATGCCACGTCGTGTTGCGCCACTTCTGTGCGCCTTATGGGGACCCTACACGGTATTAGACAGTGTACTAGGCCGGCCAGTGTGGCCGAGCAGTTCTGGGCGCTTCAGTCTAGAACCGCGCGACCGCTACTGTCGCAGGTTCGAATCCTGCCTCGGGCATGGATGTGTGTGACGTCCATAGATTATTTAGGTTTAAGTCGTTGTAAGTCTAGGGGACTGATGAACTCAGCTGTTAAGTCCCATAGCGCTCCGAGCAATTAGAACCATTAGAACAGTGCACTAATTTCTTAGGCTCTTCAATGTATCTCACATAACAAAATAGTTACGACTTTTAAAAAAAAAAATCTGATGTTTCTTTTTGATACATCCTGTATAGAATTTACACAGCGCCAGGTTGTCGTGACAGGGACACGTGTGCAGGTAAGCTGGTTGGTTTCGGCTCTGTGCTGCCACGCGCGCATATTGAGTTCGCCAGCTTACCGCGGCTCGGCACGCCCCCTCCGCCAGCCGCGCAGATATTCTGGCGAGGCTCTCCGCGTGTTTTTTTGCGCCAGCCTTATCTGGCGGGAGCAGGCGGCGCGCGTTGTGTCATGGCGGCGGGCAGGCCTACAATTAGCCGCCTTTTGTTCCAGACCCCCTCGTCTGTCGCCGCCATGTTTGTGCGCGCTGCGTGTGCGTGCGTGCGCGCTGCGAATGTGGAGGCGCCCTGATAGGCCCCACGGCCCGCGTCTTCAAAGGGCCGGCTACGCTCTCCGCCTTCCTGGGTCCAGCTTCAAAGGCGCCGCCATGGGATAATCTGCATAACGAAGCCGCTGCCATCCACCGGACACCAGCCACTCCAACCCTTCCACCTGATGCGGAGGCTTTCACTATACCTTGCGTGGTGTGCGTACTGTAAGACCTTCGGTACACACACCATCAGATTAATTGACTTGTCGCTCTAACGAAGTAGGCGAGTGTCAGCAATATGTCTCGTGGTCTTATCGTGGCGCGTTTATCTTCTGCCGTTAGGTCAGACGATAGAAATGCCACTTGCACGCTTAGAGTAGCAGATTGACGGTGACCAACTTTAAACAGAACTTGATTAATTTTCAAACACATTTATTAAAATAATAACAAGCCTAAAAATTACTTAACTTGTTTCTGGATGCTATTTACAATGGACAATCTGAAGTTCCTTTGGTGTCGGTACGTTAATCTAATTCTCACATATATCTCTGATACTTGATAAAAGTGTCTATACATTTCTCTTCATGTCTACGTACAGGAATATGGTAATCTTAATAGGTGCAGACTGAAACTTGACTATAGACTGGTCCAGACAAATGTAGAACTCGTACAGACAAATGCAGACTGGTGCAGACAAATGCAGAACTCGTGCAGACAAATGCAGACTGGTACAGACTGGTGCAGACAAATGCAGACTGACTAATTGGAGCGGTTAAAGGCGCTGCAGTCTGGAACCGCAAGACCGCTACGGTCACAGGTTCGAATCCTGTTTCGGGCATGGATGTTTGTGATGTCCTTAGGTTAGTTAGGTTTAACTAGTTCTAAGTTCTAGGGGACTAATGACCTCAGCAGTTGAGTCCCATAGTGCTCAGAGCCATTTGAACCATTTTTTTGACTAATTGGAGGTCTGTACACTCGTTATAATACCTCGCCCGTCATGTATCACTGCGCGAGTGTGATCCGCAAGGTGAAAAGGTTCTACGTTAGCAGCAACCTCATTGGCTGCGTTACATATTAATACGGGGATCGGCGGAAGCAGAATTTGGTCCGTCTCTATGGCAGCGCCATCTCGTAGTGCGGAGACGGACGAGCGCTGCGCCTGCGCTATTGTGCTTAGCGGAGTGCGCTCTAGTGGGAAGTTGTGTACGCGCTGACTACGCGCAACTATGCACACAACACCTTGCAACAATACAGTTACAGACTCTCTTCTTATTCTTCCTTGATTTTTCCTGTTTCTGTACGGGTCGGCACTGTTTTATGGACTGATGCAAAGTTAGTGACATTTGGCGGTCGGATCCTATAAAAGCCATAGTGGATATCAGCATTTCAAAGAAAAAAAAGCCTCTGCTACGCTACTGATTGCAAAAAAGAAAAAAATGAAACACTCAGAAGCATTGCTCTGAAATAAGGCACAATATAAAGATGTGTAGAATAGCGGAAGCGTAATAAATGATTTAAATGAGAGAGAGGTGTGAGCCTTGGCGGTTCATATCGATAGTGCCACTCTGGAGGTTTATCTTTCCTGCCACGGTCAGGGCGGTAAGCAGCGCCCTCTGGGGCCTACGCAAGGTGTAGCGAGGCGAGGTCCTGGGGGTGTGTGCTCCGGGACGTGGTGGAAGACGGTTGCCGGGTTGACGCAGCGAGTGTGGGACCGGACCTATCGCATGGAGATATGCAAGTTGGCTCTGAACGGAAGGCGCCGTAGCAAGCAGCGGGAAGCGGGCGTCCTGTAATTTGTGTGAAGGAGTGACGATTTTTGCATTGGATGTCCCAGTGGTTCCCGAGAGTTGCGGTGGCTGCTTTTGGAGAAGAGAATTGGTAAGAGCTTGTGTCTACGCTCTTTTCCGTACGATGTTGCTGCCTGCCGTTATAAACGGGTGAAAATCAGGCGCTTGTATTGACTATAAGGGAATTGGTGATGTAAAATTACATTCGTGATTGAGTCTCACTTGCACTGTGACAATTGAGAGGCAAAAACTGTGGTGGTTTCATTAGGTCTGGTTCTTTGCTGTGCAACTAAGGGAGTCAGTTATTTGGGGTAACTGAGGGAGCACCTTTATGTTGGTCTAAGTGATACGTTCTCCACGTTTTGTCTGTGGCTTTGCGAATCGAAATCGTGGGGGGAGTACACGTGTGAGTAATTTGCTATTGTATTGATGGTTATGTTGTAAAGACTGTTCTCGGGTGTGTCAAATCACGCGCTGATTTGTAGCCAATCTAAGCAGAAGTTACCACTGCTACTTGCTTATGTGCCACTGTCCTTATGACTGGCGCTGTTTGCCTTTTGATTGTGGGTGTGCTCACGTTTAACAAAAAAAAAAAAAATTGCAGCTACTATTCATAAGGGTTATCTAGTAAGGAAAATGCTTAAGCTTTTATCATATGCTGGTCTGTTTGCCTATCACATTTGCTTTCTATGCAGTAACTGAAGGGATGTGTATGGTGGTTCAAGATTGGAGGCTGACTAGTATTTGAATTGATGTTGAGGTTAAGGGGGAGATCAGCATCCCGCAAACCCGCACGCTGCGCGTGGTTAAATGTTCCGCTATTGGGGAGCCGGCTCTCTGTTCTTGGATTTTGTAAGGATACGTGATGAGTGCATCGCTGTAGTTATTTCGCTACACCGAGGAAGTTTTACGTACCAAGGTATTGCCACTCCTGCAGGCTGAAATGATAATTAAATCGACACCCTAGCTGCAAACAGGCGTTGGTATACATCATTGGGGACATGTTGAAAATGTATGTCCCGACCGGGATCTCCTGCTTACATGGCAGACGCTCTATCCATCTGAGCCACAGAGGGCACAAGAGGATAGTACGCCTGCAGGGACTTATCCCTTGCACACTCCCTGTCAGACCTACATGTCCCCAATGATGTATGTCCCCATCGCAATGTGGAACTGCTATGGAAAACGCCACCGAAAGGCGAATGCTGTTGAAAGGTGGCACAGCAAAATACTCGTAAATAATGTTATTGGAAACCCTCTCTCTAGGATCGACTATTTGATGGAAAGCTTGAAAAAACTGCATGTACATAAAGCTGGAAACGAGTCTTGAAGAAAAGAGGAGAAAGAGGAAATTCTTGAAGCTGGACGACAGGACAGAAGAGAACTGTAAAAAAAATCATGAAGATCCTGGCGACGTACTGTTTGAAAGTTCCCGACATTCATTCAGAAATAGGACTAGGGTCTGTTCACACGTATTAAAAAGCTATGATAGCTTGTGAGTCATCGTAGATTACTTCGTTAAATTCATTGATTAATGGTTCAAATGGCTCTGAGCACTATGGGACTTAACATCTGAGGTCATCAGTCCCCTAGAACTTAGAACTACTTAAACCTAACTAATCTAAGGACATCATACACATCCATGCCCGAGGCAGGATTTGAACCTGCGACCGTAGAAGTCGCGCGGTTCCGGACTGACGCGCCAAGAACCGCTGGGCCACACCGGCCGGCATCACTAATTACATTGAAGAAACCTTATTAGCACTAATTTTAAGTTACATTAATAAATGAAGTGTAATTCATTTGTAGCGTAAAAGTGATGAAGGTTATGGGGGAAAATGCGAATTATTCGTTCGTGATAGCGCTAATTTCCAGACAAAGTAAGTGTTTTAAAAATAAATGTGACACAATATTTACGAAAAATGTGTTTGTTTCCCATTTATCTTAAGTTATCCTTTCAGTGGTCTATCTTTTAACCACTGTTTCAAGTTTATTTTTCGTACTTTTACTGTCCATAATAATTGCTAATAAAGTTGGATACAGTTTGTTCGTCTCTGTTTCAACTTTTTAAGTATGATTGTACTTTTTCCCCATGGGTAGTTTCTGCAATTTACTAAATTTACTCTTGTCTACCACGTCAGATAAGTCGAGACAATCATTAAGAAACTGATACCAAAAAAGGCATGGCGGGGTTCAAATCGAAAAAGACGAAGTCTTCAAATAGTTGACCATTTTTCTAGTACATATACAAACAGAAAACATTGTTTGGCCACAGAATATGCCTGAAATAGCGTTACATGCATCGGCGCATGTCTTCATACTACACATTTGAAACAAAACAAAAACCTCTTTCCTTAGAATTTTTTGAACACTGTTTTAATACAATGTTCTTACATACCACAGATCTTTGCAACAATAATTACATTGAACACTTCGTAATGTGGTTAATAAGTGATTCTCTGTGACACTGCTTTCATTTTAAACATTCGAACACAGCCTTAGTTTGTCGAATTGAATCACAACAGTACTCCACACTGCAACTGCGAAAACATCTTCTACTTCGAAGAGCACACCGCATTCATGCTGGTACTCTGTGAAATGCAGGTCAGTCTCACGAAATGATAAAGGAATATGGACGCCACGTTGAAGAAATACTCAGTTATGTGCTCAACAAAATCGAAGTGTGTATACATTTAATACTTATTCCTATTCATTGACACAAAGTGCAGCAGAAACAATGACACGTCTGAAGTTGCTCCGCAAATCTCTGACAAACGCTGCTGTCCGCTTATCTCCGTGTCCGCATTTCTCCGGCGTTCGGCGGCAGCTGTATGAATCAAGCGCTCTGTTGACACAAAAGCCAAGTGACGCATGTTCGGCAGCAGTCATTTATTTAGGTGGTATTTAGACGAAATGAACCTGCGTACTCTAAAGACTGCTTCTCGCAGGCAGAAGATAGGACCTCGTAGAGCTGGAAAAACTCACGCACCTCTGTCCCGGTTAATTCTTAAATCTGATTAAAATTACTTGATTGTTGACACTTTACGTGTTGGAGGTGCCTTCCTCCAATCAGAGCGCTCAACATCACTCACGAACCGTCCGCCGATGCCAACCTAACGCAACAAACGGGCAGGTAACCTCCAATTCCCTGTCTCGTTTATTTTCTTGCTGTGTTTGGATCCTGAATACTGGATCGGTCCCTTTTATTTCGAATTTCATCAGACATGATAAACACATCCAAAAAAACGCGTACAAAACGATGGCAACGAAATACCTCATATTTCATATACACCACTAACCAAAGACTACTGGATTCTTTCTCACAAAACAAGATTCTGCTTCACATATTCGATTATTACCATCACAGAGATCGGCTTACAGTAGGTAAACGTCATACGACGTGGCGTGAAAAACTTTTTGAAGGCAACAAATGATCATTGCTTCTTGTTCTATACATAAATAAGTACAGAGTGCTTCAAAAAGGACTTTACAACTTTAAAAATTCATATAAATTTATTGAAAGACGATATAGAGCTGGGTTTAGTGTCACTTTGTAGGGCAACACATCAAGATTTTTTACCTTAAACTAAAGATAATGTATGTGATTTCCGTTGGTTATCCTGCACACGTCCCATTGGAGGTCAATTTCTTCTCAAACTCGCTGTAGCGTTAGAGGTGTAACTTGCTCAGTGCCAGCGTAAATTCTTACTCTAAGTTCAGGCTGAGAAGCTGGCACAGGAGGTAACAAACACTATATCCTTGGTGAATCCCCATTTAAAAAAAAAATCGAGTGGTGTCAGGTCTGGGGAACATGGGGGCCATGCAGTTGGTGCATCACGGCCAATCCATTGACCCGGAAAGCGGTCACTAAGAAAATGCCGGACGTCACCCAGGTAGTGTTGTGGTGGTGCACCATCTTGCATGAAGTGAACATTTCGTTCTTGGTCATCCTCATCGATCTGTGGTATCAAAAATTGTTGTAACCTCTCCAGGTACACTATCCCGTTGATGATTCTCTCACGGAAAAAAGGGGCCTTACACGTTTTTCTTGTTCAGTGCACAAAAAACGTTCAGTTTAGGGCAATCGCGAACATGTTGCAACGTTTGATGTGGATTTTCATTGTCTCAAATCCTAAAGTCATGTGTTAGCCTTGCCAGTTAAGTGAAAAGTAGACTCGTCAGAAAATATGATTTTGTCCAAGAAATGTTCATCCTCATGTAATCGATTTAAAGTTCCGCACAGAACTTCTTGCGAGCATTTATATGAGTGTCGTTTATTGCTTGTACGATCGTCAATCTGTACTGTTTCAAATGCAAACGGTTTCTCAACACACGCCAAACAGTCGTATGTGGGATTTGCAGTTCGCGAGACGCACGCCGGGTGGATTTCTTACGGCTGTTGACAAAACGTCTCATTCGCTCGTCAGATGTGCTTGGACGACATTTTGATTTCCCATGTCTTACCGAACACCCTGTTTCTACGAAATATTTATCCCATTCATAAGTTGTACTCCTACTAGTAGGATCTATAGCGCACTTGGTACGGAAATTAAGAAGAACTGTTGTTGCCGACTTCGATTTTTCAAACTAAAATTGCCAGCTAGCGCGTTCGGGTCGAGTGAAGGCAGCTATCCTTAACACAAGTGCCGCTAGCTTTCATTACAGTGCGATTCGGCACTAGCGAACTACGCGAGACAAAACTTGACGTTTTTCCCTACTAATTGACACCACAATCACCTCTGTAGGTACTATGTATTAATTTATATCAATTTTCAAAGGTGTAAAGTCGCTTTTGAAACACCCTGTATAAGGATACATCCTAAATATCTTCGGTGGCGCAGTGGTAAAGTTAAAAAAAATGGCTCTGAGCACTATGGGACTTAACTGCTGAGGTCATCAGTCCCATAGAACTTGGAACTACTTAAACCTAACTAACCTAAGGACATCACACACATCCATGCCCGAGGCAGGATTCGCACCTGCGACCGTAGCGGTCGCGCGGTTCCAGACTGTAGCGCCTAGAACCGCTCGGCCACACTGGACAGCGGTAATGTTACAGTCTCTGATACAGAAGGTCGCAGATTCGAAACCTCATGTAATTTTTTTTTAATTTTCAATCTTGTCTGCCCCGGTAGCTGAATGGTCAGCGCGGCAGAATGTCAATCCTAAGGGCAAGTCGCCGAAGTGGCGTCAAATCGAAAGACTTGCATCCGGCGAACGGTCTACTCGACGGGAGGCCCTAGTCACACGACATTCTCAATCTTTTGTCGCATTACTTTCATCATCGTAATGACTTCTTTATTTGCTCTTACTTGTCTTTCTATCACTATTTTTTCGTTTGTAATCTGCCTGTGTCCCCTATAGCCTGTAAACGAGTTCCAACAACGACTACTCATCGATCGGTATCGCGTCAGCTCGCGTAGAAAAAGCGAGATCTTGCAGTTAGCCTTTAATGGTGAAACTGATTTTTCTCTGTCTTGAGTTTGTTCGTTCATGTCAATTTTAATCGCTGTGATCAAGCGAGCGTGATTAACAGTACTGCTGCATGTTGCTGACCCCCATTTCTCGGATGCAATACACCTAGCAATGGCTAGGTTACAAGATGACTGTAAACTCAGGGCTACAAAACGCGTTGTCTGCCGCATTTCAGTCACTGGTCATATAAAATCAGCTGTGGACAGGGCATCTCACTAGAATTTGACGGCAGCAGCTTCCAACATCGCTACGCGTTACTTACCGGCATTTCGGCACTTGCGAAGTGATCCGCCGCGTTTGTATGTCGCCTTTAACCAAGCGGTAGCCGATGTGGCAACACTGCAGCACCAAATGACAGCCTTCAACTATCAAGTAATTTTAAACGGACTATAGTTTTCGTTTAACGCCCCGTGAATCCAGGCGTATAACGCAACCCGCCGGACACTCCCGCCGTGCTGGCAGCCGCCTCACACCGGCTAAATACATTTACGCGTGTGACCACTTCAAGCACCGCCGATATTGATCGACATGGCGAATAGTAAACCTGACCGTAGCGAGAACGAACTCACGTCAGGTTACTAGTACAGCTTTGAGGAGCTACTGTTAATATCATGAAATTTATTGACGATGAGCAGTAATGGAACATGGAAGCACATATTTCTCTGTTAGAAATATTGACAGTAACACCACAGACTAATAATGCAGTCAATATACTCTCGATAATTTTTGTTATATGAGGTATGGCTACCAACTAAAGCACTATTGCTGTAAAACATATTTCTAAAACGTACATATCTAGTTATTGTAACCTTCAATATACTCCCCTTCTGTATCCCTGCAACGCTCCATGCGAATTTTCCATTGATGGAAACAATTCTGAAAGCAGAATGAGATTTTACTCTGCAGCAGAGTGTCGCTGACATGGAACTTCCTGGTAGATTAAAACTGTGTGCCGAACGGAGACTCGAAATCAGGACCTTTGCCTTTCGCGGACAAGTGCTCTACCATCTAAGCTACCCAAGCACGACTCACGACCCGTCGTCACAGCTTCAATTCTGCCAGTACCTCGTCTCCTACCTTCTTCACCTTGCACAACTAGCACTCCTGGAACAAAGGATACTGCGGAAACATGGCTTAGCCACAGCCTGGGGGATGTTTCCAGAATGAGATTTTCACTCTGCAGCGAAGTGTGCGCTAATATGAAACTTCCTGACAGATGAAAACTGTGTGCCGGACCGAGACTCAAACTCGGGACCTCTGCCTTTCGCGGGCAAGTGCTCTACCAAGTTTGGAAGGTAGGAGACGAGGTACTGGCAGAATTGAAGCTGTGACGACGGGTCGTGAGTCGTGCTTGGGTAGCTCAGTTGGTAGAGCAATTGCCCGCGAAAGGCAAAGGCCTCGAGTTCGAGTCTCGGTCCGGCACAAAGTTTTAATCTGCCAGGAAGTTTCAGTTCTGAAAGCCTTTCTCTAAGAGTTCCTTGATGACGCGTGGCGCTTTTTCTTTGACTGCTTCAACGGACTGAAATCTCGTTCCTTCTAATGCAGATCTGACGTCGCGGAACAGATAAGTCACATGGTGCTATGTCTTGCGAATAAGGTGGGTGGTCTAACACAATGCAGTACTTCGTTACAAACTTCTTAACAGGTAAAGCGGTATGAGCCGGTGAGCCGTGTTGTTGCAGAACCGATGACTTGTTCTTCTACAATTCCGGTCGTTCTTTTCTCACAAAACTGAGCAAGAATCTCACGCCAGTAATGTTGATTAATAGATTGACCTTTAGAAACCCAGTGAACGTACACAATTCCTGAATATCGTCAAAAGCAATAATCATCGCCTTGAATACTGATTTAATCATTCGAACTTTTTTCGCTCTCGGTGAAGTCGAGTCCATCCATGCATGGATTGGCGCTCAGTTTCTAGCGCAAAAGGAAAAACCAAGTTTTCTCACACATTATCACTCTTTCCAAGAAATTAGAATCATTTTCAATGATATTCAAAGTGTCAGCACACACATTTCCATGAAGTTCATTTTGGCCGATGGAGACAATTTTCGGCCTCAGTTTCGCATACATTTTTTCATGCTAAACTAGTTATTTAAAACATGCGTTTAGCACTTTTCGTCAATTTCTACAGTCTGAACAACCGCTCGAAGACTCAACCGAAGGTCACATCGAATCAGGTGTCCTACCTTTTCGATATTTTCATCCGTTTTTGATGTTGAAGGGCGTCCCGGGCTCGGGTCATCTTCAACGTCTTCTCGGCAATCTTGGAAACGCTTGAATGGCGCAAAAGCTCGCGTATGTAATAAACAGTCTTCACCATACACGTCTTTTGGTAACATATGGGTTTTACTAGCAGTTTCTTCCACGTTTCATGTAAAGCTTCACGTCAATTCGTTGCTCTATTATTACACATACAATTTTTCCGGCAAAACAAAATCACAGCTCTTACACAGACGAAGGCCGCGGCTACAATAGTTTGTCTACAGGCACCAAAGACGTCACATTTGACTGAGAAGACTTCACGGTCCACAGCTATTGCTCGTTCATCTTTGTCGCAAGTGTACTTACTCTGTGACATCACCAGTCCCGTCATTTTATAACCACATCTCGTACAGTTAAAGCTCTGTATAAAGGAAAGTATGGCCATCTATTCCCCTGCGTTTGCCGCCGTCCGCAGTTCAGGATTGGCTAAAACCGCGTCACGTGACATTAGTAGGCATTGTGGACACAAGCGTTACGTGTGAGGCATAGGAAGTGTTGTGTATTTTCGAAGTTTTACGTAGAATAATACCTCAGTGCTGTGCTTTTGGCTGTTCGTTTCGATACGAAAAGGGAGGAAAACGCTACAGAATTCCTTCCGAAGGGAGAGATGCAACAAGTAGGAGAATATCAGATCCACTCACACAGCAAAAAAAAAAAAAAAGTCGGAAGAGCTAACAGGATGGTTTAGTAGTAATTTAATTACAAAGTAGGAATCTTAAGAGATAAAAGTGCCACTGTTAGTACATAAAACGAAAAATAGTGAGTGATACCGTACAAAGTTATAATAACTGGTAAAAAATTTGACCTGATTGATTGTACAGTATGGTTTAAACTTACATATAGTATGTTCACAATAATAAAGTGTACTTTGTTGCACACAATGTAATATACAAAAAGAAATAAAAATTTTTCTCTATCCAAGTACCGAACCTACACTTTTTTTGTTCGTTATATAGTCGTAGCGGACGTCACATGACATCCGCTGAAGTTCATTGTTGATCCCTTGACTCAGCTGTTTTATTACAGAGACCACCCAGCTCTCTGACCGAACACACTGGGCTGCCGTGTCGGCAAGAGACTATTACTACTGTTGTAACCTATCCACTAATGTACATTGTATTAATACGAATACAGTTGTCACAGTTTCCTGCAGCCCACTTTTGATCCTAGGCCTAGTTTTATTCGAACACATTTTAAAAATATTGTATTCTCTTGTACTTTTGTAATCATTCTCCAAATGTCATAGAACAAATTGCAGACAAAATTTTATGGTATAGATCTGACAAACATATAAAGCACGCCTAATCATAAAGGCACATTTATCAATTCTATTTACCGAGGTAACGCGCATATACATTTGAATCCAATGCTTTATTTCACACAACAAAAGAGACAATGGGAGAATTTTCGTAGTACCGATTAGCAGGAAGAAGTAGTAAGTCGATCTAGAGCTTTAAATTAGTGATGGGTTGTTCATTGCACTTGCAAACTATTATTGGTTCCCTTTTGTCTTGCTGACAATTGGATGAGATCAGTTTAATGCCAATTACGAAAAGAGGTGTTCACACTCGATACCACAACAATAACTGCTATTAATAAAGGATAGCAGAGAAAAAACTGTTTTTCATGCTCGCCACAACATATGCTTTTCGACCCATTTAGCTTAGATTTGTTGGGTTTTTTTTTGTTGCTGAATATCCAAATGTTCCGTTTGATGTCAATGATCAGTTTTAGCAGTGCATTAGATGGCTGAGTGCACTTAATATACACGGCTGGCTAAATATGCTGCAGAAGTCAACTTATCACCACTGGCACAGTGGGCCCAAAATGGCGGCCACTGGCAAGTTGGCTGTACTTACCCTATACAGAGCTTTACGTACAGTGCGACGGCTGCGCTCCACGCGGACAGAATGCTACACTTTTGACTACCGGATGATTGTGAATAGTGTCGTTTATATTGAACTGTAACTTAACGCCGACTGGCGTTGGCAACGACAGCTATCTCCAAACACGGGTGTTTAATGAACTGCTATCGCAGTGGTTTGTTCTGGGTTTCACCCTGCACTGTGCCTGATGAGCAACACACACCGTGTATAAATTATACGTTGTCGTGCTGGAAGTCAGATCTAGATGTTGGAGGGATTAAATGAGAGTCCCTAATCGATCTCTCCACCAACCTGTCGTCTCCTAAAGATGTGTCCCCAGTGGAAGAGAGCGCTCGTCGGTCTGGCATCTTCTTCGTCGGAGGCCGCTATGCTGTCATCTCGAACATGAACCGTCCGCAGCTCGTGGTCGCGTTCTCGCTTCCCCAGCACGGGGTCCCGGGTTCCATTCCCGGCGGGGTCGAGAACTTTCACCTGCCTCTAGATGACTGGGTGTTCGTGTTGTCCTCATTATTTCATCATCATTCATGAAAGTGGGGAGATTGGACTTTTTATGGGATGACACTTGCCCAGGTTAGTCTCTGTATCTACAGATCACAAGGTCTGTCGTACTGACAATGATGGTAGGCGACACCTCTCATTAATGTATGCTGTTTTTTTTGTGTGAGAAATCTTATGGGACTAAACTGCTAAGGTCATCACTCCCTAAGCTAACACACTACTTAACCTAAATTACCTTAAGGACAAACACACACACCCATGCCCGAAGGAGGACTCTAACCTCTGCCGGGACCAGCCGCACAGTCCATGAATGCAGCGTTTTGGCCGCTCAGCTAATCACGCGCGGCGCTGTTTGTTTATATTTTAAAATATCACCTTTTACACTATCTTCTACAACACTCGACATAGCTTTCTTAATAGTACGGTAACTTTTCTGACAATTTCCGATATACAGAACGGTATGTCCGTCCGAAACAGAGATACACGTCCGGCTCTGAAGAACACCCGAAACAGAGTTGCGTGACAGATATTCAGAACGCCAGAAACAGTCTGACTAGTGCAGCCGAAGTACTTCGTCTCCCAAGCGCCAAGGCGACCCCAAGATAACGATACTCCTATGTTTCTAAAAACTAGTGAAATTTAATAAACAAATATGGTAGACTCGTGGGGTAATCATGAGAGTTGGTCATACTGAAAACTAGGTTAAATACAATGAAAAGTATACAAATAATTAAGAACAGAAGTTGGGCGTTTTGGTGGCTAGCACCCGAATGTGCAGACCAATCAGAATCAAGTTCAGTACAACTGGCGGTCTGCCCACGGAAATACACTACTGGCCATTAAAATTGCTACACCACGATTATGATGCTACAGACGCGGAATTTAAACGACAGGAAGAAGACGCTGAGATTTGCAAATGATTAGCTGACATGAGGAAAGTTTCCAACCGATTTATCATACACAAACAGCAGTTGACCGGCGTTGCCTGGTGAAACGTTGTTGTGATGCCTCGTGTAAGGAGGAGAAATGCTTACCATCACGTTTCCGACTTTGATAAAGGTCAGATTGCAGCCTATTGCGATTGCGGTTTATCGTATCGCGACATTGATGCTCACGTTGGTCGAGATCCAATGACTGTTAGCAGAATATGGAATCGGTGGGTTCAGGAGGGTAATACGGAACGCCGTGCTGGATCCCAACGGCCTTGTATTACTAGCAGTCGAAATGACAGGCATCTTATCCACATGGCTGTAACGGATCGTGCAGCCACGACTCGATCCCTGACTCAACAGATGGGGACGTTTGCAAGACAACAACCATCTGCACGAACAGTTCGACGACGTTTGCAGCAGCATGGACTATCAGCTCGGAGACCGTGGCTGAGGTTACCCTTGACGCAGCATCACAGACAGGAGCGCCTGCGATGGTGTACTCGACGACGAACCTGGGTGCACGAATGGCAAAACGTCATTTTTTCGGATGAATCCAGGTTGTGTTTACAGCATCATGATGGTCGCATCCGTTTTTGGCGACATCGTGGTGAACGCACATTGGAAGCGTGTATTCGCCATCGCCGTACTGGTGTATCACCCGGCGTGACGGTATGCGGTGCCATTGGTTACACGTCTCGGTCACCTCTTGTTCGCACTGACGGCACTTTGAACAGTGGACGTTACATTTCAGATGTGTTACGACCCGTGGCTCTACCCTTCATTCGATCCCTGCGAAACACCACATTTCAGCAGGATAATGCACGACCGCATGTTGCAGGTCCTGTACGGGCCTTTCTGGATACAGAAAATGTTCGACTGCTGCCCTGGCCAGCACATTCTCCAGATCGCTCACCAACTGAAAACGTCTGGTCAATGGTGGCTGAGCAACTGGCTCGTCACAATACGCCAGTCACTACTCTTGATGAACTGTGGTATCGTGCTGAATCTGCATGGGCAGCTGTTCCTGTACACGCCATCCAAGCTCTGTTTGACTCAATGCCCAGGCGTATCAAGGCCGTTATTACGGCCAGAGGTGGTTGTCCTGGGTACTGATTTCTCAGGATCTATGCACCCAAATTGCGTGAAAATGTAACCACATGTCAGTTCTAGTATAATATATTTGTCAAATGAATACCCGTTTATCGTCTGCATTTCTTCTTGGTGTAGTAATTTTAATGGCCAGTAGTGTGGTACATACTGTACCATCTGCTGCTTGTATCTCAGTCCACTTCTGTACCATATGCTACTTCACGTATATCAAGCTGCATCGAGGCGAGCACAGCCAGGAATATCACACCTACCCAGCTGGTCAGTACCGAAAAGGAGCATCAGTGCTTCAGTGCTTCAGAACCTTTTCGCGATTTCGTTCCGAAGACGATCCTTTTGTCACAAGTTGTGTTATTCCGGCGATCGTGTGCAGAAACAGAGCGAGTGCGATGTGCGGCCAAATTCCTCGGGCTGGGCGAGAGAGGCCGACAGCTCCCGTCGCGGCGGACAACTTGTGGAGGGCCGTCGCCGGAGTGGTGGGTGGCGGAGGGTGGCTCTTCCCAGGCCTCGTTAGCGACCTTTAGTCGAGGGCCTCGGGGCTGGGCGGACGTTAAAACAAAAACCCAGGCATGCCTGGCGCGGCGCCTTAAAGCCGCACCACCGACGTCGCTCCCTGGACCCCACCGGGCACTGCAACAGCGGCCGGACCTCACCTGACACTAAAGACGGCGCGTCACTAGGAACTGTCCTGTGATTAACAAGAATGTCGAAACAGTCTAGCAGCTTAAAACACTCTGCCAGACTGGGACTCGACCCCGGAACTTGCAAGGAGGTGTACCGATGGGTGGCATGGACTTTTAGAAACCGCCTGCACAATGCTATAGGTTTAGTGTAACAGGTAACACACCCTGCAGCTGTTCACCCTGGTTGACCCTCGTTTGCAAGTAATGGACCAAACAAAATTTCATCATGTCTTGTGATTCACTAGGGCCTTTAAAACGGAATTTATTTGCAAAACGCATGGTAGCTCAGCGGGTTCACTCAGACTGGCCACCCTCTGTAACAATAATTATAATTATAATAATAATAATAATAGCGACAGACACAGTCTCCAAGGTCAAATTTATGGGGGATATCTCTAAACCATTTGAAATCCAAACTGGAGTGCGACAGGGTGACGGACTTCCACCATTACCCTTTAATATCATTCTTGAAAAAATTATCAGGATATGGGAAAAAGAAATCAAACGAATCCAAATTGGCATTAGAAAAGATAATAGATTCAATGTGAAGTGTTTAGCTTTTGCAGATGACGTTGCAATCCTCACAAATAATAGAAAAGAAGCCACTAATGCCACAGAGAAGTAACTCGAAATTGCAGAAAGAACTGGCCTGCAAATTTCGTGTGAGAAAACCCACTACATACAAAGAGTGCCACAAGACAAATTGCCTATTGTGACAACCCATGGGAAAATCGTACAAGTACCACATTTTAATTACCTGGGAGAAATCGTCCAGCCATCAGGGATCAACCTAAAGGCCAATGAGGAGAGAATAAAAAAAAATACAGAAAGCGTATAAACTCACGTGGAACTATTATAACAAAAAGTCCATATCCATTAACGCAAAATTGAGGCACTTTATGCATCTGAAACAACACAAATAAGTGGGCAAACTAAAATCAAAGAAATAGAAAAACAAGAAAGGAAAATTCTCAGGAAAATTTTGGCCCGATACAAGAGCAAGGAATCTGGAAGAAGAGACCAACATCAGAATTATATATACAGACATGATTACGGATACAATAAGGAAAAGAAGAATGCAGTTCTGCGGACATATCCACAGGATGAATGAAAACAGAATTTCAAAGCGAATTCTTAAAGTCAACTCAGGCAGGGGAAAACAAAATGGATAAAAGAAGTTGAAGAGGACCTCAGACAAGCACACATAACAGTAAACGATGCCGAAAATAGAACTGTATTCAGGAACATCATCAAAAAACATAAATTTGACACCACAACACAGAAGAGACCACGATGTAAATGGACAGCGGAGCGAAAGAAACAACACAGTGAACACATGAAGAAAATTTGGGCTCAGAAAAAACATTAACAATCATCATAAAGGAATTCAAGTTCAAACGCTCTCTTTAAATGGGAATAATCGCTAATAATAATAATAATAATAATAATAATAATAATGACTGATGAGACCGACTGACAAAAACGACATCAAAAGTGAAATTTAGGGGGGAAATCTCTGAACGAAGGACAGGTGTGCGTCATGGTGATGGTCTCTCATCACTCCTGTTCGACACAGTGTTGGACAAAGTTATTAAGGAGTGGGAGAAAGAGCTGAAATTACAAGGATGCTGGAAACCAGTCCGACTAGGACGACCCAAGGATGAACTGGAAGTTGGCTGTTTATCCTTCGCGGACGACGTGGCACTAAAATGGTTCAAATGGCTCTAAGCACTATGGAACTCAACTTCTGAGGTTATCAGTCCCCTAGAACTACTTAAACCTAACTAACCTAAGGACATCACACACATCCACGCCCGAGGCAGGATTCGAACCTGCGACCGTAGCGGTCGCGCTGCTCAAGACTGAAGCGCCTAAAACCGCTCGGCCACTCCGGCCGGCACCTGGCACTACTTGCAGGAGAACGAAACCACAGCAATCAGGCAGGTAGAAGTACGCAAAGAGTCCGCTGGAAAAGTAGGGCTACAGATCTCCTTCCAAAGAACAGAGTTCTTCAGCAGGAAATTCAACATACTAAATCATTTTAAATACCTAGGCGAAGTACTCGATACAACAGGAAAGGAGAAAAATCACACAAACACCATGCTACTGATAATGAAGAGAGCCTTATGCAAAACACAGGGTACCTACGACAAAAAATGTCTGTCCTCCTCCATCAAAATTCGTCATTACAATACTGTAATCAAACCGGATGTGTTACAAGCCTGCGAGACACGGACGCTACACACCGAGGGCGACCTAAAGAAGATCCTCACAGAGGAACGAAAAACTGTCAGGAAAATTATTGGACCAAAACTCACTGATGAAGGATACAGGATTCACTCCTGAGACATCATAGAGAAGTTGTCCAACCTCGCAGCGGACATCAGAAAAAGGCGACTAAAATTTTACGGCCACATCAACAGACTCCCACAGACCAGACTCACCAACAGAATACTCAGATACGTCAATATGCTCAAAACCACTACACCTTGGATGGCACAAGTCAAAACTGATCTGGAAAAAGGACAGGTAGGATCAGCGGACATCAGAGACAAAAGCGTCTATAGACACAAAATACACAAGTGGGAAGTAATATCAGAGAAGACAGCACCTAAAGCTCAAATAACAAAGTGCACCGAAGAAAGGGAGAGGGCCTTTAGCGAACGAATGTAGGAGTACTGGAAGAACAAGTAGTCATAAACGCTTCGTGTGGTCTGATGAAGGCCTATAACGTGTGTAATAATAATAATAATGTTGTTGTTGTGGTCTTCAGTCCTGAGGCTGGTTTGATGCAGCTCTCCATGCTACTCTATCCTGTGCAAGCTCCTTCTTCTCCCAGTACCTACTGCAACCTACATCCTTCCGAATCTGCTTAGTGTATTGATCTCTTGGTCTCCCTCTACGATTTTTACCCTCCACGCTGCCCTCCAATGCTAAATTTGTGATCCCTTGATGCCTCAGAACATGTCCTATCAACCGATCCCCTCTTCTAGTCAAGTTGTGCCACAAACTTCTCTTCTCCCCAATCCTATTCAATACCTCCTCATTAGTTACGTTATCTACCCACCTTATCTTCAGCCTTCTTCTGTAGCACCACATTTCGAAAGCTTCTATTCTCTTCTTGTCCAAACTGATTATCGTCCATGTTTCACTTCCATACATGGCTACACTCCATACAAATACTTTCAGAAACGACTTCCTGACACTTAAATCTATACTGGATGTTAACAAATTTCTCTTCTTCAGAAACGATTTCCTTGCCATTGCCAGTCTACATTTTATATCCTCTCTACTTCGACCATCATCAGTTATTTTACTCCCTAAATAGCAAAACTCCTTTACTACTTTAAGTGTCTCATTTCCTAATCTAATCCCCTCAGCATCACCCGATTTAATTTGACTACATTCCATTATCCTCGTTTTGCCTTTGTTGATGTTCATCTTATATCCTCCTTTTAAGACACTGTCCATTCCGTTCAACTGCTCTTCCAAGTCCTTTGCTGTCTCTGACAGAATTACAATGTCATCGGCGAACCTCAAAGTATTTACTTCTTCTCCATGAATTTTAATACCTACTCCGAATTTTTCTTTAGTTTCCTTCACTGCTTGCTCAATATACAGATTGAATAACATCGGTGAGAGGCTACAACCCTGTCTCACTCCTTTCCCAACCACTGCTTCCCTTTCATGCCCCTCGACTCTTATAACTGCCATCTGGTTTCTGTACAAATTGTAAATAGCCTTTCGCTCCCTGTATTTTACCCCTGCCACCTTCAGAATTTGAAAGAGAGTATTCCAGTTAACGTTGTCAAAAGCTTTCTCTAAGTCTATAAATGCTAGAAACGTAGGTTTGCCTTTTCTTAATATTTCTTCTAAGATAAGTCGTAAGGTTAGTATTGCCAATAATAATAATAATATTAATAATAAACTCAGTGACGTTCTCAAGGATTAATTTGAAGAGATGTAATAGAACATCCGAAATGACTACTGCCAATAACGGACGAAGAAACAGATAGGTATATAAATCGATAGAACAAAAAAGTAGTTAAGATATTTGACTCGTGTGCTGCAGGTGCCGGGTTCAAACCCAGTATTGTGCGATCAACAATTTTTACATATTTATCGAAACGATTGAGATCCTAATTTTTATTCAAGTAACTGGTTTAAATGTAATTGTTTCACTTCTTATCTGTTGTCACATCATTTCAGTTAACATATTAACTGCCTTTTTCCTCTCTATTTTTATTTCCTCTTATTCTTTTTGATATCGAAATTTTGTCCATGTGATACCGATTATTTTTTCTATTTATTTCAATTTCATTTGTTCTTTTCCGTCATTTTGTTTCTTTTTCGCCAGTTTTCTTGCAGTCGTTATGTGTATTATTCGTTTTGTGTGAAATTCTTTTACTTTATAAAACCCTCTTTTCGTTTGTACCGTCATCTGCGTTATTCTGAATCCATGATGCGAGACGAATTGTGTTCGAAATTTCTGTACTACTATTACAATCCAAAGAAATGTACATCTCGTAACGAAAATCGTATTTCTGTCACCGTTGCATAACCAATGTTAATAGACTGTTTCATCGTTTGGTTTTTTATTTGATAGTTAGGTACTTTCAGACGTTTAAATATTACTGTAGTAACACAAAAATATTTATCATCACATGGATTAAGATTCAAAATGAAAAAAAAGAATAAAAACAAGTATATATAAGAGCAAATAAGAAAGTTAATACGATTATGTAAATGACCCAATGGGAATAGAACCTACTCTTTCTGATGAAATGTACAAGCTTTAACTGTTTTTTTCGTCATCAGCTAGTATCAATGATCATAAATACTTACCGTCGTCCTACATCGATTGGTTGGTTGGTTGGGAGTTAAAGGATTAAACAGCGAGATGTAGAAATAGTTCATCTGGAGTGTCTCCTGCCAGAAATTTAATCGAATTGAGGACACACGTAAAAGTGGTAAAGTCGGGCCGTGAAAGGATTACTGATGCGAGAGCTGACAAATAATTTAGAGAGATGTGAAAGTGCATGGGTCAGGCCGGTACAAACACCAGATTGCAGACGAGGTATCTTCCCGGGCACGTACGTTGAGAGAAAAACCACACCCACATCTGCCCCTGCCAACCTGATAAAGGAGAAAGACAGCTACATCAGAAAGAATGTCTTATAGCCGAGAGATTCGTAATAGTAATAATGAGAAGGCTAAAAACGCAATGAACACCAATAACACTGACCACATATAACAAGGCGAGAGGAATAATCAGGCCAACAAGTGGATGTGGGTAGGAGAGCTTCCCACTGCAGTCCAGCATGCGATGGAAGACGTTCCTCCCACAGCCGTCCCACTCCCTTCTCAAAGTTTTCAAGGTACACTGTGTGCTCAAAAGTATCCGGACACCTGGCTGAAAATGACTTAGAAGATCGTGGCGCCCTCCATCGGTAATGCTGAAATTCAAAATGGCGAAGGCCCATCCTTAGCCTTGATGACAGCTTCCACTCTCGCCGGCATACGTTCAATCAGGAGCTGGAAGGTTTCTTGGGGAATGGCAGCCCATTCTTCACGCAGTGCTGCACTGAGCAGAGGTATCGATGTAGGTCGGTGAGGCCTCTTACGAAGTCGGCTTTCCGAAACATCCCAAAGCTGTCCTGTAGGATTCAGGTCAGGACTCTGTGCAGGCCAGTCCATTACAGGGATGTAATTGTCGTATAACTACTCCGCCACATGCCGTGTGTTATGAACAGGTGCCCGATCGTGTTAAAAGATGCAGTCCCCATCCCCGAATTGCTCTTCAATAGTGCAAAGGAAGAAGGTGCTTAAAACATCAATGTCGGCCTGCGCTGTGATAGTGCCACGCAAAAGAACAAGGGGTGCAAGCGCCCTCCACGAAAAACACGACCACACCATAAAACCACTGCCTCCGAATTTTGCTGTTGGTATTACACACGCTGGCAGATGACGTACACCGTGCATTCGCCATACCCACACCCTGCCATCGGATCGCCACATTGTGTACCATGATTCGTCACTCCACACAACGTTTTCCCACTGTTCAATTGTCCAATGTCTATACTCCTTACACCAAGCGAGGCATCGTTTGGCATTTACCGGCGTGATGTGTGACTTATGAGCAGCCGCTCGACCATGAAATCCAAGCTTTCTCACCTCCCACCTAACTGTAATAGTACTTGCAGTGGATCCTGATGCAGTTCGGAATTCCTGTGTGGTGGTCTGGATAGATGTCTGCCTATTACACATTACGACCCTCTTCAACTGTCGGCGGTCTCTGTCAGTCAACAGACGAGGTCGGCCTGTACGCTTTTGTGCTGTACGTGCCACTTCACGTTTCCACTTCACTATCACATCGAAAACAGTGGACTTAGAGATGTTTAGTATTGTGGAAATCTCGCGTATAGACGTATGACACAAGTGACACCCAATCGCTTGACCACGTTCGAGGTGCATGAGTTCCGCGCAGCTCTCTGGCTACTGCGGTCGCTGATACGGAGTACCTGGCAGTAGATGGCAGCACAATGCACTTAATATGAAAAACGTATGTTTTTGGGGGTGTCCGGATACTTTTGATCACATAGTGCATACTGTATGCAGAGGTATTCATCTTTGGTTCATTATCTCCCATCGCTTCTCTCTATTTACTTCCTCGGTATTTTCCAAGAATGATTACCTATCGGTGTCCAAACGATACGTATCGAACGTGCGATCGTAAATCGATCATGCGACTCTGGTGGCGGGCGTTGTGATCAATTATTTGTGATGGTCATTTTCATCTGTTTTCCGTCGTTCCCTTAGTTGCTCCAAATTACATACATCCGCTAATTATTTGTGAGTTGCTAGGGAATCCATGAAGATATATGTCGTTAGTGAGTGGGATATCTGGTGTTCTTGACGTTTCTTCGGCGGATTCTCTAACACGGAAAAATCTAATCCCATGTTTATCCAGCGTAGAAAATTGTTCGACTTTTTGTCGCAAATATGGAGTACTACCGGACGAGGAAAGAAGGGACTAACAAGGGAACCTCCCCATCGCACCCCCCCCTCAGATTTAGTTACGAGGGCTATCCACAAACTACATTACGTTTTGGAATTAAAAATAAATAAAGTATTGGAATTTTTTAAATTATACACAGATGAAAGCCACACTTAAATACTACTTTTCTACATAGTTGCCATTTAAATTAAGGCACTTATCGTAGAGGTGGACGAGTCTGGAAATTCCTTCGTCGTAAAATTCGGCCGCCTGCGCCTTCAACCACGTGGTTACCTCTTCTTGAAGCTGTGCGTCGCCATCAAAACGCTGCATAGCCAACCACTTCTTCATTGCTGGGAATAAGTGGAAGTCGCTCGGTGCCAGGTCGAGACTGTACGGCGGATGAGGAAACAACTCCCACTTAAAAGATTCGAGAACTTCACGAGTGGCAGTTGCCGTGTGGGCCCGGGCGTTGTCGTGAATCAGCAAGATCTTTGAGCACAACTTTCCCCTGCGCTTGTTTCGTATTGATCTTCTGAGGTTGTGCAGAGTTTGGCAATACCTTTGAGAGTTCATTGTAGTGCCTCTTTCCAGGAAATCCACAAAAATCACACCTTTTCTGTCCCAAAAGACAGTCGCCATCACCTTCCTTGCCGACATTGTCTGCATGCATTTCTTGGGTTTTTGGGGAGAATTTGTGTGCCCCACTGCATTGACTGCAATTTTGTCTCACAGTTAACATGCTTAACCCATGTTTCGTCACCCATAACGATGCGATCGAGTAATGAGTCGCCATCTTTCTCGTAAGCGTCCAAAACCGTTAACGCTGCAGCCATTCGCTGATTTTTGTCAATCTCTGTCAAGATTTTTGGTATCCATCTTGCACAAAACTTGTGGTAACCAAGCTTTTCGGTAATGATTTCGTGCAACAAACTTCGTGAAATTTGTGGAAAACTCATAGTGTTCCGTTATTGTGAAATTACGGTTTTCACGGACCGCGGCATCGACTTTTTCGACAAGTTCGGCAGTCACTATGCTGGGTCTTCCACTTCGCTCTTCGTCGTGAACGTTAGTTCGGCCATTTTTAAGTTTTATGACCCATTGACGTACTCCACCTTCAGTGATTATGTTGCCCCCATACACTTCACAAAGCTGCCGATAGATTTCTATCGGTGTATAGTTTTTTGCAGTCAGAAACCTTATTACAGCACGCACCTCACACTTTGCGGCGTTTTCAATTAACGCTGACATTTCAAATTGTCGCAGTAACTCAACGGAGTACAGCACGAACCTCCCACTAGCACGGCAGGATGCCGACTGAGCGGCGGAATGCCATGACACCAAGATGGCCGCGCTAGCCCCGCCCCTAACGGACACAAACGAAAACGTAATGTACTTTGTGGATAGCCCTCGTATAAGTTGGCACAGTGGATAGGCCTTGAACCATGGTCCTCTCGTTCCGCAGCTGCTCACGGAAACCACCGGACCACGGCGCTCCTGAGCTCACACTCTCCCTGATGTTGCCTATCTTGCAAATGGAGTACTCAGTTTGTATATTTTGCTTATTTTTTTTCATAGTTCCACACACCTTGTTCCTGTTTTCTCGATTGATCTGTGTTCAGTTTTTCAAGGCCTATCCACTGTTTCAACTTACAACTAAATCTGAGGGGGGTGCGATGGGGAGGTTCCCTTGCAAATAGGCTGCGGTAGCGCGAGGTGTGTAGAACACCGTAAGAACAGTTTCGATGCTGAAATCCGGTTTACAATTTCATTGCGGACAGTGTGGAAAACGAACGAGTATCAGGAAGAATACACGGTTCAACTCTTCCAAATTATCCATCCAGACCACCGTAACTGACTTTCACATGATGACAATACCGACGGCGAGTAAGGTACGTCGTCTCCTTTGTAGTTAAAAGTATTTTTGTAACGCTCTTCTTTTGTCGTTGCTGTAGCGACATCCGTAAACATACTCATAACACCAGCCACCAGACTCGCATGATCGATTTACGATCGCACTTCCGATATGTGTCGTTTGAACACCCCAACTTCGATAGGCAATCATTCTTAGAAATTACAGCTTTCGTTAAATTAAAATCCGAAAGTTTTCTTGGGCTTCCTGAATGTGGAACTTTCGGGAGTCGAACTGTACGCGTAAAAAAGTCACCTGCTGGTTGTAGAGAGCCTGTATAGGGAGAAGTGGCCATAGGTGAAGTTGGGCGTGATTGGTTGATTAGCTTTGGCAGAAAAATGGTGCCAAACGACTCTCGCGCTTCCTATGTACGCCGTGCTTTTCAGTTGAAGTTCAGAGGACTTTTGGAAACGATTAAAAGGTATTTTAATTATTGAGAGACTTGTTATGCGTTGTGCATGCATGTTCGATATAGTTGTATATCGTTTTTAGTACGTAATTAGCGTTTGCGATCTTAAATACGAGTTGAAATAATGAAGCGTTTTGTGATGAAGGCGGTAGGCCTACATGTTTGAAGTAAACACGTTAGTAATTGTACAGTATTGCTTTTGACATCTGTAATTCGTTCTGCAGACGTTCGTAAACGATGCCAGGTTGTGCTGCACTTGGTTGTTCTAATAGCGGCGAAGGTGGATTTCGCGTGTTAGCATTTCCACGCAATGAAGAAAGACGAAAGCAGTGGGCAGTCGCAGTCAACAGGGCTGACATAAATCAAACAGGAGCCTTGTGGAAACAAACCAAGTACTCTTATCTATGCGAAGAAAGTCGTTTTTGCTTTAAAACAACTTGCAATATACATAGTTAAATTTGAAAACAGACCTGTAAATTGGCTGTGTCAAACTATTTCGTTCCGAATCAGAACACTAGGCATTATTTTGGTTTCAGTAATATTGCCTGACTGTTGACGCAGGCAAGTTGTCGGCACGTTTTCCACAGTTGTCGTGGTTGCTGAAACATTATTCGTAGTCAATAATTGTAGGCACTCTTGAAGACAGTTTTTAATAGCCCTACTTACAGTGGGGTAGGAGGGATACGGCAGTTTTCTTGTTATATTTGGTCGTTATTACAGTAGGCTACATTTAACATTAACTGATTTTTGTAATCTTTTTCGTTTATCTACGAGAGGTATTTAATATGAAAGAAAGCCGTGAGCAGTTGTTTACTTGTGACACGCAACATGTTTGAAGACGTGACAAGAAGTACTAATACGTCTCACACTTTTTGCATGTCACAAGTAAAGAACTGCTTACTACTTTCATTCATCTGGCGTAATACAGGTACGTTAAATCTTTAGCGTTATGCACTTCCGATACAAAACAAATGCTATACACTATATTTTTTTTATTTACGTTACTTTCATTGCAATATGTTAGGTTAGTGTTTTTTTAACGTCCCGTCGACAACGAGGTCATTAGAGACGGAGCGCAAGCTCGGGGTTAGGGAAGGATGGGGAAGGAAATCGGCCGTGCCCTTTCAAAGGAACCATCCCGGCATTTGCCTGAAACGATTGAGGGAAATCACGGGAAACCTAAATCAGGATGGCTGGAGATGGGATTGAACCGTCGTCCTCCCGAATGCGAGTCCAGTGTGCTAACCACTGCGCCACCTCGCTCGGTGCAATATGTCTAGTAAACCGACTTTAAAGGAGATAAATGCAAGTAACGAATAATTTTTACAGTCACTGTATCAAATTTTCCTGTGATGTACGCAGTAGGCTACTATGAGTATATTATAGCTGTAAAAAAAGGCATTTAACGAATGATTTCGCCATATTGTCTTGTGCTTTTGATTCGGTGAGTGTGTACTCCACTACTGGCCATTCAAGAGTCCCGCCGCCCGCAGTTTGGCAGAAAAATGGGCGCCGTATCGTCCGGTTGGCCACACTCTCTCCCTATACAGGCTCTCTAGCTGGTTGCAGATTTCCGGGCCCGGGACTGTCGGTAATGTTTAGGCGCGCGGGCAGGCTAGGAGGCGCAGTTGGTCGGCTTCCGCCGTCTGGCGACGCGGCCTTGTTCGACTGATCCCGCCAGCCGCCAGCCGCGCTACAGGCCACGGGCGCACCGGGTCACGGCTCCGCTGGCGACCGTGCTGGGAAAGGAAAACACCGGCTTCTCTGCCGTGTTGCTCGGCAGCTCGAGCCCCAGCGGGATCTGACTTGCTTGAGGTACGTTTACATTGGGCCATAAAAATTGCATTACGTCAACGACATATATCGACAATGTTGCCTAGCAACTTCGCGGCTGACTAAAGTGCGCGTCATTTACGACGGCGCCCGAGTTTAGGTTAGTTCTGCGCATCTGACGTCACAAAACGCAGTCAGCCAGATGAACAGAGAACGACGTTGCCGGCCGTGGTGGCCGAGCGGTTCTAGGCGCTCAGTCCGGAACCGCGCGACTGCTACGGTCGCAGGTTCGAATCCTGCCTTGGGCATGGATGTGTGTGATGTCCTTAGGTTAGTTAGGTTTAAGTAGTTCTAGGGGACTGATGACCACAGATGTTAAGTCCCATAGTGCTCAGAGTCATTTGAACCATTTTTGAACGACGTTGCCAGAGCTCGACTGTAGTGCAGAGCACGGACGAGTGTCTTCAGTTTTAGAAACGTTCAGTCATAAATAAAATAATTGAACAAAAGCAATGTCTTGATAGCAGACTTTCTTTTATAGAAATTTTGGAAAAAGCATTCTTTATACCATTTGCTTCATATTCTATTAAGTAACTAAACCAAACAAGCAATAAGCCTCCTAATTCAGGTGATAGCAAGGAAAGGTGTTTGTATCATTCTCACGAACTTCTTCGCAATAAAGAACGGCGGTAATTGTTTATTTCCTATTGTACTTCGACGAAACGTAATTCATAGTCATACCAATAGTGTTTGTCCGTATTTTGCGTGACATGTTAAAGTCCTCCAGGACCCCTCTTAAATGACGATCTGCATTAGCGTAATGGTTAAAGTGTTTAGCTGCTAAATGAGAGGATCTGAGTTCGATGCTACATATTTTCTTTATTTAAAAACAATATCGAAGTGTCTTACTTCATGAATTTTATTCGTTTGAATGTAATTTTTTGAAATTTTTAGTGCTTTCTCTTCATTATAATCATAATAAGTTTTCGGTTTTTCTAATTTTGTCCTCCAATATTTCTTTTTCCAGCAATTAACAACAATGAAAACGCACACATACAATATTCATGTTATCTGTTTTTGTATATCTTCTCTCCGTAGTCGCTGTTTTACTACTCACAGTGAAATATATTCTTTTGCGACAGTATTAAAAGTATTATTTACAGCAGAATTTCGGCTCGTACGTTTCCGAGCTACTTGATTGTCGGACGCAATTCTTTGCTTCGCTGCTTTGGCATCATCATATTCAATGTTTTCGTCGACTGATCTATGTTTTGGCAAGTATTTGCTGTCCGATGTGACAAACACAAATTGTTTGCGCACTGTGCCTCACTGACAACATATTACAGTTTTTTTCTAAGTTTTATTACGTCCACAACTCAATTTTGTGTACATCGCCAACTTTGTTTAAATCAGAACTTTTTACAAAAAAAATCGAAATGACTCTGGTATAAATAAAACTTTTATTACAGTCGCGAAAGACGGAATATTTCTCAATATTACATACGACACCTATCTGGTACTTAAATTAAATTTTATATAAAATTTAGGTATCTTGTCCACATTTCATTCTCAACATTGTGGCAACCAAAATCGACGTAACGGAAAGTATACGCTATGGACTTTTACCTCTGCAAACTCTTCAAAATTTCGTAAATTTGATGCAATGGTTTACTACATTTAATGCTGCACAATAACTGCGTTGAACATCGAAACCAAATTAAGTCATTTATGGGGGGTAGGTAACAGTCAAGAAGATGTGTAAAAATCAAATTTTTGGACCAAATAGTTTTTGAGAAATCGAATGATAAGTGTCAAAGCAGTCGGAACACTAACAAGGGAACCTCCCCATCGCACCCCCCTCAGATTTAGTTATAAGTTGGCACAGTGGATAGGCCTTGTAAAACTGAACACAGATCAATCGAGAAAACCGGACGGAGTTTTGTGGAAGTATGAAAAAATAAGCAAAATATACAAACTGAGTAGTCCATGCGCAACATAAGCAACATCAAGGAGAAGGTGAGCTGAGCAGCGCCGTGGTCCCGTGGTTAGCGTGAGCAGCTGCGAAACGAGAGGTCCTTGGTTCAAATCTTCCCTCCAGAGAAAATTTTAATTTTTTATTTTCAGACAATTATTATCTGTCCGTTCGTCCGTCCGATGCGATCACTTTTTTGGGAGTGATTATCACATCCAAAAGAAAACCTAAATCGGGCAAGGTAGAAGAACCTTTCTGTGGTGTCACCGCCAGACACCACACTTGCTAGGTGGTAGCTTTAAATCGGCCGCGGTCCATTAGTACATGTCGGACCCGCGTGTCGCCACTGTGTGATCGCAGACCGAGCGCCACCACAAGGCAGGTCTCGAGATACGGACTAGCACTCGCCCCAGTTGTACGGACGACGTAGCTAGCGATGCACACTGTCGAAGCCTCGCTCATTTGCAGAGCAGATAGTTAGAATAGCCTTCAGCTAAGTCAATGGCTACGACCTAGCAAGGCGCCATTAGTAACATTGCATGTATCTACAGAGTCTCACTTGTATCGTCAAGAGCGATGTACCAAGGATGGATTAAAGTTAAGTATTCCAGAAGCAACGTACTTTTCTTTATAGCATTCATTACGTATCCTGTTACAGACCTCACGCCCATCTGCGTGATCTTAGCGCGTGCCTTTCGGCTACTTCCGTGGCGTGGTTGTCTTGCTACGCCACAACACTTTCTACCCATTCGCCAAGTGTACAAGTTAGATGGGTCGACAACATATTCCTGTGACGCACATGCCGTCACCAGTGTCGTATCGAATACATCAGACGTGTTTTCCTGTGGAGGAATCGGTTGACCTATGACCTTGCGATCAAATGTTTTCGGTTGCCATTGGAGAGGCACGTCCTTTCGTCTACTAATCGCACGGTTTTGCGGTGCGGTCGCAAAATACAGACACTAAACTTATTACAGAGACGTCAATGAACGAACGGACAGATAATATCTTTGCGAAAATAAAGAAAGTAAACTTTTCACACGAGGGGAGACTTGAACCAAGGACCTCTCGTTCCGCAGCTGCTCACGCTAACCACGGGACCACGGCGCTGCTCAGCTCACCTTCTCCTTGATGTTGCTTATGTTGCGCATGGACTACTCAGTTTGTATATTTTGCTTATTTTTTCATACTTCCACAAAACTCCTTCCGGTTTTCTCGATTGATCTGTGTTCAGTTTTTCAAGGCCTATCCACTGTGCCAACTTATAACTAAATCTGAGGGGGGTGCGATGGGGAGGTTCCCTTGCAAGTGTCAGCACAGGCGAACAGTGCAGTGGCTTCAAGTGGTTCAAGTGGCTCTGAGCACTATGGGACTTAACATCTATGGACATCAGTCCCCTAGAACTTAGAACTACTTAAACCTAACTAACCTAAGGACAGCACACAACACCCAGTCATCACGAGGCAGAGAAAATCCCTGACCCCGCCGGGAATCGAACCCGGGAACCCGGGCGTGGGAAGCGAGAACGCTACCGCACGACCACGAGATGCGGACGAACAGTGCAGTGATGGCAAAATGCGGGGAGCACGTATCTGTAGCAGCGAAAGGGTTAATGCGGCCGTGGTGACTTTACTTCATAAACTGCGCGCTCCCCCCTAAACGTAAAACTGCGAACTATACTATACTATGGCGCTGCTTCTCTTGATGCGTGCGGCGATTGCAACTTCGCAACGCAGTCTGAGCGGGCATGCGCGAGCCGCCAAGATAAAAGAATTGAACTATAATTGCTCCCACATGTACTTCAACATTACTGTTCATTATTCACGATTCCCACAAAGTGGACGAACGCGAGCTAGCGCATACATACATACATAAGTACATACAAACATTAATCGTTGTTCGATAGATAATGGTGGAGGAGATTAGTGTTTAACGTCCCGTCGACAACGAGGTCATTAGAGACGGAGCGCAAGCTCGGGTGAGGGAAGGATGGGGAAGGAAATCGGCCGTGCCCTTTCAAAGGAACCATCCCGGCATTTGCCTGAAGCGATTTAGGGAAATCACGGAAAACCTAAATCAGGATGGCCGGAGACGGGATTGAACCGTTGTCCTCCCGAATGCGAGTCCATTGATAATGAATACGACATTTCATAATGATGCAGAAAGTGTCATTTTAACATAAGTTTTCATTACACAAAATAATTAATTTTTTTACAGTTACTACTTCATATGTAAGAATTCATCTACTCAGAAGAAGGAGTTGTCGTTCAGAAATTCTATTTGGCTACCTGTCAGACTTTTAATACTACACTACTGGCCATTAAAATTGCTACACCAAGAAGAAATGCAGATAATAAACGGGTATTCATTGGACAAATATATTATACTAGAACTGTCATGTGATTACATTTTCACGCAATCTGGGTACATCGATCCTGAGAAATCAGTACCCAGAACAATCACCTCTGGCCGTAATAACGGCCTTAATACGCCTGGGGCTTGAGTCAAACAGAGATGGATGGCGTGTACAGGTACAGCTGCCCATGCAGCTTCAACACGATACCACAGTTCATCAAGAGTAGTGACTGACGTATTGTGACGAGCCACGTACAGGACGTGCGACATGCGGTCGTGCATTATCCTGCTGAAATGTAGGGTTTCGCAGGGATCGAATGAAGGGTAGAGCCACGGGTCGTAACACATCTGAAATGTAACGTCCACTGTTCAAAGTGCCGTCAATGCGAACAAGAGGTGACCGAGACGTGTAACCAGTGGCACCCCGTACCATCACGCCGGGTGATACGCCAGTATGGCGATGACGAATACACGCTTCCAAAGTGCGTTCACCGCGAAGTCGCCAAACACGGACGCTGTAAACAGAACCTGGATTCATCCGAAAAAATGACGTTTTGCCATTCGTGCACCCAGGTTCGTCGTTGAGTACACCATCTGCTCCATGCTGCTGCAAACGTCGTCGAACTGTTCGTGCAGATTGTTGTTGTCTTGCAAACGTCCCCATCTGTTGACTCAGGGATCGAGACGTGGCTGCACGATCCGTTACAGCCATGTAGATAAGATGCCTGTCATCTCGACTGCTAGTGATACGAGGCCGTTGGGATCCAGCACGGCGTTCCGTATTACCCTATTGAACCCACCGATTCCATATTCTGCTAACAGCCATTGGATCTCGACCAACGCGAGCAGCAATGTCGCGATACGATAAACCGCAATCGCGAAAGGCTACAATCCGACCTTAATCAAAGTCGGAAACGTGATGGTACGCATTTCTCCTCCTTACACGAGGCAACACAACGTTTCACCAGACAACGCCGGTGAACTGCTGTTTGTGTATGAGAAATTGATTGGAAGCTTTCCTCATGTAAGCACGTTGCAGATGTTGCCACCGGCGCCAACCTTGTGTGAATGCTCTGAAAAGCTAATAATTTGCACATCACAGCATCTTCTTCCTGTCGGTTAAATTTTGCGTCTGTAGGACGTCATCTTCGTGGTGTAGCAATTTTAATGGCCAGTAGCTTATTTGGCATATGGCCAAAGATTTATGTGGCAGTATAATTCACCCCTTTCTGAGCCAGTGAGATTTAATCCAGAATAGTGGATATCATTCTTTCTTCTAGTGTTGTAGCTATGCACTTCGCTGTTATTTTTGATTTGGGATGGGTTATTAATGACAAATTTCGTAAGTGAATATATGTACTGCGAAGGTACTGTGAATATCCCGAGTTCCTTAAATAAATGTCTGCAAGGTAATCTTGGGTTGGCTCCAGCTATTATTCTGATTACAGGCTTTTGTCGAATTACCCCAAAAATACGATGCCATATAAAAGCAGTGAATGAAAATAGGCATAGTGGGCTGATTTACTGATATGTTTATCACCCTAATAGCATAAGTAGCTGAAGCTAACCGTTTCAGCAGATGATCGATGTGTTTCTTCCAATTCAATTTCTCATCAATGGTCGGTCGGAGTGGCCTAGCGGTTCTAGGCACTTCAGTCTGGAATCTTCGTGGTGTAGCAATTTTAATGGGCAATAGTGTATGTATTTGAACACCATAGTCCTTATAATTTTTTTAAAAAATCCTTGTGCTTTGTACGGGGCCCACAGTGAGCGAAGTGTATTCGTTGCAATTCGTGCTTCGGTGCACTTCGGATTTTCAATATTTTTGTGTGTAGCCCCGCCGCCGCCCCATAAAGTTGGCCTCCGAAAATGTCGACATATTAAAAGCGAGCCAAAGAAGGAGACGGGTGCGGGCGATCGATAACTCCTCCGAATCCGAGGAGCAAACTGCGCTGATAGAGAAATGCATAGCGGCGCAGTGCAGGCAAAAGGGGGGAGGGGTGGGGGCGACTCCAACCCTGCTGCTGAACAGCTCTTCGCTTCTTCATTTTTTTATCCCCCACCACCCTCCTTTTTTTTCAAATATACGGACTTCTCCGTGTAGGAGTGCGCCCTGCAGAGCTATTTTTCGTACGTTTTTCGCTATTGAAAAGGGGAGTGATACGTGGGAGAGAGAGGAAGGAAACAGCAGTAGGAGAGCAGTGTGTGTGTGTGTGGGGGGGGGGGGGGGGTGAGGAGCGAAGTAGGGCAGACTTGGAGCGCGTGGGACGGCTCCCAGGCGAATGCAGAAGTTGGCGCGGCCGGACGCGCAACTTGCTCTCTCGCTAGCGATAAAGCCCCGTCCGTCGTAGGCCACAGCGGCGACGCTAGAGGCAGCCAGCCAGCCACGCAGGTCGCTGTCGGGGCTGCACGCTCGACCTGGTTCCACGCAGAGCACGACTAGGCGGCACTCGGTCAGTAACACTCCGTAATTCCTACCGTCTCGTCAACTCGTGACATAACTTTAGTCAATTCTTAGCGACACTCCTCTGTTTTCTCAACACTGCTCAATTAAAAGAGTGCCGCAGATAAAAAGTAGCTCCCTGTAAATATACAGGAAATGCAGTGAAATTACAGAAACGAAGAGCTGAAATGGACTTACCACTTATTTACAACGAAAATACAGTGAAAAATACATTTCCAGAAAATATTGAAAGTGACCCCCTGCAACATTAAGCGAAGGTTTACAATCTTTTGGTTTAAAAAATCGATTTTTTACATTGCATTTTTGGATCGATGAAAGTGTTTAGAATCCACCCCTGAAACGGTTTTTCCGAATACGGAACGGAAATGTTTGTTATTCGCGGTTGAACAAAAAAAATGCACTTCCCTGAAATGGGCCTTTTTCACGCACCAGTTTTTTTTTTTTTTCAAAGGACGAGCTACTGTACCGGTGCTTATTTATTAACACACATTTTTAACCTAACTCCAAAACAATTACCAAAAACTACTTTAAGCAACACCAAATTTTACCAATTTGTCGGTGGAGGACCCCAACACTCCTTTTGTTAAGCGATATTCCATTCCTCCAACCCCCCACCCCCCATCTGATATGTTTACCTATTTGCCGACGAACGCCGCACTGGTGCACCTGTGTTGTTCCCCATAGTGATGTGATGTCCGCAGCGAACGGCAAGCATTGCTACGATACATAACATGTGGTTCCTGCACGTGAGGTTGGTTGGTTGTTTTTTGGGGAAGGAGACCAGACAGCGTGGTCATCGGTCTCATCGGATTAGGGAAGGATGGGGAAGGAAGTCGGCCGTGCCCTTTCAGAGGAACCATCCCGGCATTTGCCTGGAGTGATTTAGGGAAATCACGGAAAACCTAAATCAGGATGGCCGGACGCGGGATTGAACCGTCGTCCTCCCGAATGCGAGTCCAGTGTCTAACCACTGCGCCACCTCGCTCGGTGCACGTAAGTTCCTTTGTGACATTGAAGTGTGCACATCGCTAGTATGGCTTCACGAGTGGAGATATCCATAGAAAAACATGCTGCAATTGTAGCACTTAGCCAAGCAGGTTTATCTAATCGCCAAGTAGCGAAACAGTGTAGCGTGTCTATATGGGGAGTGCAGTACACCTTTCACCGCCAGAAGACAACAGGTAGCAATGACATATCACGACCAGTTCGACCTCGTAATATAACTAAAAGTGATCATAAATATATCAGAATTACCAGTAAAAGAAATAGATTCAAAACTGCGCCCCAAATTCGTACAGAATTGGTAGAAACGAACAGAGAACAATATCTGTTGCAACAGTAAAGAGAAGACTGACTTAAGTCGGCTTGAAAGGATGCGTCACAGCAAGAAAACCCCTTATAAGGCCCATAAATAAACAGAAGAGACTTGAATGGGCTAGAAAACACAGTATTTGGACATCGGAAGACTGGACGAAGGTGTTACTCACCAATGAATCGAAGTTCGAGATTTTTGTTCGCTGATTTGTATGTGAAAGGGTAGCCCAGCAGTGTCTTCTACCTACAATTAGGCACGGTGGAGGTTCTATTATGGTTTGGGGATGTTTTGCCGGAGATAGACTTAGCGACATTGCGAAAATAGAAGGATGTATGGGTCAGAAGCCGTACCACCGCATACTTCAGTACCATGCATTACGAAGTCGATTGCGCTTAATAGGGAAAGGGTTAACCTTACAACAGGATAATGACCCAAAACATCGGTTGGCATACTGTGCGAACTACACTGCATCAAACGAAAAACAGAAAGTACTGAAAGATATGGTACGGCCGCCCCAAAGCCCCGGTTGTAATCGCATTGAAATGCTCTGGGACGAAGCGGACAGACGTATCAGGGAAGTTAATATATCCAGCAAGGAACATCTCTAGAATATTGTTAAGGATGTGTGGAACCATACACATTCACGATACCTACAAAAACTGATTGATCACGTGCCTCGAGTTTGTGAGGCAGTCATTTAATCCAAAGGAGGATGCTATCAAAAGTAAAATATAATGATTGTGATTGTATTATATACACTACTGGCCATTAAATTTGCTACACCACGAAGATGACGTGCTACAGACGCGAAATTTAACCGACAGGAAGAAGATGCTGTGATACTCAAATGATGAGATTTTCAGAGCATTCGCAAAGGGTGGCGCCGGTGGCGACACCTACAACGTGCTTACATGAGGAAAGTTTCCAACCGATTTGTCATACACAAACAGCAGTTGACCGACGTTGCCTGGTGAAACGTTGTTGTGATGTCTCGTGTAAGGAGGAGAAATGCTTACCATCACGTTTCCGACTTTGATAAAGGTCAGATTGCAGCCTATCGCGATTGGGGTTTATCGTATCGCGACATTGCTGCTCGCGTTGGTCGAGATCCAATGACTGTTAGCGGAATATGGAATCGGTGGGTCAGGACGGTAATACGGAACGCCGTGCTGGATCCAACGGCCTCGTATCACTAGCAGTCGAGATGACAGGCATCTTACCTGCGTGACTGTAACGGATCGTGCAGCCACCTCTCGATCCCTGAGTCAACAGATGTGGACGTTTGCAAGACAACAACCATCTGCACGAACAATTCGACGACGTTTGCAGCAGCATGGACTATCAGCTCGGAGACCGTGGCTGCGGTTACCCTTGACGCTGCATCACAGACAGGGGCGCCTGCAATGGTGTACTCAACGACGAACCGGAGTGCACAAATGGCAAAACGTCATTTTTTCGAATGAATCCAGGTAGTGTTTACAGCATCATAATGGTCGCATCCGTGTTTGGCGACATCGCGGTGAACGCACTTTGGAAGCGTGTATTCGTCATCGCCCTACTGCGGTATCACCCGGCGTGACGGTATGGGGTGCCATTGGTTACACGTCTCGGTCACCTCTTGTTCGCATTGACGAGAGTTTGAACAGTGGACGTTACATTTCAGGTGTGTTACGACTCGTGGCTCTACCCTACATTCGATCCCTGCGAAACCCTACATTTCAGCAGGATAATGCACGACCGCATGTTGCAGGTCCTGTACGGGCCTTCCTGGATACAGAAAAATGTTCGACTGCTGCCCTGGCCAGCACATTCTCCAGATCTTTCACCAACTGAAAACGTCTGGTCAACGGTGGCTGAGCAACTGGCTCGTCACAATACCCCAGTCACTACTCTTGATGAACTGTGGTATAGTGTTGAAGCTGCATGGACAGCTGTACCTGGACACGCCATCCAAGCTTTGTTTGACTCAATGCCCAGGGGTATCAAGTCCGTTATTACGACCAGAGGTGGTTGTTCTGGGTACTGATTTCTAAGGATCTATGCACCCAAATTGCGTGAAAATGTAATCATATGACAGTTCTAGTATAATATATTTGTCCAATGAATACCCGTTTATCATCTGTATTTCTTCTTGGTGTAGCAATTTTAATGGCCAGTAGTGTACGTGGAAGTTAATATAATTATATTTTGTGAGCAATAACGTTTGATTTGTGTTGTAAATCTGAAATACCAAGGCGTATTGAAATTAATGTGTACCTGGTTGGTTGGTTGGTTAAACGAAACTACTATGCCATCAGTCCCTTTTTCCTCGAACAGACAGGTCTACTTGACTGTAGAACAGAGAGAGCCTACCGCGCAAAACGCACCAGAAGAAAACACCGAGGTCTACGAAAGGTCAACAAGGCGAGTTACAGGCAAAAAGAAGACAAGACAAATAAAGGCAGCCAAGGTGCCCCCTCTAGGGAGCAGCCGAAAGTAAGGGGCCATACATCCCCCAGCCTCCACTACTTGTTACACATACCTCACTCAGAGATTGCCTAGGAAAGACGGACAGGGCAAGCGAAGCACAGAGAGATAAAAGATGAACCAGTCTAACAGCCCACGGGAGAGGGCCAAAGAAGAGCGACGCAGCTGGTATGGTCGGCATCTACCTGGAGCGACGTTCGAAATGTGGATCGTCGGATGGGGATTTGTACCGTGCCAGCCGCCAGCCACAGATTGCTGAGACATCAACCACGAACCCGATCACATTCTTTGCTGTGGCTGAATGGACAACACGGTGTAGCTGGTGAATCGCATCCTGGGAGGGATTTGCCCAGTGGCAGCAGTACGTATTCCAGCTGCAGCGCACAGTAGCGTCACAGCACTACAGGTGGCAGACGGGTCGCCGTAGAAATTGGCAGCCAGAGACGGAGCGGCGCAGCCTGTACTCTTCTGCCGATTCCAATCATCGGAACTCTAAACGGCCAATCTCCGGTCGAGCGACAGGCAGTCTGCTATTTAACAGCCTGTGCCTCGCGGAGCAGGTGACAAGCACTCTGTAAACAGGAAGTAAAACACGGTTTCCTGCTGTTATTTGTCGAAACAGGGATGATGGAGGGGCGAAAGGTGGTGGTGGTTGAGGATGGAGGTGACTACACGGTTAATCATGTGTGCAAATAAAGTAATGAGACATTTTTCACCTGTTTTATTCAGCGTTAAAATTTAACTATGTCCCCTTCAAAGTACGGAATGTTTCACGTACAACGCATGGGGGGAGTCCACACGGCAGATCTACCGGTCAAGACCCCTGCGTCTGCCGCAAAACGACTGCGCGTGCTTCCCCCAGTAGAGCTTAAGCAATGATGCAATCCACTGTATTAGGCTTGCCTACCTTTGCAGCGCCTACGGCCTTGCCGCGCTGTTAACACACGTTATGTCAGATCACTGAAGTTGAGCGCTGTCGGGCTTGGTTAGCACTGGGATGGGTAACCGTCCTGGCATGCCGAGCGCTAATGGCATGCGGAGTGCATTCAGCGCTTCTGAAGGCAACTGACGAGCTGCTTCATTGAGAAGTAGGGGCTCCGATCACGAAAACTGACCACGGTGGGAAGAGATTGTGCTGACCACATAGCCCTCCAAATCCGCATCCGGTGACACCAATCGCTTGAGGATGACAAAGCGGACGGTCGATACCGTTGCGCCTTCCCAGACCTGTTCGGATAGAGTTAATTTCCAGCAGGTGCTCGGTGGCTAAAGCAGCCTGACAAAAACAAATATTGTTCAAATGGCTCTGAGCACTATGGGACTTAACATCTGAGGTCATCAGTCCCCTAAGACTTGGAACTACGTAAACCTTAACTAACCTAAGGACATCACACACATCCATGCCCGAGGCAGGATTCGAACCTACGACCGTAGCGGTCGCGCGGTTCCGGACTGAAGCGCCTAGAACCGCTCGTCCACTCCGGCCGGCGCAGCCTGACAACTTCTGAACACATTACCAAATACTCGACGAATTTCGGCTACCGAAATTTGGGAAATGACTAGCCGAATACCTAACTCTTCGAATGTATGGGGATTGTTTGCATATAGTGGAAAGTAGGGTAGAACTGGGTATGCGGGTCAAACCAAGTAGCTTCAGATTCCCACGACTAGTGCCGCCATCGGACTGATACCACACAGAACCACTAAGGAGTTTCATTCCAGGAGTCGTAAATAACCATCATCAGCACTTTTCCTTCTAGACATTTTAAAAGCTTTTGCTGACATTTTTTCGATCCTGGCGCTTCTTGGTGCAGTGTCTCGAAGACAAACATCTACATATACATGGGTACTCTGCAAATCACTTTTAAGTGCCTGGCAGAGGGTTCATCGAACCACCTTCACAATTCTCTATTATTCCAATCTCGTATAACGCGAGGAAAGAATGAACACCTATATCTTTTCGCACGGGCTCTGATTTCCCTTAGTTTATCGTGGTTATCGTTCCTCCGTATACAGATCGATGTCAACAAAATATTTTCGCATTCGGAGGAGAAAGTTGGTGATAGGAATTTCGTGAGAAGATTCCGTCGCAACGAAAAACGCCTTTCTTTTAATGATGTCCAGCCCAAATCCTGTATCATTTCTGTAACACTCCCTTCCATATTTCACGATAATACAAAACGTGTTGCCTTCCTTTGAACTTTTTCGATGTACTCCGTCAGTCCTACCTGGTAAGGATCCCACACCGCGCAGCAGTATTCAAAAAGAGGACGGACAAGCGTAGTGTGGGCAGTCTCCTTAGTAGGTCTGTTATATTTTCCAAGTGTACTGCCAATAAAACGCAGTCTCTTGCTTAGCCTTCCCCACAACATTTTCTGTGTGTTCCTTACAATTTAAGTTGTTCGTAATTGTAATGCCTAGATATTTAGCTCAATTTAAGGCTTTTAGATTAGACTGATTTATCGTGTAAAAGAAGTTTGAGTTCCTTTTAGCACTCATGTGGATGACCTCACACTTTTCGATATTTAGGGCCAACTGCCACTTTTCGCATCATTCAGATATCTTTTCTAAATAGTTTCGCAGTTTGTTTTGATCTTCTCATGACTTTATTAGTCGATAAACGACAGCGTCATCTGCAAACTTACTGAAGACGGCTGCTCAGATTGTCTCCCAAATCGTTTATATAGATAAGGAACAGCAAAGGGCCTATAACACTACCTTGGGGAACGCCAGAAATCACTTGTGTTTTACTCGATGACTTTCCGTCTATTACTACCAACTGTGACCTCTCTGAGAGGAAATCACAAATCCAGTCACATAACTGAGACGATATTCCATAAGCACGAAATTTCACTGCGAGCCGCTTGTGTGGTACAGTGTCAAAAGCCTTCCGGAAATCCAGAAATACGGAATCGATCTGAAATCCCTTGTCAATAGCACTCAACACTTCATATGTATAAAGAGCTAGTTGTGTTTCACAGGAACATTACCTGATACAAAATATTAAAGTAATTAGTTCGATTAAGCATGTTTTTCAGCGTGTTTCAATGTTTGTATGATGCACATAATGTGAATGCTAACTTTCCAGCGCTATTTTTTTGTTCTGTCTTACACTGTAGGGCAATATCGGATATATTGGCCGGAGCGAATCCAGGCTGGCAAAATTTTCTAATGTCTCTGCCAAAGCCTGATTCTGTGGAAAGTGCAAAGAAATCACCAGCAGAATAAAAGGTAAAGCAATAATACTGCCCACCTCTCCATTCAAAAACGATTTCAAGGTAACAGAAATGGTCAGAAAAGACAACGATGAAAAGAAAAATTAAAAGTAAAAACTTTTTTATGTCGAAGAAACAAAGGGGTCAGGCTAACGAAGGCGAAGCAGCTGAAAAGGACAGTTGGGAACACTAGAAGAGCTAAATAAACAGAAAAACAAGACTCTTCAGCTTCATGAGGCGAAGAAGACGCAGACGAAGCATGCACATTTTGCAATGGGCTATATTCAGACTCGTTATAAAAGGAGGGATGGATCCAGTGTCTATCTCGTGAACAATGTTCCAGTTTGAGGATTGCACTGTGGGTCACAGTTTCCAGACACGGAGTTATTGGATCTTTTTTTTCTTTGAAAAAACTGTGAACAGTGCGAGTTATTTGAGCAGGCTTCGCAATAATCTTGTTCCACAGCTTCTTGCTACCGTGTTGCCCTTCAACACGCAGTAGTTCATGCAAGACGGAGCAAGGCTACTGGTCCCGGCGGAGGTTCGAGTCCTCCCTCGGGCGTAGGTGTGTGTGTGTGTGTGTGTGTGTGTGTGTGTGTGTGTGTGTGTGTGTGTTTTTGTCCTTAGGATAACTTAGGTTAAGTAGTGTGTAAGCTTAGGGACTGATGACCTTAGCAGTTAAGTCCCATAAGATTTCACTAACACAAGAACACTCAACAAGCAAGGCTACATAGTGCAAACACTTGTGTTGGATTCAGGTTACCTTTCATTCGGAAAGCGGGTGCACTCAGCGACTGTTATGTGGCTTATAAATTATAGAGAGCAGCAATCAGTCGTCCTTTTTTAGATGTTATTACGCAAATCCAGATGTCAGCTAATGGCTAGCCATTCTCAATGAACTATTTTCTATTCTCGATGCATGTAAATAACTTCGACAATAGTATTCAAAAAAATGTGACTGACGCAACACCAGCGATTTACATGAATCGAGAATAGAAAATAGTGCATTTAGAATGCCTAACCACTAGCAGAAATCTAGGCTTGCGTAATAAAATCTAAAAAAGGACGACTGATTGCTGCACTCTATAATTTATAAAACTCTGTTGGATTTCTTACACGAGCGTTTCGACATGCGGGTCATTTCACTCAGATCTCGTTTCAATGACGGACAAATGGAAATTTGTGGTAATGACTTACGGGACCAAACTGCTGAGGTCATCGGTCCCTAAGCTTGCACACAACTTAATCTAACTTAAACGAACTTACGCTAAGTACGACGCACACACACACACACACACACACACACACACACACACACACACACACCCATGCCCGAGGGAGGACTCGAAACTCCGACGTGGGGAGCCGCGCGGCTACCCCGCGAATGACGGACAATTTTGGCCCCCCAATAGTCCAGATATCAACCCGTATGACTTATTTCTTTGGAGGTACCTAAAGGAAACAATTTTCCCGAAACTTTCAAATGATTTATTGCAGCTCAGACGCCTCATTCTTCGAGCTTGCAGTGAAATTACGGAAGACATGTGACGCAGGGTTATCGCTAACATCGGTTTTTCGTGTGAAAGAAGTTAGGAATCAAAATGGTGGACATACTGAGCATGTGCTGAGTTAGAGCAATTCTCCACAGAGTGTATCCATGGTAGTGTATGCTCTTTAGAACTTGAAAGTAAAGTGTTTATTCAAAAGCAAAATTGTGACACATTTCATGCCCACCATGCGGTAAAACGATTTGGTGACACGGGCACGGAGTGACACTTGTACGGAGAGGGTACATGTTGGCATTTGCATGGAGCCGGGGACAAGGTAGGCAGTGGACAGCGTGTTCCAGAAGTAGGGTACCCTAGCCCGTCCGCCGCTGCCGGGGAAGGCCAAAGTTCCCTGTCCTTGCGCCAGTCTTGAATTTCTGAATAAAAATCTACTCACAATGTTCTTAAAGTGATGCAGTGGTAGGGATATCTGATTGTAAGCTAATGCCTATTTTCTTGGAGCTTGTTGATTCTACTGATCAGGTCTTGAGTGTGTTGTTCTTGTTGTCTTCAGTCCTGAGAGTGGTTTGATGCAGCTCTCCATGCTACTCTATCCTGTGCAAGCTTCTTCATCTCTCAGTACCTACTGCAGCCTACATCCTTCGGAATCTGTTAAGTGTATTCATCTCTTGGTCTCCCTCTACGATTTTTACCCTCCACGCTGCCCTCCAATACTAAATTTGTGATCCCTTGATGCCTCAGAACATGTCCTACCAACCGATCCCTTCTTCTAGTCAAGTTGTGCCACAAACCTCTCTTCTTCCCAATCCTATTCAATACCTCCTCATTAGGTATGTGATCTACCCATCTAATCTTCAGCATTCTTCTGTAGCACCACATTTCGAAAGCTTCTATTCTCTTCTTGTCCAAACTATTTATCGTCCATGTTTCACTTCCATACATGGCTACGCTCCATACAAATACTTTCAGAAACGGCTTCCGGACACTTAAATCTATACTCGATGTTAACAAATTTCTCGTCTTCAGAAACGCTTTTCTTGTCATTGCCAGTCTACATTTTATATCCTATTTACTTCGACCATCATCAGTTATTTTGCTCCCCAAATAGCAAAACTCCTTTGCTACTTTAAGTGTCTCATTTTCTAATCTAATTCCCTCAGCATCACCCGACTTAATTTGACTACATTCCATTATCCTCGTTTTGATTTTGTTGATGTTCATCTGATATCCTCCTTTCAAGACACTGTCCATTCCGTTCAACTGTTCTTCCAAGTCCTTTGCTGTCTCTGACAGAATTACAATGTCATCGGCGAACCTCAAAGTTTTTATTTCTTCTCCATGGATTTTAATACCTACTCCGAAATTTTCTTTTGTTTCCTTTACTGCTTGCTCAATATACAGATTGAATAACATCGGGGATAGGCTACAACCCTGTCTCACTCCCTTCCCAACCACTGCTTCCCTTTCATGTCCCTCGATTCTTGTAACTGTCATCTGCTTTCTGTACAAATTGTAAATAGCCTTTCGCTCCCTGTATTTTACCCCTGCCACCTTCAGAATTTGAAAGACAGTATTCCAGTCAACATTGTCAAACGCTTTCTCTAAGTCTACAAATGCTAGAAACGTAGGTTTGCCTTTCCTTAATCTAGCTTCTAAGATGAGTCGTAGCGTCAGTATTGACTCACGTGTTCCAATATTTCTACGGAATCCAAACTGATCTTCCCCGAGGTTGGCTTCTACTAGTTTTTCCATTCGTCTGTAAAGAATTCGCCTTAGTATTATGCAGCTGTGACTTATTAAACTGATAGTTCGGTAATTTTCACATCTGTCAACACCTGCTTTCTTTGGGATAGGGATTATTATATTCTTCTTGAAGTCTGAGGGTATTTCGCCTGTCTCATACATCTTGCTCACCAGACGGTAGAGTTTTGTCAGGACTGGCTCTCCCAAGGCTGGCAGTAGTTCTGATGGAATGTTGTCTACTCCTGGGGCCTTGTCTTGAGTGTAATCCCTAAATTTATATTTACACAGTCAACAGGCAAAGTAATTGATTTCCGACAACTGGCTGAAAATAGTTTCGTTTCATTTTCCCTCGAAATCTTGCAACTTATTTTTCCCAGTTTAAGTTTATACCAACTTCGCAATAAAGATGGTTCCGTTCGATGGTGATAGAAATCGAAAATTATCCTTGGTATCTTTCGGTGTGCCACAGCCCCTTACGCAATCCGTGTTTCAAACGTTTCTTAGTCGTACTTGTAACTGGAATACAGCCAGATCGCTTTGGGATCTAACAGCAAACACTCCAGAGATGTGAAACAGCCATTAAATTTTTTATACTTCTATGGATATGGTGTCTGTTCTTTCGGACATTGATGACCTGCAGCCGTCTAGAACGAAATTAGAATTATATTAATACCTTTAGCAGCTGACGGGCGTTTATATATATATCAACAGGGACAGGTGAAAATGTGTGTCCCGACCGGGACCCGAACCCGGGATCTCCTGCTTACGTAGCAGACGCTCTATCCATCTGAGCCACCGAGGGCACAGAGGATAGTGTGACTATCTCGCGCACGCCTCCCGCGAGCCCCACATACTCACCTTATATGTCCACACACTACATTCGTAGTGTCTCACCCCAACACACTCATTACTCGTAGAAGACATTCTTACTAAGTCCCGTAAGAGTTCGGACACGTCCGTAAGAACAGACACCGTATCCATATAAGTATACAGTTCTGGCAATACCGGCCATGACCACCTTCTTCTGGGCGGATGCATATATATTACCCGAACTCTTATAGGACTTGATAAGAATGTCTTCCACGAGTAATGAGTGTGTTGGGGGTGGGACACTACGAATGTAGTGTGTGGACATATAAGGTGGGAATGTGGGTCTCGCGGGAGGCGTGCGCGAGATAGTGCCTGCAGTCGCACTATCCTTAGTGCCCTCTGTGGCTCAGATGGATAGAGCGTCTGCCATGTAAGCAGGAGATCCCGGGTTCGAGTCCCGGACGGGGCACACATTTTCACCTGTCCCCGCTGATATACACTCCTGGAAATGGAAAAAAGAACACATTGACACCGGTGTGTCAGACCCACCATACTTGCTCCGGACACTGTGAGAGGGCTGTACAAGCAATGATCACACGCACGGCACAGTGGACACACCAGGAACCGCGGTGTTGGCCGTCGAATGGCACTAGCTGCGCAGCATTTGTGCACCACCGCCGTCAGTGTCAGCCAGTTTGCCATGGCATACGGAGCTCCATCGCAGTCTTTAACACTGGTAGCATGCCGCGACAGCGTGGACGTGAACCGTATGTGCAGTTGACGGACTTTGAGCGGGGGCGTATAGTGGGCATGCGGGAGGCCGGGTGGACGTACCGCCGAATTGCTCAACACGTGGGGCGTGAGGTCTCCACAGTACATCGATGTTGTCGCCAGTGGTCGGCGGAAGGTGCACGTGCCCGTCGACCTGGGACCGGACCGCAGCGACGCACGGATGCACGCCAAGACCGTAGGATCCTACGCAGTGCCGTAGGAGACCGCACCGCCACTTCCCAGCAAATTAGGGACACTGTTGCTCCTGGGGTATCGGCGAGGACTATTCGCAACCGTCTCCATGAAGCTGGGCTACGGTCCCGCACACCGTTAGGCCGTCTTCCGCTCACGCCCCAACATCGTGCAGCCCGCCTCCAGTGGTGTCGCGACAGGCGTGAATGGAGGGACGAATGGAGACGTGTCGTCTTCAGCGATGAGAGTCGCTTCTGCCTTGGTGCCAATGATGGTAGTATGCGTGTTTGGCGCCGTGCAGGTGAGCGCCACAATCAGGACTGCATACGAACGAGGCACACAGGGCCAACACCCGGCATCATGGTGTGGGGAGCGATCTCCTACACTGGCCGTACACTACTGGTGATCGTCGAGGGGACACTGAATAGTGCACGGTACATCCAAACCGTCATCGAACCCATCGTTCTACCATTCCTAGACCGGCAAGGGAACTTGCTGTTCCAACAGGACAATGCACGTCCGCATGTATCCCGTGCCACCCAGCGTGCTCTAGAAGGTGTAAGTCAACTACCCTGGCCAGCAAGATCTCCGGATCCGTCCCCCATTGAGCATGTTTGGGACTGGATGAAGCGTCGTCTCACGCGGTCTGCACGTCCAGCACGAACGCTGGTCCAACTGAGGCGCCAGGTGGAAATGGCATGGCAAGCCGTTCCACAGGACTACATCCAGCATCTCTACGATCGTCTCCATGGGAGAATAGCAGCCTGCATTGCTGCGAAAGGTGGATATACACTGTACTAGTGCCGACATTGTGCATGCTCTGTTGCCTGTGTCTATGTGCCTGTGGTTCTGTCAGTGTGATCATGTGATGTATTTGACCCCAGGAATGTGTCAATAAAGTTTCCTCTTCCTGGGACAATGAATTCACGGTGTTCTTATTTCAATTTCCAGGAGTGTACTTCAAAACTTTGAACACTACGAAAAAAATTCAGTTTACTAAAAACATTACTATAGATTCCATAAAAGATTTTAGACACTCAGAAGGTGATCAGCGAGAAGGCGATGTGCAAATATTTTTTCTTTAAAAAAAAAAAAAAAAAGCCCGCTTTTAAGCGGTATGTCAAAAGAAAGTATTCATCATATGGGACTAGAGAAATAAGTCTCAATAATTTTCCCAGCATTTTCACTATGGAAATTCTTTTTCAGGACATGACTGAATCGGCATTTACATGAAGTTACCATACTGCTTTTCAGCTTGTAAAGAGTTGCGCAGTTTCACTGATTTTCGGATTATTTTGACAGCGTGGAAACTCGGCTATAACTAGAACTTATACACCCAAAGTGTGACGTTCGCGTGATTAATTTCATAGCAAAATTAAGTCTCGTAGACTTCTGTTTCCACAATGTAAATTTCCACGACTTGACAAGTCCGGAGGTGCGATTATGCCGATGTTCACACTTACAGGTACACGCTGCTTTTTTACGCAATGAAGAGGAAGATATCCACCCACAGAAGCTAACCGGCAGACTTCAGCTTAAGAACCTGTCATCGAATTAGCATTACTCGAAAACTGGTACCACGTATTGATCCTTTAGTGATAAGCGAAAGAAGTAATTTTCATTGAAATTGTGTGATTTTGTGTCTAAGGTTTAAATAAAACGGTAACGAAATATAAATCTGTCGACTCAAATTTTGTTCTAAAACGGCATCATAAGGCCGTAACAGTCGTGAGAAATACCATGTTTCTTATTTAGCCGCCAGCGCGCGGGGCAGCGGCGCGGTCTCAGGGGCCTAGACACGATTCGCGCGCCTTCCCCCCCCCCCCCCCCCCCCCCCTCGGGATATGTGTGTGTGTGTGTGTGTGTGTGTGTGTGTGTGTGTGTGTGTGTGTTTTTGTTTGTTTTGTCCTTAGCGTAAGTTAGTTTAAATTAGATTAAGTATTCTGGAAGCCTAGGAACCGATGCCCTCAGCAGTTTGGTTTCATAGGAACTTACCACGGATTTCCAATTTAGCCGCCTCCAGTCCTTTGCATGATCAAAATATTAAACGAGATGCTGAATTTCATTGCCAGTTCTCGTTAATACAACAGCCTTACAAATAAATTTGCCACGAAAGACGCTAACGAGCCACCCTGAAGCGGTACGTGGTTGCCCACTGCTATGGTGAGGGCGCGAGCCAGGTCGCTCGAGCAGTTGTGTTGAATGGCTCTAAGCACCATGGAACTTCAGCAGCTGTGCTGAACTGCTACACTTCCTTGTATCCCTGTACCTGTGAGAAGCCGGTTAGCCCGGCAAGAGCCCCTAGATCCGTGCAAGTGTTCCAACCCCGGTAGAACCCTAGTACACTCATGCTCTTAAATTAAGCATAATGCTGACACTTGGTGAAACAACGCTCTGGTGGGCGGTTTACGGATTTAAATCACCTCGGGGTATGACCATGCGGTGCATCTGACCTGCGGTCGTCGCACGGTGGCGCTGGCAGCAGTCCACATACGCAGAGGTGTGTCGGTGCATGTCAGAGCACGGTGTAGCGAGTAAGTGTGCAGACGTTTTCAGACGTGCTAATGGTGACTGTGTGTTGAAAATGGCTCATAGAACACATATTGATGACGTTATGAGGGGTAGAATACTAGGGCGACTGGAGCCTGCTCAAACACAGCAGGTCGTAGCACGGGCCCTCCGTGTGCCACAGTGTGTGATCTCACGATAATGTCAACGACTCTAGCAGACAGGAAACGTGTCCAGGCGCTACAGTACGGGACGTCCACAGTGTACAACACCACAAGAAGACCGATATCTCGCCATCAGTGATCGCAGACGCCCACGGAGCACTGCAGGTAGCCTCGCTCGGGACCTTACCGCAGCCACTGGAACAGTTGTCTCCAGACACACAGTCTACAGACGACAGAACAGACATGGTTTAGTCTCCCGTAGACCTGCAAGGTGCATTCCACTGACCCCTGTTCACAGGAGAACACGTGAAGCCTGGTGTCAAGAACACAGTATATGGTCACTGGAACAGTGGTCCCATGTTGTGTTCACGGACGAGTCCAGGTATAGTCTGAACAGTGATTCTCGCCGGGTTTTCATCTGGCCTGAACCACGAACCAGATACCAACACCATAATGTGCTTGAAATGGGCCTGTATGGAGGTCATGGTTTGATGGTGTGGGATGGGATTATGATTGGTGTACGTACACCCCTGCATGTCTTTGACAGAGGAACTGTAACAGATCAGGTGTATCGGGACGTCATTTTGCACCAGAATGTCCGCCTTTTCAGGGGTGCAGTGGGTCCCACCCTCCTCCTAATGGATGATAACGCACGGCCCCACCGAGCTGCCATCGTGGAGGAGTACCTTGAAACAGAAGATATCAGGCGAATGGAGTGGCCTGCCTGTTCTCTGGACCTAAACCCCATCGAGCATGCCTGGGATGCTCTCTGTCGACGTATCGCTGCACGTCTTCATACCCCCTAGGTCACTTCAGGAGCTCCGACAGGCACTGTTGCAAGAATGGGAGGCTATACCCCAGCAGCTGCTCGACCACCTGAGCCAAAGTATGCCAGCCCGTTGTGCGGCATTTGTACGTGTGCATGGTGATCATATCCCATATCGATGTCTGGGTACATGCGCAGGAAACAGTCGCGTTTTCTAAAAACATGTTCACCAATACCGTGGGCTTACAGATCTGTGTCGTGTGTGTTCCCTATGTGTCTATGCTATTAGCGTCAGTTTTGTATAGTGCCACGTTGCGTGACACCACATTCTGCAATTATCCTTAATTTATGAGCATGAGTGTATTTAGCGTCTCATGTGCTAATTTTATTGCCTCAGCTTCGCCCGATTTATTTCGACTACATTTCGTTAACCCTATTTAAGGCATTTAATTATAGTATTTGTTGCCACAAATCCGTGAAATACGAGCAACTGTCTGTGATGTGATGACGGGTATTCACAGCTTTTGAAATGAGTGTATTAACTGTGTTAGTTACAGTTCGGGCGCAATCAGCGAATATTTTGCAACGGGCCGACTTGTTTGGCGAGGCCCGTGTAGCAGTCCACCGAGTTATCACCTCGCTTGTCGCCTGCCAATGCCCAGTCAGCTCTTCTCTCGCAGACCGAGCCAAAATAACAGATAACGAATTTGTGTCGAAACTAACAAGCCCTGTGAGTTGACTTGACTTGCGAGCAAGCCGATGGTCATTTCAAAAGAAATGCACACTATTTTTGTAAAAATACAGTTTTCATTCTGCATATGTGAAAGTTTTACAGTGTGTAGATACATCCTTCCCACTTGTTTTCAAACTTAGTTCAACCTGTTCCCGTCAGTGGCGCCGTCATAGCATGTCTTCAAGATGGCTGCTACACTTGACGTTCATCAGAAGCAACGTGCTGTCATAGAATTCTTGTGATGTGAAAACGAGACAGTGGGAAACATCCACAAGAGGTTGAAAAAGGTGTACGGAGATGCTGCTGTCGATCGCAGTACAGGTAGTCGGTGGGCAAGCAGGTTCCTTGATGAAAGCGGGCACGGTAATATTGCGGATTGTCCTCGCAGCGGCAGACCTCGTACTGCACACACTCCAGACAATTTGCAGAGAGTTAACGAATTGGTGACTGCTGACAGACGCATCACAGTGAACGAATTGTCACGCTACGTTGGGATAGGGGAAGGAAGTGGCTGGAGAATACTGAAACTGTTGGTGTTAAAAAAGGTTTGTGCCAGGTGGGTTCCCAGGATGTTGACAGTGGCTAACAAAGAAACAAGAAAAGCGGTATGCAGCGAACTTTTGGAACAGTACGAGAATGGTGGAGATGAATTTCTTGGAAGAATTGTGACAGATGATGGAACATGGCTCCATCATTTTTCACCAGAGACGAAGAGGCAATCAGCGAATGTGAGGATGAATTGCACGACCCGCTGAATGGAATAAACAGTTTACTGAACGCAGAATGTGAACTAAGAGTGCAGGAAAAACGTTGAAAGTAACGAGGAGTCGCAGACTGAGATAAGCGCCAAACGTACCATTAACAGCGAGGGCGATGCAGCCCAGAATTCTACTACCTAGGAAGCAAAATAACGCACGACGAACGAACCAAGGAATAAACAGGAAGGAGACTTGCACAGGCTAGAGAGTTTCCCTCGGAAAAAGTATGATCGAGTGTCCAAGTATCAAATACACTGCCTGGCAAAAAAAAGTAATGTACCCACTTTAAACTTTAGCGCCAAAGGAACTGGTATAGGCATGCGTATTCAAATACAGAGATATGTAAACAGGCAGAATACGACGCTGCGGTCGGCAACGCCTATATAAGAGAACAAATGTCTGGCGCATTAGTTAGATCGGTTACTGCTACTACAATGGTAGGTTATCAAGATTTAAGTGAGCTTGAACGTGGTGTTACAGTCGGTGCACGAGCGGTGGGACACAGTATCTCCGAGACAGCGATGGAGTGGGGATTTTCCCCTACGACCATTTCAAGAGTGTACCGTGAATATCAGGAATTCGGTAAAACATCAAATCTCCCGACATCGCTGCGGCCGGAAAAAGATCCTGCAACAACGTGACCAACGACGACTGAAGAGAATCGTTCAACGTCACAGAAGAGCATCACTTTCGATAAATTGCTACAGATTTCAATGCTAGACCGTGTCAGCGTACGAACCATTCAACGAAACATCATCGATATGGGCTTTCGGAGCCGCAGGCACATTCGTGTACCGTTGATGACTGCACGACACAAAGCTTTACGCCTCACCTGAGCCCGTCAACACTGACATTGGACTGTTGATGGTCAGAAACATGTTGCCTGATTGGACTAGTCTCGTTTCAAATTGTATTGATCGTATGGACGTGTACGGGTATGGAGACAACCTCAAGAATCCATGGATCCTGCATGTCAGTAGGCGACTGTTCAAGCTGGTGGAGGCTCTGTAATGGAGTGGGGCGTGTACAGTTGAAGCGATATGGGACCCCTGATACGTCTAGATAGACTCTGACAGGTGACACGTACGTAAGCATCCTGTCTGATCATCTGCATCAATTATTGTTCATTGTCCATTCCGACGAACTTGGGCAATTCCAGCAGGAAAACGCGACAACCCACACCTCCAGAATTGCTGCAGAGTGGCTACAGGAACGCTCTTCTGAATTTAAACACTTCCGCTGACCGCTGAACATCATTTATGCCCTTTTTATTGCCCACAAAAACCAGACATAGGATGTTGTACCACCATACAGCGAGACCTTCAGAGGTGGTGGTCCAGGTTGCTGTACACACCGGTAACTCTAAAATCCAGCAGCACGTATTCTTGTATTGATGCATGCCTGTATTCGTCGTGGCATACTATACACAAGTTCATCAAGGCACTGTTGGTCCAGATTGTCCCACTCCTCAAAGGCGATTCGGCGTAAATCCCTCAGAGTGGTTGGTGGGTCACGTTGTCCATAAAGGGCCCTTTTAAATCTATCCCAAGCATGTTCGATAAGGTTCTTGTTTGGAGAACATGCTGGCCACTCTAGTCGAGCGATGTCGTTATCCTGAAGCAAGTCATTTACAAGATGCGCACGATGGGGACGCGAATTGTCGTCCATGAAGACGAATGCCTCGACAATATGCTGCCGATATGGTTCCACTATCGGTCGGAGGATGGCATTAACATATCGTACAGCCGCTACGGCGCCTTCCATGACCACCAGCGGCCCCACATAATGCCACCACAAAACAGCAGGGAACTTACATCTTGCTGAACTCGCTGGACACTGCGTCTAAGGCGTTCAGCCTGACCAGATTGCCCCCAAACACGTCTCCGACGATTGTCTGGTTGAAGGCATATGCGACACTCATCGGTGAGGAGAACGTGATGCCAATCCTGAGCGGTCCATTCGGCATGTTGTTGGGCCCATCTGTACCTCGCTGCATGGTGTCGTGGTTACAAAACCGGGCCGCGCCATGGACGTCGGGAGTGAAGTTGCGCATCATGCAGCCTATTGCGCACAGTTTGAGTCGTAACACGAGGTCCTGTGTCTGCACGAAAAGCATTATACAACATGGTGGCGTTGCTTTCAGGGTTCCTCCGAGCCATAATACGTAGGTAGCCATCATCCACTGCAGCAGTAGCCCTTGGGCGGCCTGAGCGAGGAATGTCATCGACACTTCCTGTCTCTCTGTATCTCCTCCATGTCCGAACATCATCATTTTGGTTAACTCCGCGACGCCTGGACACTGCCCTTGTTGAAAGCCCTTCCTGGCACAAAGTAACAATGCGGACAGGATCGAACCGCGGTACTGAGCGTCTAGACAGGGTTGAACTACAGAGAACACGAGTCTTGTACCTCCTTCCTGGTGGAATGATTGGAACTGATCGGCTGTCGGACCCGCTCCGTCTAATAGGCGCTGCTCATGCGTAGTTTTTTCCATCTTTGGGCGGGTTTAGTGACGTCTCTGAACAGTCAAAGGGACTCTTGTCTGTGATACAATATCCACAGTCAACGCCTATCTTCAGGAGTTCTGGCAACCGGGGTGATGCAAAACTTTTTTTGATGTGTGTATTAGGTTAGGTTAAGTATTTCCTGTAAGATCTTGTTTGTGTTAGAAGCCATTTAGTGCCCCTCTGCAAGTGGCGTCCGGGGCATGATGAAGCCCCTTGCCCCTCGCTATGCCACTGGCCATAAGATCTTTTTTACATCTGGCCTCGAGTGAGCCACCTTACTTCTGTAAAATGTACGACATCAATATGCTCAGCATCCAAACTTCTGAGTAATTCCTGCAACTGACGATGATTCAATGCCGTAGCGAACTAGTACGTGGGCTGCCGAATGAAGAAATATAATTGAATTAAAGCTCATTTCGTTCCGCTGTGTCTGTCTTTGCACACGAAAGTAAAAAGACAGTGAAAGCCCATCATAGAGCGTTCTTGTTCAAATGTGGTACTTATTTGTAGCAATAGATATAGTATCAAATTAAACCTGTTATAGCATACATTGGCAGTAATTGCAATCCGCATGAGGATTTCAAACTTCTACCGTCTTGTAGTGCCAGAATTACCGTGAAAACGGTTCTTGATGACAACTGTATACAAACAGCACAGAATTTGTTGTTTTTCTATAAATTAATTTATGCGTCTCTAAATCTCTAGTTCCGCAGCTGCAACTAAAGTGGCCACACGACAACAGACTAATATATTAAAAAACTAAAAACCCGCCTCGATTGCGAAAAAAGCACCTAGTGTTAAGTGTTAACACAAGTTTCTGCATAGGCCTTCTTCAGAACAATAATAAAACCCACAAGTGCCTAAGAAGACCTTTGTTAATGATAAAAAAAACACCATAGATATACATTTATAAACGAAAAAGAAAAGGAAAACACGAACAGTAAATATGTACAAATTAAAAACCACTAACTTAATGGTGTACGCTCCACCTCACACCGGCCTATGTTCGATGGGCCATGACCCGCCATAAACTGCAGCTACAAACGGTCGCTCACGTACAAGCCTGACCCGCTGTGTATGCACATGCGCAAGACAAGGGAAGTTACTTGAATGCGCACACGAATACGAGAAAGTTTATCCATGGGTCGGGGCTAAATAGCCCATACATTCCCAACCGTGGATCAACGTATATCAAGAAATGAAATGGATAGAACAAGAGACGAGCTAAATAGGAGATGAAACCTAAAAAATAACCGCACACGGTTGCTTATGCTAGTAAAGAAACTTACATATGAAGCTACCTATGGCAGCAGGAGGAACGCTTAAAAACTATACCTAAAGGCAGTCAAAACGTGAGGTGTTAAACGGGCTAAAATCACCTTCATCGCCCGCAGCTCGTGGTCGTGCGGTAGCGTTCTCGCTTCCCACGCCCGGGTTCCCGGGTTCGATTCCCGACGGGGTCAGGGATTTTCTCTGCCTCGTGATGACTGGGTGTTGTGTGCTGTCCTTAGGTTAGTTAGGTTTAAGTAGTTCTTAACCTCAGCATGAAGTAACACGATATCAACTCGAGGGCGGGGATTGTCCAAAATTTTACATCGGACAAACGGGACGAGCTCTGGGTCTCAGGTATAAAGAGCATAATCCTACTACAAGCGGTGCCGGTACTGAGGGCTCTACGTATGCGGAACACTTGGTGCAAACGGCTCATGCGCCGCGCCCTCCAGTTGATATCGAGTAACTTCATGCCGAGGTTAAGGGCTCAAAACTGGATGTTTTAATATATTAACCAACGATTATTGACGCGCAGCGATGTTGAAGGTTCTACAACGGACTAACGCAGTTGAGCGGACTGGCCAGTTGTAAGAAGGAAACTTGCAGGGTTCTTCAAATATAGCACGGGCGGCAATGTCAAGAACGGGATGGACCAATGAGAGACCAGCATCGTGTGGTTTTATGGATTTTTCTTACCGATTGTGTGATAGATGGCCACTCTTAGACCGCATGAGGCCCAAGGTTGGACAACCATGCTTTACACCGACAGTCACTTCACAAAATAAATCAACATACGTCGCCAAGCAACAAATACAACACTGATGTCAAAACAGGTAACATTCTGACTGCTTAAGCGCCATATTCTCGCCTGGAGGCAGAAAATGGGACTACTGGAAATTAAAACTGCTACACGACGAAGATGAAGTGCTACAGACGCGAAATTTAGCCGACAGGACGAAGATGATGTGATATGCAAATGATTAGCTTTTCAGAGCATTTACACAAGGTTGGCGCCAATGGCGACACCTACAACGTGCTGACATGTGGAAAGTTTCCAACCGATTTCCCATACACAAACAGCAATTGACCAGCGTTGCCTGGTGAAAAGTTGTTGTGATGCCTCGTGTAAGGAGGAGAAATGCCTACCATTACGTTTCCGACTTTGATAAAGGTCGGATTGTAGCCCATCGCGATGCGGTTTATCGTATCGCGACATTGCTGCTCGCGTTGGTCGAGATCCAATGACTGTTAGCAGAATATGGAATCGGTGGGTTCAGGAGGGTAATACGCAACGCCGCGCTGGTCCCAAAGGCTTCTCATCACTAGCAGTCGAGGTGACAGGCATCTTTTCCACACGGCTGTAACGGATCGTGCAGCCACGTCTCGATCCCTGAGTCAACAGATAGGGACGTTTGCAAGACAACAACCATCTGCACGAACAGTTCGACGACGTTTGCAGCGGCATGGACCATCAGCTCGGAGACCATGGCTGCGCTTACCCTTGACGCTGCATCACAGACAGGAGCGCCTGCGATGGTGTACTCAACGACGAACCTGGGTGCACGAATGGCAAAACGTCATTTTTTCGGATGAATCCAGGTTCTGTTTACAGCATCATGATGGTCGCATCCGTGTTTGGTGACATCGCGGTGAACGCACATTGGAAGCGTGTATTCGTCATAGTCATACTGGCATATCACCCGACGTGATAGTATTGAGTGCCATTGGTTACACGTCTCTGTCACCTCTTGTTCGCATTGACGGCACTTTGAACAGTGGACGTTACATTTCAGATGTGAAACGACCCGTGGCTCTACCCTACATTCGATCCCTGCGAAACCCTACATTTCAGCAGGATAATGCACACGACCGCATGTTGCGGGTCTTGTACGGGCTTTTCTGGATACAGAAAATGTTCGACTGCTGGCATGGCCAGCACGTTCTTCAGATCTCTCACCAATTGAAAATATCTGGTCAATGGTGGCCGAGCAACTGGCTCGTCACAATACGCCAGTCACTACTCTTGATGAACTGTGGTATCGTGTTGAAGCTACATGGGCAGCTGTACCTGTACACACCATCCAAGCTCTGTTTGACTCAATGCCCAGGTGTATCAAGGCCGTTATTACGGCCAGAGGTGGTTGTTCTGGATACTGATTTCTCAGGACCTATGCACCCAAATTGCGTGGAAATGTAATCACATGTCAGTTCTAGTATCATATATTTGTCCAATGAATACCCGTTTATCATCTGCATTTCTCCTTGGTGTAGCAATTTTAATGGCCAGTAGTGTATTTTTTTCGCATATTCCGCGACCGATTAATGAACATACCTACGATGTTTCAGAGTCCTCGGTGTATACAGGCCACACTACACCACTCGGAACACAGTTTAATTACAACCAGCGGGTACATACCGATGGATTATCACGGTCGCGCTGCGCCGCTTCGCAGTGCGAGGTGTGGCGGGCGTGCGAATCGTGTAACGAGGCGACCGCACGCCATGCTCTCGAATTTCGCGCCAGACCGGACCCAACAGGGACCCACAGAACAACTGCGCAGTTTCGCGAGGGGCCCGGCGTGGGGTTCGGTTCACGCCCGAGGGGAGAGAAAGTCTGGCATATACGTGCGCGGGGCCGACATGAGCGCCGACGCCAAGTCGAGGATAGGGAAGCTCCCGCCTCTAGGTCTATCCTGCTCGCTAACTCAGCCCCTTTCACACGAGCGACTTTCTCGAAATTTAAAAATAAAATAAAAATACAGTCATGGAAATAAGTATTCACACAGTAGATCGTTAGTATTTTGCAGCTGTGACTTATTAAACTGAGAGTTCGGTAATTTTCACATCTGTCAGGGTTGTAGCCTCTCCCCGATGCTATTCAATCTGTATATTGAGCAAGCAGTAAAGGAAACAAAAGAAAAATTCGGTGTAGGTATTAGAATCCATGGAGAAGAAATAAAAACTTTGAGGTTCGCCGATGACAAAGTAATTCTGTCAGGGACGGCAAAGGACATCGAAGAGCAGTTGAACGGAATGGACAGTGTCCTGAAAGGAGGGTATAAGATGAACATCAACAAAAGCAAAACAAGGATAATGGAATGTAGTCGAATTAAGTCGGGAGATGCTGAGGGATTAGATTAGGAAATGAGATACTTAAAGCAGTAAAGGAGTTTTGCTATTTGGGGAGCAAAATAACTGATGCTGGTCGAAGTAGAGAGGATATAAAATGTAGACTGGCAATGGCAAGGAAAGCGTTTCTGAAGAAGAGAAATTTGTTAACATCGAGTATAGATTTAAGTGTCAGGAAGTCGTTTTTGAAAGTATTTGTATGGAGTGTAGCCATGTATGGAAGTGAAACATGGACGATAAATAATTTAGACAAGAAGAGAATAGAAGCTTTCGAAATGTGGTGCTACAGAAGAATGCTGAAGATTAGATGGGTAGATCACATACCTAATGAGGAAGTATTGAATAGAATTGGGGAGAAGAGGAGTTTATGGCACAACTTGACTAGAAGAAGGGATCGGTTGGTAGGACATGTTCTGAGGCATCAAGGGATCACCAATTTAGTATTGGAGGGCAGCGTGGAGGGTAAAAATCGTAGAGGGAGACCAAGAGATGAATACACTAAGCAGATTCAGAAGGATGTAGGCAGCAGTACGTACTGGGAGATGAAGAAGCATGCACAGGATAGAGTAGCATGGAGAGCTGCATCAAACCAGTCTCAGGACTGAAGACCACAACAAAAACAACAGTAGGTGGTGACAAACTACGATGGTGTGTTGGGATAGTAAATCACTCACAGTGCTGATACGAATAACTACGATGACGTAGCGTCAGATAACCATGTACTTGGTAATGAAGCTTGCCATATGCCATGAATCTATTCTGTGAAAGTAAAATATGTTACACTCCGCACGGTCTGCGACAGGGGCAAAATGTGTTCATACAGCGGACTACTTTCAAGCAAACAAACGGCTGACGCAGCCCCGGAGTGCATGCCACACTTGTGTAGTTGTGTAGCAGCCGTGAAGCAACAGCACGTCGGACGTGGGTACCGTGGAACAGCAGAATGAGCCGCAAGGGCAAGGAAACGACCATTGAGGAACGAAACATCGTTGTCGCCCAATATCTTCAACTCAAGCAGTATGCCGAAATTGCGAACATCACAGGACGAAGCCGAGCGACTGTGCAATCTATTATCATTAAGCGATATAAGGACAGGCATGTAGTAATAAACAGTAAACGACACGGTGGTCCACAGAAGCTTACAACAAAAGAGACCAGAATGCTACTAAGAGTCATCTAGAAAAACCCGAAATCGACAGCGTCGGCACTATCCGCATATATACACCACTGGCCATTAAAATTGCAAAACCGAGCGAGGTGGCGCAGTGGTTAGGCACTGGACTCGCATTCGGGAGGACGACGGTTCAATCCCGCGTCCGGTCATCCTGATTTAGGTTTTCCGTGATTTCCCTAAATCACTCCAGGCAAATGCCGGGATGGTTCCTCTGAAAGGGCACGGCCGACTTCCTTCCCTAATCCGATGAGACCGATGACCACGCTGTCTGGTCTCCTTCCTCAAACCAACCAACCATTAAAATTGCTACACCAAGAAGAAACACAGATGATAAACGGGTATTCATTGGACAAATATATTATACTAGAACTGACATGTGATTACATTTTCAGCAATTTGGGTGCATAGATCCTGAGAAATCAGTACCCAGAACGTTGATATACTTCCCGAGATGTGAGGTCGTGGTCCAAGAACTTGACTGCGCTGGACTTCCTCAGAGGCGATGCTCCGCTGAGTCTTGCCGACTGACTGGTCGGGTGTCTGAGAGCGACTTATATATTGTGAGAAAGGGGGCCGTGGTTCAGGTGACACGTGATGAGCAGTGATAATCCATAGCAAAGATAAGGTTGACTATCGATTACCACCTTGTCAAAGATAAAAATTGTTAGCAATTTTGTAGAGCCACTGTCCATATATCGCTAAGTTTCATAGCCTCCTCTTTCCTATTAAAATTATCGTGATGTTTATAAATTTTATTGGACAAATATATTATACTAGAGCTGACATATAGCCGTGGATAGTAATTTAACGTTGTAGATAAAACTTCGGTATCCGAAAACTTCACTTGGTGGTTGCCTGGTTGAAGAGCATGTTCCGCTACAGCTGATTTTTCTATTTTTCCAAGTCGACAAAGACTTTTTATGCTCTTTCAGTCACGTGTTTACGCTTCTTTTGGTAGTACCAAAATAAACTTTACCACAGGTACATGGAATTTTATATACACCACATGTCGACAAGGGAGGGAAATTTGAACAATCAGCCCTATACAAAGCTAATAACAAACCATCTCGTTGGTATCGATATGTAGATGACATTTGTGGTTTGGTCCCATGGCAGAAAGGCCTTGGACGATTTCTTTGATTATCTAAATAAAATTCACCCAAAAATACAGTTTACCAAGGAAATAGAAAAGGATAACAGAATATCTTTCTTGGATGTCTTAGTTATGAGACGGTCCGATAGAAGCTTGGAATATAAAGTTTTTCGGAAGGCAACACATACGGACAGATATTTACATAAAAAGTCTTGTCGATCGAGCGGAACGGATATGTACACCTGAACATTTGGATGCTGAAATGAAACATCTGAAGCAGGGTTTTGAAAAAAACGGCTACTCAAAAAAAGAGATAAATAGAATTTTGCGTCCAAGGAACAGAAGACCAAAAGATAAGAATGAACCACAACAACAGAAAAATACAGTAGTTCTCCCTTTTATTAAAAAAGTAACAGATCGGATCGGTAAGATTTTACGAAAACATGACATAAAACCGGTCTTTAAACCAACAAAGAAAATAAGTCAAGTACTACGATTTGTGAAGGATAAACGCCCTCCCCTGTCGACATGTGGTGTGTATAAAATTCCATGTACCTGTGGTAAAGTTTATATTGGTACTACCAAAAGAAGCGTAAACACGCGACTGAAAGAGCATAAAAGTCAAAGAGCATAAAAGTCTTTGTCGACTTGGAAAAATAGAAAAATCAGCTATAGCGGAACATGCTCTTCAACCAGGCAACCACCAAGTGAAGTTTTCGGATACCGAAGTTTTATCTACAACGTTAAATTACTATCCACGGCTATATGTCAGCTCTAGTATAATATATTTGTCCAATAAAATTTATAAACATCACGATAATTTTAATAGGAAAGAGGAGGCTATGAAACTTAGCGATATATGGACAGTGGCTCTACAAAATTGCTAACAATTTTTATCTTTGACAAGGTGGTAATCGATAGTCAACCTTATCTTTGCTATGACTTATCTTTGACTTCACCATTGCAGGCGCTCCTGTCTGTGATGCAGCGTCAAGGGTAACAGCAGCCATTGTCTCCGAGCTGATAGTCCATGCTGCTGCAAACGTCGTCGAACTGTTCGTGCAGATGGTTGTTGTCTTGCAAACGTCCCCATCTGTTGACTCAGTGACCGAGATGTGGCTCCCCGATCCGTTACAGCCATGCGGATAAGATGCCTGTCATCTCGACTGCTAGTGATACGAGGCCGTTGGGATCCAGCACGGCGTTCCGTATTACCCTCCTGAACCCACCGATTCCATATTGTGCTAACAGTCATTGGATCTCGACCAACGCGAGCAGCAATGTCGCGATACGATAAACCGCAATCGCGATAGGCTACAATCCGACCCTTATCAAAGTCGAAAACATGATGGCACGTATTTCTCCTTACACGAGGTTCAAAATGGCTCTGAGCACTATGCGATTTAACTTCTGAGGTCTTCAGTCGCCTAGAACTTAGAACTGATTAAACCTAACTAATCTAAGGACATCACACACAGCCATGCGCGAGGCAGGATTCGAACCTGCGACCGTAGCGGTCGCTCGGCTCCAGACTGCAGCGCCTAGAACCGCACGGCCACTCCGGCCTTACACGAGGCATCACAACAACGTTTCATGAGGCAACGCCGGTCAACTGCTGTTTGTGTATGAGATATCGGTTGGAAATTTTCCTCACGTCAGCACGTTGTAGGTGTCGCCAACGGCGACAGCGTTGTGTAAACGCTCTGAAAAGCTAATCGTTTGCATATCACACCATCTTCTTCCTGTTCGGTTAAATTTCGCGTCTGTAGCACGTCATCTTCATAGTGTAGTAATTTTAATGGCTAGCAGTGTACATGAGCACTTCCGAAAGGACATGACTCCAAGGGCAGTTCGCACCATTCTCAATCGTTCGGGCTACAGAGCCAGGGTCCCGAGACGAAAGCCCTACATCAGCAAAAAGAACAGGAAGTGGCGGATGGAATAGCACGTATCCAAGATAGCAGACTTCTGGGATACTGTATTATTTAGTGATGAAAGCAAATTTAATTTCGCGCACAATGATGGTAGGATCTTGGTCTGGAGAAGATCGAATACAGACCTCGACCGGAACAACAGTCGACCCACGGTGAAGCACGGAGGTGGTGGAGTGGTATGGGGCTGTATGTCAGCCTCCAGTGTCGGAAAATTAGTGTTTGTGGAAGGTACCATGGCGAGATTTGTGTATATGAACATTCTCAAACAGAACTTAAAACAGAGTGTTGACGCCTTGGATCATCCTAGAAATTATTACTTCGAACAGGACAATGATCCCAAACATACGGCGCAAATTGTCCGGCTGTGCTTGCTCTACAACACTCCACACACTCTTAAAACACCAGCTCAGAGTCCGGACCTGAATCCCATCGAACACCTGTGGAGTTTTTGTATTTTGTTCTGTAAAGGCTTGTTCATTCTCGTACTATATACCAGCATAGACTGGCCAATGTATATAGTGTATATCCAATTAGTGTTCTTGGTTTCATACTGTCAATAAAGGACGTTTACTTTTCCACGTTCTAGTGTATGAGTGCTTATTTCCATTACTGTAAACACCAGAGGTGCGAATAAGAGTCGTCCACTACGGTTTCGTGCCATCTTAATCATGTATCTACACTGACGGGAAAAAATCCGAACACCAAGAAGGAGTTGTGATACTTACAAGAAAGGTTGGCAAGGCAGTTTCTAAAAATGGCTCTGAGCACTATGGGACTTAGCATCTGAGGTCATCATTCCCCTAGAACTTAGAACTACTTAAACCTAACTAACCTAAGAACATCACACACATCCATGCCCGAGGCAGGACTCGAACCTGTGACCATAGTGGTCGCGCGGTTCCAGACTGACGAGCCTCGAACCACTCGGCCACATTGGCCGGCGGCTGTTTCTACATCTGAAAGATGACGCCTATTCAAACTGGGCGCCACTCGCGTATCGCCACTACAAGGACGCAAATCAGGTTTTCTATAGATACGTGCTATAACGGTAGTGAGCATTAGCTACCCTTGGACCTAATGAGTTGATGCTAGTCCACAGTGCTTGTAAGACGAAGTAGTCGCCGTTGTCAACAGCTCACAGAGTTGGGACGAAGTCATGTAATAGGGCTACAAAAAGCTGGACGTTCCTCCTGTGATAGTGCAGAAAGACTGGGCAGGAACTTAGCTGCTGAACTTTCTACATCTACTTCTACATCTACCTCCATACTCCGCAAGCCACCTCACGGCGTGTGGCGGAGGGTACCTTGAGTACCTATATCGGTTCTCCCTTCTATTCCAGTCTCGTATTGTTCGTGGAAAGAAGGATTGTCGGTATGCTTCTGTGTGGGCTCTAATCTCCCTGATTTTATCCTTATGGTCTCTTCGCGAGATATACGTAGGAGGGAGCAATATACTGCTTGATTCCTCGGTGAAGGTATGTTGTCGAAAGGTCAACAAAAGCCCGTACCGAGCCACTGAGCGTCTCTCCTGCAGAGTCTTCCACTGGAGTTTATCTATCATCTACGTAACGCTTTCGCGATTACTAAATGACCCTGTAACGAAGCGCGCTGCTCTCCGTTGGATCTTCTATATCTCTTCTATCAACCCTATCTGGGACGGATCCCACACTGCTGAGCAGTATTCAAGCAGTGGGCAAACAAGCGTACTGTAACCTACTTCCTTTGTTTTCGGATTGCATTTCCTTAGGATTCTTCCAATGAATCTGTCTGGCATCTGCTTCACCGACGATCAACTTTATATGATCATGCCATTTTAAATCACTCCTAATGCCTACTCCCAGATAATTGATGGAATTAACTGCTTCCAGTTGCTGACCTGCTATATTGTACCTAAATGATAAAGGATCTTTCTTTCTATGTATTCGCAGCACATTACACTTGCCTACATTGAGATTCAATTGCCATTCCCTGCACCATGCGTCAATTCGCTGCAGATCCTCCTGCATTTCAGTGCAATTTTCCATTGTTACAACCTCTCGATATACCACAGCATCATCCGCAAAAAGCCTCAGTGAACTTCCGATGTCATCCACAAGGTCATTTATGTATACTGTGAATAGCAACGGTCCCACGACACTCCCCTGCAGCACACCTGAAATCACTCTTACTTCGGAAGACTTCCCTCCATTGAGAATGACATGCTGCGTTCTGTTATCTAGGAACTCTTCAATCAAATCACACAATTCGTCTGACAGTCCATATGCTCTTACTTTGTTCATTAAACGACTGTGGGGAACTATCGAACAACTTTACTGCTGGCAGGGGTGGTCAAGAGAATGTGCGGTCGCAAGATAACTTATACAACTGAGGGACCAAACCACCGTGTTCGGCGTCTGCCTCTCGAACGTCGTACAGCATCTGCAGCAGCGATCTGAGCAGCAGCGATCTGAGCAGCAGCTGGCACCACAGTGATACAATGAACTGTTACAAATCGGTTACTTCAGGACCAGCTTGGATCCGGACACCAAGCAGCGTGCATTCCGCTGATCTCAAACCGCCGCCATTTGGGACCACAATGGTGTCAAGCAAGAGCTCACTGGAGAGCAGGATGGAGATCTGTTGTGTTTTCGGATGAAAGATGGTTCTGCCTCGTTGCCAGTGATGGCCGTGTGTTGGTTAGGAACAAGCAAGTTGAGGGCCTGCAACCAACCCATCTACGTGCTAGACCAGGGCTTCACAACATACGTGCTCGCGGAGCAAGCTGTGAGCAACAAGGCCCGAGCACGGAGCGGCGCGAGCACGCTACCCCCACTACCAGACCAGAGCGGAGAGTGGGGAAAGTCACGTGGGGCACACAACAGCTGCCGCCAGTCAATGTAAATCCGCGGCCAGCTGCAGGGATATCACTCACGAATTATTACTGCGACAAATGAAACAAATAAAGGAGAATGTACACATGCCACATAATTTTATTAGCTTAGTGTATACCTCTACTATTCGCATTAATTTGTGAAATATTACACAATAAAAGGTGTCACTGAAGTGTGGGATTCTCGGTTATCTTGTACTTTTTGCCCTTTACAATTGCGTCTATGTTTGGAGTAATTGTTCTTGTGCATTTTAGGCGCAGCGTGCAGTTTAAATTTCGATCAGACAATGCGTTTCTCAGGCGCGTCTTGTTACATTTCATTGCAGAGAACAGTTGTTCACAAACATACGTGGAACCGAACATTGATATTATTGTAGCCGCCAGTTTGTGCAAACGAGGAAATCTATCCTGAGGGAAGTGTCTGTAGATTTCCAAAATGTATTTCTTGTTCTGAAATTTGTCTCTGTATTCCTTGTCACACTACATGTCAATAATTTCTTGCTGCAGTTCAGGACGAATCTCTTAAATATTCGCTGAGTATGGAGAGAACAGATCAAAATCACTGTCTAGTGCTGTCAGATCTTGAAAGCGCTGATCAACTAAACTGTGTGAATAACGTTCACAGTCTTTGTGAAGATCTTGCACGGATGATAATTTAGGAAAATAAGCTAGGTTTCCTGTTTCCAGCTGACTCACCCAAAGTGTCAATTTAATTTTAAAAGCTCGTATTCGATCTATGAAATTAGTAATTAGCCGATCTTTACCTTGTAGTGAAATGTTCAAAGCATTCAGATAGCTAGTTAAATCTGCTAAGAACGCGAGATCACATTCGAACGTGCGCGCGCATTTCCCCTCCCTCCCTACTCCGCGACCTTGCACCTGCTCGCGAGCACGTGCCTGAGCAGACGCGAGTACTCGCGCTCAAAACCGGCCAGTTGTTAAGCCCTGTGCTAGACACACCGCAGCTACACCTAGAGTTATCGTCTGGGGGCGCGATTTCCTATAACAGCGGGAGCACCCTCATGATCATCCCACGCACCCTGACTGCACGTCAATCTGGTGATTCGACCTGTCGTCCTGCAATTCATGAACAGCATGCCGGCGGGTGTTATTCAACAGGATACCTCTCGCCCGTGTACCGCTGTTGAAACTCAACATACTACACAAAGTGTCGACACGTTGCCTTCGCTTGCTCGATCACCACACCTGTCCCCAACCGAGCACATATGGGACATAACCGGACGACATCTCCAGCGTCACTGACAAACAGCATTAATCGTGCCTGTATTGACCAACCAAGTGCAACAGGCATGGTACTCTATCCCAGAAACTGACATCCTCCACCTGTGCAACACAATGAATGCACGTGTGCAAGTTTGCATTTGACATTCTGGAGGCTACACCGGTTACTTACGTACCAGTATCTCACACTTCAAATGTCTTATCTCGCGCTACTAACCTGCGACACTGCAATGTTAATCGCTTAAATATGGTGTCCAGGCAACTGTATTCTCCAAGTTTCATTACTCTACATTAATTATTTCTTGATGGAATTTCTTCTCGCCAGAGTAAGTAACAATAATAATTGCGTGGCGGTTCAGGCGTGTAGCGTTTCATGATGCAAAGATCCACAAATAAAGTTTGACGGACTATTAACACGACGATAAATGTGAAATACTTGCACGAGAGATAAATACTCTGTGGAATTTAAGCATCTCCGTGCGAACTCGATAACAATGATATACAGACTGTATTAAGCTACGGCAAAGAGATAATTATTCCATGTTGAACATTGGAAGAGAGAGGTTCTATGTCGGATTGAGAGGAGGTAGTTGTTGGAAACCGCCATTAAGGTAGTAATCTGTGTTTCATGGTTCAAATGGCTCTGTGCACTATGGGGCTTAACTGCTGAGGGCATCAGTCCCCTAGAACTTAGAACTACTTAACCCTAACTAACATAAGGACATCACACACATCCATGCCCGAGGCAGGATTCGAACCTGCGACCGTAGCAGTCGCGCGGTTCCAGACTGTAGCGCCTAGAACCGCTCTGCCACCTCGGCCGGCTGTTTTATGGTCTTGAAGAAAATAAATAAATATAAAAGCACAGAAAGAGTATCAGGTGTGTAGAGTTCATACCCTTAATCATTTCAAAAGAAATATTCAGTGATTATAAAGACGCAAGTCGTTCGGAAGTGTTATGTGGTTTGGTGGTGCGAACCTGCAGTTTTACACGGTTTTGGTATCCGCCGAGAATATTTCTCCGAAGACCTAAATAATTTCACGAACTATAGTTGGACGCCACATTCCATACACACGACACAGCATAGCACTTGGATGTACCGATCGATTTCCGTAGAGCGATAAATTATCTTTAGCGATTTCAGCTGGAGAAGTTCCAGCAAGGAGACTCACCGAGATCTGCTGCTGCGAAACGCATATGGTATTACCGGATTCTTTAACTTCGGGGAACAGTAAGCAATATAGACTTCATAACCACCACAAACATAATTAAAAGGATGGTTGGTTGGTTTTTGGGGGAGGACACCAGACAGCGAGGGCAGCGGTCTCATCGGATTAGGGGCGGATGGGGAAGGAAGTCGGCCGTGCCCTTTGAAAGGAACCATCCCAGCATTTGCCTGGAGCGATTTAGGGAAATCACGGAAAACCTAAATGAGGAGGGCCGGACGCGGGATTGAACCGTCGTCCTCCCGAATGCGAGTCCAGTGTCTAACCACTGCGCCACCTCGCTCGGTAAATTAAAAGGACTCAACTTAAATAAAAGGAGCAAACAGTAAAAAGGAATCGCTAAACCAAAAAATAAATAAAAATAAAGTAATAATAATACGCAGTCACATTAATAAAACGCTCATTAAATAGTAGAGAGAATAAGAAATAAGACCCTGAAAGGCGGCCAGCGCACGTCTTTCTGTTGGACGCCACTTCGGTGACTCGCAGTTAAACGTGGAATCCGAGCCACATGTTGCTTCTGCAAACTTCTCACAATGTTGAGAGGTACACGCTTCGTTAAAAGGAAGACTGAAAAATCCGTGCTGCGACCGAAATTCGATATTGCGTTCCTCTCAGTTTCCAGGTACGCACTTTATCGTTAAACCACCAGGTCGGAATGTCTATAGATAATTCATCTACACGTTTTGAAGAGTGAGTTTCGGAGTACGAAAATAAGTGACATACAGGGTGTTTCAAAAACGACCGGTATGTTTGAAACGGCAATAAAAACTAAACGAGCAGCGATAGAAATACACCGTTTGTTGCAATATGCTTGGGACAACAGTACATTTTCAGGCGGACAAACTTTCGAAATTACAGTAGTTACAATTTTCAACAACAGATGGCGCTGCAAGTGATGTGAAAGAGATAGAAGACAACGCAGTCTGTGGGTGCGCCATTCTGTACGTCGTCTTTCTGCTGTAAGCGTGTGCTGTTCACAACGTGCAAGTGTGCTGTAGACAACATGGTTTATTCCTTAGAACGGAGGATTTTTCTGGTGTTGGAATTCCACCGCCTAGAACACAGTGTTGTTGCAACAAGACGAAGTTTTCAACGGAGGTTTAATGTAACCAAAGGACCGAAAAGCGATACAATAAAGGATCTGTTTGAAAAATTTCAACGGACTGGGAACGTGACGGATGAACGTGCTGGAACGGTAGGGCGGCCGCGTACGGCAACCACAGAGGGCAACGCGCAGCTAGTGCAGCAGGTGATCCAACAGCGGCCTCGGGTTTCCGTTCGCCGTGTTGCAGCTGCGGTCCAAATGACGCCAACGTCCACGTATCGTCTCATGCGCCAGAGTTTACACCTCTATCCATACAAAATTCAAACGCGGCAACCCCTCAGCGCCGCTACCATTGCTGCACGAGAGACATTCGCTAACGATATAGTGCACAGGATTGATGACGGCGACATGCATGTGGGCAGCATTTGGTTTACTGACGAAGCTTATTTTTACCTGGACGGCTTCGTCAATAAACAGAACTGGCGCATATGGGGAACCGAAAAGCCCCATGTTGCAGTCCCATCGTCCCTGCATCCTCAAAAAGTACTGGTCTGGGCCGCCATTTCTTCCTAAGGAATCACTGGCCCATTTTTCAGATCCGAAACGATTACTGCATCACGCTATCTGGACATTCTTCGTGAATTTGTGGCGGTACAAACTGCCTTAGACGACACTGCGAACACCTCGTGGTTTATGCAAGATGGTGCCCGGCCACATCGCACAGCCGACGTCTTTAATTTCCTGAATGAATATTTCGATGATCGTGTGATTGCTTTGGGCTATCCGAAACATGCAGGAGGCGGCGTGGATTGGCCTCCCTATTCGCCAGACATGAACCCCTGTGACTTCTTTCTGTGGGGACACTTGAAAGACCAGGTGTACCGCCAGAATCCAGAAACAATTGAACAGCTGAAGCAGTACATCTCATCTGCATGTGAAGCCATTCCGCCAGACACGTTGTCAAAGGTTTCGGGTAATTTCATTCAGAGACTACGCCATATTATTGCTACGCATGGTGGATATGTGGAAAATATCGTACTATAGAGTTTCCCAGACCGCAGCGCCATCTGTTGTTGAAAATTGTAACTACTGTAATTTCGAAAGTTTGTCTGCCTGAAAATGTACTGTTGTCCCAAGCATATTGCAACAAACGGTGTATTTCTATCGCTGCTCGTTTAGTTTTTATTGCCGTTTCAAATATACCGGTCATTTTTGAAACACCCTGTATATGGTCGTATCCTTTGACTGCATTGACATACAAGTTAAAGTTTTTTCACACCGCCGAGGGACCGTCGATCCTAGTATTTGACACAACTTTTAACATCATGGCTCTAGCCGTTCCTGAGGAAAAAAGGGATCTTAAACTGACGGACAGACAGACAATTTCTTTATGAGAGTCTGAGCAGAGGACAAAATTGAAAAGTCGGTGTCGCCAAATGCACTCCGTGGCCTGATACAGGGCAAAGGGCTCGGCTATAAACACTGAGCAGAGTGCCGGAAGGACGGGGGCGCCAGGATTATAGACATGAGTTCAGGGACGGAGCGGTGTGCGTCTGTAGCTGTGCCGAAGAATCTATTTTTCAGTCTCAATCATCTCTATGTATTATGTACGGAGCCGAAGCCCAAGTCGACCGTTGGTGATGTTGCTGTCAAGTGGAAAGGCGAAGCAACAACCACAGCTAACATGTACTGACGGACAATGGGGTCGACTAATACGGAAGATGGTTGTAAAAACCACATGAAATCAGTGGAAGGAATCCAAAGCGCTATCAGCATTCCAGCGAACACAATAACTGCGCGTAGGGAATTAAAAAGCATGGGATACAATGCCCGAGTACTTCATCAATAGCCACATATTTCTGTACTCAGTGCCGAGCGCTGCTTGATGTGATGTAAAGAGCGACGCCGCTGGGCAGTGGAAGACGGGAAATGAGTCAATTCGAGTGATGAATCACGGTATGCAGACTCATGGAAGAGTTTGGGTTTGGCGAACGCTTGGAGAACGCTACCTGCGCCCATGTGTATTGCCAATGGTGAAGAATGCAACACTGGAACTGGCAAACGCTGAAAGTGCCAAAAATAAAAATTCAGGAAACTGGGTAAAAACCTTGTAGAAGTTATATTACAACAATTAATATTTAATTAATGCAATTAATATTTCATGAAATATAAATTAATGAAATATAAATTCTTATACACTGAAGCGCCAAAGAAACTGGTATGGGTATACGTATTCAAACACAGAGGTATGTAAACAGACAGAATACGGCGCTGCGGTTGGCAACACCTATAGAAGATAAGTGTCTGGCGCAGTTGCTAGATCAGTTAACTGCTGTTACATTAGCAGGTTATCAACATATGAGTGATTTTGAACGTGGTGTTACAGTCGGCGCGCGAGCGATGGGACACAGTACCTTCCAGGTAGCGATGAAATGGGAATTTTCCCGGACGCCAATTTCACGACTGCACTGTGAATATCAATAATCCGGTAAAACATCAAATCCCCGACAGTGCTGCGGCCGGAAAAAGAACGTGACGAACGACGACTGAACAGAATCGTTAAACCTGACAGAAGTGTAACTCTTCTGCAAAATGTTGAAGATTTTAATGCTGGGGCATCAGCAAGTGCCAGCGTGCGAACAACTCGACGAAACATCATCGATATGGACTTTCGGAGCCGAAGGCCCACTCATGTACCCTTGATGACTGCACGACACAAAGCTTTACGCCTCGCCTCGGCCCGTCAACACCGACATTGGACTCTTGATGACTGGGTCGCACGAGTCTAGTTTCAAACTGCGTCGAGCAGATGGACGTCTATGGGTATGGAGACAACCTCATGAATCCATGGACCCTGCATGTCAGCAGGGGACTGTTCAAGATGGTGGACGCTCTGCAATGGTGTGGGGCGTGCGCAGTTAGTGATATGAGACCCCTGATACGTCTAGATATGACTCTGACACGTGACAACTACGTAAGCATCCTGTCTGATCACGTGCATCCCTTCATGTCCATTGTGCATTCCGACGCACTTGGGCAATTCCAGCAGGACAATGCGACACCCCACAAGTCCAGAATTGCTGTAGTGGCTCCAGGAACGCTCTTCTGAATTTAAACACTTCGGCTGACCTGACCGAGCGAGGTGGCGCAGTGGTTAGCACAATGGACTCGCATTCGGGAGGACGACGGTTCAATCCCGCGTCCGGCCATCTTGATTTAGGTTTTCCGTGCTTTCCCTAAATCGCTCCAGGCAAATGCCGGGATGGTTCCTTTGAAAGGGCACGGCCGACTTCCTTCCCTAATCTGATGAGACCGATGACCTCGCTGTCTGGTCTCCTTCCCCAAAACAACACAACCCAACTTGGGCTGACCACCAGACTTCCCCACATGAAGATTAATTACTGAGTATATCTGCGATGTCTGGCAACGTGCTGTTCAGAAGAGATCTCCACCTCCTCGTACTCTTACGGATTTATGGACAGCCGTGCAGGTTTCATGGTGTCAATTCCCCCTAGCACTACTTCAGACATTAGTCGAGTTGATGCCACGTCGGGTGGCGGTACTTCTGCGTGGTCGCGGGGATACTACACGATATTATGCAGGCGTACCAATTTCTTTGCTTCTTCAGTGTATTCGACATTACTATCAACTATTCAGCCAAACACATTTTAAAAAGTAGCATTTCATATTGAGCACAGAATTCCATAAAAGTCAACATTTCGGTAATGCTGAACGTGCCATGCTAATTAGCCACGGAAATGTTGAATGTCCACTCAAGTTCTTACACTGATATCACTAGCGCAATAAGTCATAAAATACTCTGTATTTCGCATCAAGAAACGGAATCGTAGCCAGTAGGTCCTTTTTTTTCTCTTCACTTAATTTGCTTGATAGTCGAAGTTGGGCCACATATCCTAAGGATGGCATGTCAGTGAAGTTTTGTTCCTTTTTGAACACAGAGAACTCAGTTCAGCCTGCTTCATTCACTCGAGTTTTCATTAGAAGCTTGCCTTTCTAGTCTGAAGTGACACGTATTACTGAAGCTTTGGATACCTTTAGTTTGATGGTACCAACATGTGTGTTCACAAAGGAAGCCGGAGCCAAGAAATCGCCGTCAGTCATGTAAATCACCAGAAAAGTTTTTTTTTCAGTCTATCTGTGGCCACCATATTTTCCACTTCTTCAGGGACCATGCATTCAGCATTCTTTTTGTTTTTTCGTTTCTATAATAACGAAGTTTCGATCGGAAGGCATGTAACTATGACCAGACACTAAAAACTTGATTTCAACACTTTTAACGATACCTTCTGAAACAAACTGTATTAAAGCTATCAACATCATATGATTTTTTTGGTATGTTCGACAAGTTATAACACTACATAATGAGATTACACAATATTCACAGTACTACATTGGTAGGAGCTCACACCAGACACAGGTTACAACAATCACTGCCTTAGGCACGTTGACATATTAAGGGTTAACTGTGCCGCCGCCGATGGAACGTCCATTCTCCTACATTTATCGGACGTCTTGTGAATTAAAGGGAAACATTTGTGTCACTTCCGACCTTTTCCATGTTATTCACCTTGGCACATACAACGTCTTCCATGAAAAATCTGACATGGGACGATTCAGCGTTTCCCACTTCCAATCTTCTTTTTACGGGGATATGGTGCTACGGTATAGAGGTCTTTTTCATGGTCTGGGTGTGGTCCTCTTATTACTCTTAAGAGTACGCTAAATGCGCCCGCCCGGTTGGCCGTGCGGTCTAATGCACGGCTTTCTGGAGTGGGAAGGAGCGCCTGGTCCCCGGCACGAATCCGCCCGGCGGATTTGTGTCGAGGTCCGGTGACCCGGCCAGTCTGTTGATGGTTTTTAGGCGGTTTTCCATCTGCCTCGGCGAATGCGGGCTGGTTCCCCTTATTCCGCCTCAGTTACATTATGTCGGCGATTGCTGCGCAAACAAGTTCTCCACGTACACGTACACCACCATTACTCTATCACGCAAACATAGGGGGCTACACTCGTCTGGTGTGAGACGTTCCCTGGGGGGTCCACCGGGTGCTGAACCGCACAATAACCCTGGGTTCGGTGTGGGGCGGCGGAGTGGTGAAGTGGACTGCGGTAGTCGTAGGGGGGTTGTAGACCACTGCGGCTGCGGCGGGGACGGAGCCTCTCCGTCGTTTCTAGGTCCCCAGTTAACATACAATACAATACAATGCTAAATACGGAAGGATATGTACACATTTTAGAGCACTGTCTATAGTAGAGGAAGCGTTCGGAGACGATGACTGTATCTGCATGACAACACACCCTGCTATGAGGGAGAATCTGGGAGGCAGTGGTTTGTGGAGAATAACATTACTGAAATGGATTGGCATTCCCAGGGTCCCGAACTGAACCCAACAGAACACTTTCAGCGTGAGTCAGAGTTCGGGTGTACAAACTTGCTGGTATCGCAGATCACAAATGTGGGCTACGTAAAGGCAGAAGAAAAGAGGGGGAGGGAGAGGCAGAGGGGAGGGGGAGGGGAGGCAAGGCAGAGGCAGAGAGAGAGGGAGAAGGAGAGAAATAAAAAGTACACCACAGACGACTAAACAATGACTTTCTCTACATTCCCACGTACAACTCTTGTTGCACTGTTGAAAAATAACTCGCCATGAGACGAGTTATTACTCCAAACTGAGATTCCCCCCCCCCCCCCCTCAAAGGCAGCTCAGCTAGACTGGCGTGGCTCAAAAGTTCTACATGGGCCCAATCTCTCATTTCCAGGAGGGAGTGGAAGATGAGTAAAAAGCAAAAAACTTTCAAGAATGGGCGGTAAGGTGGGGGCCGCCGTGAGGTCTCAGGTCTAGCTTCTGGGGTCGCAGTCTCTGCATCCCTGAGTTACAACTGCGACTTCGCTCCAGACCTCCTCAGCGGCCCTAATCACGAAATTCTCTAGTTGTGGCTCTCGGGAAACAGTGAACTACCATGTCTCCACGGACAGACACCTTCTTGAAAGCGTCCCAAAAGGAGTTCAAGCCGTCATCAAGGCAAAGCGTGGACACACTCCACATTACCGTTTCAGCGAACCGCTGAGCAGATAGTTTAGAATGCAGTTCAAGTCTAATAAAAGCTGTAGCGGTGGTACGCTTAACCTCTCAACATATCATACCTAAAACAAACGCAGGCTGCAGCGAATTACAGGGTGATTAAAAAAGGCAGAGCAGATTTCAGTTCTTTATTACAGACAAACCGTGAAAGATGGAAACACACTGCGCATGTCGCTGGATAGAGAAAGGTTCGAAGTTTCATGTTCGTACAGACACTATATCATGCACTCAGCATGAGCACCAAACGTTGCTCGAGAAGCATCGAAACGGAAGTCCATTTCATTCCACACACGAATGAACAGATCCCTGTTTACTGAATCCAACAATTCTATTTATCAACTCTTGAAGAGTATGTGCCACACGTGGGGCAAAAGCTCTGTCCGTTACATACTCCTACAGGAAAAAATCGCAAGCTGTGAGGTCTGATGACCGGCCAAAAGCAACAAACAAGACCTTGTTGTCCATCTCTCCCAATCCAACGTTGTGGGGTGGTGGTGTTAAGACAGCGGCGCACAAGGTGAAAGAGAGGCAGGACAACATGATGATGATGATGATGCTTGGTTCGTAGGACGCTCAACTGTGCGGTAATCAGCGCCCGTACGAAGTCCCAATTTTTACACAGTCCAAAAATTTGTTAACATCGAGTATAGATTTAAGTGTTAGGAAGTCATTTCTCGAAGTATTTGTATGGAGTGTAGCCATGTATGGAAGTGAAACATGGACGATAAATAGTTTGGACAAGAAGAGAATAGAAGCTTTCGAAATACGGTGCTACAGAAGAATGCTGAAGATTAGATGGGTAGATCACATAACTAATGAGGAAGTATTGAATAGGACTGGGGAGAAGAGAAGTTTGTGGCACAACTTGACTAGAAGAAGGGATCGGTTGGTAGGACATGTTCTGAGGCATCAAGGGATCACCAATTTAGTATTGGAGGGCAGCGTGGAGGGTAAAAATCGTAGAGGGAGACCAAGAGATCAATACACTAAGCAGATTCAGAAGGATGTAGGTTGCAGTAGGTACTGGGAGATGAAAAAGCTTGCACAGGATAGAGTAGCATGGAGAGCTGCATCAAACCAGTCTCAGGACTGAAGACCACAACAACAACAATTTTTTTTACACAGTCCAATCTAGCCAATGTCACGAATGATGATGAAATGATACGGACAACACAAATACCCAGTCCCCGGGCAGAGAAAAATCCCCAAGCCGGCCGGGAATCGAGCCCGGGACCCCGTGATCCAGAGGCAGCAACGCTAGCCACTAGACGGGCACCGCTTTTCACAACAACAATGAAATCCTCTGACTTTGGGTCTTAGCAGCCAGAGACTACGGTCATGTATGTGTGGTTCGCTTTACCTCTCAACATATCATACCTAAAGCAAGCCGGCCGCGGTGGTCTCGCGGTTCTAGGCGCGCAGTCCGGAACCGCGCGACTGCTACGGCCGCAGGTTCGAATCCTGCCTCGGGCATGGATGTGTGTGATGTCATTAGGTTAGTTAGGTTTAAGTAGTTCTAAGTTCTAGGGGACTGATGACCACAGCTGTTAAGTCCCATAGTGCTCAGAGCCATTTGAACCTAAAGCAAACACGGGATGCAGCGAAATACAGGGTGATTCAAAAGGGTAAAAATTGTTGGATTCAAAAAGGCCAGCCGGGAATCGAACCCGGACCCCTTTGCACAGCATTCGGCCGCTCTGACCACTCAGCTGTGTGTGTGTGTGTGTGTGTGTGTGTGTGTGTGTGTGTGTGTGTGTGTGTGTGTGTGTTCTACCTTCGACGAAGACTTTGTCAGCCGAAAGCTCATTTTATGACAGTCTGAAATGAAATGTCGCGTAGCTAGAGGCGTCCCGTTGGGTAGACCGGGTCGCCCGGTGCAAGTCTTTGGGGGTGACGCCACTTCGGCAACTTGCACGTCGGTGGAGATGATATGACGACGGTGAAGACATCACAACACCCAGTCCCTGTGCAGAGAAAATCTCCGACCAGCCGGGAATTGAACCCGGGACCCTTTGCACAAAAATGGTTCAAATGGCTCTGAGCACTATGGGACTCAACTGCTGAGGTCATTAGTCCCCGAGAACTTAGAACTACTTAAACCTAACTAACCTAAGGACATCACAAACATCCATGCCCGAGGCAGGATTCGAACCTGCGACCGTAGCGGTCTTGCGGTTCCAGACTGCAGCGCCTTTAACCGCACGGCCACTTCGGCCGGCTCCCCTTTGCACAGCATCGAGCCGCGCTGACCACTCAGCTATCCTGGCGGACTTCCGACAATCTTTTTGTAGTGCCTATCTGCGACTCAACATCTCTGCTATATGGTGAGTAGTAACTATCCTTTTCACAATACTGTTGGAGTCCATCCTGGTTTCTCCATTGTTAAACAAAATCAATAGAATCTTCGTGAAGGTGAGGAAATAACTAGTTCTGCAGCATGTCCATGTATGATATTCTTGTCACACTTCCTCCGTGAAAAATGGAAGGTCCATAAACTTTGTGAAGAGAAACGGGACAAAACACACTCTATTGTCGGTTTCGGTGAGCCTCTTTCATGTTAGACAACAACGCCGGGATTTTGCAACCCCCAACTTCTTACATTATAACGTTTACTTTACCCAGTAGATGAAACGTTGATTCATCTGAAAGGATGAGTCGCTCGGAAAAAGTGTGCTGCCATATCCTGGAGAAATGAAATGCAATATTCGTAGCTTCTGCTATGGTCGCCTGGACGCAATTTGCTAAAGTAACTGCAACTTTTACGGGTTCATATATAGGCGTCGTTTCAGAACACGCCGCACCGTTGTTTGAGGAAGTTGAAGTTCCTGGCCTGCGTGTCTTGTGAACTTCCGAGGGCTCCGTGTGAACGCATCTCGGATACGCTCGACATTTTCATCGGACGTGTGTGGCCGAACAGTGGCTCTTCCTTTTGCATATGCAAACAGCTTCCAAGAATTTTGTATTCCAGTCATAAATCTGCTTATGCAGAGGTGGATTCTTGCTGAATCGACGACGGAATGCACGATGCACTTGAACAATGGTCTGACGTCAAGCACATTCCAACTCACAAAATTATCCCTCTTGTGGTGTACTCGCAACGTTGCTACAGACAACCAACTGAGCAGCTGTTCCTAAACTTGGGACCTTCCTCTATCCAGAGACACGCGCAATGTGTTTCTGTTTGTAATATTTTGTAATAAACAACTGAAATCTGTTACTTCTTTTTGAATCACCCGGTACAAGAAAATACGCAACTGAGCATACGCCTTACGTCTCAAAATGTCATGGTAAAATAAGCGCGCGATGCGGCGAAATACAACAAAATACGCAACTGACGAAGGTGTTACGTACCCTGTGAACCAAATGAAGTGGAAACATACAGAAGTTCACTGCTATCTTTGGCAGAAAGGAAGTGTTTGTGACCTGGAACCCCGCAGCTGTGCCGTCCCGCAAGCAAAATTGCTTTCCACATGCGCGTCGCAAACAGCTCCGTGCTAAATGGGATTGTTAACACTCGCAGCATCCGTGTTTACAATGTGTGGCAATTGCCACGTTACTAAAGACGCCGCCCTGCGACTCTTGCCACACGAAACTGTGCCGCTGTTGCGTCTCAACGTGTGAGAATACAGGCAAGAAATACACTCTAGAAAAGGATTTCCAGTTGTTATGAATGACGAAGCCGTTTCCGCCCAATTTAGACATACAAGTAGTGCTGCGCCTATTGAATGAGGTTACAATGAAGAAAACATTTTATAAAACAAATTACAGTATTTATTTTTCAGTTTACCTTTAAAGGGCCAAGGAAACGATAAAAAATTGTCAAACTTTACCAGTTTGTCAAATTACTTGGCAGTTTGCGGCACTGTTTGACGCGTTTGTCAAACATATAATTTAGAGAGAAATTTTTACTGATGGCAGATTTGAAAAAATGGCGTACATATTTTTTTGTTGATGTTCAGTGAGAAAGACTAATTACAGTTATTTATCTCACCATATCGTGAGCTTCCACTACTACTAATTCTACGATCATGAATAAAACAAAAGAGCAGTGGCAACTACAAACATTGTAGAGATGTTGAGTCTTTCCTAGCCGTATATAGCGCAAGAAGACGTTGACGAATATCAGTATTCCACAACGATGGATACATTTTAATGAATTTTCGTTAGAGGACTAAATTTGCATAGCTGTGTGTTTTCAATGTGAGTGCGAACTAGTTCTAACAGTTTATAAAAAGTTTGACTGTCTATTCGGAGAAAGTTGACGTAATTTGGAAATTGGTAGTAAGTTCCTATGGGACCAAACTGTTGAGGTCATCGGTCCCTAGGCTTACACACTACCTAATCTAACTTAAACGAACTTACGCTAAGGACACACCACCATGCCCGATGGACGACTCGAGCCTCCGACGGGGGGGGGGGGGGAGGGGGGGGGGGGGAGGGGGGCGCGCCAACCGTGGCAAAAGCCTGATACCGCGCGGCTAACCCGCCATTGATGTAAACATAAGCTTCTGAGTGCTATATTCAGTTTAGCACACTTTCATGGATACATTTCTTTCTCTATTTCAACCATCCGCTGAACCAGTTACTTGTTTTCTTTCCTGCTTGGTAGCCATTTCTCCTAGTGGCAAAATACTTCACGACTATAGTTGCCAGATTGGACTGACAAAATTAATGAACATTTTCTGGCCGAAGGATTTGCTGAGCTGAGAGTGAACACAATAAAACATTTAGTAAACATTAAAAATTGTGAAACTTCCTGGCAGATTAAAACTGTGTGCCCGACCGAGACTCGAACTCGGGACCTTTGCCTTTCGCGGGCAAGTGCTCTACCATCTGAGCTACCGAAGCACGACTCACGCCCGGTACTCACAGCCTCACTTCTGCCAGTATCTCGTCTCCTACCTTCCAAACTTTACAGAAGCTCTCCTGCGAACCTTGCAGAACTAGCACTCCTGAAAGAAAGGATATAGCGGAGACATGGCTTAGCCACAGCCTGGGGGATGTTTCCAGAATGAGATTCTGGATTAAAAATTGTATTTATTACTGCTACTTAAGGTTTTCAATACATTTTTGTTACCTTTATTTTATTTTATTTTTTTTTTGGTAAAATTTGTTGCATGTTGCACACTTCAAATTATACCGAATGTAACACACTACTTTTATCATACAACCCTCAATTTGTTCATGCGACTGAAGACTCATTTTACATAATAATAGCTGCGTGGAACTGCCATTACGCTTTCGATATTTTTTTATATTAGGAGTTTCTTTTCTGTTTAAAAACGTTTTCCGAGAAATCGAGTTAATAGACGTAGTGCTTCACTTAGTAATTGTTCCAAAGTTCTGTTTAGCATACGGCTCTCTTCGTATAAAATATTTAAATTTGTGTTATGATTGGAATTGGAAAATTAACCAACCACTCATACTTCGGTACCGAAAGCAGGGCTGAAATAAAGAACAGTTCGGCAAAAAAAGAACACTTGACAACCAGTTTACGACACGAACGCACAACGTGACAGCGTCAAGAAACGAGGTTAAATCTGACAAACTTTATTGGTATATCTGCGCACTTGTTTCACAAACAAACAAATGGATAGAAAACAGCAAATGATTCAAATGGCTCTAAGCACTATGGGACTTAACATCTGAGGTCATCAGTCACCTGGACCTAGAACTACTTAAACCTAAGTACATCACACACATCCATGCCCGAGGCAGGATTCGAACCTGCGACCGTAGCAGCAGCGCAGTTCCGGACTGAAGCGCCTAGAACCGCTCGACTATAGCGGCCGGCTAGAAAACAGCGAATCTGATACGTATATCAGGGGCCTTTAGAGATAATCACTTTTCTCATCGCAATCAGATATTTTTAACAGCTACAAACAATAGGCATTATCAAACTCTCTGAAATACTCTTCTGGTCGTTAAAAGTATAGTCGCCAGGGTGACCGTGCACGTTAACGCCCCGCTTCCGAGATGGGGCGTATGCCCTTCCCGCATCGAATCCGCCCGGCGGATTATCGGCGAGTGGTCGGAGTGCCGGCAAGCCTGGACATGATTTTTAGGTGGTTTCCCACATCCCACTAGGTGAATACTGGGATAATTCCCACGTTCCGCCTCAGATACACGCTACGCAAACATTTAGAACACAAAAATTGCATGGACAGAGTCCTGACTCGAAAAGGATCCTATGGACATGTGACCAGAAATTCATCGTTGCCTCAGTAGATGGCGCTGACGAATGACAGTTCTTCTGAGCACATGCCATGAGTTCCTTGGTGTTGCAGGCCGATGATTTGTGCAGCGTGCTGCAAGCAGCAGGATGGTCTGGTATTCATGTTAGGAAAAAGCCGAGATGGTGTTTGCATACGGCCAAGCAGACGGAAATGGTCGAGAGGCAGCACGGCTACACCAAAACATGTACCCTCACAGACATCAACCACATCATCACTTAACATTTCAAGCCCTTTGTGCGCTAAAGCAATTACAGTCCTCGGTCGCAAAAATTAAGTCGTTTGACCTGGTTTCAGCACTTCATCAGAAAATAAACATTCAGATTGGCGCTAGGTGGGTGTTTGCGTGATCATAGGTCCTTTCAGGCAGACGAACGTGCAGGGAGGCTGCAGACTGTGCGTACACCAGATTTGGGGCCCGGGTGTACAAGGATATTGTAGGACCTGGAAGGGCTCGAAATGCAGTGTGATGTGGTTGGTGTCTGTGGGGGTACTTGTTTTGGTACAGCAATGCTGCCTCTCGACCGTTTCCACCTGGTTATTTATATTATTATTATTATTATTATGTGCGATTGGACCCATACGGATCACGCAAAGCTTTTCCGATTCAATTTTTTAATTCTCCAAACTTCTCTCATTCTTTCCCCATGAATTCTCTTTCTTTCCTCTGTCCATTTTGTCCCCTGTCTCTTGCAAACTTCATTCTCGGGTTGTACTTTCCAACTATTGATTTTTTGCCTGTATACATTTCTGTTTATAACTTCTGAAGAATTTATTTGTGCATTTGCTAGATCTGTTTTGGTTTCCTGTATCCAGGGTATGGTTTTCAATTTTTCAATGTATATTAAAATTTTGTGGGAGAGTCTGGGTGTTGGGAGTCTGTGGATATGACCGTAAAATTTTAGTCTTCTTTTCCGGATGTCTGCGGCGAGGTTAGATAATTTTTCTGTAGTTTTCCGAGACTGTAACCTGTATCCATCTTCCGTTCTTTTTGGGCCAAGAATCTTTCTGATAGTTTTGCGTTCCTCTTTCAGGATGCCTTCCAGGTCGCCTTTTCTATGGAGTGTGAGTGTTTCGCTGGCATATAGTGCTTCGGGCTTGATTACTGTATTGTAGTGTCGTATTTTTGAATGAATGGAGAGACACTTTTTATTGTAGATGTTGTGGGTTTTCCAGTATGCTCTTTTCAGTTTTTGCAGTCGAACTTTTTGTGCAGTTTTCTCTCCCCCTATATTATTATTATTATCTTTCCTTTCTCAGACCTTAGGTCTGGTTCGGAATGAAAGTGACGCGGACCTTGATCAACGGTCACTTCCTTTTAACTGTACGGTATATGTTACATTGCGTTTAGGAACTTTCGGGTAATTGAACATGTATCAATAATTACGGATTTCTGAAGTTGTATATATAAGTTTGGATGTAGCTGTATTGCATTGATGTACTGGTGGATATTGCGTGGTATGACTCCTGTAGTTGAAAGTATAATTGGTATAATGTCAACTTTATCCTGATGCCACATGTCCTTGACTTCCTCAGCCAGTTGGATGTATTTTTCAATTTTTTCTCCTGTTTTCTTCTGTATATTTGCTGTATTGGGTATGGATATTTCAATTAGTTGTGTTAATTTCTTCTTTTTATTGGTGAGTATGATGTCAGGTTTGTTATGTGGCGTTGTTTTATCTGTTATAATGGTTCTGTTCCAGTATAATTTGTATTCATCATTCTCCAGTACATTTTGTGGTGTATACTTGTATGTAGGAACGTGTTGTTTTAAAAGTTTATGTTGTAAGGCAAGCTGTTGATGTATTATTTTTGCGACGTTGTCATGTCTTCTGGGGTATTCTGTATTTGCTAGTATTGTACATCCGCTTGTGATGTGATCTACTGTTTCTATTTGTTGTTTGCAAAGTCTGCATTTATCTGTTGTGGTATTGGGATCTTTAATAATATGCTTGCTGTAATATCTGGTGTTTATTGTTTGATCCTGTATTGCAATCATGAATCCTTCTGTCTCACTGTATATACTGCCTCTTCTTAGCCATGTGTTGGATGCGTCTTGATCGATGTGTGGCTGTGTTAGATGATACGGGTGCTTGCCATGTAGTGTTTTCTTTTTCCAATTTACTTTCTTTGTATCTGTTGATGTTATGTGATCTAAAGGGTTGTAGAGGTGGTTATGAAATTGTAGTGGTGTAGCCGATGTATTTATGTGGGTGATTGCTTTGTGTATTTTGCTAGTTTCTGCTCGTTCTAGAAAGAATTTTCTTAAATTGTCTACCTGTCCATAATGTAGGTTTTTTATGTCGATAAATCCCCTTCCTCCTTCCTTTCTGCTTAATGTGAATCTTTCTGTTGCTGAATGTATGTGATGTATTCTATATTTGTGGCATTGTGATCGTGTAAGTGTATTGAGTGCTTCTAGGTCTGTGTTACTCCATTTCACTACTCCAAATGAGTAGGTCAATATTGGTATAGCATAGGTATTTATAGCTTTTGTCTTGTTTCTTGCTGTCAATTCTGTTTTCAGTATTTTTGTTAGTCTTTGTCTATATTTTTCTTTTAGCTCTTCCTTAATATTTCTATCATCTATTCCTATTTTTTGTCTGTATCCTAGATATTTATAGGCATCTGTTTTTTCCATCGCTTCTATGCAGTCGCTGTGGTTATCCAATATGTAATCTGCTTGTTTAGTGTGTTTTCCATTGACTATGCTATTTTTCTTACATTTGTCTGTTCCAAAAGCCATATTTATATCATTGATAAATACTTCTGTTATCTTTAGTAATTGGTTGAGTTGTTGATTTGTTGCTGCCAGTAGTTTTAGATCATCCATGTATAGCAAATATGTGATTTTGTGTGGGTATGTTCCAGTAATATTGTAACCATAATTTGTATTATTTAGCATATTGGATAGTGGGTTCAGAGCAAGGCAGAACCAGAAAGGACTTAATGAATCTCCTTGGTATATTCCACACTTAATCTGTATTGGCTGTGATGTGATATTATTTGAATTTGTTTGGATATTAAGTGTGGTTTTCCAGTTTTTCATTACTATGTTTAGGAACTGTATCAATTTAGGATCTACTTTATATATTTCCAATATTTGTAGTAACCATGAGTGGGGTACACTATCAAAAGCTTTTTGGTAATCGATGTATGCGTAGTGTAGCGACCTTTGTTTAGTTTTAGCTTGATATGTCACCACTGCATCTATTATCAGTTGCTCTTTACATCCTCGTGCTCCTTTGCAACAGCCTTTTTGTTCTTCATTTATAATTTTGTTCTGTGTTGTATGTGTCACTAGTTTCTGTTTAATGACTGAAGTTAATATTTTGTATATTGTTGGTAGGCATGTTATGGGGCGATATTTAGCTGCGTTCGCTGTGTCTGCTTGATCTTTAGGTTTCAGATAAGTTATTCCATGTGTAAGTGTATCAGGGAATGTGTATGGGTCTGCAATGTAACTGTTAAATAATTTAGTTAGATGTGAATGTGTTGAGGTGAACTTCTTTAACCAGAAATTTGCTATTTTATCATTTCCAGTGGCTTTCCAATTGTGAGTAGAATTAATTGCTTGGGTGACTTCATGTTGCAAAATTGTCACTTCAGGCATTTGTGGTATCATCTTATATGTGTCTGTTTCTGCTTGTATCCACCGTGCATGCCTGTTATGTTGTACTGGGTTTGACCATATGTTGCTCCAGAAGTGTTCCATGTCTGTTATGTTTGGTGGATTGTTTATTTCAATGTGTGTGTTATCTATTGTCTGGTAAAATTTCTTTTGGTTTGTGTTGAATGTTTGGTTTTGTTTCCTTCTATTTTCACTTTTTTTGTATCTTCTGAGTCGTTTGGCGAATGCTTGTAATTTCTGCTTCTTTTCGTCTAATTGCTCTGTCTCTTCTTGTTGTGAGATTTTACCTAACCTTTTTCGTTTTTTTTCCGAGATTTCATTTCTTATAAATTGTGTTAGCTGTCCGATGTCTTTTCTCAGTTTTTCTATTTTGATCTGTAGCCTGTGTTGCCATGCTGGTTTTGTGGGTTTCTTCTGTGTGTTGGTTGGTTCTGATCTCTGCCTAGTGTGTATATTTAGTGTAGTGAGTGCTCCTATATATACCAGTAGTTGTAACTCTTCCATAGTTGTGTTTTCATTTATTTTGTTGTGTATGATTGTGTTGATAGTTTTTATTGTTGTTTCGACTTGTGGGTTATTTGGTGGTCTATGCAAGAATGGTCTAATGTCTGTATTTGTGTCTTTGTATTCTATATATGTCAGCTGAAATTTTTCTTCTATATCTAATATCTGTGTCACTTTGTGTTCTATTTGTGCTTGTTCTGGTGGCTGCCTTAAGATTTCGTTTTCCTCTGATTGTTTAATTGGTGCGTGTTGTTCTTTGTTTGTTTGCTCTGGGATGTTTGAGTCCATTACTGTATTTTCTTCTTCTTCTGATTGCACATTATTTTGTTCCAGTATTTGTTGTACTTGTTGTTTGATGTTATCTAATTCTGACTGGGGTATCCTGTTATTTTTTATTATTACACGGATCTGATCAGCTAGTCGTTATTCTGTTAAAAATTTTAATTCTGGGTATCTGGTAATAAATGTTGTGTATACTTGTGATCTGTATCCAGTTGTGTTGGTTCCTAGGTTTGTTGCTTGGTAATAACAGAACATGAGGTGTCGATTAACTTCATCTGACCATCTCATCCTCTGTCTTTGTTTTCCTTCTAGGGTGGTTGCAGGAAGCATATCCTGCAAAACACCTCTATTTGGATTTAAATCATTTTCCAGTTGGCTAGCAGTGTCGTTACCATTGTGGGCAGGCATAGGGTTCAAGCGTCGTCCCCGACCATGACGGCGCTTGTCCGAGGCTTCATTAGTTCTGTCCTGAACCAACTAATCACACTAAAAGGGGGGTTAGCCCTATTAGTGGTTTGTTCTTTTCGTCGCCTTTTACGACTGGCAGAACATACCGGAGGCCTATTCTTTTCCCGGGCCTCCACAGGGATTATTATTATTATTATTATTTCCTCTAACTCCTTATGTGGAGCATAGGGCTGCAACAAAGGATCGCTATCTTGTTCTGTCTTCTGCTAGTACCTTCATTTCATCCCATCCTATTCCTTGCTGATGGCCTTCTGCTCCAACTGACTGCCTCCATTTCATTTTGGGCCTGCCTCATCTCCGTCGTCCTTGCGGGATCCAGTCAAGTGCTTCTCTCGCAATATGTTCATTTGGACTTCTAAGAGTATGTCCTAACCATCTCCACTTCTGATTTGCAGCCCAATTGGCTTCTGACTTGTTCTTTCTCAAAGAGACGACATTTGGCCACCGTATCCCAAGGACGCTCCTCAGGCATCTGTTGTTGAATGTCTGCAGCTTGTGGATTAACTGTTTTGTCACTTTCCATGTTTCACATCCATAAAGGAGCATAGATTTTACATTAATTTCAAATATCCGCAATTTGGTCCTCAGTGATATTTCCTTCGATCTCCAGATAGAGCGTAGAGTTGTAAAAGCTAATCTTGCTTTGTTGATGCAGCTGTTAATGTCCTCTGTGGCACCGGCATCTGGTGTAATCATGCTTCCAAGGTAGCAAAACTGATCCACCTTTTCAATTACCTGGCCCCCCAAGCTTAAGCTCTGCAGTGCTGTTACCATTTGTCCGCATCTCTTTAGTTTTTTGAGCTTTAATTTTCAAGCCAACTTCCTTCGTTGCAGATTTCAGGTCTTCTAGCTTCTATTTCATGTCGTTGAGGCTGTGGGATAGAAGGCAAAGGTCATCTGCAAAATCTAGGTCTTCTAAATGTCTCCCATTGCTCCATTTTATTCCTCTCACTTTATCTATTGCTTGCGCCATTACAAGATTAAGTACTATGTTAAAAAGTATTGGTGAGAGTATGCAGCCTTCCTTAACTCCTGTTTTCACTGCTATTGGATCTCAAAGCAGACCTTGATGCTGAATCTGGCATGTGTAGTTTTCATACATGCACTTGACGAGAGCTATTATTTTCTTGAGGATTCCAAAAGTTCGCAGTTAACTCCAAATTTTTTTTCTATTTATACTGTCAAATGCCTTTTCAAAGTCTACAAACAGCATGTAAAGTGGTGACTGGTATTCATATGAATGTACTGCTATTATACTCAAGGTGTTTATCTGGTCAATGCATGAGCGACCGTCCCTGAATGCAGCTTGTTCCCTTCTTATGTTCTTGTCTACATGTGCTTTTATCCTATTTAGGATTATTCGTGAAAGGATCTTACTTAGGATTGACAGCAGGGTAATGCCTCTCCAATGATCACAAATGGATAGGTCTCCTTTCTTGGGGAGCTTGATAAGCAAGCCTCTGTTCCAGTCATTTGGCACTTGTTCATTCATCCATATGGCTGTCAGGAGTGGATGTAAAATTTCTGCTGTTATAGAGGGATTTGCTTTAAGTAACTCTGGGTTGATGTTGTCCAGGCCTGAAGCTTTTGCGTTTCTTATTTCTTGAACAACTTTGGCGATTTCTTCTCTGGATGGCGCCTCTACGTTAATTGGCATATCTCGTAGCAGTCCTTCCCCATCCACACTCAGCTGAGTTACACTGTCACCTGTAGTTTCGCGGTTCAGAACGTCCTCGAAATTTTCTCTCCATCTCTGCACTTGGTCTTCTCGATTGGCAAGTAGTTTTCCTTGCTTGTCCTTGATTGGCATATCACCCCCAAATTTCTTATTTGACAGCTTTCTTGTGATGTTGTATAGCGTCTTGTTATCGCCTCTGGCCTCTGCCTCAGGTGGTTGACCGTACACAAATACCGCCAAAAATCTCGGCTTGTTCCCTATATGAACATCGGACCATTTTGCTGCTTACAGCACGCTGCGTCACTCACACAGCCTGCAACAACAAGGAACACACGGCACGTGGTCATAGGAACTCTCATTCGTCAGTACCACCTACTGTGGCAACGATGCATTTCCCGACACATGTTAGTAGGACCTTTTTTCCTCTAGTTCCCTGCAGTTTGTCGGTTTTATTAATATGCAGACATATTGAGTACGCTGCTGTCTTTCAGTGCTCTGCTCAAAAGCATCAAGTGTTTTCGATAATGCTCTCCTATGATTGTTGTCGTCAGTTTCAGTAGCTTCGGAAACCACCTTTCTTCCACTGCTATGCTGGGCTTTGACGTCAAAACCACCGTTCCTGAAGCGTTGAAACCATTCTCCGGACGTTGTTTCGCTAATAGTTGCCTCACTACAGCGTCAGCCGCAGATTTCTTCATGTTTAAGCAGAAAGTAGAATTTTCCGGCCAATGGCGAAAATTAGGTTCCTAAGCTGACATACTCAATCGACTAGTATTTTGGTGGCGTTATGTTAACAAATACCAAAGTTTATTGTACGTCGCTTATGACTGACCATCTGTACCGCCACTTGCCGCTACTGCCATCTAATGCGAAACGGCGGAAGTTGTAGACCTAATAAGATTTGAAATCTTTATTCTTTTTGTCGCTAATTCCACTGTATTTCACGATGTCATTAAAAAAAAATGATATGCGATATTTCCGCAACCACAAAATAAAAAAAAACGCCTTAAGACTGCATCTGAACACGGAGTGCAAAATTTAGAAACGGTTCTCTTACCCACTGCACTGTCAACCCATACGGTTTTACGTCGCACGAGTAACGTGATGAAGTCGTTTCGTAACTTGGACCGTCTTTTTCTCGGAAGATATTGCTAATTGGCGCCCAAGCCAAAGAGGATAGCTCTTCATTTTCATCCTTCTTGATAGATGACCAGTTGCGACTGGCGTGTCCCCCTTGTGAGTGTCTTCTACGATCACTAGCAGGCGGCAATAGAAACCGTGAAACATGTTGTACAAGGAAAGATTACGGCAGTCGCTTTCTCATTGAACAATCGCATTTCATAGTTATGCCAGCATGTACGAAGACAAACGTCTACCAAGACTTGTAGGAATACCAGACCGGCAGAATCTTGGCCTATCAAAATTGCAGTTCATCGTTCAACGATACCGCTGCTCGCGTTGCTGAGGTCCCCCCTCCCCCCCCCCCCCCCCCGAATGGCATGCGAATATGTAGTCGATACGTTCAGGAGGACTATACCAACACTGTGCAGGACTCAACGGCCCCACGCGACTAGCGCCCGAGAGGACAGAAATATCTTTCGTTCGGTCGTATAGGACAATACTGCCACTTCACGCACCTTTAGACAGGAGTTGGATTTGTTCGCAGTGCGACCAAGCGTTGAGCAAACCCGACAGCCAGCAAGCCAACCAGTGGTGCACTTTTCCTTTTGTTTCACAAATATTTATTTACGAACGCGGCAGTGTTTCGCAGCTGGTATATATATATATATATATATATATATATATATATATATATATATATATATATGCAAAGCGCCAAAGAAACTGGTATAGACATGCGTATTCAAATACAGGGATATGGAAATAGGCAGAATACGCCGCTGCGATCGGCAACGCCTACATAAGACAACTAGTGGCCGGCACAGTTGCTAGATCGGATATTCCTGCTAGAATGGCAGGTTATCAAATTTAAATGAGTTCGATCAAGTGTTTGTCAGCGCACGAGCGATGGGACACAGCATCTCCGAGGTAGCAATGAAGTGGGGATTTCCCCGTACTACCAGTTTACGATTGTACCGTGAATATCAGGCATCAAATCTCCGTCATCGATGCGGCCAGAGGAAGATCTTGCAAGAACAGGACCAACGACGACAGAATCGCTCAATGTGACAGAAGTACAACCCTTCCGCAGATTTCTGCGGATTTCAATGATGGGTCATCAACAAGTGTCAGTGTGCGAACCAATCCATGAAACCTCCTCGATATGGGCTTTCGTATCCGAGGGCCCACTCGCGTACCCCTGATGACTGTACGACACAAAGCTTTATGCCTCGCTTTGGCCCATCAACACCGACATTGGTCTGTTGACGACTGGAAACATGTTGCCTGGTCGGATGAGTCTCGTTTCAATTTTATCGAGCGGATGGACAAGTAAGGGTATGCAGATAACCTCACGAATCCATGGACACTGCATGTCAGCAGGGTACTGTTCAAGCTGGTGGAGGCTCTGCAATGATGTGAGGCGTGTGCAGTTGGAGTGATATGAGACCCATGATACGTCTAGATACGACTCTGACAGGTGACACGTACTTAAGCATCCCGTCTGATTACCTGCACCCATTCATGTCCACTGTGCATTCCGACAGACTTGGATAATTCCAGCAGGATAATGCGACAGTCCACGCCTCGAGAATTGCTACAGAGTGGCTCCAGGAACGCTCTTCTGAATTTAAACATTTCCGCGGACCACCAGACTCCCCAGACATGAAGATTATTGACCATATCTGGGATGTCTTGCAAAGTGCTGTTCAGTTCAGAAGAGATCTCCATGCCCTCGTGCTCTTACGGATTTATGGACAGCCCTGCAGGATTCATGGCGTCAGTTCCGTCCAGCACTACTTCAGACACTCGTCGAGTTCACGCCACGTGCTGCGGCACTTCCGCGTGCTCGCGGGGTCCCTACACAGGGTGTATACGTGGACAAGAAAAAAAATTCCCGGAATTTTCCCGGATTTCCCGGTTAAAAATACACTTTCTCCCGGATGAAAACACACTTTTTCCGTGTTGTTAAGTGACGGTATATTTTCCCTCGGAACTGTAAGACATATCAATCCTTTGAATGGTTATGTTTTTATACACTGGCGTAGAATTTCCCGGCACTTAGAAAACGGAACTCCGGGAAGAAAATTCCTTTTGGAAAGATTTTTGATGTGCAGCAACATGTTCGCTGCATAGTTTCGTATTACGGAAGTGTAAATTCGAATTCCACCAAACACGGCATGTTACTTTCCGAACCATTGTAATCCAGATTGCGATGCACTTTAGTAAGGCAGTCATAGCTCATGTCACTTGATCTCGCCAGCCGATGACAGCTGATATTCAGACCACAGGACACGTGACGTAGTCAGCTAATAGCAACACCACTGTTAAGTAGTGCGGAGACACAAACAGGAAAAGTTAATTTTTAAATTCATATACATAGTGTTGCTACAAGAAAAGCAAAGCTTTCACATATAACATTGGTCTCTAAGATTAATAAGCTGCAACAGAAGCTAAGTTTTCACACATAATGTTGATAATTTTGCGCGTGTTACACGTTAAGATATATCACACAAATGTGCCAGTAAAATTTTTAGCCGAGTCCAGTGACTTGTCCTCAAAGTTTTTCACAAATAAATTAGCTACAGCAGAGGAGAGAGAGCTTCCCGCAGCACTACATCAATTTGCACATAATAACGACATGAATGATCTTCTGGGCTCTAAATGCTTCTAAATGGCTCGTCATCAAACGCTCTGTAATTTAAAAAATGCATCGTACATTCTCGCACATAGTTCAACTTGCGTAAAAGGAAAATTACTTTGAAAGTAACGCTTTTCAAACCACCATTCGCAATATTTTCCCGCGACCTGTTAGAAATAGGCTCGTTCCAGCAGTCGTCAGAGCGCCTGATAACAGGCGCCACCGCACTTCGGGAGCTGCTGTGACTCGGGAAGCCCGTAATGTTCGTACGTGTAAAGCATCAGAAGATCTTACAGTATGTCATACAAGAAAAAAGACATCAGAGGATACTCCAAGAGCATAGGAATTTCGTGAAGCATACTAAAATGGCACATTTAAAGTACATACTTCAAGAGCACATTCGTATGTCCAGATTCCCAATGAAGTAGTCGTCAACCCGATATTTTCAGTTGGGTTTCGGGATGTAAATTTTCTTGGAGTGCCAGTACTGTATTAACTCATTTTTGATTCCTTATTATAGCATAATGCCACACGCACTAGAAGATGAAAACGTATACTTGAAATGCAGCGAGCAGTTGAAATTAGCCAATAGTGGGGAACTAAACACTTTGTTTCAAACACATTCACTGTCTCAGCGTAAAAGATTAATAAAAACCAAATTTATTTAGTAAACCGACAAAAAAAACTTGATTGTTCTACAAGGCGATTAATGCGTGGCTGTCAAAAAAGTGGAAATAAAATCTGAAATTAATAACGTATATTAGCCTTCCGTAATTATATGAATGTATTTTAATTCACTTGATAGCTCCCGGCCGCAGAAATGCATTTTGTTTTCATTTGACGTGAGAGCAGTAAACGAAGAGGAAACAGCAAAATCATTAAATGCAAACACGGGTCACGTGGAGACTACACACTTCCCCACTATAACTCAGACTGCTCTGCGCATCAGCCTCGGATCTACGATATTTCCGAACCGGGGTAATACTAAGATAGTGGCGCCCCCCCCCCCTCCCCTCCATCGAGCGTTTGAGATATGGCGTCAAAAATTTGAAAAATTCGAATTTTCAAAAATATGTTCATTTTGTAGGCAACATCTTTCTGAAGAGTCTGATACATAAAACATGTATGTTCGAGGAAATGTAAGGCATAAAATGAGTAAAGACAAGAGACAAGCAATGCAGTACACATTTATTCAATCCTTAGCTTCTAGCATTGTTTTCTCTCTAATTTTGCTACAGCTGCACATGGTGTGCTTTCCTTTCTGCGACAGAATCTATTACCTCAAAGTTTGTTAAACGTTTTGCTACATGAAAACTCGAAATATCGCTGTCTAATACTGCGTAAGCTGTTAATACGGATAGTATCCAAGACTGGTGTGGTTTCTCGATCTGATTACGTCTATTTTTTCACTGTCTGCTAGACAAAACAAAATAGGCCTTTCTAACACTACAGAAACGGTAACACACACAAAATAAATGAGACTATTTTGGCACAAATGGTCATTTTTACGACAGAATATAATTCACGAAGGCCAACATAAAATGCCTATTAGTCCTACTACATGCAAAATGCTTTCTGTTAGAAAATAGTATCACATTTCATTCATACGCTCAAGTTTCTCGAGCATGAGATCGAATAGTAGTAGTACGAGATTTTTATATAGATTTGGAATCGTCATATTCTTCCCTAATTCATGTGGTGTCCCCGTTTCTTCTCCTTACTCTCTCTAACAAACATTCTTGTCATGACTCATTCTGGAACTATTCCTGCCTTTGTCAAAACTTCTTCGCCGGTTAACTTCACTAACCCTACCAGAATCACCGGTTTAGTTATCCCTGATTCTTCTCCGGTTAGGCTTTGTTATGTTCCTACAAACAATTTTCCGCGCTACTTCCAGAATAGAACTTAAGCGTCTGCTAGATGGGGACTGTACGACTTGCCCTTACTTGTTAGCGATCTGGTCAAAACTTTTCTGACAAAATTTCATTTTCCGGGATACACCGAGACCTGTTACTCCTGTTAGTCGATTATTTCCACTCTGGTAGTCTGAATCTATGGTTTTCCCTAGTAATTATAGCAACGCTGATCATTCGTAAATCCAAACAGCAGCATAATCAGACAGCGATTGGCGTTGACTCGTTCGTCTTTACTCCGCTCAGCTTGTATAGCCCGGTCCCCTTTTGCCTGTAGGAAAGTTTACTTCTAGATGCGGCGAGGATTCCCCCTGACAGACATCACGTACACTATGCACGCATTCCAAAACCAACTTATGCTTTTTTTCCCATGGGACCAAACTGCTGATGTCATCGGTCCCTAGGCTTACACACTACTTAATCCGACTTAAACTAACTTACGCTAAGAACAACACATACAACCATGCCCGAGGGAGAATTCGAACTTCCGATTGGCAAGTCGCCTCAGACCGCAAGGCTACCCCGCGCAGCTTCTGATTCATTCAGAAAACAACTTACAGAGTGTGTTCAAAACCCAACAGGGATGCGCGTCAAAATCATATGAGTAATCGATAGACCAACGTGCGCTGGGCGTTAGGCGCTTTGTGAAACAAGGTTTTTCCTCCTCAATAACATGAATTTGCCCCTCCCCCCCCCCCCCTCATCCCTCATAGATCGCCGACCGCAGTGGCCACGCGGTTCTAGGCGCTGCAGTCCGGTACCGCGCGACTGCTACGGTCGCAGGTTCGAATCCTGCCTCGGGCATGGATGTGTGTGATGTCCTTAGGTTAGTTAGGTTTAAGTAGTTCTAAGTTCTAGGGGACTGATGACCTCAAATGTTAAGTCCTATAGTGCTCAGAGCCATTTGAACCATTTTGAACCTCGTAGATCCGGGCCCGCTCTCTGGCTCTGAGCACTATGGGACTTAACTTCTAAGGTCATCAGTCCCCTAGAACTTAGAACTACTTAAACCTAACTAACCTAAGGACATCACACACATCCATGCCTGAGGCAGGATTCGAACCTGCGACCGTAGCGGCCGCGCGGTTCCAGACTGTAGCGCCTTTAACCGCTTGGCCACCACGGCCGGCCCGGGCCCGCTGCGCGTGCGTGAATCTAGCAGCTTGGGCGCGGTAGTAAAATTTTTCCCGGTAGCATCTAGCTGCTTGCTGCGACTGCTTACACAGCCGACAGCCACATTTCTGTAGCCAGAAACGGGAGAAGGTACTACTCATACGCCACTCAACTGCGCATGCGCATGAGCCTGTTCACTACTGCTCAAACGAATCAATGTAGACAGGAATTTGTTTTTATGAAGCATTGCACAGTCTTCCTAAAGCCTTTAACACATTTTGCTGTTGTCAAACCCTTGTATGAGCACTGTGTTTAGCTGCTGTATATGGCATATTACCTTTGCAATTTATGGTTTATTTTCGTTTTGTTTTCTCGTCCATTTTTTGTTGTAGCAGTATTATTCTGCAGTAGCGGGATACAGTAATTTGCTTTGTTAGAGTATCGATTCGTACCAGTCAAAATTACAAAAATTTGATTGAAAACTAAAACAACGAAAAATTCCTGTAATTCTAAAAAATTCCCGGGATTTTCCCGGTTTTCTTCCGGATGAAAAAAATTCCGGGGTTTTCCCGGATCTCCAGGATGTCCCGGGTCGTATACACCCTGCTATACGATATTAGGCAGGTGTACCAATTTCTTTGGCTCTTCAGCGCATATATACCACGAGGAAGAATATACATGGAAAAAAAAAATTGTGTAATGCTTCAAATGTCTTGCTATCGTATTTAAAACTGACTGAAAATGAGAAAACTAAACACATTTTCACAATAAACCACATCACAGCACTTTCTTTCTCACTGTCAGAAAATCTCGTTTGAATAAAATGTATTGTCTACATCCGTCTAAATATTTATTACAGTATCGCGTAAATATCTGAAGTATATCGGTCAATCCACGTTTGCAAGTGGAGGTTGCAGACAGGTGCACAAAATTCTATGCCTGTATCACGGACGTCAAGCTGTTCCAGAATGGAACACGTTTATCATCGTGTCTTATGGTTATTTTGCTACTGGGATACATATAAACTCCAAAAACAAACTTCTCTTGAAGCTCAGCTACACACCCGGCCATTAAAATTGCTACATCAAATCAACCCAACTAATAAACAGGGGCCCGCCGTGGTGGACGAGCGGTTCTAGGCACTTTAGTCCGGAAGCGCGCGACTGCTACGGTCGCAGGTTCGTATCCTGCCTCGGGCATGGATGTATGTGATGTCCTTAGGTTAGTTAGGTTTAAGTAGTTCTAAGTTCTAGGGGACTCATGACATCAGAAGTTAAGTCCCATAGTGCTCAGAGCCATTTGAAGCATGAACATGTCAACAAATTAGGTGATTTCCGACCCAATGCCAGTGTCATTTAAGACCGCAATGTTTCCGCGAGTGCCGCCTCAGTTTTCATATTAAGCACAAAACATGGGTAATGATGCCACCATTGCCACAAACAGCTGACGTTACTGCTCATTACATCGACCATGCGAATCGTCAACTTATCGTGAACGACCATTACTATAGTCTGATTAAAATTACTTGATAGTTGACACTTCATGCGTTGGAGCTGGTTTCCTCCAACCAGAGCGCTCAAAGTCACACCCGAACCGTTCGCCGTTGCCAAACAGCCAAGAAAATTGGCCAATTCTCCTTGTCCGGCTTTCTTTTTACATTACATTACTTTTTTTTTTACTCGGATACATGGATATTGTACAATACTAATGCAGACAGAGTTATGAGCTATAATCCTTGTTATGATATTCATCGATGGAGTAGGAGTTGGCCAACAGGAAGTTCTTTAATTCACTCTGAAACCGATCTTTATCACTTACAAGACCTTTGATATGCTCTGCTAAGTTACTGAGTATATGAGTACCCATGTATTTGATTCCTTTTTGTACTAATGTTAAGCTTTTATAGTCCTTATACAGATCGTTTTTGGTTCTGGTATTATAACCTTGTTTTGCACTATTTTGTGTAAAAGGAGACACGTTGGAAATTACAGAGTACATCAATGAATATACACTCCTGGAAATTGAAATAAGAACACCGTGAATTCATTGTCCCAGGAAGGGGAAACTTTATTGACACATTCCTGGGGTCAGATACATCACATGATCACACTGACAGAACCACAGGCACATAGACACAGGCAACAGAGCATGCACAATGTCGGCACTAGTACAGTGTATATCCACCTTTCGCAGCAATGCAGGCTGCTATTCTCCCATGGAGACGATCGTAGAGATGCTGGATGTAGTCCTGTGGAACGGCTTGCCATGCCATTTCCACCTGGCGCCTCAGTTAGACCAGCGTTCGTGCTGGACGTGCAGACCGCGTGAGACGACGCTTCATCCAGTCCCAAACATGCTCAATGGGGGACAGATCCGGAGATCTTGCTGGCCAGGGTAGTTGACTTACACCTTCTAGAGCACGTTGGGTGGCACGGGATACATGCGGACGTGCATTGTCCTGTTGGAACAGCAAGTTCCCTTGCCGGTCTAGGAATGGGAGAACGATGGGTTCGATGACGGTTTGGATGTACCGTGCACTATTCAGTGTCCCCTCGACGATCACCAGTGCTGTACGGCCAGTGTAGGAGATCGCTCCCCACACCATGATGCCGGGTGTTGGCCCTGTGTGCCTCGGTCGTACGCAGTCCTGATTGTGGCGCTCACCTGCACGGCGCCAAACACGCATACGACCATCATTGGCACCAAGGCAGAAGCGACTCTCATCGCTGAGGACGACACGTCTCCATTCGTCCCTCCATTCACCCCTGTCGCGACACCACTGGAGGCGGGCTGCACGATGTTGGGGCGTGAGCGGAAGACGGCCTAACGGTGTGCGGGACCGTAGCCCAGCTTCATGGAGACGGTTGCGAATGGTCCTCGCCGATACCCCAGGAGCAACAGTGTCCCTAATTTGCTGGGAAGTGGCTGTGCGGTCCCCTACGGCACTGCGTAGGATCCTACGGTCTTGGCGTGCATCCGTGCGTCGCTGCGGTCCGGTCCCAGGTCGACGGGCACGTGCACCTTCCGCCGACCACTGGCGACAACATCGATGTACTGTGGAGACCTCACGCCCCACGTGTTGAGCAATTCGGCGGTACGTCCACCCGGCCTCCCGCATGCCCACTATACGCCCTCGCTCAAAGTCCGTCAACTGCACATACGGTTCACGTCCACGCTGTCGCGGCATGCTACCAGTGTTAAAGACTGCGATGGAGCTCCGTATGCCACGGCAAACTGGCTGACACTGACGGCGGCGGTGCACAAATGCTGCGCAGCTAGCGCCATTCGACGGCCAACACCGCGGTTCCTGGTGTGTCCGCTGTGCCGTGCGTGTGATCATTGCTTGTACAGCCCTCTCGCAGTGTCCGGAGCAAGTATGGTGGGTCTGACACACCGGTGTCAATGTGTTCTTTTTTCCATTTCCAGGAGTGTATGTACTGAGAAGTAATAGTTAAGATAACAAGTTTCTTAAAGAGGTATCTGCATGATGATCTAGGACTGACACCAGATATAATTCTAATGACTCGTTTCTGAATTTTGAAAACGTTCTCTTTGTGAGAGGAGTTTCCCCAAAAGATGATTCCATAACTCATTTGTGAATGGAAGTAGGCCGAATAAACTAACTTCTTCATTTTTAAATCACCTATTTCTGTTATCATGCGTACTGCAAATGTAGCTGAACTAAGGCGCTTCATTAAGTCTAGAGTGTGAGTCTTCCCATTTAGGTTGTGGTCAATTTGAAGCCCTAAAAAATGACAGTCTACAGCTTTAATTTCATTGTATGAAAACATCAGACTTATAGGGTCAGGTATTCTTTGTGAGGTACTAAGCTGTATGTACTGGGTCTTGTCAAAATTCAGTGACAATCCATTTGCTGTGAACCACCCATTGATACTTACAAATATTTCATTAGCTGATTGCTCAGTGAGATATGTTGTGTCTGGATCCCGAATCCGGGATCTGGCTCTTTAACGTCGTATTTCATCACTCATGAGAACACCAAAAACATACACACACAAATGACGACACAGCACTAACCAAACACTACAGGATACTTCAGCACAAGTCGCGATTCAGTGTCACATAAACAGTCACCGTAGTCATAGATATCAGTTCCGCAAGACATTAAGTAAAGCGGAATTTTTGAAGGCTGCAGTTCATCCTTGCAACTGGATCAGAAGAAACATGAATTTAACACCTGACCCACAGCTATGTGGCGTAGCACAATGGCTTGAGTGAAAACCTTACGCGTAGAAGACCTTAGGTTCGAATCTCATAAAATATAACGAAATTATTTATATTCCTAAATCTAATCAAAAGAGTTTGATTATTATTTTTCTTCAGTTAATTGACTTAAATGTAATTTTTTTTTATTTTTTTGCCGCGTCATTTTCATCGTCGTATTCACTTTTTGAAACTTCCTAGCAGATTAAAACTGTGTGCCGGACTGAGACTCGAACTCGGGACCTTTGCCTTTCGCGGGCAGGAGAGCTTCTGTAAAGCTTGGAAGGTAGGAGACGAATACTGGCAGAAGTAAAGCTGTGAGGACGGGGCGTGAGTCGTGCTTGGGTAGCTCAGATGGTAGAGCACTTGCCCGCGAAAGGCTAAGGTCCCAAGTTCGAGTCTCGGTCCGGCACACAGTTTTAATCTGCCAGGAAGTTTCATAACAGCGCACACTCCGCTGCAGAGTGAAAATCTCCTTCTGGAAACATCCCCTAGGCTGCGGCTAAGCCATGTCTCCTGAATATCCTTTCTTTCAGGAGTGCTAGTTCTGTAAGGTTCGCAGGGGAGCTTCTGTAAAGTTTGGAAGGTAGGAGACGAGGTACTGGCAGAAGTAAAGCTGTGAGGACGCGGCGTGAGTCGTACTTGGGTAGCTCAGATGGTAGAGCACTTGCCCGCGAAAGGCAAAGGTCCCGAGTTCGAGTCTCGGTCCGGCACACAGTATTAATCGGCCAGGAAGTTTCATATCAGCACACACTCCGCTGCACAGTGAAAATCGGATTCTGTATTTACTCTTTGTTTGCTCTTGTTTTCTCTTCCTATCTTTTCTTCCGGAATCTGCCTGTGATCTGCAACCAATTGGTGAAATGGCAAGTCATGTAACTGAGGATACTTTCGAGCGACAAATTACAGTGTTTTTTAGCGCCGAAACTGAATTTTCTCTTGTCTTGCGTTTGCTTGTACAGATTAGCTTCAATCGCCGTGAACAAAGCGATCGTAATTCTCGCTCTGCCGCAGATTGTTGACTACCATTTTCGCTTATACATTGCACATCACGAGGCTATGTTTAGCTTAGGTCACGAGTTTAAATTCAGGGTTACAAAACGCGTCGCTCGCCACAGTTCAGTCACTGATGACTTAAAATCAGCTATTGGCAGGGCATCTCGCATTTACCACATACCCTGCGGCGGTCGCTTCCAACATTGCTCCGCGTTACACACGAACAGCATTTGTGAAGTGTTCCGCCGAGTTTATTAAAGTGCGCGTCATTTATGACGGCGGCCGAGTTTAGGTTCGTTCTGCGCATCTGACGTCACAAAACACAGTCAGCCAATGAACAGAGAACGACGTTGCCAGAGCTCGACTGCAGTGTAGAGCACGGACGAGTGTCTTCAGTTTTAGAAATGTTCAGTCATAAATAAAGTAACTGAACAATTGATAGCAGACTTTCTTTTATAGAAAGTTTGGAAAAAGCAATTGCTTCACATTCTATTAATCAATTAAACCAAACAAGCAATAAGCCTCCTAATTCAGGCGATAGCAAGGAAAGGTGTTTGTATCATTCTCACTAACCGCTTTTTCGCATAAAGAACAGCGGTATTTGTTTATTTCCTATTGTACTCCGACGAAACGTGAGTAATTCATAATCATACCAACAGTGTTTGTCGGTATTTTGCGTGACATTTAAAGTCCTCTGGGAAGTATTATTGAACGACGAGCTGCGTTAGCGTAATGGATGCCGGCACAGTAGCTCAGCGTCTTTGGTCAGAGGGTTAGCTGCCCTCTGTAATAAAAAAACTGAGTAAATAAAAAAAATTTTAAAAATGGTTAAAGTGTATGGCTGCTAAGCGAAAGGTTCTGAGTTCAAACCTTGCTCGGTGCTTAATATTTTCTTTATTTAAAAACAATATCGAAGTGTCTTACTTCATGAATTTTATTCGTTTGAATGTAATTTTTTGAAATTTCTAGTGGCAACTAAAATCGACCATACGGAAAGTATACGCTATGGACTTTTACCTCTGCAAACTCTTCAAAATTTCGTGCAATGGTTTACTACATCTAATGCTGCACAGCAACTGCGTTGAACATCGAAACAAAATTAAGTCATTTATGGGGGGGGGGGTGAAGGTATCAATCAAGAGGATGTGTAAATATCAAATTTTTGGGCCAAATAGTTTTTGTGAAATCGAATGATAAAGTGCGTCAAAGCAGTCGAAACACCATGTATCTGCACAGGCGAGCAGTGCAATAATGACAAAATTGCGCACATCGCGGAATGCGGGAAGCACGTCTCTGTAGCAGCGAAAGGGTTAATGCGGCCGTGGTGGCTTTACTTCATAAACTTCGCGCTCCCCCCTAAACGTAAGCTTGCGAACTATACTATGGTGCTGATTCTCTTGGCGCGTACAACTGGCAACGCAGCAATCTCCCGCGTCTGGGCGGGCATGCGCGAACCGCCAAGATAAAAGAATTGAACTATAGTCACCTATAACCGAGTTGTAGCAAGTAGCCGATGCGGCAACACTGTAGCGGCAAGCAACAGACATCAACAATCAAGAATTGTAATCGGACTATAACATTTCGTGCAGTAACAAACAGGAAAGAGAATGTTTTACAACGCACTTTGTCGACTGCGATGTATGAAGTGCTTCTCGCCTTAGACTAACGTTAAGAGTGCAACGTTTGAACCGAGACGTGAAATGACTAATAAGCGCAGTGGTGCCGATAATTATCACGTTGTGTTCGCCGAGTGAAGCACGTTTGATGTTCGTCGCCGAAATTGTACAGCAGGACGACCGCACGCCGATTTCCTCAGCTAAGTGATTATTCATCTGAGTGACAGGCAGCTCATCTATCGCAAATTTAATTCGTCAAGACTTGTGTAACGAACATACAGCAGAAGTTGCCTTTAAATTTTCTCATTGTTGTACGTCACCTATCTCACCTTAAACCAAGACACTTTAGACCACACTTTCAATAATTTAAAAAAGATTAAAGCGAAATTAATTTCTTTCATAAAATGCTCCTTTACAGGAAAGTATGTTTTTACGGATATTTTCTCTTCTGTCATCGTCTTCATTCTTGTAGCGTTTCTGTGTGCAATCGAGTGATAGAATTATCGAGCGAGGTGGCAGTGGTTATCACACTGGACTCGCATTCGGAAGGACGACGGTTCAAACCCTCGCCCGGCCATCCTCCTTTAGGTTTTCCGTGATTTCCCGAAATCGCTTCAGCCAAACGCCAGGATGGTTCCTTTGAAAGGGTACGGCCGACATCCTCCCCCATTCTTCCGTAATCCGATGGGACCGATGACCTCGCTATTGGTCCCCTCCCCCAAATCAACCAACCAACCTAGTGATAGAATTTATTTTCATTTTATATTTTTTACATCTTTTGCTACATATAAATGTACAACTGCAGTGTCTGCAAGCCTCACTCCTGTCTTTTGCAAGTTTATCCAGTTCCCGTGTTCTATTTCGTGCTGTGTAATGAAACTGCTAGTAAAATACGCTTGTTGTACAGTCTCCGACAAGGTTCAGAATAGTTTCAGGGGTAAGACAAGGCTGCAACCTGTCTCCACTGTTGTTCATATTATTTCTGGATCATATGTTGAAAACAATAGACTGGCTAGGTGAGATTAAGATATGTGAACACAAAATAAGCAGTCTCGCATATACGGATGACTTAGTTGTGGTGACAGATTCGATTGAAAGTTTGCAAAGTAATATTTCAGAGCCTGCCGCGGTGCCCGACCGGTTCTAGGCGTTTCAGTCCGGAACCGCGCTGCTGCTACGGTCGCAGGTTCGAATCCTGCCTCGGGCGTGGATGTGTGTGATGACCTTAGGTTAGTTAGGTCTAAGAAGTTCTAAGTTCTAGGAGACTGATGACCTCAGATGTTAGGTCCCATAGTGCTCAGAGCCATTTGCACCAATATTTCAGAGCTAGATCAGAAATGTAAGGACTATGGTATGAAGATTAGCATCTCCAAAAAGAAAGTAATATCAGTGGGAAAGAGATATAAACGGATTGAGTGTCAAATAGGAGGAAGTTAGAACAGGTGGACGGTTTCAAGTAATTAAGATGCATATTCTCAAAGGATGGCAACAGAATGAAAGAACTGGAAGCGAGGTGTAGCAAAGCTAATGCAGTGGGCGCTCAGCTACTATCTTCTCTCTTCTGCAAGAACGAAGTCGGTACCAAGACTAAGTTATCTGTGCACCGTTCAATCTTTCGACCAACTTTGTTGTATGGGAGCGAAAGCTGGGTAGATTCAGGTTACCTTATCAATAAGGTTGAGGTTAAGGATATGAAAGTAGCTAGGATGATTGCAGGTACTGGTAGATGGGAACAATGGCAGGAGGGTGTTCACAATGAGGAAATCAAAGAAAAAAAAATGGTTCAAATGGCTCTGAGCACTATGGGATTTAACATCTGACGTCATCAGTTCCCTAGAACTTAGAACTACTTAAACCTAACTAACCTAAGGACATCACACACATCCATGCCCGAGGCAGGATACGAACCTGCGACCGTAGCGCCTAGAACCGCTTGGCCACACCGGCCGGCGAAATCAAAGAAAAACTGGGAATGAACTCTATAGATGTAGCAGTCAGGGCGAACAGGCTTAGATGGTGGGGTCATGTTACACGCATGGGAGAAGCAAGGTTATCCAAGAGACTCATGGGTTCAGCAGTAGAGGAGTCGGGGTAGACCAAGGAGAAGGTACCTGGATTCGGTTAAGAATGATTTTGAAGTAATAGGCTTAACATCAGAAGAGGCACCAATGTTAGCACTGAATAGGGGATCATGGAGGAATTTTATAAGGGGGACTATTCTCCAGACTGAACGCTGAAAGGCATAATCAGTCTTAAATGATGATTATGATGATGATGAAAAACTTCGAATCTGACAGATGCGTGTTGCATAACATTTATTTACATATCAGTATTAGTCACACTATGTTCTTCCAGAACTATTGTGGGGCCTTGCTTGTTTTGTGATTATTAGCAATCGGTTCGGTCCGAGTAAGTATAATATTCAGTTAATTTTATTAACTGTTAAAAGTTTATGGTTTTAGTTACCTCAAAAATTACATACACTAAATCTTGTATATATTTCATTAGAAATGTTTCAAGAGACCTCCACTTTTAATACATTCTGTGCTTTGAATTCTGCTACGATGTAAAAGATCAATTATTTTATCACCAAATTCTATACGAGCTCAATCATTTTTGGTAGAAACAATATTAGCAATGCTGCTGTTTCGTGTAGGGTTACCATACGTCCACATTTATGCAGACATGTCCGCATCTTCGCCGGTTAATGTGGCGTGCGCGTACATTTTTACAATTTCTGATAAGATCCGCTTTTTTTTTAGTTTTGGGAATTACGATCTTTAGATTTCTGTTTTCATTTGGTGTCGTCAATAAATTATGTACCTTTTACTTCGTTAACTGAATTACATCATTTGTTATTTGCTTACAATCAATTTGTTATGCTAGTCAAACCGAAAATATTGCTCACAATCAATGTTTCGACCTTTTATAGCTTAGAGATAGCTGTGATGTCTACGTTCCTTGGTTGTGACAGTTCCCTTCCTTCCACTTTCCACTTAAAAGTGGATTTCTGTGCAATACTTGTATTTTTAGTGAACTAGTGTATTCACCAAACAGCATCTTCTTCAAATTGCCTATTACTCACCCAATAAATAATATTATTAAGTAAGTTGAAACAACAATTTAAAGATTTTCAAAATATCCCCTATGGCACAGAAACATTGTTTTATTTAATATACTGACAAGTATTTTGATCGGTTTTCAAATTAAAAGAAAAAATTATGGCTACATTCGATGGAACATATTTGCAGTGCCAGCCCATAGCGCTGGTGTTGGAGGTTGTTCTGTTTAATATGACGAAGTGGACAAAGGAGAGAAAGTTGAAACTATAAAAGGGATTACAATGGTAAAATTTAATTTCACACATCTGAACTGCAAAAACATTTTTAAATATCTGTGTCAACAAAGAGAACTTTTAAACAAGATTCAGTCTGGTGAATTATACACATGGGACAAAGGGTAATAAGTTATGTAAGTGTGATGTGTGTAATATATTTTATTTTGTTCCATATGTGTTACAGCCGTTTCGCAACGCAAAAAACTGAACTAATAATGTGTCATTCGGCAGTCTTAAACGGATTATTCCGGATCTCGATAGAAACGCGACAGTCACTGTTTTACGGTAATCGCACTTTTTAATTACAAATTTAAAAAAACGTCCCAGCCTAGAACCGATTACCTGGGCTATGATACAGATAAAGGTACGGCAATCATAATTTTTTTATTTACGATTAAATAAATTATAGCACAGCTATAAATATGATACGACGTCAGCAATGTTTGCCTTATTCTACCCTGTTACCGACATACGGACTTCAACCATGTTAGGAACGTGTTGATAAGCCCCCTTGAGGGTGTCCTCATTTTGAGGTTTTAGAGTATTGTAACACTAGTTATGTTACAAAGTATTTGTTAGCAATTCCTGACATACACTGAAATCCTCCCGCCACAGTACCGTAATCACGCCACTAGAGGAGCCAATGGCGCAGACCACTAGTAAAGGGGAGTATCGTGTGGTAATTCGTTTTCGGCAACAGCAAAAATGTTGCAGGTCTGTCAAGCCAACCATAGGAGAAAGTAGTTCTCTGGAAAGGTTGTAAAATGAGAAGACACGCATGCCCTAAACTTGAAATGGTGCTTTGGAGTCCTGTTGAAAGACTGGGCAAGTATAAAGGGTGGTTCCGTAAGAGCGTGCAAAAATGTAACAGGACTTAACAGAATGCTCCACTGAACAAATTGAGATGGGCACCTGGGGTCGGAGAAGCCAGCTAAAGGAGGTATGGAGGTAAACTTGTCTACTGCTTTGTTTAGCATTACTGTGTTCCAACTTATTTACAACTAACAAGAGTACAAGTTTACAGGTACTTCGCAGTTTATTTAGGTGTACATTCCTTATTTCCTGCAAGGACACAAGGAGGACGAGCCTGATTACTAGGAAGTCATGATAGAGGTGTTGTTTTCTTTACCTGTCCATGAGGTGATGTGTTGTAGCGTATTTACATAGTCCCATGACAGAACGCGCTATGAATCAACGACACACCCATTCATTATTCAGTGCTATTCAGAGGCGTACATTACAATACGATGAAGCAGTAAAGGTAGAGTTTCGCAAAACTCACTGAGGTGTACCTTGTGTATGGGGAAGTACGTTGTAATGCTCTCGCTGGTGAAAGGTTGTGCGGGGAACGATTTCCTGACAGGCATCATCCGTCACGACGAATGTTTATTTCTGTCGATCAACGAGTGCGGGAGAGTGGTCATTGGAAGAAGAAACGAGGGACCTGGCAAGATGAGAACCAGTCGCACACCCATTTTTAAGAGGAGGTGCTGGAATGTATTGCAACAGATCCGACTACAAGTACTCGTCGTATTGCACGTGAAATGGGTGCTACACTTACTACACTATATGATCAAAAGTTCGTGGCGCCCTCCATAGGTAATGCTGGAATTCAATATGATGTTGGCCCACCCTTAGCCTTGATGAAGCTTCCGCTCTCGCAGGCATACGTTCAATCAGGTGCTCGAAGGTTTCTTGGGGAATGGCAGCCCATTCTTCACAGAGTGCTGCACTGACGAGAGGTATCACTGTCGGTCCGTGAAGCCTGGCACGGCGTTCCAAAACATCCTAAAGGTGTTCTGTAGGATTCAGGTCAGGTCTCTGTGCAGGCCAGTTCATTACAGGGATGTTATTGTCGTGTAACCACTCCGCCACAGGCCGTGCATTATGAACGGGTGCTCGTTCGCGTTGAAAGATGCAATCGCCATCCTCGAATAGTCTTCAACAGTGGGAAGCAGGAAGGTGCTTAAAACATCAATGTAGGCCTGTGCTGTAATAGCGCCACGCAAAACAACAAGGGGTGCAAGACCCCTCCATGAAAAACACGACCACACCATAGCACCACCGCCTCCGGATTTTACTGTAGGCACCGCACATGTTGGCATATGACGTTCACCGGGCATTCGCCATACCCACACCCTGCCATCGGATCGCCACATTGTGTACCGTGATTCAGCACTCCACACAACTTTTTACCTTTGTTCAATTGTCCAATGTTAACGCTCCTTACACCAAGCGAGGCGTCGTTTGGCATTTATCGGTGTGATGTGTGGCTTACGAGCAGCCGCTCGACCATGAAATCCAAGTTTTCTCATCTCCCGCCGAACTGTCATAGTACTTGTAGTGGATCCCGATGCAGTTTGGAATTCCTGTGTGATGGTCTGGATAGATATCTGCCTATTACACATTACGATCCTCTTCAACTGTCGGCGATCTCTGTCAGTCGACAGGCGAGGTCGGCCAGTACGCTTTTGTGCTGTACGTGTCCCTTCACGTTTCCACTTTACTACCACATCGGAAACAGTGGACCTAGGGACGTTTAGGAGTGTGGAAATCTCGCGTACAGACGTACGACACAAGTGACACCCAAGCAACGGACCACGTTCGAAGTCCGTGAGTTCCGCGGAGCGCCCAATCTGCTCTCTCACGATGTCTAATGACTACTGATATCGCTGACATGGAGTACCTAACAGTAGGTGGCAGCACAATGCGCCTAACATGAAAAACGTATGTTTTTGGGGGTGTCCGGATTCTTTTGATCACATAGTGTAGCTTGTGGTTAGTACTCTACGAACAATAATTACATCCATATAATCAACGAGTCCATGGACTGCTTATGACTGCATTGTGTCAGTGGTTGCCCAACAATGGATTGATCGACCGTATGTCCTCCAAATCGTGCTGTTTACTGACGAGTCCTCATTTGATCGTGATGGTATTTCAAACAGCAGGAATAGCCATGTGAGAGATGAGGAAAACCTTCACGCTGTAGTAAAGCCACACCATCAAGTACGATACCTACATCTACATCTCCACAAGCGCCCGTAAGGCTTCGGGTAGGGTACCCTATACCACTACTTGTCTTATCCCCTCCTGTTCCACTCGCAAACAGGGAAAAACGAATGCCTGTACGCCTCCGTACCAGCAGTAATTTCTCGTATGTTATCTTCGTGGTCCTTAGGCGCGATGTATGTTGGCGGGAGCAGAATTATTCGTAAGTCAGCTTCAAATGCCGCTTCTCTAAATTTTCTCAATAGTATTTCCCGAAAAGATCACCGCCCTTCAGGAAATCCCGTTTGAGTTCCAGAAGCACTAAAGTTTTATTTGAAGTTACCGGTAACAAATCTTGTGGCCTGCCTCTGTATTGCTTTGATGTCTTCCTTCAATCCGACCTGGTGCGTATCCCAAACACTCGAGCAGTATTCAAGAATAGGTCGCACCGGCGTCCTATATGCGGTCGGCTTTATAGGAATACCATTCTTTCCTAATAAACCGAAATCGACCATCTGCCTTCCCTACCACAGTTTTCTACATCTACGTGACTACTCTGCTATTCACAGTAAAGTGCCTGGCAGAGGGTTCAATGAATCACCTTCAAGCTGTCTCTCTACCGTTCCACTCTCAAACGGCACGCGGGAAAAACGAGCACTTAAATTTTTCTGTGCGAGCCCTGATTTCTCGTATTTTATCGTGATGATCATTTCTCTCTATGTAGGTGGGTGCCAACAGAATGTTTTTGCAATCGGAGAAGAAGACAGGTGATTGAAATTTCATGAGAAGATCCCGTCCCAACAAAAAAACCCTTTGTTTTAATGATTGCCACTCCAATTCACGTATCATGTCTGTGACACTATCTCCCCTATTTCGCGATAATACAAAACGAGCCGCCCTTCTTTGTACTTATTCGATGTCATCCGTCAGTCCCACCTGATACGTATCCCACACCGCATAGCAATACTCCAGAATAGGGCGGACAAGCGCGGTGTAAGCAGTCTCTTTAGTAGACCTGTTGCACCTTCTAAGTGTTCTGCCAATTAATCGCAGTCTTTGGCTTCCTCTACCCACAATAGTATCTATGTCATCGTTCCAACTTAGGTTGTTCGTAATTGTAATCCCTAAGTATTTAGTTGAATTTACAGCCTTCAGATTTGTGTGACTTATCGGGTTATCTAAATTTAGCTGATTTCTTTTAGTACTCATGTGAATAACTTCACACTTTTCTTTATTCACGGTCAATTTCCACTTTTAGCACCATACAGGTATCTTATCTAAATCATTTTGCAAGTCGTTTTGATCATCTGATGACTTTACAAGACGGTAAATGATAGCATCGTCTGCAAACAATCTAAGACGGCTACTCAGATTGTCTCCTATGTCGTTAATATAGATCAGGAACAATAGCGGTCCTATACACTTCCTTTGGGGCACTCCTCCTATGCATATCGGGGCCGGCATTGTAGGCGACAATCTCACTGGGCCATATCTTCTACCTGGCCGTCTGAAAGGCCACAAGTACGAGGGTGAGTCAATGAAAACCTTAAATTTTTAAAAAAATATTATTTATTGTGCAGAAGTAATACAAAGCTGTATCCCTTTTCAACATAATCTCCCCCACGCTCAATAAGTTCTCCAGCGCTTACAAAGCGCATAAATTCCTTTAGAAAAAATTTCTTTTGGTATTCCGCGCAACCACTCATGCACCGCGTGGCGTACCTCTTCATAAGAACGGAACTTCTTTCCTCCCATTGCGTCTCTGAGTGGTCCAAACATATGGAAATCACTTGAGGCAAGGTGTGGCGAGTATGGTGGATGAGGAAGTAACTCAAAATGCAGGTCTGTGATTGTTGCAACTGTTGTACGGGCAGTGTGGGGCCTTGGATTGTCATGTTGCAAAAGGACACCCGGTGACAGAAATACACGTAGATTAGATTTGATTTGATTGCAGGCCGCAGATGATTTTTAGGATATCTGTGTATGATGCACTGGTGGCAGTGGTCCCTCTAGGCATGTAATGCTCCAAAATGACGCATTTTTAGTCCCAAAAGAGAGTCAGCATAACCTTCCTTGCTGATGGTTCTGTTGGAAACTCCTTTGGTTTTGGTGATGAGGAATGGCGCCATTCCTTGCTCGCTCTCTTCATTTCCGGTTGGTGGAAGTGAACCCAGGTTTCGTCCCCAGTAACGATTCTTGCAAGGAAGCCATCACCTTCTCGTTCAAAGCGCCGAAGTAGTTCTTCACAAGCATCAACACGTCGTTCTCTCATTTCAGGAGTCAGCTGCCGTGGCACCCATCTTGCAGACACTTTGTGAAACTGGAGCACATCATGCACAGTGTGGTGTGCTGACCCATGACTAATCTGTAAACACGCTGCAATGTCATTCAGTGCCACTCCGCGGTGTCCTACTCCATTCGTAGTCTTGCTGCTTGGACAAACATGCATCACCGTACTGAACCTTCATTCGTCGATGAATTTCAATAGGTTTCACACCTTCACTACGCAAAAACCGAACAACAGAACGTTGTTCTTCCCTGGTGCAAGTAGAAAGTGGGGTGGCCATCTTTATACTGATACTGCGACGGTATGTGTGCATCTGCACTATGCTGCCACCTACAGGCCATTCTGCACGCTGTTTGTAGCACGCTTACCAACTTACAGGATAACGGCGCGAAATTTCGATTTGTTGTAACAAATTTAAGGTTTTCATTTGACTCACCCTCGTACTTGAAGTTCGTGCATAGAGTTCTACCTGAGTTGTGGGAGAACGTAGCCTTGGCTAGTCGTGATAGGATGTGGAAACAACTCGACGGTGCACCGCATCCGCAACCGCCTCAGTGCTGTATTTCCAGGTCGCTGGATTGGAAGTGGAGGTCCTATTCCATGGCCTGCGAGGTAACTTGACCTGAATCCTCTGGATTATTTTCTATGGGGACATCTAAAGTCACTTGTGTACGAGACCCCAATGGCTACAGAGATGGAATTAGTTGCGTGAATTATAGCTGCCAGTGATGTGGTTTGAAACACAGCAGGGGTATTTGTCAGGGTGTGTCAAAATCTTGTTCGCTGATGTCACGCTTGCATCGAGGTTGATGGCCATCTGTTCCAGCACATTTTGTAAGATACAGTACAAATTGTACGCTCATTCTGTTAAGGATTGCATCTGCAGCTAACTGTAACTAACGTAAACAGAAAAGTACACAGTAATGTGATTTTATTCCTATTATCACTTTAGGCTGGCTTTTCCGACCCCACGATCCCTACCTCAAATTGTTCAGTGGAGCACCCTCTAAGTCTGGCTAAATTTTTGCACGCTCTTACGGAAACTCCTGTATATAGTGCGGACTTTCATGTTAGCTGGCCGCTCCCTAGGTATAAATCGGCAGAGGTCGGTAAAAGTCGGGCGGCTTCCGCCGGTAACCATTTTGTTTTCGCTGCGGCCAACATCAGTACTGTGTGAGGTAGCCATTTACGTCTGCTCTGCGACTTCTTGTACTTATGTACAAGGATGGTTCGGTAAGTCTGGTAAAAAAATGTAAGAAAAAATATTTATTTCGTAACCAACTAACCTTACTAACTGACATAAGTCTCCTTTAAGAAATATACTCTTGGTCCAGCCATCTTCCAGCTTTTTCATCTCGTTGGAAAAATAGGTTATGTCAAACTCTGCAAAACACTCGTTGACTGCAACTATCACTTTGTCATTTGATGAAAATTTCTTCCCACCAAGCCAAACTTTGAAGTTAGGGAACAGCCTGGGGCTGAGTCTGGTGAACAGGGTGGATCACAAACCAATTCTAAGTCCAATTTACGCAGTTTCTCCTTTGTTGTCGCCCATGTGTGTGATGGTGCATTATCCTGGTGAAAGAGCACTTCTTTGCCTGGTATGCAAATGTGCCGGATGCACTTCTGGTCGTCTGTGAGCAATCGCGACGCCCACAGCTGTCTCATAACCAGTTGTGTGTGCAAGATATTGAGCACTCGCTCAGTTGAGATGCCTGCAGTCTGAGTAATCTCACGAATTTTTATTCGGCAGTCTTGCATTAGCATATGATGGACTTTGTTAATGGTTTCCCAGCGGTGACCTCAATTGGACGGCTGGGCAGCACTTCGACTTTGGTGCTTGTCCGAACACGTTTAAAATCATTAATGCAAAAGTAAATGGTCTTCAGTGATGGTGCACAGTAAATTGATCAGATGATCAAAACGACTTGCAAAATGATTTAGATAAGACATCTGCATGGTGCGGAAACTGGCAGTTGACCATGAATAAGAAAAAGTGCGAAGTTATTCACATGAGTACTAAGAGAAATTAGTTAAATTTCGATTACGCGATAAGTCACACAAATCTTAGGGCTGTAAATTCAACTAAATACTTATGGATTACAATTACAAATAACCTGAATTGGAACGATCACATAGATAGTATTGTGGGTAGAGCAAACCAAAGGCTGTGATTCATTGGCAGAACACTTAGAAGGTGCAACAGGTCTACCAAAGAGACTGCTTACACTACGCTTGTCCGCCCTATTCTGGAATACTGCTGTGCGGTGTGGGACTGACGGATGACATCCAAAAATTACAAAGAAGGGCAGCTTGTTTTTTATTACCGCGAAATAGGGGAAATAGTGTCACAGACATGATACGTGAATTGGAGTGGCAATCATTAAACAAAGGCGTTTTTCGTTGCGACGGGATCTTCTCATGAAATTTCAATCACCAGTTTTCTCCTCCGATGGCGAAAACATTCTGTTGGCACCCACCTACGTAGGGAGAAATGATCATCACGGAAAAATAACAGAAATCAGGGCTCGCACGGAAAAATTTAAGTGCTCGTTTTTCACGCGTGCCGGCGAGAGTGGAACGGTAGAGAGACAGCATGAAGATGGTTCATTGAACCCTCTGCTAGGCACTTTATTGTGAATAGCAGAGTAATCACGTAGATGTAGACTCCTGCAATGTTGGGACGTGCGGACACTGTAATAGAGGGGATCGACGGATCACAATCGAACACCGCACTGCACAGCTGATCATCTCTGTTGATGGTGCTGACACACTCGTCCACTCAAAGTTGTATGCTCCGTGGATTCCTCGGCGCTTAACAGAAGACCAGAAAGAGCAACGAAGGGCCACCTGTGCGAAATTGCTTGCGCGTTACGAGGCTGACTGTGACTATTTTTTGTGGAAAATCGTCACGGGGGATGAACCATGGGTTCACCACATCGGTCCGGAAACAAAACAGCAATCCACTGAGTGAAGTCACACCACCTCATCTCTGAACAAGAAGTTCAAAGCCGCACCCTCAACCGTTAAGGTCGGGGCGAAAATCTTCTTGGACAGTGACGACTTTATTCTATTTGATAGCTTCTCTCGTGCTCGAACGATCACCTCTGCTACGTATTGTGCTACCCTCACGAAACTGATGAAACCGACTTCAGGGTGTTCGTCGCCACAATAATGTCCAGGTGCAAAGCAAAGCCTCACACAGGTGTGCGCATTCGAGAGGAGTTCACAAAACTTCATTGGGCTGTTCTTCCTCAGCTACCCTACAGCCCAAACCTCGCACTTTCCGACTTCCAGCTATTGACCCAATGAATAATGCACTCCGCGGGAAGCAGTACGTGGATGACTGGGAGGTTACTGACATAGCAAGACGTTGTTGGCTCCTACGTCGACCAGTAGAGCGGTACCATGTGGGCATAAGAGGTCCCCCCAGTAAGGTGGCGTAAGGACGTCGCGCTGAACGGAGATTATGTTGAAAAACAGGGTTCTGTAGCCAAAAGAGTGGGGTATTGTATGGTGTATTGTACTGGATTCCTGAATAAAACCAACCTGCTTGCGAGGAAATACTTATTGCAATACTTATTGGACGCCTGTAGTATCTGTACAGTACCAGAACCATGCACAGCGTTGTCCGGAAGCATTCTCACGACACTGAGTTTATCAATGCGGTGGGGCCTACCTGGCGGCCACTACATGCACCTATACAGGGTGGTCCATTGATAGTGACCGGGCCAAATATCTCACAAAGTAAGCATCAAATGAAAAAACTACAAAGAACGAAACTAGCTTGAAGGGGGAAATCGGATGGCGCTATGTTTGGCCCGCTAGATGGCGCTGCCACAGGTCAAACGGATATCAACTGCATTTTTTTAAAAATAGGAACCCCCATTTTTATTACATATTCTTGTAGTACGTAAAGAAATATTAATGTTTTAGTTGGAGCACTTTTTTCGCTTTGTGATAGATGCCGCTGTAATAGTCACAAACATGTAAGTACGTGGTATCACGCAACATTCCGCCAGTGCGGACGGCATTTGCTTCGTGATACATTACCCGTCTTAAAACGGACCGTTTACCAATTGCGAAAAAGGTCGATATCGTGTTGATGTATGGCTACTGTGATCAAAATGCCGAACGGGCGTGTGTTATGTATGCTGCTCGGTATCCTGGACGACATCATCCAAGTTTCTGGACCGTTCGCCGGATAGTTACGTTATTTAAGGAAACAGGAAGTGTTCAGCCACATGTGAAACCACGACGTGCAACAAATGCGGATGCCCAAGTAGGTGTTTTAACTGCTGCCGCGGCTAATCCGCACATCAGTAGCAGACAAACTGCACGAGAATCGGGAATCTCAAAAACGTTGGTGTTGAGAATGCTACATCAACGTCGATTGCACCGTACCATATTTCTATGCACCAGGAAATGCATGGCGACGACTTTGAACTTCGTGTACAGTTCTGCCAATGGGCACTAGAGAAATTACGGAACGATGACAGATTTTTTGCACGCGTTCTATTTAGCGACGAAGCATCAATCTCCAACAGCGGTAACGTAAACCGCCATAATATGCACTATTGGGCAACGGAAAATCCATGATGGCTGCGACAAGTGGAACATCAGCGACCTTGGCGGGTTAATGTATGGTGCGGCATTATGGGAGGAAGGATAATTGGCCCCATTTTATCGATGGCAATCTAAATGGTGCAATGTATGCTGATTTCCTACGTAATGTTCTACCGATGTTGCTACAAAATGTTTCACTGCATGACAGAATGGCGATGTACTTCCAACATGATGGATGTCCGGCACATAGTTCGCGTGCGGTTGAAGCGGTATTGAATAGCATATTTCATGACAGGTGGATTGGTCGTCGAAGCAACATACCGTGGGCCGCACGTTCACAGGATCTGACGTCCCCTGATTTCTTTCTGTGGGGAAAGTTGAAGGATATTTGCTATCGTGATCCACCTACAACGCCTGAAAACATGCGTCAGCATATTGTCAATGCATGTGCGAACATTACGGAAGGCGAACTACTCGCTGTTGAGAGGAATGTCGTTACACGTATTGCCAAATGGATTGAGGTTGACGGACATCATTTTGAGCATTTATTGCATTAATGTGGTATTTACAGGTAATCACGCTGTAACAGCATGCGTTCTCAGAAATGATAAGTTCATAAAGGTACATGTATCACATTTGAACAACCGAAATGAAGTGTTCAAACGTACCTACGTTCCGAATTTTAATTTAAATAAACCTACTTGTTACCAACTGTTCGTCTAAAATTGTGAGCCATATGTTTGTGACTATTACAGCGCCATTTATCACAAAGCGAAGAAAGTGCTCGAACTAAAACATTCATATTTCTTTACGTACTACACGAATATGTAATAAAAATGGGTGCTCCTATTAAAAAAAATAGAAAAAAACCGCAGTTGATATCCGTTTGACCTATGGCAGCGCCATCTAGCGGGCCAACCATAGCGCCATCTGGTTTCCCCCTTCAAGCTAGACAAGTTTCGTTCTTTGTAGTTTTTCGTTTGACGCTTATTTCGTGAGATATTTGGTCCGGTCACGATCAATGGACCACCCTGTATATGCCATATATGTAATTCTCTAGAATATATGGTAAACCCATTTGGTTCATCTGTGAATCGACCGTTGCAACTTGCGCCAGTTTTTCGACTGACAGTTTCTCGTCGTTCACATGTTTTCATCTTGTTACAGCTGGAAATCGTTTACTACAAACGAAAAACATATATTCGAAGGAAAGAACTTCAATACAAAACAAGATGATGCAATTATTACTAGCAGACAACTGGCTTAATGAGTCTTACGAAAGGCGCATGTCTTACGAAACAGAATGAGCGTTAATGATATGTATTTTTTTCTCACTGGCAAAAACCCGCCGTATTCCGACGCGCAACCGGCTTCAGTTCCCGTTACCTCTGCATACATTTTTATTGGAGCAAGGACGTCTGGCATGGGTTCCTCTCAACCTCGCAGAGCCAAGGGGGACTCTGTTGCAACTAAGCAGAACGGCGTCGAATTAATGCAGAACGTCGAATATGACGTGCCGTGGATTGATCTTTAAGAAATATTCTATTTTGTAGAACATTACCTATGGGGCCAATCTGTTACCACGAGTATACTCTTTGAACTTATAGAAACGTTAAGTTTCCAGAATCTGTCTTCGCGATGCGTCTTACTGACGGGAATTACCTAAAAACTGAAACGGATAATCCACGGTCATCACTTGCCTATTCAGCCGGCGAATAACTGCCTCCCCAGACAACTTGGCTCAGGCACATTTCGTATGAGAAATGAAAATGTTTGCGGAAGATGGCTTTTAAAAATATACAGGTAACCACTGCAAAAGAACTAGGATATGCGCCCACGACGCCCTTAAAATCAATTCCAGAACTGCACAACATCACGGCTAACTTTCTTTGCCCTGGGTAAATGTGATCTCACAAGCTTTAACACGAGGCCCACTGCATTCCTGGACAGCTGTCAGACTATTCTCAGTGACGTGTCCGTGGCATCTGGAAAACACACAGGATTAAGAAACAGCGTCAGACAGGAACGACGCAGCTAACTCTATGGATTCCTCTTAAATTCTGTGGAAAACGTGACAGACACAATTAACAGTGTTTATCATCCTCTTAGTGTGGCATATAGTGACCAAGTAAGGGACACGAACACATCCGTAACTGGCGGAGCGCACTTCACTGGCGAGACTTTGGAGATGTAATGACTTATAGTACAGGTACATCAGAAGCTATAAAGCATGTCATGAGTATAATTTGTACATCACGGTGTTATAAAAAGCATGGAAAAATGTGCTTGAAAGGAGGCTAGTGTCTGCAGATCCCATTACATTCGCTGGCTTACCGTATATATTTTGAGTATAGTGCCATAAACATAAACGTCGGACGGAGAATAATGTTTACAAAATCATAGCTTTAGAATATTATTATTTATTTTTGTCTCTGGTCAACGCACTCAGTCCTAGATAGCTGGGAATCCTGAGCGTCTTTATAAGTCCCATTGGAAAAGGGAGTCGTCCAGAAACGCACAACTTTCCTTTGGCTTCGATTTCTTCACCAACTAGCAGTTATTAAATACAGCGTATTTGTATCTCTGACACGAACACGTCTAACTTCCAAGTAAAGCGATGAAGCGACTGGAAATAAAACTTCGGATAATCAATCTGAAAATTACTTGAATTGCACAGCCATCTGACAGTATTACTTTAAAATTTGAGGAAACCACACAAAAAGATGAGAAAAACCAGTGCCAAGAGCAACATATTTCCCCTGTAAAACATACAATACTATATACTCCCGTAGTAGTAGTATCATGTCTAATACTGTGGCATATTCTTCTAAAGACATACAAGCAAAAAATAAAAACGATGTAGGTCTACGGTCAGGAGCTACTTTTCGGAGCTACTTTTCCAAGACGCCACACACAGCAGCCCCACAGTCATTTATAAAACTTTGTACCATACAAAAAGAAATCTACACAGTTCTCAACAAACAACTTATCGACAGACGACGAGGCTGCGCTAAAAATTTATTTCAGGCTACATGATAGTGCGCCTACAAAATAATCGTAAGAGATAACTCAGCACCACGATAAGCCTCGCACAACTAAATAAACAACCCAATTATCTCTTCATTACGTGCCGCTGCGCCGAGGAAGTGTGCGCTAATTGCCCTTTAAAAATAGCTACTCGTCGGCAAGAGGCTACTTCGAGACACGATACCAAAAATCACTCATAAAAAGCTTTAGTATTCGATGTCAAACTCCGATTCGTCAAGCACTACACGACGGAATAGTGTCAGGTTCGATTAAAGCAGAAATAAGCCATTCACAAAATTCGGCAGGCATAAAAAAAGCATGCAAAGTCGAGAATGGACTATAAAACACTATTTTGAATGTATTGCTTACGTTGCAAAACAGATATAATGCACAAATCAAGAAACTGGCGGCCAATTTTGACGATGAGAACTAAAATTTCGTGAGAGGATTGGTCACTATTACAGAATAGATAGTGTGAAGCTACCCTCCGTCCACTGCAAATGATAATAAACACTCATGGCATTCATTACTTACTTTAAAAGGCGTGGATCCGAAGGACGATGAACTGTTAACCCTCCAAAACACAGGAAAGCATGTTCCAAAACACTGCAGGCATTACGAGAAATCACACTCCTCCGTAGGCGATGAGGGGAAAACAAAAATTACGTAAACAAAAACACTGAGAACCAAAGTTGCTACAACTCACTGCTCACTCTTACTTTGTCACACAACTCGCGTAATACTCACTAACAACACTAATGCGCAAAGATTGTAAACTACTACGATGAAATTCACCGTCAAAGATATTTCACTTCGCAAGCCTATAACAACTGACAAGCGTGAGGAGCTACCAACGCTGGAAGCTTTTCGCGCAAGCATTGCTGTATCGTATAAGCAAAGAAATGAGCAATTTAACTTGAAAATAACTGTCAACATATATACTAAATCACTTGGAATGTCTTACAGTAAGCAGGAACTTACCTTTTACTGTATACTACTTTACCATAAAAAATACACTATTCGATGAGTTGGCTACCGTCCTGAAACCTAATGTCTCTGTAAAGACTACCGCAACCTCAGTTGCATTGCGAATTTAGAAGTTTGTGAAGCCTGGAGCGTCGAAGTGATTTAGGTTAGGTAGATGGCGCTGCTATATATAAGGCTGAGGTGGGAATTAAGAACTGTTAAAAAGTATTCAGCATTTGTAGCAAAGACAAATTGTATATCATACGGCAGTAGCTGGCTGATTCAAATGCACTCAAAGAATTGTTGAACAGTTGTATCTGGCGATTCATTGTACGACGAGTATTATTGTTCGTTTGCCCTTATTTGAAAGAAATGCCAGGTTTTCAGTTAAGTGTTATATTAATTGGTAACTAGTAAACAAATATATAGACGTGATTGTATTCCTCGACTTAACAGTTGTGGCTGCCAGTAATTGCGCAAACGGATGATGAATTTACCTTTCGTAATGACATAATGCGAAATTTATGTAATATAAACCGCACCATAAATTTCCAATTAAAAGTGGTGGTTGCGACTGTGTTCTAATACTGTAAGTGAACTGGATAGGACATACGCCCAAGAATATCTGTAAATTACTAAAAAGAGAGCTAGATCTGTTTATTGGTAGACCTACATGTGGCGCAATAACTGAAACTAACGAGTGTAAGGCACTATAATTTTTAGCGATTTCAGTCTCTTCGAATGCCGTGTGTGTGTGTGTGTGTGTGTGAGGGGGAAGAGAGGGCAACTTTACACATTTAGCGTAATAAGGGCGAAGCCATACTGCATAAAGCTATTGATGTCAGCCTTGCTTGCAGTTAGTTGATCTTTCTTTTTTATAGCACATCTTTCAATTTCGAGAAAGAAGGAAGCGTAGTGGTGTCATGCCAATCACCATTAACGTGCAAGAGACACGACATAATCTTGGCTTGTGTATGGGTATAGAAATCAGCCATGGCGTATTCAGAACAACAGTCTCAACTTTTAGATCAAGAAATTTGTGGACACGAAAAACTCAGGATGGTGAGACGTCGATTTGTATAAAATCTTTGTTCATTAACCAGTGTGCCACCTGGATTGGTATACATTCAGTGCCATAATTAGTACAATGAAAGTTTATTGTCTTAAGAGGCAAAGAACAAACATAGAAATAACAAAAACCATGACATAATTGAAAAAATGCCATTTTTTAATTGTATTGAGAGGTACTGACTATTGAAGTTTCATCACCATATGCTAGGAGAATGATTCTTGAAAGACTAAAACATGCTGTGGTGGTGTTTATTTATAGAATTGGATATTTGGAAGCAAACTCATCATGAAGACCCATATCACTGGCAGTTTTTCAAACTTCTTTCAGAAAATAACGGTGATAGGCTTTAAGACTTCCAATTATGACAACAACTTTTTAACAATCTCTGTTTGATTTCATGTAAGGCTTTGCTAAAACGCCATTTTTTAATTTTATCTCACAAATTAATTTTGGTGAGAGTTATGTAAACAGGAAACAATAGGCCTACCTATTGTCTGTTACTTCATTGAAGAGTTTGAATGTTGTTGATACATATACTTACTTGAGGAGAAACCAAATAAATAGTATCAGTAGTACACTGCCACATTCCAGAAGTGTTTTCTCACTAACAGGAATCACCGTGTCACATTAAAGGATGTTACTACAGGAGTAAAATCTAAACTCACTGTGGGGTAAAATGAAATATGGTATCCCACAAGGTTCAGTCATTCCTGTTTAAGACTCAAGGTTCCTAAATGATCTGTCAAGGAACTATTTGAATTTTTTCAGAAACATTCACTGATAACAAAAACATAAGCACCTGACAAACCCAAGACAGCAGCTAATCAGATTCAATCTTAATCTTACAAAAACACATTTTTGAAGTGAAACTATTGAAAACAACTTGTGTGTCACCCAGGTAAGTATCATTCATCAGTTACTTGATGCAACATCAGAGAACAAAAAAATTTATGTACAGATAGACATAAAATATAAATGGGCTCACATGTTCTTTCAAACAAATTAAAAAAAAAGTGGTTCAGCCTATAACAAATGGCACATTGTTTCCATTAGTCCACTTTGATTATGTTTCTAAGTTTTGTAAATGAGAATTTATCTCACTTTGTAACAACTGGCAACATTTCGTTCTGTTTGACCTTTTCACTTTGTACTCCAAACTCTTGCAGGTTCATCTTCAGGCATATCATAAAACTAATTTCATCACATGTGCAGAAGTATTAATAATAAACTAATGCTCAACCCACTTCCCCATGGGAGTTCTACATGACAGATACTCAGTTATGCCTTTCCTAAGGTCCAGAGGTCATTCAATACTTATTTCTTAATATTTACGAATGTCTTCCTGGGTGACAGCTCATAGCACAAACTATGTCAGTATTTTGGTTGATAGTCTATTGATATACATTGTCTGACAAACGTCTGGAAATTTGGGTGTTAGTAGCAGAAAATGTTGATTAACAGTTATTGTTGCGATAATGATTGTCAGGGAATTTGGTGTACAATGTTAGATTTAATTATCATTGTCTTGGTTCATTATATATTAAATGCAGTGTCATAATTTATGAAAAAGTGTTTCGGATGAAATCTGCATCCCACTGCAGGGTAAAGCCTTTATTCTGGAACAGTTTCGAGGAAGTAAATTGTGTACCCTCAAAAATACGAAACTAAATTTAAGGTGTGTGTTGTTACCAGTTCCTTCTGTAATCTTATTATTGGGTTTCTAGAATTGCAGTACATTCTATAACTGTAGAACATAGTTTGTTGTATATAAATTACCACCATATAATGAGAGTTGTTCTACCACAGTAAAACTTGTATTATGTAGTTGCAAACAGTGAACTGAGATGATGCCAGCACATTCCATAAGTTAAGCAGAAACCTCATTTCTGCCCACTTTTGACACACAAATCACTGCATTGAGCTAAGGATGGGATTGCTAGGGTACAATTACCTGGTACTGCCCTATGGCTTTGTCTTCTGGGGCAGTTAAGCCAAGGCCAAAAACTTATTTATTCTACGGATACTGGTAGTAAGAATATTATGTAAATTTGATTTTTTCAAAATTAATGTGTGCGTATTTCATGGTCCATGATAAGCTCATCTTAGTTGTGGAACATGTCTAGACTATGATCATGTACACTCTGTGATCAAAAGTATCTGGATGCCTGGCTGAAAATGACTCCATTAGTAATTCTGGAATTCAATATGGTGTTGGTCAACCCTTAGCCTTGATGGCAGCTTCCACTCCGCAGGCATATGTTCAATCAGGTGCTGGAAGGTTTCTTCGGGAATGGCAGCCCATTCATCACGGAGTGCTGCACTGACGAGAGGTATCGATGTTGGTCGGTCAGGCCTGTTACGAAGTTGGTGTTCCAAAACATCCCAAAGGTGTTCTGTAGGATTCAAGTCAGGACTCTGTGCAGACCAGTCCATTACAGGGATGTTATTGTCTTGTAACCACTCCATTACAGGCCGTGCATTATGAACAGGTGCTCAATCGTGTTGAAAGATGCAGTCGTCATCCCTGAATTGCTCTTCAACAGTGGGAAGGAAGAAGGTGCTTAAAACATCAGTGTAGGCCTGTTCTGTGGTAGTGCCACACAAAACAACAAGGGGTGTAAGTCCCCTCCATGAAAAACATGACCACACCATAACGCCACTGCCTCCGAATTTTACTGTTGGCACTACACACACTGGCAGATGATATTCACCGGACATTCGCCATGCCCACACACTGCCGTTCTATCACCACACTGTGTACCGTGACTCATCACTCCACACAACCTTTTACCACTGTTCAATTGTCCAATGTTTATACTTCTTACACCAACTGAGGCGTTGTTTGGCATTTACTGGTGTGATGTGTGGCTTATGAGCAGCTGCTCGACCATGAAATGCAAGTTTTCTCACCTCCTGCCTAACTGTGATAGTACTTGCAGTGGATCCTGATGCAGTTTGCAATTCCTGTGTGATGGTCTGGATATATGTCTGCATATTACACATTATGACACTCTTCAACTGTCGGCAGTCTCCGTCAGTCAACAGACGAGGTTGGCCTGTACGCTTTTGTGCTGTACGTGTCCCTTCACGTTTACACTTCACTATCACATCAGAAACAGTGGACCTATGGATGTTTAGGAGTCTGAAAATCTCACGTACAAGCGTATGACACAAGTGACACCCAATCACCTGTCCACGTTTGAAGTCCGTGAGTTCTGTGGAGTGCCCCGTTCTGCTCTCTCAAGATGTCTAATGACTACTGGGGTTGCTGATATGGAGTACCTGGCAGTAGGTAGCAGCACAATGCACCTAATATGAAAAACGTATGTTTTTGAGGGTGCCCAGATACTTTTGATGACATAGTGTACATTTACATGAATATTCATTTTCAAGTTTCCGCTCAACAGAAACCTGTACAGCAACCAAACAGGTCAACAAGAAACTGCAAATTCTGGGAGCATGTAGGCACCTTATACTCTTTAGAAACACCTTAGCTGCAAAAGAAATTTCCGGAGAGTACTTGATACTCCTCATATGAACAAAATATTCCTTATATTACCATGATGCAAAAATACTGCATGGCTTCAAACGTGTATTCAACATATCATGATCGCAAAATGAACATCAGTGCATATAGTGTGTCATTCGTCTCAATCACAAATGTAATTGGCTTGGATAACCCTAATAACCACACCCACTCTTCTACAGACAGAAAAGAAAGGCAGTTGTTTGAGAGTTCCCTTCTCTCTTTCTCCTCTCTTGTGAAGTTCTGAAAAGTTGTTAGCAGTATTGTTCCCAGATTGATGATAATTACCCAGAATTCTGTTATTTTGAGGGATTAGAGGCTTTACATGAGTTACATATTACATCACTAGATGGCGCTACATAATTTTAAACTTGTGGGTATTTCAAGGGCAGTTTTGTTGGAGCTGGAAGGTAAAACAGAAGTTATACATTGGTAACTAGTTGGGAGTGTTACGTTATTTCCCCCGTCATCTTTCTCCTGATACTGTTACTCTCTTCATGTGTTTTTCTGGTAGAGAAAAACATCGGTTCTTAATTTTTTTCCCGCCAGTAAGTACATTTTCTCTATTATATTTTTAATAAATCTTATTTATTTTATTTTACTTTTTCAATGTAATATTACTATTTCAATGTAAATAAATTGTAAATCCATATTTATCTGATAATGACCTGTGAAAGAGTGGGGTACAAAATGTTACAGATATGGTGTATCAGCCAACCCTTCCAGCTAACACTAAGGAACTAAAAGAATGAATTACTACAGCTATCCAACCGTTACGCCAGAGATGGTTGATGTCGCTTCAGTGTCTAGAAGGGGTCTCATTGAACATTTATGAACTCATTTCTACAGAAAATACTTTGTTAAGTACTCTTCACATTGATTAATTACATAATGAACTTTAAAAGCAATGTTGTCTGCAAGAAAAAATGCATTTAAATATCGCTGAAGCCAAGAACCTCTTCCCAGCAGGTGGATGCAACAGAGAATAATGTTCCATCTGAAAAAGAAGTGGAAAAGAAAATGCTTAATTATCTGGAGACCATCGGTCATTGATTAAAAGAACTTGGTTGGCTATTTTGTATTTAAACTTATGAAAGCAATATTGTGAATTCTGTGCAATTTTAGCACTAACTATTCAAATCTAACAGAATAAAATTTGTTTGAAATCTTTTTCTCCCACTGGGACACTAAAAATTACTGTGTGAAGTAATACGGGCTGGAGACTAATTAGATACTCCTTGGATTTTTTCCTTGCCAACTCTGTAAATACCCTGTGACAGCTGCAGAAATGAAGTTCTTATTAACTATGAGCCAAAAAACTAGGAAGGATGGGTAGTTATATATATGGGAGTGAAGTGGGGGGCTGAGTCTAATAAGTGCAGAGAGGTCTTTTAAAACATTTATTGATTATCCGAGCAATTAAATAAAAATTTGAAACCATGAAATTTAAGCATTCTTCGCTAAACAATTAATCTTTATGTATGCAATACGTACTTGAATTAGTCTTGCGATCATCTCGAGTCAACTGGTCCACTGCCACAGTACAACAGTTGTATGCAATGTAAGAATCCACGGACACTGCCAGAAACAGGCCAACACCAGTAACACAAATATCACAACAGGGTCCTCTACATATAGACTACATATATTAAAATCTGACGAGAGAAACATTCAATAAAGACTCCCTTTCCTCATAGTGCCGGCACTTTCCACTTTAACACCCATATTGTATAAACCATGAACTTATTGTATAGTAGTGTGAACTTAAATTCCAGCTACTAAGCCAGATTCCAAAAAATTAACCAATAATCTAAAACCTAAGGTATCCTAACAATTAAAGCATTCATAAAGTAACACAGTCTTAGGGAGAAGCGGTGGTGGTGGTTGTTGTGATTGGATTTCAGCTTCTAGGCACAGTTCTTAACAGCATCTCACAGTACAGTTTGACTAAATAACCATTGAAAGATTAGGTTAAATCACTCAGCTTTATTACTGATAATGATACAGGCTTAGTCTGAGCTTACATAGCCCAAGTGCTTGCGAGCACGCAGGTAGCAAGCTGGCAACGCGACCCCAAATGCCACAACAGTAGCATGTGGTAGCACCAACAGACCTAGTCTAGCAGAAGAAAGTACTTACAACAAACACTGATGTACATGATTAATAACACCGTGGCACTCAACGCAAATCACTTGTGGTGGCTCCACATCAGTTAGAATACATAGTTCGTCTAACAAGGCCAGGCAAGGTGCGATAAAAAGCAACCACCTCATACATACTATTTCCAGTATGGGCAGTTGCAAACTCTAGTTGTACAGTATCGAACCTTTAAACAATCAGCATCACTCTACTCATTGGTCAAACCTTCATTGGATTTCAACTATATAAAATGCTTCCAACACACAGGGTTTATTGTCCGTCAGCTTAAAGAAAAAGTGACAAGGGCCTGTTTCAGATGGTTTGGACATTTCAAACAGCTGAGGGAAGGATAGTAGAACAATGACTGTGCAGAGATGTGACTGGTGGAATGACTAAGGAAGAGACTGGTGGACCAAGTGAATGAGGATTCAGGAACAATAGGAGACAATTGGGAAACAGTCCTGAAGGAGTGGTGCATGGCCAGACTAAAGTGGAAAGCACTCGTAAACCACACCTGGTAACTTGAGTGGAAAACTGATGATGGTGACTCAACAGATTTAAAAACGGATACCGTGATATTACAAATAAAATAAAAGAATTATTACACTAGTCTGCATAACTTCATACAGTTGAAAATAAACATGAGTTCTTAATTAACTTTTTTATGCTAGTTTCAAAACTGGTCTTAATTTTTTTTATCACATGCAGTTCTTTCTTTCTTTTTTTTATAATAGAGAAACCCAATATGACCTATGTGCACAGAATATAGGGTTAGAGCTTAACAGATCCAAAACCAAAGTGGTACAGGTTGCTCATTATAGACTGATTAGCCAGAAATAATGGGACAAATTTCAACTTCTTGCCTCAGCAAAGAGTCTAGGAGCAATAATCTAAATTGGACTTAGATCATAACTGCAATGTGTGAGAAGGCACCAGCATCTCTCCATGCCCTACAAAAATATAAAGAACTCTTCCCTCTTGGCGTGAAAAAGAAACTTATAGCAACACTTCCAGTTACTGATTGCAACAATGTTATCCTGCAATATCTTTCTCAGGAAAGTTCTCGGCACCTGGACCTGGGTACGAATCGCTCTGTTATATCTGTGATGTTTAGACTCTTTGGTCATCTTTTATCATCATATGCACAGCTATCCTTGCTGTTTCCAGGTACGCACAGAGATTTCCATACCCTCTGTGTTCTCTACTGTCTTGTCAACATACACTGTCCCTAATCTCTCTCCTCGACCTTAACGCTCTAATCTGAACAATATGGCTGGAACACCTGTTCCCAATCAGAACAAAATCCTTTCTGTCCCACTCCATCGTACAGCCACTTTCTTCAAGTCTTTCTCAGTGGCAGGAATCTGACTCTGGAAAAACCTCCAACATTATGTTAGAAAACTGAATAACATCTCCAGCTTGGAAGACAATTAATGACAGATCTACTGAAGCAAGAATAATGATTACCATTGTCCCTGCACGCACTCATATCTCCTGTACCTGCTTCTTTCCAGTAAGAACTTCCTCATTTCCCAAAATTCTTAACTGGCCCAGTTTACTTAAATTCCTGTCCCCAGAATTCGCTATATCAGAAAAAGTGTATTTTGAACACCTATAAATTCTTTTTATAATCCCAAAGAAAGCAGGTGTTGACAGACGTGAAAATTACCAAACTATCAGTTTAATAAGCCACGGCTGCAAAATACTAACACGAATTCTTTACAGATGAATGGAAAAATTGATAGAAGCTGACCTCAGGGAAGATCAGTTTGGATTCCGTAGAAATATTGGAACACGTGAGGCAAAACCGACCTTACGATTTATCTCAGAAGCTAGATTAAGGAAAGGCAAACCTACGCTTCTAGCATTTGTAGACTTAGAGAAAGCTTTTGACAATGTTGACTGGAATACTCTTTTTCAAATTCTGAAGGTGGCAGGGGTAAAATACAGGGAGCAAAAGGCTACTTACAATTTGTACAGAAATTAAATGGCAGTTGTAAGAGTCCAGGGGCATGAAAGGGAAGCAGTGGTTGGGAAGGGAGCGAGACGGGGTTGTAGCCTATCCCTGATGTTATTCAATCTGTATATTGAGCAAGCAGTAAAGGAAACAAAAGAAAAATTTGGAGTAGGAATTAAAATCCATGGAGAAGAAATAAAAACTTTGAGGTTTGCCAATAACATTGTAATCCTGTCAGAGACAGCAAAGGACCTGGAAGAGCAGTTGAACGGAATGGACAGTGTCTTGAAAGGAGGGTACAAGATGAACATAAACAAAATCAAAACGAGGATAATGTAATGTAGTCGAATTAAATCGGGTGATGCTGAGGGAATTAGATTAGGAAATGAGACACTTAAAGTAGTAAAGGAGTTTTGCTATTTGGGGAGCAAGACAACTGATGATGGTCGAAGTAGAGAGGATACAACATGTAGACTGGCAATGGCAAGGAAAGCGTTTCTGAAGAAGAGAAATTTGTTAACATCGAGTATTGATTTAAGTGTCAGGAAGTCGTTTCTGAAAGTATTTGTATGGAGTGTAGCCTTGTATGGAAGTGAAACATGGACGATAAATAGTTTAGACAAGAAGAGAATAGAAGCTTTCAATATGTGGTGCTACAGAAAAATGCTGAAGATTAGATGGGTAGATCACATAACTAATGAGGAGGTATTGAATAGAATTGGAGAGAAGAGAAATTTGTGGCACAACTTGACTAGAAGAAGGGATCAGTTGGTAGGGCATATTCTGAGGCATCAAGGAATCACCAATTTGGTATTGGAGGGCAGTGTGGGGGGTAAAAATCGTAGAGGGAGACCAAGAGATGAATACACTAAACAGATTCAGAAGGATGTAGGTTGAAGTAGGTACTGGGAGATGAAGAAGCCTGCACAGGATAGAATAGCATGGAGAGCTGCATCAAACCAGTCTCTGGACTGAAGATCACAACAACAACACCTGCAACTTCTGTTATTATCGTTAACATTCTTAGTGGCAACGGCACCAGCAGCAGCAGCAGCAGCAGGAGTAGTAGTAGCAGTAGTAGTAGTAGTAGAAACACTGCTGGTATTAGCTTTATTAGTATATAGTCAGTATTATTTACTCACATTGTCTCTATAAACACTCAAACCATTTTAATACTATTTGCCATATTGAAATTAGGTAACTTTGATGTACAAAAGGTACTGTATGTGTGAAAGCCTAGCCAATGTGAGAGATGGCCTGAGACTCTTAATCAGATCAGCATAAATAAATAAAGTTTATTTCTTTTTTAGTTATAAGAATTTTACTACAGCAGCCATCAGGGTACACAAAAATGCACTGCTTTCATGTGAGAGTAGTAGATGGGCAAAGTAAAGGCAGAGCAGAGTGTGAAGCTTTGGCCAAATTTATGACATTTTGCACCTTGGACTAAAAATGTCTTGCATGAAATGCTTTGTGTAAAAAAGTAAAAAATATTGAAAGCTGCAAATATTGCTGAACCTCAGATTAACAGACTGATGGAGGATCATGAATTCAAGAACACAGTGAATGTGAGAGAAGAAGGTGCATGGACTGCCTTTAGGTTTGTTACTGAAATCATTAGGGAATAGAAAAAAAAACATGTAAATTGCAAAAAATTGTCAAAAGCATGTTGTGATGTAAAGTGAGTGTGAAAGTCCACTTCCTACACTACCATATTTACAACTTTCCTGAAAATCTGGGACATTATAATGAATATAAAGGAGAATTCTTCCGACAAGGTATTAAGGAGATGTGGAAGATATATCAGGGAAGATGGAATGAAAGTATGATGGCTAACTACTGTCATATGTTGAAAAGGGACAGTAAAGGTGAAGATTCTCTAAAGAAATAAAAAAAGACTAAGTATGAAAGTTCAATATAACAGAGTACTCACAGGCCTGCAAAAATATAACAATAACTAAAAAAAAAAAAAAAAAATAGAATTTGATTGAAATTTTATTTTAATATTTGTATTTCAGTTTCTTAAATATTTGAAACATGAAATCTTATTTTGTCAAAACCCCTACCATAATAAAACAAAATGAATTTTCAGAATCAGCAGTGCAAATTGAGTCTAGAAGGGTACCTATTTTTGAGAAATTGCCTGACAAAAACTGTAAAAATACAGTTTGGTTGCTCCAGTATGTGACAGACACACAAAACTCTAGAGTGCGAAGAAATGCAATCTTTTGACAGCTGAAACAACACTGAACTGATAACATGGAATTTTTTAATGCTATTACTTCCATTATTTCCCAGACACTAAACATGGTAGTGATTTTTACAGTATGAATAGGGAATTGTAATTAAATGAGATGCTGAGTCACAGACAGGCATGAAGTGAAACATGTGTTGAGCACCATGTTCAGCAACTGTGTGATGTAGCTGTCTCTTGGACACTCACAGTTTGTCAGTCACCATTCATGCTTGTTGGTTGTCATGTCCACACAGAATGCAGCACGGTGGTTGTCGCATCTTAGTTTCAGTCCAAATGACTGCTTTCACAAGTAGCCCTGCCTGTGATGGGATATGTGATGCTTGTGTTTTAGCACAGAATAGTAGCAGACAGAAATTGGAAAAAAATGTTATTAAAATTCACTCACATTGCCAGAGACAGAGGAAGAAGCAGGAAGCAAGCTATGATATTGCAAGTGGGTCAGGTGGATGACACTGTCTGCTGACTGAGGAATAAGTATTCAGCAGAAGAGAGGGCGGAAAACCAAAGGAAGACAGACAAGCATATTCTGTAGCTCATAAGACATCTTGCAAGAAACTGTATCTATTTCATAAGAGCGCATAGTGAGAGATTGAAACAGCAGTTAACAGCCCGTTAAGTGGATGTAGCAGAATGAGGAGGACACATTCGGTCAATACGAACTGAACTTTGCATTGTAGCCTCACTTTAACTCCCTTTAAATACTCCAGTCCTTGTCATGAGTCGATCATTGGGATTGATAGCATTCACAGGAACAGCACTCGATTCCATGATTACGATACTGAAATGAATCTAAGTCCTAGATGTTCCAGCACAGTTTACGAACTACCTGAAAATGTACTCAAGATTATGGCATTCACCCAATGAACTTCATACTGCTCGCCACCTACTATCTACCGAGCGAGGTGGCGCAGTGGTAACACACTGGACTCGCATTCGGGAGGACGACGGTTCAATCCCGTCTCCAGCCATCCTGATTTAGGTTTTCCGTGATTTCCCTAAATCGTTTCAGGCAAATGCCGGGATGGTTCCTTTGAAAGGGCATGGCCGATTTCCTTCCCAATCCTTCCCTAACCCGAGCTTGCTCTCCGTCTCTAATGACCTCGTTGTCGACGGGACGTTAAACACTAACCTAACCTAACCTAGCCACCTACTATCTAAGCCACCTACTATCTACTGGTGGAGAAACTGATTGTTCTCTGACAACACGACATTACAGAGTGCTGCTAATACTGGTCTTCATTGCATAAGCCAGCAACAGGGCCTCATGGGGCTCATGTTCCTATTCTACACTTAAGCGCATTCAGATGCTGAAATGTAGCAGAGGTAAGGAGGAGATCAAGTAGCTACAGGACTACCGGAATCAGGTACATTGCGGATGGGTCATCAATGGTCATTATAGAATTCAGAGTGCGACCGAGTACACTCCCACAGCCAGCGTGAGAAACACATTGTGCTGGGCAACCGCCGCACCACCAGGGTTGCTGATAACTCCTGTGTGTGCAAATGCTGAGCTGACTCGGCAGATGTCAGCTTTCCAACACGCCACTGAATCAGCAACAGCCGAGGCTGCTACAGAAGAATGACTGTGTGTAAACATTGTGAATAAATACCTGTACTCTAATGACATTTTACTTGCGTAACTGACATTTCACAGGTTCCCAACAGCTATCCTGACTTCATGCAGATATTTCTTAGCTTAGCACTCTGTACTTGTGACCAGACTGGAGTAGGTGGGGGTGGGAAGATGTATGAGACGGTCTTGCATCTAGACCTATTACATGAATACAAGGCAAGGGAATGGAAGAAGGATGGACGAGGATGATGTGTAGGTTCAGTGGCCAGTAGAATGTCACTGTGGAAGGGATGGGCTAGATAGTGGCCAGGATCCTCCTCATTTCACGGCAAGAAGAGAGGTAGTCGAAGCACTGGTGAAGAATGTGATTCAGTTGCTCCAGTCCTAGGAAGTACTGATTCTTGAGGGGAATACTCCTCTGTGGCTGGATGGTGGGACTTTGGGAGGTGGTTGGTGACTGGACAGATAAGCATTGAGAGGTCTGTTCTTGTGCAAGGTTGGGAGGGTAATTTCAGTTTGTGAAGGTCTCAGTGAGACCTTTGGTATATTTGTACAGTGACCACTCATCTCTACAGGTGCAATGACCACAGGTGGGTAGACAATATGGGGGGAGGGGGGTTCATTTGGTATGGAGTGTGTGGCAGTGGTCAGAGTGGAGGTATTGGTGGTGGTTGGTAGGTTTGATATGGGTGGAGGTACTGGTGCAGCCATCTTTGAGATTGAGGCCAACATAGAGGATGGTGGCTTGTTCGATTGAGGAGGGCAAGGTGAAGCGAATGAGGGAGAACGTGTTGAGGTTATGGAGGAATGTGGGTAGGGTGCCCTCACTCTTGGTCCAGATCATGAAGATATTGTAGTGCGGCACCCTACAGACATGAGCGCCCTCATAGAAACAACCGTCTATTAGACACAACAAAGGCACAGTGACACACAAAGGGAGAGCAGCTTTGCAAAGCAGAAATCAACACTTTAGTTTTGCCCAGTTGTGCACAAGAAGGATGATGCAGGAATTTGCTACGTTAGCTCTATTGTGGAAGTACATCATTCAACTTTACAGGTAGGTCTATGCCTAAGATGACCACTGGGCATAAACTCCTGTATTGGAAATATCATCTGTCCAGATCACAACAAGACACTTTTACTTAGAGTTGAAATTCTCTCGATACAGTCCACACTACAAGAATGTGGACTACACAATTGCCACAGATACTATTTGTTGTTTGATGGGCTAGTGGTTGCTACCAGAATATAATGATATTGATAATGCATCAGACTATCAAAAGACCTACAACATTTGCATGAATAATTACCACAGACAATCTCAGCTTCAACAGAAAATACTATGCACTGTTGTATACTTTGTATAGGAAATCAGATCTTTGCTTTTGATAACATTGAAAGGCCTTTTTATCTAATCTTTGACTTCCTTTTAACACTTTAAGATATTTGCAAATTATATGTTTGCAATAAAATTGATATTTACTTTCAAAATATCTTTGAATATTAAATATGGAGCAGATGAGAACTGGGAAACTATTTCAATTTTTAAAGCAGAAACAGTTCTGTCATCATTGTCTGTTTTCTTTCATGTACAGGTACAAGTCAGATTCAATTTTATGAGTGCTGGCCAATTGAACAAACGCGTCTAGGCGGGAAAAAAAAAGTTAATGAAAAAACTTGGGTGTCACTGCCACTTTTGAACTGCTTGAACTTCGAAATAAGACACAAAACTTTCCACGGACCCACTGCTATTGAAATTATTCCATACACAGCACTAGCACAATAGGAGGCACAATTAGTGCGTCCTCAATAACAATGCTTCTTGCTTTGTAGTTTAGGGTTTTATATGAAAAGCTACTAAATTTGAGACCACATATGCAAATCTCCTACTAACTTAAATTGGTTCTTGCAATATTACATACAACTGTAGAATGTCCGCTCTCCTAATTACAGAGATAACACAGCCTGTGTATCTGTATAGGGATTTCCAAACTTTAACTGAAATACATTGACACTCATGCTGAAGTCACAACATAATCCATAAGGCAATACCACAAAGTCGCTATTTCCTAAGTGCTTGCTTCCACCTTCAAATCCACTAATATATCAAAGCAGAGGCTTAGTGTGTGCTTTCTCCACCTTCAAATTCAAGTAAAGACTTCACATGACGATGTCACTTATCTCCCACAACAAAATGGAAAATCTCCAATCTAACCAAAATACGAGGTGCCTACAGACAAGTGGCTTTCAAGCTACACTTCATTCAGTAACTGTTTTGGCGTAAAAATCACCAATCACGGGGATCCAATCCTAAACTACAATATACTGTAGCCACTGCTACTACCGCAGACAAAATTCTACGTTCCCAAACAAATCAGTCACTTGATGATTTTCGCACCACAAAGTGAGATCAAATTTGTTACAGATCGATGTAAATACCTTTCAAACAAGCTGATAACAATCTCGTGGAATTGTCCTAAAAGACTGCAGTGATTGACTCAATGAGTCTAATCCTGGTGACTGATCTTGGTCTGGCTGCCAACCAACAATGCCCCCCTGCGGGTCTGGGGAGGGGGGGGGGGGGGTTAGAATAGGCCAGAAGTATTCCTGCCTGTCATAAGCGGTGACTAAAAGGAAGCTCAAATGTTTAGGCCTTTGTGTGTTTGTCCCCTATAGGGTTTGACCTCCATTCTTCAAAATTTTTCCGAAGAGCAAGCCTATTGGGGAAGAGCTTAGCATGGTGCATCATGTCCCTTGTGTGCTGCAACCTTTAGTGTCATTTATCATCGTGGGTCTGCAATTCTGCTCATTCTCCAGCCATTGAGTGAGGACACCTTCCCGGAAGTGTTTCCTCCATCCACTGTGCGCCATCATTTTTCTGCACTGACATTGATAATGGACTTGTTTGCACCTGATATCTAGCACGGTAGCCAGCCTGTTACGGTGGGGTCACCATGTACTGTAGTGCCCCCCAGAATTTTACGAAAGTTTGGAGACACTTGTGTTCCAGCCGTTTCGAACACGCGTTATTTTAAAGCAGAGCGTAAGGATGAGCATGGGATGCTGTACCCATTTATTGTTTGTGCAGGCGAAACTGGAAGGGAGATAATTCGTTGGCACTGCCAAGTGTTCAGCGCGACCTGCCAAGAATAAGCAAATACGGCCCGGAAGCTCTGTGGCCGGCTGCAAAGAGCAATGTAGCACTGTATTGTTAAAAAACAAATGGAGAGACTTGAAGTAGTGACTGTTTATTAGATGTTGAACTGCTGTTGAGAGTACGTGGACTGGACGTGGATAGTTAGCCACGATAAAAGCTTATGTATTAATTGTGTTCAAAAATGTGTAATTAACTGATTCTGGGTGCCCAGTAATGTGTGGGCTTACGTCATAAAGTTTAGTTTTTTTGTTTTTGTATAAAGTGGTAATAAATATGTTCTGGTGCATTGAATGATATTCCAGGAGTAGCGTATTTTTTACATAAGGAGAGAGAGCGAGAGAGTGAAAATTTCCCCTTCCTAGCAGTGAAACCTTCGGAGAAGTGTCCGGTGCTAGCAGAAGACATCGGCGCTGCAAGAAAGCAGAACCAGCATTCTTCAACAAGGAAGTCCACGAAACGCTTAAGCTGTATAGAGAGAGCTTAACATTACACCGGGCCACCGCAGTACCCTCTTTGTTGTACTCTCCTGACTACACAGGGATCCCTCTGCTGATGCCTGCGCCATTAACTCCCCATATATGCTAAGGAGTAGATGCCTTAGATTAGAGATTAGATTAGATTAGTTTTCGTTCCATAGATCCGTGCTGAGGAGATCCTCGTGGATGTGGAACATGTCAATTTTTTTTAAGCTGAAATAACAATACTAATAGTATGAATATATACAATACATCATTTGTTTCTATTAAAAAATTCGTCAATGGAGTAGAAGGAGTTGGCCACTAGTAAGTCTTTCAGGCTCCTTTTAAACTGATCTTTATTTGTAACTAAATTTTTTATGTTTACTGCCAAATTATTGAAGATGAGTGTTCCTGAGTAGTGGACCCCTTTTTGAACTAAAGTAAGTGCTTTTAAGTCCTTGTGCAGATCATTTTTGTTCCTGGTATTGTATGTATGAACTGAGTTGTTTGTTGGAAAAAGATATATATTATATAGGACAAATTTCATTAAGCAGTAAATATTCTGAGAGACAGTAGTTAGTATACCCAGTTCTTTGAAGATGTTTCTACAACACATCCGTGAATTTACTCCACAAATAATACATATTACACGCTTTTGGACTCTGAAAACTTTTGTTTGACTTGAAGAGTTACCACAAAATATTATACCATATGACATTATGGAATGAAAGTAGGCAAAGTATGCAAGCTTTTTCATTTTTATGTCGTCTATGTCTGCTAACACTCGAATTGCAAATACAGATTTGTTAAGGCGTTTCTGCAGTTCTGTGGTGTGCTCTTCCCAACTGAATTTATTATCAAGTTGCAATCCCAGGAATTTAAGACTGTCAACCTCTTCTATCTGCTCTTCTTCGTATTTTATGCATATGCTGGGTGGAAACCTGTTACAGGTTCTGAATTGCGTATAGTGAGTCTTTTCGAAGTTTAATGTCAGTGAGTTGGCTTTAAACCATTTATTAATATCTATGAAAATATCATTAGCAGATATTTCTAGAACTACACTTGACATGCTATTTATTGCAATACTTGTGTCATCTGCAAACAAAACGAACTCTGCTTCTGGCAGTGTAACTGATGAGAGATCATTAATGTACACAAGAAAAAGCAATGGCCCTAAGATGGATCCTTGTGGGGCACCACATGTAATTTCTTCCCATTCTGATGATGACTTAATTCACTAGTCCCTTGCACTGACACCCTTTGTTTCCTGTTAGTGAGGTATGACTTGAACCATTTTGCAGCACTGCCCGTGACACCATAGAATTCTAATTTACTTAAAAGGATGTTGTGGTTCACACAATCAAATGTCTTTGATTTGTTATTTAATGAATTAAGTACATTGTCACTGTAGGTGTAAATAGCCTTCTCGATATCAGAACCCTTCAGAAATCCAAACTGTGTTCTTGATAATATGTTATTTGTGGTCAGATGTTGAGCAGCTGCCTGAACATTACTTTTTCTAAAATTTTTGAGAATGCTGGCAAAAGTGAAATCGGTCTGTAGTTTGATGGTATCTCTTTATCCCCTTTCTTGAATAGAGGCTTAACATCTGCATATTTTAGCCAGTCAGGAAATGTCCCAGTTATAATTGACTGGTTACGCAAGTAACTCAGAATTGTACTAAACTCACAAGAACATGCGTTAATTAACTTTGTTGATATTTCATCGTACCCACTAGAATGCTTTGTTTTTAAAGATTTTATTATGGACGTTATTTCTTTTGGTGAAGTGAGTGATATATTCATGTACTTGAAGCTATTTGTGAAGGCTAGTTTCAGATATTCAAGGGCATTATTTACTGATCCTGAAAGTCCCATTCTATCAGTAACGGATATAAAGTACTTGTTAAATAGATTTGCCACTCTATGCCCATCAGTTACTAATGTGTCATCTACCCTTAGTGCTATTTGCTCCTGTTCCTTTCTGGTTCTACCAGTCTGCTCTTTCACTATATCCCATATTGTTTTTATTTTGTTCCCTGACATTGCTATCTTCTTCTCGTAGTGCATTTGTTTGGACTTCTGAAATACTTTTTTTAATGTTTTACAGTATTCCTTGTATTTAGCTAAATCATCAGCATTGGAGCTATTCTTGGTCGACAGATACATTTTCCTTTTTGTCTTACAGGAAATCTTTATTCCTTGTGTAATCCATGGTTTTATTATAGACTTCTGTTTAATTTGAGTAACTTTTAGAGAAAAACAGTTTTCAAACATGGTACTGACATTGTTCATGAATGTGTTATATTTTTCATTCATGTCATGAGCACTATAAACATCTTTCCAGTTCATATTTTCGAGCAGTTTTCTAAAACACTTTGGTTTTTTGGTTGATTGACTACTCTCTTGTACTCAGATTTAGCAGTCTTGATAATCTGCTTAGAATTTACATCTAAAACAAGGAGCTGCATGTCATGATCTGGTAGTCCATTTGTAACAGGTTTTATGATATGATTTTGTTCCTTTGATTTGTCTATAAAAATGTTATCAATGGCTGTACTTGAGGATGATCCTAGTTGGAAAGTTTACAGTGTGAGTTAGATTGAAAGACAACATTACTAACTGCAGTGAATGTTTACTGGAAGATTGCATTAGAAAATCTGTATTAAAGTCACCAGCAATCAAAATTTCTTTGTTTCTTCCTGTTAAATAACCCAAAAGAGCTTCTAGATGATCTAAGAATAGATTATAATTTCCTGCAGGTGCTCGGCAAATAGTTATTATTATATAGGGTCTGTTATGGAACTCTACTTCTGTTGCACATGCTTCTAGATGCTGCTCTAAACAGAATTTATTAATGTCAATGTTCTTGAATTTATGGCAGTTTTTGATAAATGTGGCAACTCCTCCTCCATCCATATCTACTCTGCAAGGTAGGAAGCTAGCTTAAATCCTGAAATGTCTAACATATCTATATCAGTGGTCACTTGATGTTCAGAGAGGCAGATTATGTCAATTTGGTTAGATGAATTCATTTCATCGATACAAATGAGTAGTTCATCAACTTTATTTCTAAGTCCCGGAATGTTCTAGTGTAATAAAGATAGCTGATACTGCATACTAATGGGATTGTAACTGCTTTGGCGAAGATGAACTGGCAGTTTCTGATTACTTTCTGTTAAACACTGTTTAAATGGAGGCTGTATGATACAATCCGATTCCTGTTCATCTGTTTCCTCAAACTGAGTGTGTCTGCCAATCTCTCTTAAAACTCGTTTTCTTTCCCCCTTCCCTCTGACACCTGTGACCACTGGTATTTTACCACTTGTGCCAGTGTCCCCCCTGAAGTTTTCTGCAATCAACCCAGACAGTTTTCCCTTCCTTTCCTATTGAGGCGAAGGCCTGTCTACCTGGGGCATTGGGACTCCCAGCAATGATATTCCAAGAGCCGTTGTACTCTCCTGACTACACAGGGATCCCTCTGCTGATGCCTGCGCCATTAACTCCCCATATATGCTAAGGAGTAGATGCCTGTCTACCTGGGGCATTGGGACTCCCAGCAATGGCCATCCTGCCAGGTGGCCTTTGCGGAGGCGGGGTGGCGCTCGTGGGAAGGGCCCCTGGTCAGAGTGGATGGCGTCAGGGCAGATGACACAGAATGAGGTGGACTACGTCACCTCTTGCTGGTGGTCAAACACCAGCAGTCTCTAAGCGTTCAAGGTCTCAATTCAATCTAAGGAAATTTGACCCCAACTTGTTACCATCCCTGGCTGCACCATGGGAGGAATGCCAGGCTAAACATAGAAGTGAACCTCATTCGCACCAGAACATAGTATGCGTGAGAGCTGATGGGGAATCTTTCCTGCCAACGAAGCCTAGTTTTTTGAGGAGCATTTAGAGGACAAGGTTGGGGAGGTGAAAGGATTGTCCAAATCACGATCTTTGTCAGTCCTGATAAAAAAAAAAGCATCCTCTGCCCAGTCACAGGTATTATTCACCTGTGACAAGCTGGGGGATGTTTCTGTTTCCATCATGCCCCATAAGAGCATATTATATTCCACAGAGACCTTCTTTTGCAGTCGGATGAGGAGTTACATGCCAAATTAAAGTGATTAGGTGTTCATTTCATCTGGGGCATCCATAGGAGTCCGAAGGATAATCAAGTTACCACCGGTGCCTTCATCTTGTCATTTGAGGGTGACAAATTACCCGAGGTTAAGTTGATGGTATACTGACACTCGAGCAAAGAGTAGTGAACATAATATTTTCCATTTGATAACTCCAAAAGTGTGTTTTACACTACGAATTCTTCCCCAAGGGTATGTCCATCACAGCTGGAATTATTTGCCGACAATTGAGACACCTTTCGGTTGAAGTGTAAGAAAATCAACTGACAAAACTACATCACGTGTGATACTGCATGATAACGCACTCTGTTGATTTGAGAAACAACACTACCCACGAGATTGATAGGGAAGTCATCTGTCAGGCACTTGAGTGGCTTCAAAATTGTGAATCACATGTGTTGAATACGCTTTCAAGGTTTCGGTCCAATTAACACAGTAAAACACAAATAACTGTCGCAGTTACTAATTCATGACGTTTCGTTTGCACTCAGTGCATCGATGTATTACAAATACATAGCCCCTAAACCTAGTTACAGAATTGCGAAGAAGACTCATTGACATATAATGAGGATATTGCGGCCCTTGCCACACACGAAGCTATAGTCACTTCCGAGGTCACTCACGGAACACATCAGCTGGTATCCTTCCTGGTAGTATGAGGGCTATCCACAAAGTGCATTACGTTTTGGAATTAAAAATAAATAAAGAAGTGGAATTTTTTTAATTATATACAGATGAAAGCCACACTTAAATACTACTTTTCTACATAGTTGCCATTTAAATTAAGGCACTTATCGTAGCGATGGACGAGCTTGGAAATTCCTTCGTCGTAAAATTCGGCCGCCTGCGCCTTCAACCACCTCTTCGTTAGCTTCTGTCGCCACTATAGCTCAGCATGTTCGGTAAGAGAGCTACTTGCCCACTGTAATTAAAAAACTGAGTAAAGGAGTCGACGACCAACTTGAATGGATGTTATGTAACGTCCGCTCAGACAAACGCAACGAACAGTACCGAACAAAAGGAAAAAAAGGGTAACATGCTTGCCTACCACGTGCAAGCTGCTTTCGAGACTCGCTGAAAGTCAGATTTTTAAATCTTTTGTAGCAGAGCTACAAGCACGCAGATAGTAACTCAACAGGGGAAATGTAAGACAACTCTTGAGCTACAAAATTCGTGCCACTTGTGTTTTCTGCCAACATACTTTTTGTTGTTGTGAATGCATAATTTTATCTAAGAACAGCCACATTTTCATATTACTTGAGTATGACTGAGGACATGAAGTAAATACAGAACTTTTCGAAGTCAAAAGTCGGTAATACCGTAATAATTCACGTTAAAATAGGCACAATCTTCTTACATACACTTAACGCTTTGTTAAGATAGTCTCCCGTCGTGATGTTTCTGATGTACGTTATATTTAATTTGTATTAGTACAGTGAATATTTTAATGCCATTTTCCATTAGTTTATTGAACACAACAGTAATCACCAAAGAGAAATTAATCAGCAACAGTATATTCTTTCACAATATCTAAAACAATCTGACAGTGCTAAAGTAGTTTACAAATTCGACGGCTGTAGTAACCTACTGGTTCTAACGACGTCTTTAAACCAGTGTAGTTTGAAGAACATTTTCGTCTAGACATGAGTTAAATGACGGTTGATCGATCAAGAGCGGGAAAAATAAAATTTTACGAGTATACGATGAGAGGTATAAGTGCCCGAGAGATGACTTCCCTATTAATCTGCTGGACAGTGTTGTTTCTCAAATCAACAGGGTGCGTTATCATGCAGTATCAAATGTGATGTAGTTTTGTCAGTTGTTTTTCTTACACTGCAGCCGAAACGTGTCTCAATTGTTGGCAACAAATTCCAGCCGTGATGGGCATAGCCTTGGGCAAGAATTCGTAATGCAAAACACACTTTTGGAGTTATCAGATGGAACATATTATGTTCACACTACTCTTTGGTCGAGTTTATGTCTTTTGGTAGGGCTCAGCCTTTCATTTTTTTCTCAGGAGGTTAACGATAAAGGCATCATAACTCTCACCAGTAACAGTATTGTATAATAATGCTCAATGAGCAACCTGATGATCTTCAAGGAAAACTGCAATATTAGTCACACTGTTGAGTTTTGTTGCTTCGAATTAGAGCATGCAGTGTTCCTACACCAGACTTCTGAACCTTGCCTGTTGAATGCAACTGTCACATGATGGTTAAATGATAATCCATAACTTATATCGACTTCTTTAATGTGAAAGATCATTCATGCCAGAACGATCTATGTTGAAACTAGAATATCTTTTTCTGGCGTATTTTCCCCAAAAGCACTCGCTCCATACGCAGATCAAATCTTTCGAGCTGCCCCCATCCACCTGCATTCACCCCTCTATTATACCAGAAGTAAATATTGTAGTGCAGATGTTCAGATGTTACACCTTTTTCTACTTGCGACCCAATTTTACAACGCTTAACTGTAGTTCATGGTTTTCAAGTATGCAAAATCCAGTGCTTAACTGCAAGATGATAACTAGAACTTCAAATTCGAAAATGACAGTTGATACATACACTGACAGCGTCGCACCGCGTTCACCCGTGTGGCGCCGGGTTTCAGGCGGGGGTGGCGTCTGGCCGGTGGCCGCTACCTGCTGCAGCGCGAGCGTAAGCTGTTCTGATCGCGACGCCGCCACGACCTATCCTGCTGAATTGTTTCTGGAATATTAGTTATTACTGGTGGGTAGCATGTGAAACAAATTGTCTTCGACGCCCAATCAGACTCATAACTTAAGGGTCGAAATGTGGTAAAGAAAAAAAAGAAGAGATACGGTTGCACACGAACATGCGACTATAAGTTTACAATGCACGATGATTACCACTAGACCACATGTTCACACAATGCGACAACTTCTCGGACGTAGACAACACTCCCACCTAATACTTCTGCATCCTACAGTGTTGCCAGATTGTGGAGATGGCCGGACTTAGCGTTGTCAGGGGCGGTCGGTTCTATTAGCCACCGTAAGTGAATGACTTGGACTTGGTCTCTGTGATTGCCGGGCGGTGGTCAGTTTTTATATCGAAGACTGTACCTCTCCCAATACTCCCGTTTCCATTCTTTTATGAGTTGGCGACCAGGGGCATGGACCTGTTTAAAATCTATTAGGTGCTCCAGTGTAGGGTGCTGCTAGTGCCACTGTAGAGTCAACCTACGTTTTTTAAAGGCTTCACTGATTTCCAGCGACCACCAAGGCACTGGATTTCAGTGGGGTCACCATCAGGAACAGTGATTAAAGTCCATCTGGGTAGGCGCCCTGGGGAATGACGTTGGGGGAGTGACAGGATGATGGGGAAGTGGTCATTACCACACAAGTCATCGTGGGCTCTTCAGTGGACAGATGGGAGAAGTCCTGGGCTGCAAAGTGATAAATCAATGTGCAAGTAAGTACCATGAGCTACATGTGTGGGAGCTCCAGTACTTAAGAGGAAGAAGTCGAGTTGAGACAGGAAATTCTTGATATCTCTACTTCAGCCAGCACCGCATTCACCTGGGAGGCGACCGACTTCAGGCGGAGCGTGGCGTCTGGCCTGTGCCTGGTAGCCGCTGCAGCGTGAGGAAACGCTCGAGTGTAAGCTGTTGTGATTGCAACGCAGCCACGAGCTGTCCTGCGGAATTGCTTCTGGAAGTACTTGTTATTGCTGGTGGGTAGAATGTGAAGCGAATTGTCTTCTATGTTCAGTCAGATTCATTAGTTTAGATGAGGGCCAAAATGTGAAAAAAAAGAGACACGGTTGGATGCAATCATGCGACTTCCGCATCTTACAGTATTGCCAGATTGTGGAGATTGCTGGACTTAATGTTCTCAGGGGTGGTCGGTTTTACTGGCCACTTGAGTGAACGACTTGGACTTAGTCTCTGTGACAGCCGGGCAGTGGTCATATTTTATGTCAAAGACTGTACATCTCTACCATTGGGTCACATATGTCATCTTCACAAGTCTGGACAAAGATCAGATGTGACTTTGGGTATCATGCCCCAACAAGTGTCCCTGGAATATCCATCAATGGAGCGCTATCTACTGACGCTAATGCAATTGCCGAGGACTTTGCTGAGTGTTATGTTTGGGCCTCTGCATCAGAGAATAACCCTTCTCCTCCCCTACCCCACCTTTCTCACCCTCAAACGATGGATGGAAGGGAAGCTCCTCTCTTTCACTACACGCCAGAGTGAACCACATAATGCTCCATTTACTGAATCGGAGCTTCTCCATGCCTTACTTCTGTCAGTACCTCGTCTCCTACCTTCCAAACTTTACAGTAGCTCTCCTGCGAACCTTGCAGAACTAGCACTCCTGAAAGAAAGGATATTGTGGAGACATGGCTCAGCCACAGCCTGGGGGATGTTTCTAGAATGAAATTTTCACTCTATAGCAGAGTGTGCGCTGATATGAAAGGTAGGAGACGAGGCACTGGCAGAAGTAAGGCTGTGAGGACGGGGCGTGAATCGTGCTTGGGTAGCTCAGTTGGTAGAGCACTTGCTCGCGAAAGGCAAAGGTCCCTAGTTCGAGTCTCGATCCGGCACACAGTTTTAATCTGCCAGGAAGTTTCATATCAGTGCACACTCCACTGTAGAGTGAAAATTTCATTCTAGAATTCTTGCTCTTCATCTCTCTAATTATGTTCTCAATTTCATGTACGATGACAGGAAACACTTTAATCTGCTTGGTTTTTTTATGAATAGGTTTTTGAAGGGATAACATGGCCTCAGTAACAGAACATGTTTTTCCAGTTTGTAATGCTGATGCCACAAAGTGGTTGCTAAAAATGTCAGTGATTATTTCAACATTGTCATGAATGGTATCATTTGTTTTAATTTATATTGTGTTTTCTGCAGCAGGGATTTTACCGGTTTGCCTTTCCCACAACATTATCTAGGTGTTATTTCCAATTTAAGTTGTTTGTAATTGTAGTTCCTAGGTATTTAGTTGAATTTATGGCCTTCAGATTTGATTTGACTTGCTTTATTGTGTAATAAGTTTAAAGGATTCCTTTTAGCACTATTGTTGATGACCTCACACTTTTTGTTATTTATGATCAATTGCCAATTTTTGCACCATACAGATATCTTGTCTAAATCATTTTGCACTTTGTTTTGATCTTTTGAGGACTTTACTAGATGATAAAATGACAGCATCATCTGCAAAAAACCTAAGATAGCTGCTCAGATTGTCTCCTAGATTGTTTATATAGATAAGGAACAGCAGAGGGTGTACAACACTACCTTGGAGAATGCCAGTAATCACTTTTGTTTTACTTGGTGACTTCTCATCAATTACTGCAAACTGTGACCTCTCTGACAGAAAAGTACAAATCCAGTTCAATAACTGAGATCCTATTCCATAAGCAAGCAATTTCGCTACAAGCTGCATGTGTGGTACAGTGTCAAAGGCCATTTGGAAATCTAGAAATATGGAGTCAATTTGAAATCCCTTGTCAAAAGCACTCAACACTTCATGTGTGTAAAGAGTCAGTTGTGTTTCACAGGAATGATGTTTTTTAAATCCGTGTTGACTCTGTGTCAATAGACAGTTATCATTGTTGTAATTTATAATGTTCAAACACAATATATGTTCCAAAATCATGCTGCATATTGACATTAGTGATATGGGCTTGTAATTTAGTGGATTATTTCTACAAGCTTTCTTGAATCTTAGTGTGGCCTGTGCAACTTTCCAATCTCTGGATACGGATCTTTTGTCAAGCAAGTGGTTGTATATGATTGTTAAGCATGGAGCTATTGCATCAGCATACTCTGAAAGGAACCTAATTGGTACACTGTCTAGACTGGAAAACTTCAGTCTGGCAAAGCAGTGAAAAGGGACAAAGAACTGTCTAGGTGAGGGACCATCAGCAGCAGAAGAACTGCCAGCTATAGAAGAACTACCAGCTGCAGAAAAACTATTAGCGGCCAGAAGGACACCAGCCACAGAAGAACCACCAGCTGCAGGACTACCATGATCAACAGAACAAAATTTATAAAAATGCAAAATCTTGGATGATTTGCTTTTAGAACTAATTGAAAATGAACAGATGTCAGAAGGAAGCTGGAAATGCTGGGGTAAATTGGTCAATGTAAGTCACTCCCTGTATGATCTGTCACCTGGTTGCATGTGTGTGCCAACTTTGCCTTACAAATAATATGCAGTCACCATTCTTGAATTTAATTGCTCAAGTGTACCTGCTATGCAGTGCCATGTGAATTACTCTATTTTTGCAGTTTGGGTGGGTGCCAAAAGAGAGATCTGATCTATGTAAGCTACTAAAATGATGTAATTAGGTTTGTGATAACTCTTCTGTATTGTAAAAGCAACATTTTCAATATTTACTTTTACAATTTCAGATGATGCAAATCGCTCATAACTTGTAGCTCTCAATAGCTCGTAACATGTATGTGTAATGTCTTGACATTAGAGATTGAGTGACAGTTCTTGTCTAGCTTGCTCAGTTGTTCTGTCATTTACATTCTTGCCAACACCACTTTTCTGCTTAACAGGACCACCGACCATTGATGCCAAAGCATAAGTAGGCCTCCAGGTGGAGATGCATGTTCACCATCACTCCTTGCCAGTATGACTTCCTTTTGCATCTGTTTGCACTTGCATCAAATGAGAGCATGCAACATAGGGACATTCCACACCAGACAACTACCTAAACTGCATTTTCAGTTGTCTGCTACTAAATCGGGATCCTGTTGGTTCTTCCTCTTTCTTATACACATTACCATGTGTGGTGTCACCGCCAGACACCACACTTGCTAGGTGGTAGCTTAAATCGGCCGCGGTCCATTTAGTACATGTCGGACCCGCGTGTCGCCACTGTGTGATCGCAGAAGGAGCGCCACCACAAGGCAGGTCTCGAGATACGGAATAGCACTCGCCCAGTTGTACGACGACTTTGCTAGCGACTACACGGACGAAGCCTTTCTCTCATTTGCCGAGAGACAGTTAGAATAGCCTTCAGCTAAGTCAATGGCTACGACCTAGCAAGGTGCCATTAACCATTTTAAGATAGAATCTCACTTGTATCATCAAGGAATGCTGTATTCACATGAAGGATTAAAAGTTAAGTATAAAAGCAGCTACGTACTTTTCTTGCTACCATTCATTACGTATCCTGTTTCAGACCTCTATCTAGCCTACGTGAGATTACGCGTGCCTTTCGGCTACTTCAGTGTGGCGTAGCTGTCTTGTTACGCCACAACACCATGCATCGTACCACATACAAAGAGAGCTGCCATTTATGATGATAGGTCCTAGTGGAGGTGGTTTGCCATTGCCTTCCTCCAACCATGAATGATGATGATGAAGATGACACAACAACACCCAGTCATCATCTCGAGGCAGGTGAAAATCCCTGACCCTGTCGGGAATCGAACCCGGGACCCTGTGCTCGGGACGCGAGAACGCTACTGCGAGACCACAAGCTGTGGACTGCCATTTATTAAGCCAAGACTTGTATATACGACAAGAGTCTTGCCATGGCCACGGAAGAGTGCTTTTGGGTGTCTCTGTGGTTGTGTGTGTGAATGTGTGTACTATTGCTGGAAAAAGTGCTAGTTCTCGAAACCTAGTATGAATGCTGTTTTTGGGTATGTGTCACTCTGCCTCATGCATCGATCCACTACAGGTTGAGTGGTTGCCTTTCCTTATTTTATGTATCGTAGTTTTTCTGTATTATCCATTTTCATCCAATCACTCTACAATGATTCTTCTGTGTCATTTCCCAGATAAATAATGAATCTCAACAGCTTTCATTTTTAAAATGATTTATCAGATTATGGTAATCAATTGTGGCTCATATAAAGAAGTATTACAGTTAGTACACCAACACTTGTTAAAATCTCATCACCAATAGGGAGACACGTGACTGAACTGACACCTACTTGTATACTACAGACTGGGTACATTACAACATAGAGATGATTATGGCTACAGAAAGCTACATGATCTTTGATGTGGAGAATTCAGTGTGGTGTGAAACCTACAAACACTGTGATTAGAAAGAAAAGAAATGGAAACCATTTGTCTCACAGACATACAAATATGTACTCTGGATACCACTGTGAAGTGCGTGGTAGAGGGACTGTACTATTTTACCATTTATTAAGATTTCTTCCCATTCCATTCACAAAAGGAGCATGGCAAAATCATGGTGTAAATGCCTCTGTGTCTGCTGTAATTAATCTAATCTTGTCCTAATGACTCCTACAACAGCAATATGTAGGGGGATTGTAGAGTCATTACTTAAAGCCAGAACCAGAGCCAGTTAGCTTAAAAATGATTAAAACACAGGTGCATGGAATCTACAGCTGTAAGTTTTCTGTTCCATATGTTTTATCTTATGAGCAATTAATCCACTGTTAAAGTGTAAAATTTTCTTACAAAGTTACATATTAATTATCATAAAACCAACTCCAGAAACTACTACAAAATCTTTGGGAAACAACTACAACAATATGAAGCCCCTACACTAATACTGAAAGATGAAGATGGAAGAATGACACACAGTAACAAGGAAAATGCAGAAATCATGGCAAAAGCATTTTACAAACTTTTGAATTGCGAGGAACCCAAAGAAACCTTACAAATCAACATGAATACCCCAATAAAAAACAAACCTAACAAACTAGACCCTCCAACTTTCCAAGAAGTAGAAGAAATTCTTAAAGAACAAAAAAATTATAAGGCATGTGGAGAAGATCAGGTTTTTGTTGAAATGTGGAAATATGCAAGTGACACAGTCAAGACCTCCTTACACATGGCTCTAACAAAAATTTGGGTAACAGAACAGTTTCCCGAACATTGGACCACAGCTATCATCCACCCACTACACAAAAAGGGAGATAAGAGCAACCCAGACAACTACAGAGGAATCTCTCTCCTAGATTGCACATATAAAATTCTATCCAAGATCCTATGTGAAAGAATCAAGGAGCAATTAGAACAGGAGTTAGGGGAATATCAGGGAGGTTTCAGACCATGGAGAAGCTGTGCAGAGCAGATAATTAGTTTAAAATTGATTATGGCAAACTACAAGAAACGGAACAAACCTCTGGCAATAACATTTGTAGATTTTTAAGAAAGCATATGACCGTCTCCACAGACCTTCAGTATTAAAAATTTTAAGAAATTTAGGACTCCATCCAAAACTAATTAAAATAATACAACTCACTCTAACCAACACCAAATCAAAAGTGAACTTTAGAGGAGAAATTTCAGAACCATTCCTCATAAAAACAGGCTTAATACAAGGTGACTGCCTATCACCATTACTTTTCAACTGTGCACTGGAATACATAATGAGAGAATGGTACAAGGACAATCCAAAGAGGATAAGAATTGGAAGTGCAAAAGATGATATTAGCTTAAACTGCTTGGGATTCGCTGATGATCTTGCTCTCCTAGCCAACACCGTTCAAGAAGCCAGGCAACAAGTGAAATCACTACAAGAAATAGCAGAGAAAGTAGGCCTTAGAATATCATTTGAAAAAACGGAGATTATGCTAACTGATCCACCACTTGCAAACAAAATTACAATAGGAGAACAGGAAATCAAAATTGTTGATAAATTTAAATATTTATGCGAAATAATAACATACAATCTAAATGAGAAGCCATCATGGCAAAATAGGATAAAAAAACTGAACTATGGAAATTACATTACCAAAACTACATACAACAAAAAAAGCCTATCTATAGATGCAAAATTAAAACACTATAAAACAGTTACACAACCAGAAATAACGTATGCAGCTGAAACTATCTTCAAAACAACTAATACAACAGAAATTGACAGAATACTAAAAATAGAAAGAAGAATAATTAGGACATGTAAAAATAACAGTATAAAATAAATGGATATTGGAGAATAGCATCAAATGAAACAGTATATAAGAAAATAGAACCAGTCATGAGCACAATCAGGAAGAAACACATCTCATTCTTTGGACATCTGATGAGAACTCCAGAAAACAGAATTAGTAAAAAAATAATACCAAGATTGTGGAATAGCAAGAGCGACATTAAATGGATCACAGAAATTAAGGAAGATATAAAACAACTTCAAATTACAGTAGATGACCTAAAAAGCAAGACAGAGAAAACCAGAATACTGCAAGACCCGCAAACCAGACTACAAATGAAAATCAATAAAAGGAGTACAGGAAGAGTTGTCTCAGATGAAGAAAGAATGGAAATATCTGAAAGAATGAAGAAATATTGGGCAGACAGAAGAGCAAAACACCTTTCATATAAGAATAGCCTCTAATAATTATATTACCTAAATATATTAAGTTGTTGTCGAACCAAATTGTATCCATGTGTAACAACTTGTTTAGAACTTTGTATTTTTGACTACAGTGGTCCAATGAAGGCCATAAAATAAATAATAATAATATTTAGCCATGACTATAGAAGCATATCAATGCAATTACGATATCAAGTGAGAAGACACTAAGTTAATAACATTTCTTTTTACATAACCTACTTTAGTGTGTGACACAGTCATTTATTTGAAATAAACACCTACTTTATTTCAAGAAATTTAATGTGGCTGTGAACCCAAGCACAAAAACCTTAGATAGAATCTGCCTGCAATTTAGAAAAACCTATTATTCAGAATGAATTTTGAACCCCATGGGTTGTCACATTATGCTTTCAGTATACTGGATGTTCACCACTGTAAGCTGTGAATATTTACAGCTATGTTGTACTGATTCTTTACCAACATAAAAATTTACATTACCACATATATACAATGTCTCCAAATCTGTGCCAAAGTTGTTCACCTTGTGATGTGTGCGAGACCAGACTTTAAAACAGAAATACTCTATCTCAAAGTATCTTCCTATCCATTGCTTACAGTTCTGTATTGTAGTTTACTGAACAAAATACATGCCTACCAAGTATTGGACAAGACTTGTGATTGAATTCTGGACTTCCTTGCAGACAGAACTCAACATGTCTTTCTTAACAGACTAAAGTCTGGGATGTATAGGTAATTTCACGAGAATCTCGAAGAAACTTGATAGGTCCATTACTGTTTACAAAATTTATGAGGGTAATCCTGAAAGTAGGGTCTCCAAAGCACTGGGGCCACAGGGAAACTGTTTACATGGCTATTGGCCACACTGTGTTTTTCCTTGCTCCCTCCACTCTGTACGGAAACCACCGCACATCCAGTGGAGCTTTCAGTCTTGGCTTGAGCAGCCAGTTGTAATGGAGCTCCTGTTTGCCACTGCTGCCAGGTGTGAAGTTCACACAGTTATCTAGTTTTTGAGTACAAAAGGCATTAAACCAATTGACATTCATTGACAGCTGATGGAAGTGTATGGAGAGTCGTGTATTGATGTCAATAATGTCCACTAGTGATGTAGTGAGTTTGCAGGCAGTCATACTGAAATTCATGACATGGAAAGATGCAGGAGACTGCCAATTCCTGAAGAGGCAATTAAAAAAGTTTGAACAAATCGATGGATCACTCTCGATGAGCTCTACAATGTTGTTTCTGTGGTTTCTCGAAGCACCATTCACTGGTATTTGAAGTGATGGAATTTCAGAGGGTGTGCACAAGATGGGTCCCAAGAATACTGACAGAAGGCCACTAACAACAATGCATTGAAGTTTCTTGGCAATTTCTTCGACACTATGCAGATGTAAAGGGCAATCCTTTTGATCCAATACTCATGAGTGATGAAACCTGTCTTTCCACTTCACACCTGAGACCAAACAACAGATACATGAATGATAGCATTCTGATTCACCTAAGCTGCAAAAATTCAACAGAATGCAGTTTCTGGTAAAGTCATGGCAGCTGTGTTTTGGGATCGAAAGGGGATGGTCTTTGTTGACTTCATGATTCCTGGGGCAACAATAAATGATGACATGTATTGTCGACATTAAAAACAACTCAGACAGCTGATTCAGATCTGAAGAAGAGGAAAGTTGAGCAAGGTCATAATCCTTCTCCATGACAATGCTTGCCTCCACATTGCCCATCAAACCATGGCTATTCTTCAACAATTTAGATGATACACTTCACCCTGTAGTCCTGACTTAGCACCCTTTGACTACCACTTGTTTCTGAAGTTGAAAGAACATTTGATTGGGAGGTGCTTCAGTGAACGATGAGGTCTGATGCTTCTTCAAGAGCATGGCAGCAGGCTGGTATGACATGGGCAAATGTAAACTACTCCAAAGTTTGCAAAAATGAATCCATCGAAATGGTGATCATGTGGAAAAATAGAAAAATGTTCAAGTTTTAAAGCTATGTACAATTTATTGCAAATAAACATTTCCTTATATTTTTAAGAAAATTGGAGGCCTTATTTTTGTGATAAACCTTGTATTTTAATGATTTAGTGGATAACATTGTGGGCTATATGGATCTATACACAAACAATCCTGTCATCTATAAAAAGGCTGCAGTGGCAAAATTCAGGTAACAGGCAGCAGTCAAGATCTGAAACAACTTTACCATGAGTATCATCAAATTCTCCACTTTATCACTAAAAAAGGAAATCTCAAGAATTATGCTCCAAATATAAAGCACTCAAAGAGTATGTCAAAACTATAAGGGTCATTGTGGAAGTCACGGCAACTATGTTTTGTCTCTAAAATTGTAATGAATTAAAAAAGTCTGAAATATGCAAGTGGAAGGTTTGTTCATATGTAAACATTACATGTAGGGAGATGGATGAACACACACACACCACCATAAAGATATGGCATGAGAAAAGAGATGAAACAAATTTCATCATTTCAAACAAGTTTTACTGCCAATTGCAACAGTAAGCAATAGCAAAGGGCAGGAATGTGGACCTGTGACATCTTAAGAGTCCCCTGAAATAGTCTCCCAGCAATAGCAATTCCATCACACACTGCCATCACTGTGAAAGACACCAAGTACCCGTGGCCTCACCAAGACTGAATCATTGAATCTGACGTGTCATGTCACTGCTGTGGCAATGTCTTTATGTGTTTAAAAGTGTGTTCCACATAATGGCTCTTACTGTTTTGGTATGAGGTTATAAATGCAAGGTCTGGGGAATATGGCTGACGCTCCAATACTTCCCATCCCCATAGCGTGGGAAGATTCTGTATGCACACTGCTGTATGGGCTCTCGCATTGTCCTGAGGAATTAATGCAGCGTGTAGATGTTTGGGACGTTTCTTCCAAATAGTCCAGCATAGTTTACTGCAGGAAAGTGAGACAGTAGTGCAGTACATTAACAGTTTGTCCATTAGGGACGAATCGGGACAAAATCAGTCCTCTAATGTGGTGATAATTAACATGAGAGGAGAGAGATTGTGATGAAATTTCTGCTTGTGTTGTGAACTTGGATGATGCGAGTCAATGGACAGGCCTTTCGGTTTTGACTCATTGGCCCTGGCCCAAAATTCATCTATTGCGATGATCTTCACAAGCTTATTGTCTCCCTGCTCCTCGTAAGACAAGAAAAGATTCATAATTTGTCTACTTTTCCACTTCACTTAGTGCATCAGACACCCATTCTGCTGCAACTTTATGCATGTGCAGCTCATCATGTAAAATCCTATAGATTGTTGTCTCCTCAATACCAGTATTGCACCGTAATTCCTGCAGTGTCCATCTTCTGTCATTCTGCAAGCACTGGGTGATCTTTGTATGAGCACAGTCTATACTCGCACTGATAGGCTGCCCGCCCAGCGGAGCCTATTAGCCATTGCACCTCTGCCATTCCTGAATGCATCTACCCACCGAGCAACTGTTCGATGCAGTAGAGCAGCATTTCCTACTGCTTCCACAAGCTGCTTGTGGCATATTAGCACGTTCCATCCAAGATGAACTGCAATCATGTCATAAGAGCATTCAAGTTAGGTAACATCCATTCTGAATGGCTGCTCAACTAACACTGGTTTCTCTTCATGCTTCATTCTCCTGGAAAGGACAGCCATCTAGCATCCTGTCACATTACTGCATTACTGGGAATTCATGGGGAGACTCCTGATGCCATTGGATGCATACAGTTTGTAATGTAGTATTGCATACTGTGGAAATTGACAATAAAACATGTTTGCAATGACAAACTTTCTTTTCGTCTTTTTCCTCCTGCTATATTTTTATGGTGGTGGTGGTGGTGGTGGTGGTGTGAGTGTGTGTGTGTGCATCCATTTCCCTACATGTTATGTTTACATATGAACTAACCTTCCATTTGCATATTTCAGAATTTTTTTGTTTGTTATCATTTTCGAGACAAAAAATAATTCCCGTGAGTTTTCCAATGAGCCTCAGTTTGGAAGATGATTTAACAAGTTACATACAAAACCAGTAATTCAAGTGAAATTTAACTCCCAGAAAATAGCTCTGGCAGAAATGGTGACAATTCCAAATCAATGGATTCCTAAAAGGTGAAATAGGGGATGAAAGGGTTTTTGAAAACGTGTTGCTATTACGGCAACTTTGAGACTAGACATACAGGAAAGGTATTTGGGTTCTTGTTTAGAAATGAAGAAATGTGTGTTTTAGAATTTTTGGAAATTTTACCCTGATGCGGGTGAAACAGTGGGTGGAAGTTTTCTTGAAAATAAATCATTACTAAGGAACTACTAAAACATTGTTAAAACTATATTTATGGAAATTGGTATTTGATTTCTCAATTACACCCCTAGGGGCGTGAAACAGAGGATGAAAATTTTTACTTAAATACTTCTTAACATTAAAAAAATTTGAAGCAAAATATATGGAAACTGTTATTTCACTCTCCAGTTAGATATAAAGAAATATGTGTTAGGGGATAGAAGTTTCTATGGAAATAACACCCCAAGAATGCAGAAAGCACAATTAACAAAAACCCTGGACTCCAGCTACCATGCCTTAATTGGCATGAAAAGTTTAGAAGGTGGTGCAGTTTGTGAACAACATAAAAATTTTATTAAAGAAAAACAAAGAAAATCTGTGGAATCATACAGTCTATGCAAGTGAAGCAGTGGGTGCTAAGCTAATATAACACATTATAATGAGATACTGCTTGAAAGAAGCTGCACAAGTATTCAGCCATATCTTGAAAAGATTTTGAAGTGGTGAACAGATTGGCAACTTGCTTTAAATGTTCAGAAATGCTTAACTGTGCACTTCAAAAAATGAAAAAGAAAAGTAGTATCACATGAGTATGTGAATGAGCAACAATTGGAATCAGTCAACTTGTACAAATGCCAGGGTGTATGTACAGGGTTAGTCTAAATGATGGACCCATTTTCAAAAGTTTGTATGCATTCAAGTACAAATCCATAATGAACAAGCTTTATACTAATGAAAAGAGGAAGTTTCAAAGTTTTTGGCAGGTGGCGGAGGGTGGGCGGTGATGGTTTCAGAAGTGGCCGGTAGAGTTCGCATGGCAATAGGGCCGTCATTCCGTGTCACTGTAAGTTGTGAATGAGAGCAACTGGGGAGCACAAGGTTTTCTGCATTCTCGAGTTTTCTAAAAGTGAGCTGCAAATTGCAGTGTAGCAGGCATTTTGTACCAAATTCGGTATTCAGCTACCAACTTGCAAAAGCATTAGCCGTTGGTTTAAGCAATTTAAACAGACTGGAAGTGTGTGCAAAGGAAAAAGCACAGGCCAACTGCACGTGTCAGAGGATGATGTCTGACAGATTCATGATAGTTTTGTGTGCAGTCCCGGTATGTCTACCAATAGAGCCAGTTGAGAACTTGGAATACTAGTGTTTGCAGTACAAGCCCTACTGATTACAACTTGTGCAGGCTCGCAACCCCAATGTGCAGACTTGCAACCCCAATGACAAAGAGAAGTGTCCCACATTTTGCGGTTATGTGCTAGCAAAGATGGAGGATGATGCATTTCTACAGCGTGTAACTTTTAGTGATGAAGCGATGTTCCACCTTAGTGGAAAAGTCAACAGACACAATATTCGCATATGGGGTTTGGAAAATCCACATTCACCACTGCAAGACGAAAGAGACTCACCAAAGATCAATGTGTTGGATATGGCACAGAACACAAAGGTTTACAGATCATTTTTCTTTGTGGAAAGAACTGTAAAGGGAATCACGTACCTGGACATATTGGAACAATAGCCGTTCCCTCAACTTATGGAAGATTCCCACGACTTCATTTTCCAACAGGATGGAGCTCCGCTCCAATGGCACCGTGATGTATGAGGCTTATTAAATGACTCCCTTCCTCAACGCTGTATCTGTTGCAGGGGACTTGAGGACCTGGCTCTGCATTTCCAGCCACTGAAATCTCCTAATCTCACACCCTACAACTATTTCTTATGGAGTTATGTGAAGGAAGCTGTTTACGTCCCACCTCTACCAACCACTCTGAATGATCTTCGGAACCGGATCACTGCTGCAGTGCACTAAGTAACAGTAGATACACTTTTGCGTGTGTGGGACGCGTTTGCCTCCACGTTGACGTTTGCTGTGCAGCTAACAGTGGCCACACTGAACATTTATAAAATCTGTAATTATTAAAACTAATTAATTACAAATTATAAAATTTATTAAATTTATATCAAACATTATGAAAAAACTTTGAAACTTCCTCTTTTCATTGCTGTAAAGCTTGTTCATTTTGGATTTGTACTTGAATAAATACGAAGTTTTGAAACTGGGTCCATTATTTAGAATAATCCTGTATTTTTAAGGATATGAAATGCAAATGATCACATAGACTCAGTTCTTAGAAAAGCAGGGGGCACACTTCAGTTCACAGGAATAGCAATAGGGAAACTCAATCAGCCTAAAAAGGAGACAGCACACTGAACACTTGTGCAACCCATAATGGAAAATTGCTCAAATGTGTGGGATCAATACCAAAGAGAACAGTGGATGCTCAACGTATACAGAGAAGGGCAACATGAATTATCAAAGGTTTGTTTGACCTATGGAAAATCGTCAGAAAGATGCTGGAAGAGCTAAGTGACGACACTTGAAGGTAGATGCAACTATCTCACGAACACTTACTAGGAAATTTCTAAAACTGACTTTCAGTGATGGAACTAGCAGCATATTACAACCCTCTACATATCTCTCATAGCGATTGTAAAGACAAGATTAGAGCAATTTAATTACAGTGCATGTAGATACATTTAAGCAATCATTCTTCCCATGCTCCCTTCATTACTGGAATGGAAAAATCCCAGATAACTGGGACATATTCCCTGGCATGCATTTCACAGTAGTTAGCAAAGTATGTATGTAGATGTAAATGAATGAAGATGTATTTTTAGCGGAATATTAAAATCTTCTGCCAAGTTTAGAATTACCCACAAGCTGTCTTCGTAATCAATCTACGATTTGGGGCATGTTTCCTGAGAGGCTTAGATATGCTACAGTAACACGTCTACAAGATTGGAGATAAGCACACTAACTCTATTTACAGGCCTATATCACTCTGTCCAGATGTGGAAAGTGGCCTATCACAGAGTACTGACTCATTTAACAGATCAGGTGTTAATTAACTCTTAGTTTGGCTTTTGTAAGGGATTGTCCATACAGAAAGCAACAAAAGACTTCAAAAATGAAATACTGAAAGAGCTAAACACAGTCGTACATGCATTAAGACCAAAGGAGGTTCAATGGCATAGTGGTTAAGTGGCCTCATTGTACCAAGTTCTTTGTAAATTTGACTTCATTGTGTAATTATCGAACAACAGCACATACCTTCTCAACCCACAAGTTTCATTTTGGTTCCTCTTCTTTCGGCTGCTTTGTTTTTTATCAGGCTATGTATATTCATTCAAAATGGCAAAGATACACCATTATCAGTTTATATAGAACTTGGGGAACTCAGACAGATGGGCTGTTAATAGAAGTTACATTTCAAAACTTTGGCTTCAACCATATTGTTATTTAAAGAAAGTGTAAACAATGTGGGGCAGGTGGGGCATTATTTCATAGATTGATTCTTCAAATGATCGTAATTTACGAAAAAGCAAATTGAATGCAGGGTCATATTTAGCTTACATTTTATGTTGCTTGACAAATGCTAAGAAACAACTGACACTTGCTAAAAAAACAACTGTCAGTTGCTACAGAATGACTGATAATTGCTACAGAACACATGACCAATGACAGTAAAAGGAAATGTAAGAGGGCAGAATGTGTTTACCTGCAGCGAAACTTGTGCACAAATGTTGCCTATGCATTCTACAGTTTCTGGAGTACAGTGTTCGTCGAAGGTTGTTGGAAAAATGATTAGTGCGACATTCTGTGTGGTATGGCAACACATTTGCAAGACATCATTTGAGTGCTTAAGATCGGGGGCAAACAGCTGGATGGCTCGATGGTGGTCAAAGTGTCATCTTGTGATTGAAAAATGCCACTTGAGGTAAAATGCTCTGCAAAAGCATGTCAATGGTTGCAGGTGGACCATCACACCCCAAGAGCACTGACACCTGGCCCTAGTGGTGAAAAGGAACAGGCATCGACCTCCTAGGAAGGCTGTTGGAGACCTTGCAACTGCTATCATTAAACGTATATCTGTCAGGACCATTTTGTGGTGATTAAATCAGGCTGATTTGTATGCTTAGAATCCATTCAATCATGTCATCATTGAGAAAAGTTTGATTGGTGTAGGGAGCATGTTGATGGAGGTCAGCAACAGTAGTCCAGGGTGATGTTCTCTGACAAATCCTGCTTCACTGCGTCAAGTGATTCTGGTCACCAGTTAGTGTGGAGAGAGAGAGAGAGAGAGAGAGAGAGAGAGAGAGAGAGAGAGAGAGAGGAAAGCATCACATACCACTGACAATCATTGTTATGGTTTAGGCATACTGGTGTGGGCATGCATTATGCACAGTAGCTGAAAACCACTTCATTTCCTTGTATTAGGCATCGTGACAGCACAGGAGCATTACAGAAAGATTATTCTGGATCACATGTCTCTGTTTAGAGGTGCAGGAGGGCCTGACTTCCAGTTTATGGATGACAATGCCTGCTGCCACACTACCATTGATGAGTCAGACACACTGGAAAGTGAAGATACTGAGCATATGGAATGATCTGCATACTCCCTAGATCTAAATTTTATAGAGCACACCTCGGATGCTCTTAGCAGAGTGCTCCTTAATGAACACCTCCTCCTCAAACTGTGCGGGAACTGAAAAGCTCTTCGAGAGATGCGTGGGACAATACCCTGCCGAGGACTCCTTAAGAGTTCAGTAACAAACATGAACAACAGATTCCAAGTGTGTGTAGTGTCAGAGGAGGGCATATTCTTTATTGAGGGTATGCTACCAACCTTTATGTTGACGTGTGACAAATCTGAATGTTATTTATGTCTATTACCCTGCTTTTCCATGTGGTGAAGTCTGTACCACTTTTCATTGCAAATATACCATTCCACACCTCTTACATACGTACTGTGTTTTATGTCATCCATTGTTGCATGTAGTTATTCCGCTCCAACAATGTCTGCCCATAAACAATTGTTAGGCAGTGTAATTTAGACTCGTTCTAAATTAATTATGTTTCGGTAATTTAGTTAATGTGTGCTCACTTTTTATTAGTATGCACACTTTCTTTGGCAGGTTAGTATTACATTCTATATTTGGTATTTAATTATCAGCTATGGGCTAACAATCATAAATAGTGTTACCAAAATTAAATTCAGAGATCGTCCTCTCATCCTGCCATGAAATGAGGACTATCCTACTCACCCCTCCCGTAGTGGTGTTCTGCCACCTTGTGAACCTACCCAATATCCTTGTTTGTCCAGCTGCACCCCCACTCCTGGCCCCTTGTCTCATAATACTAAAATAGACCTAGACGTGAGACCTGTACCTTTCGGCAGGGCTACCTGTGAAAGCAGCCATGTTGTTTTCAAACTAAGCTGCAACCACTGTGCTGCTTCTTACATGGGCATGAAACTAACAAACTGTCTGTCTGCATGAATGGACACTGTCAAATTGTGGCCAAGAGACAAGTGGGCCACCCAGCTGCTGAACACACTGCTCAACATGAGCTTCACTTCAATGACTGCTTCACAACCTGCGCCATCTGGATCTTTCCTACAAACATCAGCTTTTCAGAACTGCAAAGATGGGAACTCTGCCTACAACATATTCTTCATTCTCACAACGCCCTGGCCTCAACTTTCATTAGTCCCTGTTCTCCAAATACCTACCCCCTTACCTGCTCCCACTTCAGCACTATGTATGTCTTCATTCCACCAATCCATCCAATAGCCTTTTCCCTTTGTCTGTTTCTCTCCTCTCCCTTCTCTACTACCTGCCCCACTCGCACCCCAGCATAGAATCACAACTATGCACGTAGTAAGCAACATATTCCCTCATTCCTACTCTTACTATCACCTCTCCCCTCCCCATCCCACACCACCTCCTTACCCCCACCAAACATCCTGGATTGCTGTTCATGTCAGACACAATTCCAGTTCACAGTGACCAGAGACAATGGCCGTGTGTGTGTGTGTGTGTGTGTGTGTGTGTGTGTGTGTGTGGGGGGGGGGGGGAGTGCTTTCTATTTCCAAAGAAGACCGATTGACTGAAAGCTTAAATGTTTAGTAGTCTTTTCACTGTGCCTGTCTGTGACTGGACACATCTACACAGTGAGTGGCAATATACAATAAGTGATCAAAAGTATCCAGACACTTACTCCATATCAGCGACCTCAGTAGTCACTAGACATCGTAAGAGAGCGAAATGGGGTGCCCCACGGAACTCATGCACATCCGTGGTCATGTGATTAGGTGCCACATGTGTCATACGCCTGTACGCAAGATTTCCATACCCCTAAACATCCCTAGGTACAGTGTTTCCGATGTGATAGTCAAGTGGAAATGTGAAGCAATACATACAGCACAAAAGCATACAGGCTGACCTAGTCTGTTGACTGACAGAGACTGCAAACAGTTGAAGAGGGTTGTAATGTGCAATAGGCAAATATCTATCCAAAGTATCATACAGGAAATCCAAACTGCATCAGGATCCACTGCAAGTACTATGACAGTTAGGCGGGAGGCGAGAAAACTCGGATTTCATGGTCGAGCGGCTGCTCATAAGCCACACATCATGTCGATAATGCCAAACAACTCCTCGCTTGGTGTAAGGAGCGTAAACAACAGACGATTGAACAGCAAAAAAATGTTGTGTGGTGTGATGAATCACAGTAGACGATGTGGTGATCCAATGGTCGGGTGTGGGTAAGGCGAATGCCTCGTGAACATCATCTGCCAGCACGTGTAGTGCCAACAGTAAAATGCAGAGGCGGTAGTGTTATGGTGTGGAAGTGCTTTTCATGGAGAGGACCTTCACCCCTAGTTGTTTTGCATTGCACTATCACAGCAAAGGCCTACATTGAAGTTTTAAGCACCTTCTTGCTTCCTAGTGTAGAAGAGCAATTCAGGGATGGCGACTGCATCTTTCAACACGATTGAGCACCTGTTCGTAATGCAAGGCCTGTGGCGGATTGTTTAAATGACAATAACATCCCTTTAATGGACTGGCCTGCACAGATTCCTGACCTGAATCCTAGAGAACACTTTTGGGATGTTTTGGAACACCGACTTTGTGCCAGGCCTCACCGACCGACATCGACATCTCTCCTCAGTGTAGCGCTCCGTGATGACTGGGCTGCCATTCCCCAAGAAACCTTCCAGCACCTGATTGAACATATGCTTGTGAGAGTGGAAGCTGTCATCAAGGCTAAGGATGGGCCAACACCATACTGAATTGCAGCATTACTGATGGAGGGCGCCATGAACTTTTAAGTCATTTTCAGCCAGGTGTCCGGATACTTTTGATCACATAGTGTATCTTTTTCATAATATTGTTATAGTCTCTCCACTGTGCCTGACTGCGACTGGATCCTCTACGCAGTGAGTGGCAATATATCTTTTTCATAATATTGGTGTACTTCCTGGATCAGTATGACACAGATCAAGCCACACTTTACCTATCCACATACTGAAATTGTATTAAGAAAATTCACATTATCTGTGCACAAAATTTATAAATAAACAATGGGAAGTGCAGGTTGGAGTATCAATAGTATTATGAAAATGATAGATTGCTACTCACCATAAAGATGACACGCTGAATTGCAGACAGGTACGACGAAAAGACTGTTACGTATAAGCTTTTGTCGAAGAAAAAAAGGACACATATTCACACAAGCAAGCACTTCTCACACACATTTAGGTACTAACGCCGGTCAGAATGCCGCTGCAACACTTCGCATGGGAGCAACGATCCAGAGTGAGGTTGAGAGGTGGAGGGCATGGGTGGTAGAAGACGAGTCAGCACTGCCTGGCAGAGTGTCCAGGGACTAGAGGTGAAAGGACAGGGCTGACAGGTGCAGCACTGGGAAGCTGTGGGGAAGGGAAAGGGGGAGAGGGGGGGGGGGGGGGGGAAGCGCAAAGCAGAGCAGCAAAGAAGGGGAAAAGACTGGTTCCATTGTAGTAATGGTGAGAGGTGAACTGTGAGGTGGTGACAGGACAGAGGAGGGCAGAAACAGTTGGTGGAGGGTGTGGGGACAGTTGGTTGGGCAATTCAGAAAAGTTGGGGTGGAGAGGAGGATCCAGATGGATTGGGTTGTGAAGCAGCAATTGAAATCAAGCGTGGTCAGTGTGGCAGATTGCTAACTGAAGTAGTGTAACTAACGTTACACTATCAAGATGGCTGTATGGGCATGTCCCAAAAGCCAATAAATAGAAAATCAAGCGATTTATGTACAGCTGCATGATGTGCTACAGGATAGCACATTTTGCTCTTGGCCATAGTTTGGCAGTGGCCATTCATCCTGGTGGAAAGCTGGTTGATACTCATACCAATTTAAAAAGTTGAGCAATGACTGCAGCAGAGCTGGTATATGACATGGCTGCTTTCACAGGTGGACTAGCCTCTGATGACGTAGGATAAACCTGTGACAGGACTGAACTAGGAAGTTCTGGGTGGGTGGATTGGGCCGGTCTTACACCTTGGTATGATCTTTGGGCAAGGGGTTGGGATTGGCAGTGCAATAGGGATCAGCTATGATGTCACAGAGGGTGAGTGGGCAACAGAACACTAAACACTACTTTAGGAGGGATGGAAAGAATGTCCCTAATTTCAGGGCATGATGATAGATAATCAAAGCCCTGAACGAGCATGTGTACCAATGTTCCAGTCCAGGACACTACTGGGTGATAAAGAGGGTGCTCCTTTGTAGCTGGTTCTTGGGGGCTGGTGGAAGGATTGTCAGTGTGGGAAAAGGGAAGATTGTGGGAAATCTGTTTGCAGACTAAGTCTGGAGGATAGTGCCTGTCAATGAAGGCCTTCATGAGACCTTCAGCATACTGGGCAAGGGAACTCCCGGCACTACAGAACACTGTCGTGTGTGTGTGTGTGTGTGTGTGTGTGTGTGTGTGTGTGTGTGTGTGTGGTGTTTACGGGTGCTCAAAGGCGAGGTTATCAGTGCCCTTACTCATATTACAAATAACGAATGTGAAGAAAAGTAGTAAAATGTGACCACACACATTAAGACGACAGGAAAAAATAACGGATCCTATACAGGAGACTAAAACACAAGTAAAATGAAAAAGGATCTAAAAGGAAGGCATAGGAAAATGTCACTGTCTGGCCATTTTCGTAAAATATGGTGAGCCAGTCACCCCATGAACATATTAGAACCATCTCCCTAAAATCTTGTTAAAAACGTTGGATAATTCACAAAACTTTAAAACTCGAACCACATTCGTTTGATCATTACCTATAATAGTCTGTGGATCTGTTGGCAAAGCAGCCGTGGCTTGCTGGTCAAAAAGTAAAATGCAGTCTAATAAAATGTGCCACAGAGTGATCTGTATGCCACACATTAGAGTGGCCTCTCACCGAAGCAAAAAGCCGTGCATCACAAACCTGCGGCCTATGCGAAGGCAAGTGAGGATGTCGATGTGGCTGGAAGAAGGTGTGCCACAGACTAGTAGTGGACTTTATGGTATGAAGCTTATTGTTGGTTACTTCCAGCCACTGATGGTCCCATTGACACAAGACCCTGGAGCTCAACAGCGAGGTCATAGCACACAGAGGGACGGCACACTGAAATACCTGAGAATCAAGGCATGTGTCCTTGGCTGCTAAATCTGCCCTTCCGTTCCCCACAATTCCCAGGTGCCCAGGCACCCAGCAGAAATACATCTCCTTCCCCAGTCATTGTAGGTGGAGGAGGCTATCCTGGACTACTTTATCTGCTGGGTACAAACATTTCAGAGAATAAAGGAGAACATTGTCCCCTGGCAACCAAGTTGTATGGGAGAAACTTCTGGTGTGGAAAGGGTGACAGCTGTTGAAATGCAGGTACTATTGGTGGTTGGTGAGTTTAATGTGGACAGAGGTGGGGACAGGACCATCAGAGAGGAGGTGGTCAATGTCCTGGTAGGTGGCATGTTGGGTTCAGGAGGACCAAGTGACTTGGTTGGGGAGAAGATGTTGAGTTTGTGAAGGAATGCTGTCCTGGTCCTCAACCCAGTTCATGAAGACATCGATGTACCTGAACTTGACCAAGGGTTTGGAGATTTTAGAGGCTTAGCAAAATTTCCTCTAGACAGACCATAAACAAGTTGGTGTAAAAGAGTGCCTTGGTGGTGCCTATGGCTGTGGCGTGGATTAGTTTCTACACCTTCCCTTCAAAAGAGAAGTAATTGTGGATTAGGATACAGTTAGTAAGGTATATGAGGAATGACTAGTGGGTTTGGAGTCTGAAGAATATTGGGAGAGGTAGTGTTTAATGGCCTCAAGACCATGGGCATGACAGATGTTGAAGTATAGGGAACTGGTGTCAAAAGTGACGAGTTAAATTCCAGAAAGTAAAGGGTTGGGGATGAAGGACAGTTGGTGAAGGACGTGGTTGGTATTTTTGATGTGGGAGGCTAGATTTTGGACAATAGGTTGGTCCTGGTCAACAATGGCTGAAATTATTTCAGTGGGAGCACAATAAAAAGCTAAAAAGGGGCTCCAGGATTGTTGAACTTGTGGATTTTGGATGTGTATGGTGTCATATGAGTGAGAAGGGAAATGGATTCATGGGAGAGGTTCTGGGAAGGGCCAAAGGCTTTAAGCAGATATCGGCGTTTATGCTGGACTTCTGGGATGGGATCACTCTGGCAGAGTTTATAAGTGGAGATGTCACACAATTGCTGGAGGTCTACCACCAGGCAGTCACTGTGATTCATAATGACGGTGGTGGAACCTTTGTCTGCAGGTAGGATGATCAGGTGAGGATCTGTTTGGAGGCTGTGCAAGGCTGTCCTTTTTCTGCTGAAAGGTTAGTGTTCTTAGGAAGGAATCTGGGGAAGGATGGTAACGCCACATCAGAGGTAAGGAATTACTCAAATTTGACCTGTGGGTGGTTAGGTGGGAGGACCACAGCTGGATGGTGGTATGAACTGAAAGAGACAGGGTAAAATGTTTGGAATAGGTTGGAAGGACTGGTGGCAAAAAAGTGTTTCCATTGCAGGGATTGGGAGGACGATACTAGGTCTTTGGTAAGCCCAACATAGTTAAATTTCGATGTAGGGCTGGCAGTGAGGTCTCTGGGAAGGACTGAACCTTCTATGGGGCTGAGGATTTTGGTGGAAGGAGTAACAGCAGTGATCTACGATTGTTTCGGCTCAGGATTTAGTGGACTGTTGGACTGAGATTGAAAAGGTCAGCTACACAGTGTCTGGATGCTGTGAGACTTGATGAGGAGAAATACTGTGAGTAGTATAGGGGTTGGATAGCGGTGTCCCAAGGGGGCAGTAGAATGTCAGCAGGCTGGATGGAGGTAGTCTGGAGTGCTCTTCCAGATGTTGGCGTGCAAGGGATTCAATTTCAGAGATGTGATGTATGAGGGTGGTTTGAAAAGTTCTCGGAATCACCTCAAGAGGTCAGCACTTGTGCATCGAGTTGTTCATGCGATATTCACTGGGCTGTTGCCTGTAAACACATGCCCTGTCAGTGCTTGTCAGTGCTCTTGGAAGCGAGCTGTGGCAATGATGTGGCTCTGTTGTTGTTCCCATGTAGTGATTTGTGAAGATGGAGGGGAAAAAAAAATAAATAAATAAATTTCAGATTCAAGCAGTGATTAAGTACTTAATAAAGAAACGTATGAGAGCAAAGGACATTCATGCCGATTTTCAGAATACACTGGGGGACTCTGTTCCTTCATAGTCAACTGTTGCCAAGTGGGCAAATGAATTTAAATTTATCTGGGAGAGATTAGATGATGATCCGCACAGTGGCCAGCCAAGATGTGTCACTACTCCATAAATTATTGCAAAAGGGCACAAAATGGTCATAGAGGATCGCCAATTGAAAGTGCATGAAATTGCTCACGCTTGCCAGATGTCATCTGAAAGGGTATATCACATTTTAAATCAAGAATTAGAAATGAAAAATTTATCTGCAAGATGGGCACCACGACTCTTGACACTGGATCAAAAACGCATGAGAATAGACATATCGTAACAATGTTTGGCCAGTTTTAGGAGAAACAAACAAGATTTTTTGTGCGGTTTGTGACCACAGAAACTTGGGTGACCTACTGTACCCCAGAGACAAAACAACAGTCAAAGAAGTGGAAACATGCTGATTATTCACCAACAAAGAAAGCGAAGACAATTCCTTCAGCAGGAAAGGTTATGGCATTAGTGTGCTAGGATGCAAAGAGGATTCTATTCGTAGATTATCTCCAGACTGGGCAAACAATTACTGGAGAATACTATGCTAACCTTCTGGAGAAATGGCAGCAAAAGATACACAATAAAGGGCCAAGTTTAGTAAGGAATAAAGTCATAATCCATCAAGACAATGCGCACCCACACACATGTGCCGTCGACATGGCAAAATTACATGAACTATGGTATGAATTGTTGCCACACCCGTCTTATTCACCTAATATGACTCCATCAGACTTCCATCTCTTCCCAAAACTAAAAATTTTTCTTAGTGTATGAAGATCCACTTCAAATGAAGAATTGATAGCTAGAGTTGATAACTACTTTGCAGGGCTGGAGGAAACTCATTTTCGAGATTGGATCAAGGCACTGGAACATCGTTGGAATAAGTGCATTAATCTAGAAGGAGACTATACTAAAAAATAAAAAAAGTTTCAGTGATGTAAGTACTTTTTTCCTATTCCGTACCAAGAACTTTTAGAACCACTCTCGTACGTAGTAGGGATTTCACAGCAGCAGTATCTTGCAGAGGCGGTTCTTGGATGCCTGTGCCATGGAGATCTATTTTTGCAGTACTAGGTCTGTGAGGAACAGGGAATGTCAGGATCTGAAAAGGTGAAGATCATAGTGGAAGGATGAAGGAGGGCGGGGACGAGGGGGAACCAACGGTTGAATCCCATGGTTAGGCAGAATTTAAGAAATGAGATGTCGAACTGTGTTTTTGCCAGGGAAAAGCACACTTTCGTGAGCTGGTGCAGAAACAGGAAGCAGGGGCACACTGTGGCAGGGTTGGCACTGGAGAAAAGGAAATGATGTAGGAAATGGGCAAAACTGAAGGCATTAGGTGGTTGTGAGGAGGGCTGGATAACAGTAAAAGATGCCTAAAAATACATATACATACACAAAAATATGCACAAATACGTAAAATTGTGCACAAGTACATAAAGTGGGAATAATTATAATATTGGTCGGTAGAATTTTAGGCATAAAACGCTGCATCAACAACATGTGGTTATGCAGCCATGTGGGGAAAAAAGGATGGATCAGATGAGGTATGGGATAGTGTTTGTGTTGGGACTGGGGAAGAGGTGTTGGTTGGGTTTACAAGTTCATGTGGCACACGTACGTATGGAAATTAATATGCAAAAATATGAGAGGATGGGGAAGGAAATGTGATCAATAGCAATAACTTTCATTATCAATTGGAAAAATTTTTGGCATGAGATGCTGCACCAACAATATGAGCAGTTATGCAGCAATGTGTTGTGTGCAGACATGACCTTTGATACAGTGTGGCTCAGAGCATGTGTGGTTTGGAAGGCGATGAGGAAAACACAGGAAACAAGAGAAAGAGCGGACATGGAGTACTGTTTTAGAGAAAAGTAACAAAGGAAACCATCACTGGGTTGTGGGATGGAAGAAAAACTATCAAGCATAATAAGGTAATGGAAAGTCCCGATGGGAATATCAACAATATTGTCACGTTCTGTCGCTGACACATGGTATGCTCTCTGGCTTATTGGTTGATGGTCTCCAGTGCTAATCCGGCACTTCACCGTCAATTTGTCTACATTGCTCTTCATCTGTGGGTTGAAGCATTCAGAGAACTCTTGAAGAATGGCACGTAGCTTCTCTTGTTCCTTAGTGAGATCTGGTGATAGTCAAGCCAGATCTTGTCTCTTAGTGGCAGCGCTAATTTCACACACAGATTGTGCATGGGAGGTTTCTACGACACTCAGCTGTTCTTCAATTAACGGCTCAGCATTTGCTACACACATGCGTTGTGGAAGAATCTGCAGTTCTCGGTGACAGTTAACTATCCACAATTCATCAAATCTGTTCTTAAACTTGATGACAGAGGCTGGGATGACCAAGTTATTCTTCAGTGATATGCTTCTCTTACATTCCTCTACATGATCCACGGGTTGATGTATGGCATGACATGTGACAGTTACCTTTCTAGTGCTGATTGCAAGAATGATCACTTCATCCAGCACATCATCAGTCTCCACACACTCGGATGCGTAGCTTCCTGTCCACAGTATCTCATCTCGCCTAGCATAATCTTTGAGCGACCACAATCTATAATTGCCTGAGAAGCTTTCAAAAAGTCCCATCCAAGAATGACATCATGACTACAATCTTGTAAGATGATGAATTCTAAGGGCTGTGTATGGCCACTTATACCCACACGAATGGTACATCTTCCTGTAGGTTTTACATATTTCCCATTAGCCACCTACAACAGAGATGTTTTGCTGTCGACAAATACAGTTTTCTGCAACTGGTGGTGGTACATCTTGGAAATGACTGAATACGATGCTCCAGAGTCCACAAGAGCTTGGCCTGGTCGGCCATCCACGAGGATATCGACATAGTTTCCTAGGATATTTCTCTTCAGCGGCCTCACCTCCAAGGAAGGTCGCACCCTTTAGTTTTCCAGGTTGCGGCGGCTAGGTGATCCGTTGGAGCTTCTAAACAGCGATGGAGAGGTTGATCGGGGTGTTGGGGAGCGTCCTCTCCAGCGGCTAGCTTGCGGCGATGGTGACCTACGTCGTCCTGCACCCACATCTTGTTCATCTTCGTCATCCTGGAGTTGGCATCGGCTAAGATTGGTCTGCTGTCTTGTAGCGCGGGAATCATCAAATGTCCCCCACCTTTCTCGACAATAATGCACCACATGTCCCAGCCGTCCACAGTGGAAACATACTGGTTGGTTATTCTGCGTCCTCCAGACATCAGACTTCCTTGGTGCCTAAACAGGTTCCTCATGCGGCATGGCAGGAACGTAACTCTGCCCGGGTCTCGACTTTTCCACCGTTTTAAACGAAAATGGAGGACGAGAGATTGGATTCAATGTCTCTTCCATTTCCTCCCTTATGACTTCTTGAAGCGTCTCTGTTTTTGGCTCGCCATACAATCCAAGTGCCTTCTGAACTTCCTCTCTCACTATCTGATGAAGAACACTCGTGAAATCAATTTCCTCTGCCATCACAGACATCGATACGACGTTTGGAAGCCATTCAAACTTCTTGGGTGTAATTCTTTTTTGATGCATTGTCACCATATACTGGCACCATTTTATGAAGTCGTCTACTGTTGAAACCTCCTTCAGGAGTAGGGCTTGATACATGTCCTCAGCAACACCCTTCATGAATGTGCAACCTAATTTTCCTCCTCCATTCTAGGATCCACTATTTTACACAGCTCCAAGACATCTTGAATGTAGGATGCTATAGTTTCTACTGGACACTGTGCCCTGCACTTTAATTTATCTTCAATCTTGCACTTCTGTCGTCGTGTGTCGCTGAAATACTTGTGCAGTTTCGCCTGGAATACTTCCCAGCTTGTGAACTTCTCTTCATTGTTCTCATACCGTTGCTTGACAGTGCTCTTCAAGTAGAAAAATACATTAGCCAAACACACGGCGCCATTCCATTTGTTAAATTTTGCTATAAACTCATATACCTTCAGCCACTTGTTTGGATCTTGACCATCGTCACCAGAGAACCCGGAAGAATGTCTCATGTGGTGGCACGCAGTTGCTGTCATTGTTACGTCGTCTTCTTCTTCTGTCTCCACAATAGATTGCAATCTGTTGAATATGGCTCGAACTCGAGTTCCTCGCCACATAAACGGCAGCTCTGTCATGGCCTGTGTCGTCCATAATGTGCGCTATCACAAGTTCTAATATCCAGCGTCTCCACCAGAATAATGTCACGTAGAAGAAGGTGTAACTAGATGAATGACGAACTCAAACTACACTTAATGAAGGTTTATTCAGCACTTGCACATACAAGAGCACGGAGTAGACTGCCTCCAGCCAGAACACATACAGTATATATACAGCTACAGAACATGCCAGTAGAATGAGTCTTGACATTTGTGAATACTTCTAGAATGTACTCGAACCAAATATAGAAATTAAAATTGTACAGTCCACATGAGTTTTGAACTCACGACCCTCCATGCGACAGTTTAGTATCATAACCACTACGCCATGGTGCTACTCAGCTTCTTCTGCGACAATATTATGAAAACGATAGACTGCTACTCACCGTAAAGATTACATCTTGAGTTGCACCAAGCGAGGTGGCGCAGTGGTTAGCACACTGGACTTGCACTCGGGAGGACAACGGCTCAATCACCTGTCCAGCCGTCCTGATTTAGGTTTTGCATGATTTCCCTAAATTGCTCCATGCAAATGGCGGGATGGTTCCTTTGAAAGGGCATGGTCGACTTCCTTCCCCATCCTTGCTGTTTGGGCTCCTCCCCCAAACAACCCAATCTTGAGTTGCAGACAGGCAAAACGAAAAGACTATTTCATATGTGCTTATCAAATGTGTGTGCATTTTTTTTCCCCCTGAAGAAGGCTTTGGTCAAAGACTTATACATAACAGTCTTTTCATCATGCTTCTCTGCACCTCAACGTGTCAACTTTACAGTAAGCAGCAATCTATCCTTGTCATAAAAATTTATAAGTAACACCTGGTACTGGGGATGTTATCCAAATTAAACACACTCACTCACTCACTCACCTCACTCACTCTCTCTCTCTCTCTCTCTCTCTCTCTCTTTCTCTCTCTCTCTGGCAGATCTGAAAAAAATATATGAAACAAATATGCTATGTATGGTACTGTAAGATATTTCTTGAGAAATAACTGTAAAATTGTATCTGTAATTAGGCCTGCTGTGTATATCCAGAAATTTAATCACACTTGTCTTCTGACCCTTAATATAAACTATCTGTGTATGTCACACAACTTTAGATTAATTTTATGAGTCTGTACACAGCCTTACTGACAAATCACCTGTCACAATCTTTGATTGTATGGAGCAAGTAATGTGACAATAAACATTTAATGAATCAACTCAATCACAATAATTCACTTCATAGTTTCTGGTCAAAGAAAAGGAGAGGTTAAGGAAAAAATACACAGCTGTAATTTACAAAAACAGTAACGCACAAAAATTTTAATATTTGTTTCTTTTTCTGTACATTCTAGTATATGTGGATGCATACATAAGTGCCATAGTATTAAATATTTCTAGTTGGAAAATAAATATGATTTCCACTTAGTTTTCAAATACAAAAATTACTTCTGAATGAAACAATGAGAACTTCAAAAAATTGTTTATATTTGATAACCATTATATACAACTGTCTTGCTTTTACAGTAAGACCAAAAAATTTATACTACCAATTATTAAATGTATTCCAGTTTTTACAGTGGAAGACTTCAGGTGTTTAGGACACACGTCAGATGAGAGTGAATACAGGATTAGTGTATAAAACATGTTAAAAATGTATGACAAATTCACAATTGTAGATGCTCTATCACCACTATTAACAACTTATTAGCTTTCAATAACAGGGTGCCACAATGAGCAAAACTTATTTCAATAAATTAATCTTTTATTTAAAACTAAATGTAAATCCCTTTTAAATAAAGGGATACAGCAACGAAAAACAAACTACGGTATGAACCAAATTACTACTCTCACACAATTTTGTACTTTACTTAATGTTAAATGTGATGACAGAATGACAGAAGCTACTATACTTTTCAGAGCACACACACACACACACACACACACAAATTACAAATAATATGAGGCTATTACCAATTTTATTTCATTTGTAAGTGGTATAAATAATGTAATAAATCCCACCATGTTGTAAAACCTATGAGACTAAATGTTATTACAAGACATAAGTGTAAATATAATGCTTCTCTGAAGGCAGTAAAACAGTAACAATGAAAAGGCAACTGTTGGAAAATTTTACTGTAGGAAACAATTTTTAATCGTAAATAATCATAAAATATATACGGAGACCAGAACTCCAACAACTAACTTTCAAATGTTGTTTAGGGATACTTTCTGGGTATTTTAGTGTAAGAGGCCCTGGTCTCCAATGGCTTCTTACAGAGTAATAATGTAATTATGATTTAATAGGTTTATTATAGCAATCACCCTTGTGAAGAATCCTGCAACATGTAATAACCAAAATGTACAGCACAAAACAGAGAATAATGAAAAGTACTCTGATGTGGTTGCCGCCTAGTGTCGTCATACCACTCTTCCGTCACAGTCAGTGAACTTGTACAAGAAACGCATTGATATGCCAGCTCTTCATCTGTGCCTCTATCCACAGAATTTCTGTGTATCACTGTTAATGCACAATGAACACTACTAGAAAACAAAATCCTGAATGCAAACTTTAGGGCAAAGAGTTGGTGGCATTATTATTGTTAAAGCAGGTATCATGAGTGAATGGAAACGAGAAACTCAACACATACTGTAGACAGTTGGACTGCTGTTCACTATTTTCTGTGCAATATGAATAAGAAGACAATTAGAGCAAGAAACCAAACAACTCTGTAATGAGCTGCTGGATACCTTGGGTACCTTACACCAAAATACACTGAAGGTGTCCCCAAACAGCCCCTGAAAGTTTGTCAGAGCTATGGTTCACCCTGTGCAGTAACTAATATGGTAATGAAAAATCTTGGTTGGTATACCACAGTACATTAACAGCAGCCAAGGAACAATTGACACTTGCTATGGAACGCTGGAAACTGCTACGGAACAACCAACAATTGCTACGGAACATCCAATCAATGATAGTAAAAGGAAATGTACAGGGGGGGATATGTTAACCGCAGCAAAGTCTCTGCATGAACACTTTGTATACATTCAATAGTTCATGCAGCAAGGTGTTCGACAAAGGTGGTTGTGGAACCGATTAGTGAGACATTCTGTGTGGTATTGCAATGTTTCTGCAAGACACCTTTTGAGCATTTTTTTGGATGGCTTGAAGCTGGTTAATGTGTCACTACTGGGGCCACTGTAATGGATGTGTCCAAACCTGTCATCTCACACATAAAAACAGCTGCTGAAGGTGTAAATGCTATACAAAAGCATGCTGGTGGAGGTAGACGGACCACCATACTGCGAGAGGATCGATACATAGCTCTACTGGCGAAAAGGAACGTACATCTCATACCTATGCAGATAGCTGCACACCCTGCAACCGTCACGATACACGTGTGTCTGCCAGAACCATTTCACAGTAATTAAATCAGGCTGGTTTGTATGCTCGGAACCCTGTTAGATGCATTCCACTTCAATCGAGCCATCGTCAAGAAAGCGTTGTCGGTGTAGGGAGCATGATGGTTGGGAACAGCAACATTGGCCCAGAGTGATGTTCTCGGACAAATCTTGCTTCAATGTGGTGAATGATTCTGGTCACCAGTCACGGTAAAGAGAGAGTGGAACATGTTACATATGCACGATGGCCGAAAACTGCTACATATCTTAGTGCAACATACCATTACAGCACAGCAATACTGCAGGAATACGAGCGTGCAGGCAATGGAATGTCACCGTACTGTGAGATCAAACGACCTGCAAAGATTTCCTTCAAGACATTCGTCGAATGTTGAGCAGTGTGGGTCATGGCCATTTTTGTATGCATAATACTAATGTCCTAGAAGAACTGCCTAAACAGACAGTCGCCAAGGTAATTTCAAGCATGCAGATACACCCATGTTAACCCTTCACTGCATGAACATGATGTCCTGAGAGAACATGTGAACAGTTATTGCTCTAATATATGTGTGTGCACAGGGATGCTACACTCACCCATCAACTAGAAGATCAGGCAGATAATCCATTTTCAGCAAACCAAGTTTTTTCATGCATACAGAATAATTCTGACTCAATAATGAAAGTTAATATTGTTTTAAACAATGGGATGGGTAAATAGGACGAAGTATGTAAGGTCATCTGTTGGAAGGTGGAATATAGTAGTAGTATTACTGTCATCGGTGTCATTTGAGTAGGGTGATTTTTTGCTGAATAGAAGAGCATGTGGCCTGTTTTATTTGCACGCAGCAACAGTTTATTTATGTGAAGCCTACTCATTCTACCTGATAATTTCTCACTCATTTATTGCACTTATGTAGTACTGAAAACAGATTTGTACCAGCACTAAAATGTACAGGAGAAGTTTTAGGAAAGTTCAGAGGAAGATCATCAGTTAGAACATCACTCTACGTCACTGTTGCTGATCCCAACCATTATGCTCCCTACACCAACATACACTATCTTGACAGTGGCTTGATTGAAGTGGGGTGCATACAAATCAGCCTGATTCAATTGCTGTGAAATGGTTCTGGCAGAGACACATGTACCGTAGCGGCTGCAAGGTGTGAAGCGATCTGCATAGGTATGAGATGTCTGCTCCTTTTCGCCAGTAGGGCTATGTATTGATCCTCTTGCAGTGTGGTGGTCCGTCTACTTTCACCAGAATGCTTTTGCATAGCATTTCCACCAGCAGCAGTTGATATCAAGTGCACATAGCACGCTGTACTGCAATTGTAGAGCAGGTTTCAGAAAAATAGGTTGCAACAGCAAAAGCATTTGACCACGATACGTTTCCAACTAAAAGCAGTACCATTGTAAATGTCCACTGCATTTGACCTTGGAGCCTATGCCCATTCTCCCCCCCCCCCCTCCCCCCCCCCCCTTTCTTCACAGTACCAACTTAAAATTGGGGTAATTCCCTGCCCCACCCTGTATAAAAGTTAGTTGCCACTATCACCACACTGTTGTCTTTCCATAAAGCCACTAATTATTGGCTGAACAGTCAGATATGAAGTCTATGTCCCTCTATGTTTCTTTTTTATTTCATTTCCCTCCTGTAGATTACAACCTTTACAAATTCTTTTAGATACTATTGTACCTGGGGCCTGAATATTATTTACATGGAGGAAATGAAGTAAATAAATGTAATATATATGACAGTTCTTCCACCTGGTCAACACACATCATGACTATTCCATAACCAAGACCACTGTGGGCATATTTTTCTGGCTAAGTACCACCATGCTGGTTTGTTCAACCCATGTCAAATATTCTTTACTTGGACCTCCATGCTACAACTTAAAACCCATATCTTAGAAGTCTGCCTTGAATAAATAATTTTGCCCCATGCTGTCCAAAATATAGTATAAGCACCTGTGTAGTTATGTAATAGCAAAAAACAGAAAGCAGGAAACATTGTATCTGATTTAAGTTTGTGTGACTTCTTTCTTTGGGCTCAAACCTGAAGTTTCTGGGAGCCTTGGTGGATGCTATATGCCTTGTATTCCACAACAGATTGTCCACGGAGTGATGCAGAAAGTTAGAAACTGGCTGCATCTGTGCACTGACAATGAGGGACGTCACTTGCAGAATCTGATGTTCAGTACTTAATAAAATGAAACTTCCACTGTACTTTATTAAGGTAATAGATAAATGTTTTCTAGCACTTTTAGTTTTCTTTTATTAACTTTAAAGGGCTTATTCCCTGCCCCAACCTATACGATAAACACAACTCACTGTACTGGAGTAAGTATGGTAAGTCTCCCCTGACCTGCAGTTCTGGGTGATTTTCCCAAAATCTACCCCTTTTCCTAGACCTCTCCAGTCCTTTCCCTTCACCCTTCTTCCTTCCCCTTCAACTCTTCTACCTGAAGAAGGAGCTACTGGCTCCGAGAGCTTGCCAATCACAACAGACTTTTTATGTTTTTATTTGAAGCAAGGTATTATATGCTAGCAGATGACAAAAATAATGTTGCCATTTCGAACCACTCGATGCCATCTGTTGCATACTGTCTCGTACAGAACTAATGCATTCTTGCAAATGTTTCTGCTTTTATCTTTATACGATATTTGCCTTCACACACTAGAAATAGTGCAGTACCCTCTTCTGTAAGATTGCGTAGGATGGCAACTGTTCTGAAAATGACAATTTCCAACTTCTACCGGCAAATAACACTCCCAGCATCTTCCACAGCAAGGGCCCAAGTCATCATAACCAAAATATATTTAGACTATATGTGCCATAATTAATGCTTTTTACTCCACAACATTATTGTATATTTTGCCATCCCGATGCCACCAGAAATAAACATAGACTCAAACTCTAGCCAATCGGAATCTGTAACCACTGTGTTGAACAGTGGGACTTATGAAGAACAGCTGTGTTGTCTGCCAGTTAGCACGACAGTGATGAAGTTAAACAATCATTTGTTAGTTTGGACCTTGGAATGTGGAAGTTTCCCGTAACAGATTCTCAGTGTCACGATATTGTTCAAAGCGGCCCTTCACTGCAGTTAAACAACAGTGAAAAAGATAATCCCAGGGCTGCCACAGGGGACTAGAATGTTACTGTTTTTTTTTTTTTTTTTTTTTTTTTTTTAACCAAAGGTGACTACTTTGACTATTTTTAATACAAAGTGCCAAAGATACAAATATCAGTCGACTATTGTTCTTTCCAGGTGACTATTTATTATTTTCATTCAAGGATAATATTTATGTGAAGTTCATTTCTGCCTAGACATGACTTTTCACAGGTTCATACTACCCCGTGTTACGATTTCACCTTTTAATATCTTTAGCTGTGGTAACTTACAAGCACTAATCTCCGGTATTAAAGATCACTGTCAATAAGCCACACTCCACCAGTTACATAAAGCGTCTACACGGCTGCCATTATTACAAAGTACTGCATGGACCATTGCCTTACTCCTACCATCTTTTGCAAGAGCTGAGATTAGATGGGAAATAGTGAAACAGATGTTTGCTTATGTGGTGGGAAGTATCATATTGTAATCAAATAAAGGTTGACTTTTATTAAAGAAGCGGAAATAGAAATACCTAATTTGTGCATTGACATAATGGACCTAGGTACCCACTACTACAGTTTCTTTCTTTTGCAGGCAACTTAAAAAAAGGAGCAAACTTGTAATGTACTCCCTGAGTGGTTTAGAAAAGACAGTCGGCACTGGGCATATATTTTCTAAGTGGTGGAAAAAGACTTATAAAAAGAGAAGTATTTTGTGTCATTTGTAACAAATAAATTATCTGTTAAGCAAAAGGTTTCCTAGCTCCAACACGGCACATTCCTACAAATGTGCACCAAGAAAATGTGAAAGTCAAGTTAACAAGCAAACAGTGCCCATTAAAAATGACCCAGGAAATTGCAACCTCAAGAGAAATTTAAACACTGATATTAGGAAAGAGACCATTCCTTTAACAGTGTTACAGCTATTTAATTCAAAAGAGGAAATCACAAAGGTTACATTTGCCCAATGAAATCAGTTCAGTATAACATGACTGCCACTATCAATGACAACTTAAAAATTGTTTTACTGCAACGTTCCCTGGCACCACTGCACAGGATTTTCAGATAGGTTGAACAAAGCCAACCTACATCATAGCAGAGGCACTGGCACTGTAACAAATGGCACTCTAGAGTCGAGTCTCACGAGCCCAGTGGGAACTTGCAGGTTTGCTGCATCAAGTGTCAGATGTCGGCTGCTTCCCACTGCAACTCACAGCTACGAATACGCAACACGCTGCCTACAAGCTTACCAGTGACTCTGAAGACTGAGATGACTAGCCATTGTAGGGTTTGTTTTTTCACATCCCAGTGCAGTTAAAGTTACTCAATCTGGAACTGCCCTAGTTCATTCTGAATCTGTTCAGTGGAACATACATCTCTTCTGCTAACAGTGTAGAACATCCTCCTTTGGTGACTTTTGCCTATAAAGTGTGTTAATTTGAATGGTAACTAACACTATGGTATTGTGTTACAGAAATAATGAATTTCCCCTATTTTTAAAACAAATAAAACGTGAAATGTAAGGTAAGAATTTTGTGAGTAAATATTGTTTAGTGTGTATATATCTGGGTCGTTTAAATGCATAAACACGTTGAAAGTATAAATGCTAAATAAATGACGAATTTGAATTTCAAAATGCCAAATTTTCGAAGTTTACTTGCTGATTTCACATATCTCTGATATGCAAAACACATCACAGATTCTCTATCTTGAAAATGCTGACTGTGTAATTGAATTGGTAGTATCTAAAAGGACCTTTCTCCAATTTTTTTTTTTTGTAAAAATGGTTTTATTGTGGATTCTTTATCCTAGTGCAAAGGCTCCTAGAACTTCCCTTAATCTACATGCACAGACATAGGAGGCACTAAATTATTTAGTCATTTCTGAAGCATCCCACCTACAGGATAGCAAGCCTTCTAGCAATGAAAGTCTTGGAATGCCGTGATTCCATCTGGTGACATAAATGTAAACTAACTGAGTTTTATCAACAGCTAATTTGTTTTATACGACAGAGATAATTCCTCTGTATTAAGTTAATTAAAGGATTGGAATGCTATATAACCATCAATTTTAAATTGAAAAGTAACCAAATAAACCTAGAAAGAGAAACTCAGATCTTGATGTACAAAAGGAACGTGATCAAAAAAGCTAAACTTATTGGCGCTGAAAATGTAGGTAGTGAAATATAATTTAGTTTTACCTATTGTGATAAAATATTTTTCGAAACATCCACTAACTCCTTTATCAATAACAATAATTAATAGCTCAACTGCTGTTTGAGATTACTTTGACTTGTCCGTTCTGCATTGCAGATTATTATAAGGAAAACAGCAATAATATTTTGGTATATTTAATAAAAAGCAGAATAAAGTAATGAAGTCATTAACGTAAAATATATTACTACTTTATCCGGGCACAGCAATTTTTCGGCGAACACCCAAGAAATCTCAACTGAACCTACCTAAGCAATTTTCATCCCTCAATACAAAGGATGAAGAACATATATTCATTCAGGGTATCATTCATGCCATACCAGTGCAACGATGTGTTCAGCCAACGGTGAAGATACCAGTCACACAAGTTCCTTTACATTTTATGTTAGCACAAGAAGCAGACATTCAGGTTTGCAGAAAAACTATTTTGAGTCTTACAGAAGCAGGAGAAGAAGAGTATATATGCTTAAAAGTTTATTACTGTTTTCAAAATCATCAAAAGATTGACAAGGAAAACTCGTTAAAAAGGTAACTTCTGCCAATGGATGCATGAAAATTCATGATCATATTCAGTCATTCCCTGTAAAGAAGATTCATTATACTTCAAAGGAATATGCGAAAGACTGAATGAAGGTTGAGGCCGGGAGGGGTATGAGGATGTAGGATGTATTGCAGGGAAAGTTCCCACCTGCGCAATTCAGAAAAGCTGGTGTTGGTGGGGAGGATTCATATGGCACAGACTGTGAAGCAGTCACTGAACTGAAGGATGTCATGCTTGGCAGCGTGTTCAACAACAGGGTGGTCCACTTGTTTCTTGGCCACAGATTGTCCGTGGCCATTCATGCGAACAGACAGCTTGTTGGTTGTCATGCTCACATAGAATGCAGCACAGTGGTTGCAGCTTAGGTTGTAGACCACAAGGCTGGTTTCACAGGTAGCCCTGCCTTTGATGGGATAGGTGATGTTGGTGGCCCTCCTTACCACCACCCAGTCGCCACTCCGATCACGCACTGGCACTTCTGCTCACCATGTGGTTTGGTTTCAGTTGCCTGAGACTGCAGTTGTGTCTGTGTGTGTGTGTGTGTGTGTGTGTGTGTGTGTGTGTGTGAGAGAGAGAGAGAGAGAGAGAGAGAGAGAGAGAGAGAGAGAGAGAGAGAGAGAGAGAATGTGGCGAAGCGTAAGTAGAACTTATTGTTCATTGCACAAGAGACAACAAATTTCTTGCTTACACGGTAGAAACAAACAACATATTGAACTTTAACTTATGGTGGCCTAAATTTTATAAGAAAGGTTGCCTCTTTGTAAAATCTCAAGTCTCAAGTCAAAGCAGTACCTTGGCAATCAAAGGTGTCATCTGCTCCAGACAGCGAGTCAAAATTTGAGTACACTGCTAGCCTTCCTCATATTGTAAATACTTCAGAGTTCATAGATGAATGTATTGGGCATACCTTTGATCTTTGGCTACCTGCTGTTAACCCTTCCTACTAGCCCTGCATATGTTGAAAGATGATGCTTAACCCAGAAAATTCGAAAGGCATTTTCAATGTTAAGAAATTATATTACATATGAACCATCAACTTCTTATGAAGGTATTCAGTAACAGTAAGTGTAAGTGTAAAATAAGCAAGTTATGCTAATGAAATCATTCATTTTTTCAGTTACCTGTTTTTATACTATAAAATGCGCTTGAGCGTCAAATACAGCAGTTTGTTATAATTTGTAACCACTTTACCTGTCAAAAACCTTCCTGTGCCATATGAACTTTTATATAGCTAGCTTTCATTTCAAAATGGCCCTTAGTTATTTAAAAAATCAAGAATTAAGATAGTAACAAACAACAATAACTGAAAGTAGTGCCAAATGGGAAGCCTTCCAACATATCTACATAACAACATTAATAAAGTACTCTATGAAAAATAAGAGTAATAAAAAAAGAAAAGGCGCTTTTTTTTGCTCAAAACTTATTTTTTGCAAAGAAGGCCTTTTAGAAAAGACTGATTCAATTGTCATTATGTTATAACAAATTTGTACAGGGTGTCCCACTCAAAAGAGGACTCACAAATATGTGCAGTAATTCCACTGAAATGGAACCGTGTAATTTGTGAGGTTTGATATCGTATCATGCAGTCTGCTACATCACTTGATGCAACGGTGTGTTTCTATGTGTCGGTGTGGCTGGAGTTCACAGTGTGAATGGAGACTACAACCTAGTCCAACTAAAACTGAGGCTATGTGTTTCCACCTGAATAATAAATTGGCTAACAGACACCTTAAGCTATATTTTGATAACAATATTCTGCCTTATAATAAAAATCCAAAATACCTGGGAGTGATATTAGAAAGAACCCTGAGCTACAAACAACACCTCACCAACACTGCTGCAAAAATCCGTACTAGGAATAAAATCTTTCAGAAACTATGTGGTACCAGCTGGGGCTCCTCCGCTTCTACCTTGTGATGCTCTGCTTTGGGACTTGTCTACTCTGCGGCAGAGTGCTGTTCCCCTGTTTGGCTAAAGAGCGCTCACACCAAGATGGTGGACACAGTACTGAACCAAACTATGAGAATTATTTCAGGTACAATAAAATCAACCCCCATTCACTGGCTACCTATACTGAGCCACATACCGCCACCTCACTTACGAAGAGAACATGCGCTTCTCAGAGAATTTAAAAAAATACAAGACAACCCGCAACTTCCGATTCACGCTTTGAGCAATGGCATTGACAGAGATAGATTGCGCTCTACACATCCACCTCTTATAAGGGCCAAAGATATGGAGGAAAATGGTTTCTGTCTTGAAGAATGCTGGAAAGTGGAATGGGAAGGATCAGCACCACCACAGGTAAACACCTTACTGAAACCGTCCAACAGACCTCCAGGCTTTGGGCTTACCACGTAAAACCTGGACCATCCTCAACAGGATCAGAACGGGCCACGGTCGATGTGCGGACACTCTACACAAATGGGGAAGAGCACCATCCCCAAAGTGCGACTGCAGCGCTGAGAAGCAGACAATCCGGCACATCATTGCAGAGTGCCCTCTGAGAGCCTACTCAGGTCAAACAACGGACTTCCTGGATGCGACTCGAAGTGCAGTTCAATATATTAAAAACCTAAATGTTAATTTGTAATTATATATATGTTGTTCATGACATAACTGTATTTAATTCTTTATGTCTTGTTTTTAGTGCCAAAGACATAAAGTTATTGTAGCAGCTTACTTCTCTATAAACGTGATTTGTACTTGCCATACGCTAAATAAATACAGTGTTCAATGTTTAGTGATAATGTATCGCTATTCTGTCTAAGAGCACATGTTCTTTGTGAAACAATATTCAATTACTGGTTCCATTAAGACAGGCCAGTGAACGTTTATTGATCATTTTGGTGACTGCCAAAATGCTGCATGCAAAAGACAGTGAACAAGACAGAGAGCAGTGGAACAGCGCTGGATCTTCACGGCAGAGGACAGCGCCTTTATTGTAAGAAAAAGCGACTGACGTGAAACGACAGTTGTTGGCCTCCCCTGCAAAGTCTATTCAACATTTATCTCAGGAATGTGGAATGTCACGGAGCACATGTCACAGAGCTGCAAAGAAAGCCGGCATGCATCTATACAGGTTTATAGTAGTTCGGGAACTGAATGTCAATGGCAAAGACAAACACATTACATTTTGCCAGTGGTTTCTGCAATGTATTGCCCAGAGGCCAGGAATATTGCAGTACACACAGTTCAGCGATGGGTCATGCTTCCACCTCTCTGACTACGTAAACTCTCAGAATACATGTTTGTGGTGTAATGAAAATCCATATGCAAAGGTCTGTGTTCTGTGCAATATCACAGCGTCACATCATCGGCCCAGTTTTTTTTTAGTCTACTGTGACAAGTGCAGTTTACTTTGAAATGTTTTGGGAATTTGTGAACCAGTTGGCAATGAAGAACTTAGCCTCGGCTGGTAACAACAGGATGCATCACATGCCTTACATTTTAAGTAACCATGGCTGAGGCGATTTCGAAAGGACTGTGCCCCCAAGGTCACTGGCACCTGTTTTAGCACCACCTGACTGTTTCCTCTGTAGTGGTCTAAAAGGAAAGATCTACAGGAACAAACCACACAACTTGAAAAAATTTATGAGAGTACATCATCTGTGAAATCCAGGCAGTGACACCAGAGGTTCTGGCAGCAACATTCAAGAATCTGCAGCGTAGTGTTCAACTGTATTTACAGGTTGAGGGTGGTCACTTCTGACACCTTTTGTGATTCACCTTTATTTCCCCATGAACAAGGAATGAAATGTTCATTTCACTTCATCTCATTTACTGATTTTTGTACAAAGCTTTTACATGTAACTTGAGCAAATTTTTCTTGTGGGGCCTTTTTCAAGTGGGACATCCTGTATTGTAAGTACTGCTAGTAACATGAGAAAATTTTACCTAACAAATAGAAAACTGGTTTATAGTTCTCAATAAAGTGTATGGCGTACATAAATGTGAAATGTTAACAATAAAAATTTAATAAATACTGCATGCCTCATTGTTAGTACTGAGATCACTGCTATTTTGTTTGAATGTTAATAACATTAAGGACTATTCTCTTAGTTTTAAGTTATATAGTTTTCCAGGAATATGAAATGCCTGGCTTTTACAAACACAGCTTAAGATGAATTAAAGACCTTCTGTAACAGTTTGGTAAATTACATATTGCAGAAATTTATGGTAAGCGATCTTAGGAGAAGCACTACCAAAATATCAGACAGTGATTGTTTCCATAAAAAAAGGGTAAAGAGAATGATATGCAAATGAACACAAGCAGTAAAATTACACATATACAGTTGTCATGAAGTTCACAAGTGCTTGTGTGATTTGCCTCACTTCAGAAGTTTATGGTAGACATCAGTGATTATTCAAACATGTACCTATCAGGAATCACCATCTGCCAATTTTCACAGCACTGATATTGTTTTCATGCTTACTGCTAAGACTCTCTTCTGACATGGTGTGTTTAACTACCTTCAACAAGCATAGATGAATTTTTTGCATTGAGAATGAAGCTACATTTCTTTGGAGTCTGTTTCCAAAATAAATACATATACAATAAAACCCTGTTAACAAGATGAAATGTAAGAGCCATAGCTAGTGATTTATGTAGAGATCAAAACAGGGATTTAGTGAAGTCATGATACGTGAATCTTTTTTCATTCTACACCTTATCTTTTAACAAATATGGCATTTTGATTTGCATTTGAGTAGGTCACTAATATTTCTAGATGCTAGCAAAATTTTTTCTTTTCTTTGAAATAATTATCCATAACTGTGAAAGTTCATAAAACAACATAAAAAAAAGGTACTGGATACTGTTCTAGGTACCCTGCAACATCAACTGAAATTTCCTGTTGTTATGCTCTGCGATGATACACCAGACTCTTTATCGACAAGAGGCGTAAACACCTCCTTCAAGCTACACAATACAGAAATAACACGATGCCGAAGACCACTGGCAATCCATTGCCTAAAGTGCCTAAAATTTGGCCACTCAACAGAAGACTACACAGAGAAAGAACCAATCTGCACAAAGTGCACAGGAAATCACAATGCAAGATGCTGCATAGCTAAAATAATCCCATCACACCGTAACAACTGTGCTAAAGGTCAAGTAGCATATTCTGCCAAGTCCAAAAAGCAATTCACAGAAGCACGACGAAATGAGAGGTGTGCACCCAATGGAACCTCAGAAATTCCAACCTCACTGCCTCAGGACAGTGAAGCCCAAGAACTAATGGAGGAGGCTGCACACGAAGACAACGTGATCAGACTCAACATCAGTACTGTGGACAATTGTTTCTTTCACTGTATGGTGTATTTTTGCGAACTTTTTTGAGAAAACGAGTCCACGACTAGCATTCAATTATACACATGTATCAATGATTTACAGAGATTGTATAAAAAATAATGAAACTGATTTTTTGCTGACGTGATTGTACTTCACAGCGCGCTTGCCCGGGGGTAGTGGGGGGATGATGTCTGGCTGAAAACATGCAGCATGCCAATTGTCTGGGGGTTCTTGTCTCAGCAGCATCATACGTTGAATGGACACATTGCCAAGTCATCGGTTGTGGCACAACAAACAGCAAATGATCGAGCAACGTTACGCCATCAAGTTTTGTGCGAAACTAGTAACATCGGGTACGGAAGCATTGGATATATGTCCGCAAGCCTGTGGTGATGACTGCCTGTCAACAGTCAAGGTTTTCAGAGGACTAGGACAGTGCTGGGGACAAGGACCACTCCGGACACCCATCAGCCAGCAAAACTGAAGAAAACATCGACAGTGTACGCGTTTTATTGAACACTGACCGTCAGATGAGTGTCAGGATGATAGCAGACGACCTCGGACTTGGTAAAATGACCATGCACAGCATCACCACCAAAGAATTGTCAGTGAGGAAGATTTGCACTAAGACAGTCCCGAAGATTTTGTCAGACGTTCAAAAGCAAGCACTTGTGTATGCCTGCCGAGACAATCTCCAGAGCCTTGAACCTGATCTGGAATTTTAGGTGAAATAATCATCGGAGATGAAACCTTGCTGTTTCAGTATGACCTAGAGACAAAGCACACAAGTGCCGAATGGCACACTGCAGGATCTCCACGTCCACAAAAGGCTCGCATGAGCAAATCGAAGGTGAATGCCACAGTGATTTTGTTTTTCGTCGTCAGGGGTGTGGTTCATGATGATGATGATGATGATGTTTCATTTGCGGGGCACTCAACTGCGCGGTTATCAGCGCCCGTACAAATTACCAACCTTTTCTCAGCCCAATCTCGCCACTTCCATGAATGATGATGAAATGATGAGGACAACACAAACACCCAGTTATCTCGAGGTAGGTGAAAATCCCTGACAGTCCCGATGCGGTCCCGCCAGACATTTTTTCCTTCCCCAAGCTAAAAACTTCCATGAAAGGACAACATCACTGGACTGTGGAGGAGGCCTAAGCCGCCACAGTGAGGGCTTTGAAGGCCATCCTGGACTCATCATTCATGGCAGTACTTGAAGCGTGGAAATCTCGCATGCAGCGGGTTGTTAGTGGTGACTCTGAACAAAAAACTCCTAATAAACATATGCCCTTTTCTTAACCATTTCCAGGTAAACCAATGAAGAAAACTAGGAACAGGAAACATGTATTGTCGACCTTACTAACCGTGTCAGTACGCAATTCACTTGCGCATGGTGCAGTTGTTTACCTCAAGTCTCAGTCCGACAGTCCTTGTCATAGTGCACGGTAATACAGTGTTGTAAAGTGAACAACAAATACTGTTTTGTGTAGTGAAAAAATGCCATGGATCTTCACACATGCAGAGTATGCTGACATGATGTTTGTCTACGGTTTGTTCAACGGGAATTCCAGAGCAGCTGTGCAAGAATACCAACAATAATTTCTGAATCGCAGAGTGCAGATAGCAGGGTGTTTCATGGATTGTGTGAGCATGGTGTGCTTCCCAGCGTAAATGTTATCTATGAATGTCCCGTATAACAAACTATTAATGAATTTGAGAACATACTTCAAGTATTTGCTACCCAACTTGGTATTCCACAAACACGAGTGATAAGCACAGTACACGAGCACAGTCTGTATCCCGTTCATTGGCAAAGTGTACATCATCTGCATGAAGGAGATGCCCCCACCCGGCAATAATTCTGTCAATGGATCATTGCTAATGATTGATTAATTCCATATATTCTTTTCACTGATGAGTCAACATTTATCCACAACAGAATCAACAACATGCGCAACTCTCATTTACGGGAAAATGAAAATGTGCACGCTACTGTGGAAATGATATTTCAATGGCATTTCTCAGTCAATGTGTGGTAAGATATTACTGATGACCAACTCATCAGTCGAGTTGTTTCAGATAACCATCTTACTGGGAAACACCATCTTGAGTTTCTTCAAAATGTGTTACCAGAATACATGGAGGATATTCCTTTGGCAACACGAACTCGTATATACTTTCAGCACGATGGAGCTGCTACACATTCCTTATGGCTAGTGACACAGTATCTCAACACAGCGTATCCCGGTCGTTGGATCGTCGCCATGGAGTCATTGCTTGACCACTGAGGTCACCCGATCTTACCCCATTGAATTGTGGGGGTGGCTGAAGAGCGACGTCTACAAGTGCAGAGTGGACACATAAGAGGAACTTCTCGCTCCTATTTTACATGCTTGTGCCCAGGTAAAAGAATGCAAAACTGAGCTCTGATCGGCAACACAATACCTGTCTACAGGAGCAGCAACATGCACTGAAGTTGATGGTGGACTGTTTGAACATCTTCTGTGAGGAAACGAACACAATTAAACAAACCATAACACAACAGTATCTTAATTTATCATCACATGCACCTTTCGTGTTCCTACCAGTTTTGAATGGTTTACCCGGAGATGGTTAAGAAATGGGCATATGTTTATTAGAAGTTTTTTTTTTCAGAATTACCAGTAGTATCACCTGTCAAAGCATGTATCTTTCCTACTGACTCACCCTGTATGTTGAGGAGTACTAAGTGGTTGTAGCAATATGTAGAATAAACTTTTGTTTCACAAGCTTAGTCTCAATATTTTTTATACAAACCCTGTAGTAGTGAAAAAAAGTATCTTAATCTATCTTGTGTTTTGTGGACACACATATATTTTTATGTTTCCAGAGGTGGGGACCATAGGAAGACTTCCTGGATTTTTTTAAAGCTAGGATCCATGGTCGAGGTTATCCTTGGCAGGTGTTGAAACATCTACCAACCCAGCCTGTATGGTCCAGGTTTACCCTACATTGTGAAATGGGTGTAGCGTTGCAGCGAAGATCCACAAGATAACAATCTACCAAAAAAGGGAAGGAGATGATAGGTATCTATGCATTTACTCAATCAGACGCCATGAACTAGGTTTATCATTCCAATGCGAAAGAAGTGGTGAACAGCAGCCATGGAAATAAGAAAACTATGTGGATGGAAAAAAAAGAGGAAACAGATGGGGAACCGACTGAGCCAGACCCCATGGTTTAGATTTACCCATTCAGTGTGAAGTAAGAGAGTAACTGGAGGAAAGTCTGGATCAAGTTTCTCAACGATTCACTAAAGACTAAAAACGTGAAGCCTCCATATAAGCAAGATGCTGAACTGAAACTCAATGTGGATGGCAATGAGTATAACAATGTTAAAAATCCATTGGGAATCTTTTGGTACTCTGATCTGATCAAGGAAGATCCTGAACTAAATTTGGAAGCAAATGAAACTGAGAATATTGTCAGCATTCACATCTCTGATTTACTGGTACTGCACGTACAGTGGGCCAACCTGAAGGCAAAACTGGGAAACCAAGCTCCATCACAAGCCAGGATAAAGGGTGAGTGATAGAGTAGTAAAATCCCTAAAAAAACAACCTTGGCGCACATGCCACAGATGGCAATACCTTGTAAGGGCACCTTTTCACGGTTATGGGTGCAGGAAGATACATTGGGAATCTCTTGGTACTCAGATCTGATCAAGGAGAACCCTAAACCAAGCTCTGTCACAAGCCAGGATAAAGGGTGAGTGGTACAGGAGTAACATCTAAAAAAAAGCCTTGGTGCACATGGCACGAACGGCAGTACCTTCTAAGGGCCCGTTGTCACAGTTACAGGTGCAGGAAGATTCATTGGGAATATCTTGGTACTCTCATCTGACCAAGGACAGGGTGTATACGTGGACAAGGAAAAAATCTTCCCGGTTAAAAATACACATTCTCCCGGATGAAAATACACTACTTCTGTGTTAAACGACAGGATATGTTCCCTCGGAGCTGTAAAACATATGAATCCTTTGAAGGGTTAAGGTTTCATGAGCCGGCCTGAAATTCCCGGCACATTAGCAAACGACCTCGAGCAAGGTACAATATATATATATGTGTGCATGTGTGCAGTCACAAGTACACTGCATATTTTCATATTACAAAAGTATAAATTCGAATTTCCATAACTGGAGGAGAGTCTGAATCAAGTTTCTCAACGATTCACTAAACACTAAAAAGGTGAAGTCATCATATAAGCAGGATGCTGAACTGAAACTCAATGTGGATGGCTATGAGTATAATAATGTTAAAAATTCATTGGGAATCTCTTGGTACTCTGATCTGATCAAGCAGGACCCTAAACCAAGCTCTGTCAAAAGCCAGGATAAAGGGTGAGTGATAGAGGAGAAAAAAAAAACCCTTGATGTACATGGCAGTACCTAGTAAGGGCACCTTGACACGGTTACGGGTAGAGGAAGATTCATTGGGAATCTCTTGGTACTCTGATCTGATCAAGGAGGACCCTAAACCAAGCTCTGTCACAAGCCAGGATAAAGGGTGAGTGGTACAGGAGTAACATCTAAAAAAGAAGCCTTGGTGCACATGGCACAGATGGCAGTACCTTGTAAGGGCCCGTTGTCACAGTTACAGGTGCAGGAAGATTCATTGGGAATATCTTGGTACTCTCATCTTATCAAGGACAGGGTGTATACGAGAACAAGGAAAAAAACTTCCCGGTTAAAAATACACTTTTTCTGTGTTAAATGACAGGATACGTTCCCTCGGAGCTGTAAAACTTATGAATCCTTTGAAGGGTTAAGGTTTCATGAGTTGGATATATGCAGTCATACGTATGCTGCATATTTTCGTATTACAAAAGTATAAATTCGAATTTCCGTAACTGGAGGAGAGTCTGAATCAAGTTTCTCAACGATTCACTAAAGACTAAAAACGTGAAGCCTCCATATAAGCAAGATGCTGAACTGAAACTCAATGTGGATGGCTATGACTATAATAATGTTAAAAATCCATTGGGAATCTTTTGGTACTCTGATCTGATCAAAGAAGATCCTGAACTAAATTTGAAAGCAAATGAAACTGAGAATATTGTCAACATTCACATCTCTGATTTACTGGTACTGCACGTACAATGGGCCAACCTGAAGGCAAAACTGGGAAACCAAGCTCCATCACAATCCAGGATAAAGGGTGAGTGATAGAGTAGTAAAATCCCTAAAAAAACAACCTTGGCGCACATGCCACAGATGGCAATACCTTGTAAGGGCACCTTTTCACGGTTATGGGTGCAGGAAGATACATTGGGAATCTCTTGGTACTCAGATCTGATCAAGGAGAACCCTAAACCAAGCTCTGTCACAAGCCAGGATAAAGGGTGAGTGGTACAGGAGTAACATCTAAAAAAAAGCCTTGGTGCACATGGCACAGACGGCAGTACCTTCTAAGGGCCCGTTATCACAGTTACAGGTGCAGGAAGATTCACTGGGAATATCTTTGTACTCTCATCTGATCAAGGACAGGGTGTATATGTGGACAAGGAAAAAAACTTCCCGGTTAAAAATACACTTTCTCCCAGATGAAAATACACTACTTCTGTGTTAAATGACAGGATACGTTCCCTCGGAGCTGTAAAACATATGAATCCTTTGAAGGGTTAAGGTTTCATGAGCCGGCCTGAAATTCCCGGCACATTAGCAAACGACCTCGAGCAAGGTAAAATATATATATATGCGTGTGTGTGTGTGTGTGTGTGTGTGTGTGTGTGTGTGTGTGTGTGTGTGTGTGTGCAGTCACAAGTACGCTGCATATTTTCATATTACAAAAGTATAAATTCGAATTTCCGTAACTGGAGGAAAGTCTGGATCAAGTTTCTCAACGATTCACTAAAGACTAAAAACGTGAAGCCTCCATATAAGCAAGATGCTGAACTGAAACTCAATGTGGATGGCTATGAGTATAACAATGTTAAAAATCCATTGGGAATCTTTTGGTACTCTGATCTGATCAAGGAAGATCCTGAACTAAATTTGGAAGCAAATGAAACTGAGAATATTGTCAGCATTCACATCTCTGATTTACTGGTACTGCACATACAGTGGGTCAACCTGAAGGCAAAACTGGGAAACCAAGCTCCATCACAAGCCAGGATAAAGGGTGAGTGGTACAGGAGTAACATCTAAAAAAAAAGCCTTGGTGCACATGGCACAGACGGCAGTACCTTCTAAGGGCCCGTTATCACAGTTACAGGTGCAGGAAGATTCATTGGGAATATCTTGGTACTCTCATCTGATCAAGGACAGGGTGTATACGTGGACAAGGAAAAAAACTTCCCGGTTAAAAATACACTTTCTCCCGGATGAAAATACACTACTTCTGTGTTAAACGACAGGATACGTTCCCTCGGAGCTGTAAAACATATGAATCCTTTGAAGGGTTAAGGTTTCATGAGCCGGCCTGAAATTCCCGGCACATTAGCAAACGACCTCGAGCAAGGTACAATATATATATATGTGTGCATGTGTGCAGTCACAAGTACACTGCATATTTTCATATTACAAAAGTATAAATTCGAATTTCCATAACTGGAGGAGAGTCTGAATCAAGTTTCTCAACGATTCACTAAACACTAAAAAGGTGAAGTCATCATATAAGCAAGATGCTGAACTGAAACTCAATGTGGATGGCTATGAGTATAATAATGTTAAAAATTCATTGGGAATCTCTTGGTACTCTGATCTGATCAAGCAGGACCCTAAACCAAGCTCTGTCACAAGCCAGGATAAAGGGTGAGTGATAGAGGGAAAAAAAAACTTTGATGTACATGGCAGTACCTAGTAAGGGCACCTTGTCACGGTTACGGGTAGAGGAAGATTCATTGGGAATCTCTTGGTACTCTGATCTGATCAAGTAGGACCCTAAACTTAATTTGGAAGCAGATGAAACTGAGAATATTGTCAGCATTCACATCTCTGATTTACTGGAATCGCACGTACAGTGGGCCAACCTGAGGGCAAAACT